>NC_138548.1:223982203-225182203 GCF_964273705.1 Natrix helvetica
TTGTGCTGCACTTCCCACATGCTGCTCTTTGTTGCTGCTTGTACCCTTTCAATCACTATTCTGCCAAACCCACATTTATTAAACGGAATCCTCTGTGGGTTTTTGCAAAGTTTACCTTAGTAGAAGGGAACAATAATGGCATTTTTTTTCACTAGACATGCACAGGTACGTCCTTCCCATACAATGTAAAAGAAATCACACGGCACTCCATAAATAGGCCACCTTCACATTTTAACATTACTCCAATTGTTCCATCTACAGTAACAGACTTCCACTTTCCAAGAGTCTCACAGTACTTATAACGTGTTCATCGGTTACCCTGTTTCCCTGAAAATAAGGCCTCCTTGGAGAATAAGCCCTCCCCAAAAATATTGCAACACAGCAGCAGCAATGAGGTGACCACGCTCGCCGCCTCCTGCACCTCAAAAATAGTAAGACCTCCCCAAAAATAAGGCCAAGCGCTTATTTTGGGGGGTCAAAAGAAAATAAGACCCTGTTTTATTTTTGGGGAAACACGGTATTTTCTTGATCATTTTCTTGATCAACAGCAATGATCCCCAACATTTTTGGCTTTGCTGATTAGTGTGGGGTGGGAGGGAGAGGGAATGGTTACATGCAAGTGGTGGGTGAGTGTGCATAGCTCCATTTGAATGAGCGGCAGGCACATGTGCCTGGTGCACTCACCCTCCACTTCTGTTCCAAACGGGCCTATTAGAGGGCTGCAGACCGGTGGTTGGGAAGCTCTGATTTTCAGAACTTAATTCCACTTTTCTACACAATATTATTATACTCACGCAAATCTTCAAAATGATCCAAATGCCTTCATTTCAATTTCAACCCAAATCATTAAGTACTTTTATCTTGATTACCAATTGACTGCTGGAAGTTTCCTGTTTAGTAGTTTCACCAATTTTCAAAATCATCCTTCTTCCCCCCACTTCCCAACTATAAAACCTTTGATGACAATCTCGGTCACTATTCTTTTCTCTCAATACACATCCTGAAGTCACTGCCCCCTCCTTTTTTGCAGCAATCGTTCTTTGAGTTGTATTTGTTTACTCCTATGGGTTTTTCCCCCCACTTCATTTCACAACATACTTTTTCATACATTCCTTTAGCTCTGAATTACTTTCCCATTTGGAGCTCTAGATTATAATGATATATCATTAAGGATTTTTCATCCAAAAAGATGTTCAAAGATGTTAATTTCAATAAATTATAGCCATGTCAGAAAGGAACTCCCCTTTTGCATAGTATAGGAATGGTATAGGAGGAGGCTGGACTAGAAGAACTTAATGGTTCCTTCCAGCTTATTCTCTTCTCTTCTCTTCTCTCCAGTCCTCTCCTCTCCTCTTCTCTCCTGTCCCATCCTCTCTTTCTCTTCTATTCTTATTAATGCAGGTCCACACATTTCTAAGGTCTTCTATAACTTTCTATATTTTTTCTTGATCTGTTCCAAACGTCTTCCTTCTTCCATTTCCCATCCATTCTATTGGAAGAGTAATCTATTCTTTAATATTGTTTCATAGATGACTCAGACTTCTCTTCCTGAAATTGTTCTGGTTTGACTTTTAATTCTTCCATGTCTTTCCTTCCAGGTGCATTTTCCCTTCAAACATTCTTCATCAAACTATCTGACCATTCCAAAGCTTTCATTGTCTTTCTGCTTACTCATAAAGTCCCCTAGTCTTCCAACAGAAACAATAAGGTCAATTATGCTTCTACATTCATTCCTTTGCCATGTGTACCCATGAAGAGACTTATTTAAAACACATACTGGAAGCAAATATTTTCCAAGCAGGATCCATTTTTATTCTCCAAATGGCCCAATCACTCTATTCTATTCTCTTACCTCATTTCCACCCATCTGTTCATATCACCTAATTGAATTTAAATAGTGATACTAAATGGTTCTGCCAGGGAAAACCTCAACTGAACGATTGAAAACAGCCTTCAATTTGGTGCTGAGTTCACAGGATATGCTGGCTCAGTGCTTCAGAAGAAAGAGCGCTTTAAGGCTCTTCCTTTCTTAACTAGCCACAATGGGCTGTATCAGGGATGGCGAACCTTTTCGGCACCAAGTGCCCAAACTGGAACATGTCCACATGCATGTGTGTGTGTGCACCAGAGCACCAGAAACACAAAGACCAGTTGGCCAGCATGCATGCATGCATAGGATCGCCATCATGGGGCTATAGTATGCGGTCTCATGCAGCTACAACAATTGAGATGGCCCCAATTCCTTCTTCTTAACGTACATTTTAGCTCATTCATTCATTCATTCACTCATTCATTCATAAGGCTTCACCTTTTCATTGCCCTTCATTGCACCACTCACCAAGTTTCAATCTTTGCAGGTTGTCTTAGCACACAGACAACCTACAAAGCTAGCTAAGACCTCTGACAGCAACCAATCAGGATACTCTTCCTGTGCCCCAGAAAGTTCAAAGCACAGAGAGAGTATAAAACCCAGGGACTCTCAGCATCTCTTCCCTTTTCACCCAGGAGCTCCAAGGCATGTAATCCTGCCCATCATTAAACCATCTTTCCAAACAGCTTCCATGTTTCCAGTGTCTTCTCCCCCACTTGGAACTGAACCCAGATGGACTTTTCTTCCAACAACAGAAATACGTTGTTACCTTCTCACTGCAGAGACTTAGGAGACAGCTGCATAGAACAATTAATTATTGTACTCTTCTCTCTGGGCCTGGAGCCAGTAGATCATTTTGAAACTTTTGTGCCTGAAACTAGTTAGGCATTGGAGCAACCAAGTAGAACCAAGTCTTCGGAGAGCCTTGAAGAAGCATATAAAATTAACAGAGAAACCAAGAACGAGGAAGAAACACACATGAATATACATAACATATTTGAGCCCAAGGAAAGAAGAAGACTTAACCACAATTATTGAAGAACAAACTTTCTTGGTTATAAGAAATATAGTACTTTTTGTTTATTGACTTTCGTGGCATCTTCTCACTCTATAGAAGCACTGAAGTGTATGTCCCAGTGGCAAAGATGATATGATTTGAGAATTCTGGGTGTTTATTATTCAACATAAACGGAGGAGCCCAGATTCAGGAAAGCAGATTGGTAGCAAATGTTTGGGGTATGCAACATTTTGGGGTCTGAGAGATTTGGGGGAATCACATTTCAAAAGATGGGCAGGGTGTGACAAATAGGCAAAATTTTAATTTATACTTAGATTTAACTTGATTAAATATGTTTAATGTAGCTGACAAAAATCAAGAAGCTCCAATAAAGAAGCTGTAAAGCATTATGGAGAAGTCCCATGATGGCGAACCTGATGATGAAAGCTCATGAAAGAAAAAGATCTTACCTCTTGCCACGCTGCCAGTGTTTGGATGCCCTGCCTTCTGCCAGCCAGCTGGTCTTTGGGTCTCTGTTGCACATGTCCATGTGCTTGCCGCGCACATCCATGTACATGTTTGCACATGTGCACGCATGCACCTTTCAGTTTGGGCATGCATGTGCGCAGTTTGGGCACTCGGTGTCTAAAAGGTTTGCCATCACTAGAGTAGTATATCAGTCTTATTTCTATTGCTAAAGACTCCTTCAAGTCAGAGTCCACACCTGATTGTATAATTATATCCATGTAGTTCTCTTGGTAATATTGTGGAAGTTGTTTCCATTGACTTTTTCCAGAATCACTGTAACCACCTTGTTTCCAGGTGCTCTTCTGTTCAAGTACAGTCCTAACAAATTCCAACTCTGCTCAGTTTTTGGAATCAGCATGGAGGACAGATAAGCCAAGCTGGTCTGGTTGCTGCACCCTGTTGAACTTTAATAAAATTATTCCCCTATCTGTTGTATTTTTCTGCGCTTTTTTTTTTGTATCCTCACCTTTTTCACTCTCCAAGAGTCCATGGACAAGTCATTGGTAAGCTTTTTGAAAGCGATTTGCCCTAACCTGCCTTTTAGGGCTGAGAGAGAAAGACTGGCCCCAAAATCATCCAGCTACCTTTGTACCTAAGGCAGAACTAGAACTCACACTCTCCTGGTTTCTAGCTGATGCCTTGACCACTACACCCAACAAGCTGTCCTTTCTGTTACAGTAAAGAAATAAATTCAAAAATGGCCCCATCTAAAGCTTTCGGGAGCTTCTTAAGATCCCTGGGGCCAGAGCTTGTGAATCCTGCTATAAATTATAACTTAGCCACGTCTTCCTGCTATTTTGTTTATGAGCCCTGTGTGTTTTAGGAATGCAGTCAAATTCAAATGAAGGAAAGAATGCCGAAACATCATCCAACTTTTCTGCCTTTGCAGCTGGCGTGTTGACAGCACCGGGGAAGGGAACACCATGGAATGTATTCAGCCAGGCAGATGATTTATAGGGAGGCCAAACGTGTATTCTGTTTTTGAAGTTTATCTGGTTTGGTGCAATGTTTTTGCAGGAGTGAGGCGGCAAGGATGTTTTTATGCTCTGAATCTGAGTGCAGCAAATGGAAGAATGGCTAAATGAGCTTACTAGCGATGGTACACTACCCCGAACATGTTTTCTGAATTCATAACCTGTGACTGCCCTGAAGGGACTTATTAAAATTCAGAGCATGCTGATCCACAACTGTTTGATTTCAAATACGAAATTAGAGAACGGACTTTGATTTAGAGCAGGGCAGGGAAGCTCACTTCATCAAAATGCAGATCACTCCAAAAATGAATTCAATTATCCAATGTCCAGCACAACAATACATTTGTATGTGGAAATCAAGCCCTAACTTTGGAGAAGAAATAAGAAATTCTCTCGTCAGACAGGCTTGGTGTTCTAAAGGAATTTTGTTCTAATGAAAAATATGGAAATCATTGAAATAAGCATGGGGAAGAAAATAAGATCAATCCTGTGTGGGTACTCCAAGTCCTTAAGGCAGGTAGTTTTAACTTACGAAGTTCATTTAGTGACCGTTCAAAGTTAAATTGGCACTGAAAAAGTGACTTATGACCGCTTTTCACACTTGCAACCTTTGCAGCATCCCCATGGTCAGGTGATCAAAATTCAGGTGCTTGGTGACTGGCTCATATTTATGACCAATGCACTCTCCCGGGGTCATGTGATCCCTGTCAGGGTTCCAAATAGCATCCAAAAGTAAATCAGAGTCTAAGGCAAAGTATTGCTCAAAGTTCCAATTTATTAAGAGAGCCATGTTGGCACATATGAGAAAACCTGAATCTGAAAGCCTCCCGGTTTTCCCCATCCAGTTGAGAGTTCAAGATCTTGCCCCCACACCCACAATTCCATCACATGATCTAATCTCCCACTGCCATGCTGGCAGTTCCACCCATCCAATTCCGGTCATGTGCAGTGGTGCAGAGACAAAGGATGACTTTGGCTTTCTAGAAAGAAATTTGTTATGGCTACATAGTATGTGACTCCTTACAATCACCCTTCCCATTTTCCCACAATAGAAAACGCATAGCAGAATAATCAAAAGTTTGGCAGGCCAAAGATCCAAAAGAAAAGATGACTGCAGGCCTGACAATCCCTTTTTGTGAACTTCTTAGAAGCAAAGTCAATGAGGAAGCCAGATTCCATTAACAACCATGCCACTAACTTACAACTGCAGTGATTCACTTAACAACTGTGGCAAGTTGTTGAATGGGGCTAAATTCACCTAGCAAATGTCTCAGCAACATAAATTTTGGGCTCCATTTTGGTCGTTAAATTGGGGACTACTTGTAATACACTTACCATGTATGGAGAGAACCTACTTTAAGACCATGAATCCAAAATGTAAGATTTCATAACTATACCATGAGGATTGGTACACATGCCTGCTGTTGGTTAGGACTGTAACAATAAATGGAGGAGTCAGTTTATTTGCAATTATTCACAATATTAGTTGATTTTATTTGAACGTGATCAAAAGACCTTTGCACACATTTGATGAATTGGAATCATTTGAGAAGCTAACACACGACAGGATCCTTTTCTTATTTGGGGACTATTTTTTTTCCATTTCAGTTTTTTTTTGTGTGTGCTCAGATGCAAGCTATGAGTACCTGCCTACATGTTTTGAGTATTTTTTTTTAATCATATCACCTTCAATCTTCAACCAGAGGAGCTAAATTGGCGCATCTGCAAAGTGTGTGAGAAGGAACCTTTTTAATAAATGTGTTTCCGCGTTAAGCTCCATTGATTCAGTTATAGTATGATCAGAAGCTCATATGATAGGATTGCTAATTAAACAAAGAAGCAAATGAGAGGAAAGAACCCATCAAAGTTGATTCCTCCTTTAAAGTGCTGGGCCACAAAACAAACTCACTAGGGCTGTGCAAGGCATTCAAATGAAGCAGGTTGCAGCACAAAGGAACGTGAGCAAAATGCTTCCCTCTGAGCTGTAAAAGCAGCGATATCTTTAGCAAGGCTTTTACTACGGATCGTCCTCGAATTACAACCATTCATTCAGTGACTATTCAAAGTTACAACGGCACTGAAAAAAGTGAGAAACGACTGTTTTTCACACTTAAGACCTGTCAGAGTTTGTTGCAGCAATCACATCCAGAAAGCACACACAGGTAACTGATTCAGCAGGATTCATTAACTTCTCTTTATATATAATATAACACAAGAAGTAAATATACAATACCCAAAGCAGGTTCTCCAATGTGATAGCAAATACAAGCAAAATACAGGCAGAGCAGAGAACAGTTTCAGTTTTAGTTCAGAGCAGCAGACTAATTTAGGGCTCAGCACAGACCCAGAGCTTTAGTACAGAAGAGTTGAATTAAGCCACGCCCAGGCTCCTTGCTGTCTCCTTGTTGCTCAGACAGCAAATACTGTTTCAGTTTCCAAACAGCCCTCATTGGCTGAATTAGTTGCTATGCCTATTCATTCGCTGACCTTGTTACCCTGTCCTCCAAGTCATGAACTCTCATGCACTGACAAGACCATTGCGGCATCCCCATGGCCTCGTGATACAAATTTGGACGCTTGGAAACTGACTCACATTTATGAATGGTTGCAGTGTCAGCATGCGCAGAAGCCAAAAACATGGCGCCACCAGGAGAACCGGTTCAGGGGCATGGCAGGCCTGGGTTGCTGCTGGTTCCAGCGACCCTGGCCCCCAAACCACTACCCATTCGGCTGAACTGGTCTGAACTGATAGGAGCCCACTACTAGTATAGACACACATGCATGTGTGCCAGAAACCAGAAGGGCAGCCGCCCTGTGCGCATGCGTGCAATAGGAAGATGATCTTTTGGTTTCCGGCACATGCATGCACACTGGCCAGCTGGTCTTCCCACCTGCATGCGCATTAGAAGACCAGATGGCTGGTGTGCATGCGCACACTGGAAACCAGAACATCATCTTCCCAACCCACACATGCACACTGGGCGGATGCTCTTCTGGCTGCTCTTCTGGCAACGGGCAATGGCTCGTGTGCCTGGAGAGAGGGCTCTGCATGCCACTTCTGGCATGCATGCCATAGGTTCGCCACCATGGGCCTATTGGTTATTTCTCAGAAGGTGCTGGCTGCATTAATAATAAGTACACCAACATGAGTTTCTAGATGTTTATAAATTATACCACATATTAAAGAAATTATAAAGATTCTAAGACAAACATCATGACTGGATGAGCTGAAGAATTTTGCAGGATCCAATCTGAGTTGGTCCTGGGGGACCAAAGGTTCATTCTTCCAAGCTTTTGGGCTTATGTGGAGCCAATCTTCTGGAGAGACATTCTGGAGGAGAGAGAAGTTCCCTGAGAATGGGTTCCAGCACAAGCCAAAAACCTTGGAAGAATAAACTTTTGGGCCCAATGACTGACTCATCCTGCAACAATACTCTGAGACACAGATATTTGTCTTCATTCACTAAAGAATTTTGCCCCACCTAACGTACCATAGAGACACAGTGGCTCAGTAGCTAAGATGCCGAGCTTGTCAATCAGAAAGGTTAGCATTTTGGCGATTTGAATCCCTACCGCCACATAAAAGATGTTATGTGTTATTAAAGTAACGGATGTTACTTTTCCCAGTTTCTAGCAGTTCAAAAGATGTAAAAATGCAAGTAGAAAAATAGGGACCACCATTGGTGGGAAGGAAACAGCATTCCATGTGCCTTCGGCATTTAGTCATGCTGGCCACATGACCACGGAGACATATTCGGACAGCGCTAGCTCTTTGGCTTTGAAACAGAGATGAGCACTGCCCCCTAGAGTCAGGAATGACTAGCACATATGTGCCGGGGGAACCTTTACCTTTAATGTACCATAGCCTAATTTCCAGTCCAAACTGCTATTTAGACTATTCTAAACTATTATTTGAGGGAATTAGTTAATAACTAGACAATCTGTGACCCATTGGGTCATAACCTAAACAGAGAAACAGAATGACTATGGATGGACAAAAAATAAGGAGCAGGAGTAATTTTCAACAAGGAAACACAAAAGGAAAGCTAGCATGGAGCATCAGAAATCTTCCCTTCCCTTTCCTTCCCTTCCCTTGAAGTGATGCAACATTTCACCTAATTGAAGGCTACAAAGTATCAAACAGTCACAATTTGTACAGTTTTAGTACTATACAAATGCTAATGAAAGCTTCAATCCATCAAATATCCTTTTTGTTGAAACATGTTTTCACTGGGACATAGCAGGATATGTATAAATAGGTATCTTCAACCTTGCTGTTTATTTCCATGGCTACTATTTCTATTTTATAAGCAAATATTTAAAATATTTTGCCAGCTTCAGAAAATTCTAGTACATCACACTAAGGAGCCCTTTATGTTTACTTATGTTTTCTCGTCTATAAAATGCCTCTTGTGCTGAAAGCTCCAAAGGTGTTTTGGGGCACAACTTTGTAGTTATAGCCCACCTAACATAAAGATCTACCCTATTCTCGATTTTATTTATCAAAGACCACTTAAGTCACCAAAGTAACTCTGGGCAGTTTAGAAGCAATATTATAAAATAATATTAAAAATATTACTAAAAGCACACTTAAAAAGAGACTGAATGATTGACTAATGTACGATGGGTAAAAAACCATCAGTGAGATTTTTGGTCCATTATCAAGTCTCTGTTCAAGGCGTGAACTTTCTAATCATGAAATGAAATTGCAGAGTGAAAACAACTGAATTATGCATACGTATTTCTCAGTCCCTCTTCCCATTCCCAGATAGAACCCTGAACCTCAGGCTCTATCACTCAGATGATGATCCATATTTTCTCATTTCTTTCACACACAAAAGGAGTACATACGTACAAGACAGGAATAAAACAATCCTTGATTCCAGGGGTGGGTTGCTGCTGGCGGTACTGCCGGTTTGCTTTGCGCTAGCTTTGCACGCACAAAGCTTGCTTCATTCATGTGTGTGGCTTGCGCATGTGCAGTTGCCCGTAAATTGTTCTGCACATCCACAGAACATTATAAAATGACAAAAAAAAAAAAACCCACATGCTGGCAACAGTATGGGTGACCATACCAGTACGGGAGCATGGCCAGTCTGCTGTTCCTACCAGTTCAGCAACCAAGCCCAAATTGCCATTATCGATTTGCCCGAACTGGTGCTAACTGGTAGCAACCCACCTCTGCTTGATTCTATGGGAAGCAGAAACATATTTTGATTTGGCCACGAAAAACATTCTAAACTGCCTATTTCAGTTACATGGATCAAGGTTTTCTTTTTGCTCTGTATGAAATTGTAGAACTAGATCAGGGGTATCAAACCCAAGGCCCGTGGGCCAGATCTGGCCCACAAGGTCCTTAGATCTGGCCCGCGGGGCTACCCTGGAAACAGTGAAGGACTGGAGGCTCTGTTTTCACTGGCAGAGGGTTGCAGGCTGTCCCAGTCAAAAATGGAGCTAGTGAGGGCCGTCTGAGGCCCTCCTGAGCTCTGTTTTCACTGCCAGAGGGTTGCAAGAGGTCATTCCAGCTGAAAACGGAGATCAGGAGCCCATTTCACTGGCAGAGCGCTTGAGCCGCCACAGGGCCCACATAAGTGACATCGTTCTGGCCATGCCCACCCCAGCCCCCTGAGGTCAAACACAACCCTGATGGGGCCCTCAGTGAGTTTGACACCATTGGACTAGATTAAGCAAGAGCATTAAAGGTTTACTATGAAAAGTTCCATATCCTTGTAAAAAAAAGCAACTACGGTAATAGTTTCTGGCGATCATTCTCCACAATGCTTTTTCTTCCATTATTTGTTATATTATTATTAATAAGATATAATATTACTTATTAAAACATTTAAAGGACCAACATAGTTACAAATAGTAACTATTAGTAATTCTCTATGAAAGAGACAGTGGATGAATAAAATATGAATGTTTAAACAAAAATGTAGACATTAAATTTAAAATTCATTACTTCATTAATTGAATAATTAAAAGTATGGAACTATGCTCTTTATATCATCTCAAAAAATACCTAAAAATCTCTACCAAGCTCTCAATGTGATATTAATATTGATATCACCACTATTTGTCATTGTTACTATATATAAAGGGGGAAAAAAGGTTGAAGGATTTAGTAGAATCACAAAACCAATGTATGTCCCCAAGCCTCTTGTATCTGGTTCCATCTGAAGACCAGGAATATTGGAATCCAAAGTTGTGACCCAATTGTGTTGTTATCTTCTCATTATATTTCTGTCTTAGCTGAAATGTAAGTGATCCAGGCTCTACAGTAAAGATTTTGTGGTAAATAAAGAAGTATGATCTGAAAAATAGCAGAATAATCCTCACTGCTAAGCCGGCATCAACAAGTGTAGTTAATGGCCCATGTAAATAACTCAGTATTGAGAATATGACATCTGCATTTGCGGCTCATATCGTGCCATTATATACCTTTTTCTTATTTTGCCTTCTTATGCTTTAGAAAATAAGTTGACCCAGTGGTGGGATTCACATTTTTTTTACTACCGGTTTTATGGGCGTGGCTTTGTGGATGCAACTTTGTGCACGTGGCAGGGGAAGGATATTGCAAAATATCAATTCCCTGGGGGAAGGTTACTGCAAAATCTCCATTCCGTCCGCACCCCACTAACCTGCTTTCCAGCTCCGTTCTCCTGTCCAGGCCAACAAATGAAGATCAGCTGGGAGGCAGCAAGGGCAGGGCCAGCCTATTTGCCAGGTCTCCAAACTACTCAAAATTTCCACTACCGGTTCTCCAGAACATCTGGGTTGACCCCCCCTTCTTTGTGGCAGCCCCTCAAATATTGGAACACTGTTATCATGTCATCCCTTGTCCTTCTTTTTACTAGGCTTGACATCCCAATTCCTGCAACCCTTCTTCATGTGTTTTAGCCTCCAGCCCTCTAATCATCTTTGTTGCTTTTTTTCTGCACTCTTCCCAGATTCTTATAATGTGATCAAAACTGGATGCAGAATTCTAAGTATGGTCTTACTATATACTACAGCTACAAATACTACATTGAATAACCATATGCATGCAGCTCTGCGACAGGTAATCTGTGATATTCCACCTATCAGTTGTAATGCAATACTCAGAGAATCAAAGGTTCTCTGAGTACTGCTATTATAATATGCTATTATTTGGTTACCCTGAGTATAGCCAAATAATAGCATCATTATGGTTGCTAGATCTTTAGACTGGATTTCATATGTTATCCGCCAACTGAGACCTGGGGTAGGTAAATGTTGTTTCATGGTCTTGTAAGCTCTTCCATGTAAAGCTGCCTTTTGCAATTGACTGACACGGATTTTGTCAATGCCAATAGTATCCAAATGGTGTTCCAGATGTTTGGGGATTGCACCCAAGGTTACCTCCTCCGTTTATGTATGTCCTGTATATATGTATGTTTATGTGTTGTATATGTTTTATATGCTCCACTGTACGCCACCCCGAGTCCTGTCTGGAAAGGGAGCGGCTAATAAATGTAAATTTATTATTATTATTATTATTATTATTATTATTATTATTATTATTATTATTATTATTATTATTATTATTATTATTATTATTATTATTGTATTACTGATGGTATTGTCTTTGCTTTATTTCTTTCTTCATATTCATTCTACTTCTACTTTTTGCATTTTGTCATTTTCTCCAGTTCTTTCTCTTCTGTTCTGCTGTCTCCAGATACAGCAATGTCCACTAATGTAAGCTGCAAGCAACTAGGGCCACTTGTGAAGAAAGTCAGTAACTTCATTTTTCTCATCAGACTGCTTGCCTTCCCTTGGGAATGATCAGGTAAGGCTTCATGGATCTTGGGGGAGGTCAAGCTAATGCTGCTTTCAGCTGCACAAGGACTCCAAGCTAGGCTCTCGCTTGACCCCTCCTTCCAACCTGACACTTTCCCAACAACTATCCAGACCTTTTTTGTCTTTCTTATGAACAATTGTTAATTCTGTTAAGTGTTATGTGGCAGGTGCCTATCTGTTTGAATTCTAAAGTCCCAGAGAACTTTAGCTTCTTCATTTTCTATTGTCTGTTTGGGGCTCCCACCAATTCTTGTTTGCAGGAAAATTCTTGCTGAAATTCCAATGCACCACAATGCTACTTAGTTGTGCCGTTGTTTGTAGTGAATTTATGCAATCCTCCAGCAGCCATATAGTTTGGTGGCCCATTATTTATTCAGCTTATTTGCAGAGGCGGCATTTACTCTCTGTTGCAAAAGCCACAGTGGCGTAGTGGTTAGATTGCAGTATTACAGGCTACTTCTGCTGACTGCTGGCTGCCTGAAATTTGGCAGATTGAATCTCACCAGGCTCAAAGTTAACTCAGCCTTCCACCCTTCTGAGACGGCTAAAATGAAGACCCAGATTGTTGGGGGCAATAGGCTGACTCTGCGAACCTCTTAGAGAGGGCTGTAAAAGCACTATGAAGTGGTATATAAGTCTAAGTGCTATTGCTATCTTTTCAGTTCTGGTTTTCTATCAGTGGTGGGATTCAATTTATTTTACTACTGTCTGGTGTACTTGCAACATTCCACACCTATCTATTTTCTTCAGTAAGTAGAGTTTGTCAACATCACTGTGTGGATAAAGAGCATGACAGTGGAAAAACACACTGTCAACATGAAAGTATTATCTTGGCCAAGTCATATAATGAACAAATGAAATCCACAATGAAGTTTTTATAGACACAGCAAAACAAAAATGAAGGAAATCTTTGTTCCTTTTAGTTTCCCCTTTCCTCATTCATTTGTTCCACGTGTTCCCATTTTATGAAAGCCATTAAGAGCACACAATCTCATTTGTAGAGAAGAATTTTATTCATCATTTAGAAAAAAATTATGGCCTGCTATCTTATAGCACTTCTGTTCCTGTTTGCAACAATACTCAGAAAATTAAATAAAATGCACAAAATTCCACAATAACGTCACATATTTCAAGCCATCACTACAACACCACATTTAAATTTTCATTTGTGGGCTCACTTCCATCCTCACCTAATGCCTTGGTAAAGAGCCAGCTTTTTAAAATCCTCTGAGAGGATAATAAGTTGGGAGAAAAGGTGCCTCGGAGGTCTCACCAGTTGGCAACATCTTAGGGAAGGGACCTTCTCTGGTCTGGTGAGACAAGCTGATGCCCCTAGGGAAAGGCAGTCTCAGAAATAACCTGGTCTTATGCCATGTAAGGTTTTAAAGATGATTACCAGCATCTTGAACTGCACTCACAAGGCAATTGGAAGTTAGTGCAGCTCACGCTGTGTAAATGTCGCCCGATGCTGAGTTAGTTGAACCGGAGTGGTGCAGTGGTTAGAATGCAGTACTGCAGGCTACTTCTGCTGACTGCCTGTTGCCAGCAGTTCAGCAGTTCAAATCTCACCGGCTGAAGGTTGACTCAGCCTTCCATCCTTCCGAGGTGGGTAAAATGAGGACCCAGATTGTTGGAGGCAATAGGCTGACTCTGTAAACTGCTTAGAGAGGGCTGTAAAGCACTGTAAAGTGGTATATAAGTCTGAACGCTATTGCTACTTGTAACTTCCAGATGATGTTCAAAGGTAGCCCATTTTGGAGTGCTTGGGTTGGGTCTTATTCACTGAGGGATTTAACCACCCAAAACTATTCAAACGCTGAGGAAACATGCAGAGGGTGAGGAGGCTTTCATGGTTTTTTCCTTTGGTTTTATTTCCCCAAGCTTCTTGTGAGTCGACCAACAATTGATGTATTTTTGATAATAAGCAGAGGAGAAAATGAATGCTGCTGAAATCCTTGGAAGTTATTGGAAGGCTGCTCAGTGCTAAGCTAGGATGACAAATAGTAAGACTTCACACAAACCAGGATCATATTTTTCTTTCGCTGCTTTTCTATTGGGAGGACAAAGGAGGCTTAAGATAAGTTGGCCAGTTTAATCTAGCATGCGTGTGAACATACCTACAGTACAGTGGTGGGTTGCTAACCAGTTTACTACCGGTTCGCTTGCGCGTGTATGTGCAATGCTTATGCGCATGCGCAGAAGCACCTGGGCGGGTGGGCGGAGACTCCTGCCGCCGCCACTACTGGTTTGGCTGAACCAGGCCGAACCGGGAGTAACCCACCTCTGCTACAGTATATTAGTTATTCCCTCCACTAAAACATGCAACCAAATGTGCTGCTAAAATGGCTGATTTGGGGCAATAGATCTGGGATTCTAAGACTCTGAAAATGGGTCTGGAAGAGCACACAAGGACAGTAACCCATATTGCCCCATTCCTCATTTCCTGTCCTGGTAGCCCTCGGCTTACAGCAGTTCATTTAATGACCCCTTGAAGTTACAACTGCACTGAAATAAGTGACTTACGACCATTTTTCACACTTACAACCATTGTAGCATCTCCATGGTCATGTGATCAAAACTCAGACATTTGGCAAGTGACTCATATTTATGACGGCTGCGGTCATGTGATACCCTTTTGCGATCTTCTGACAAGCAAAATCAATGGGGAAGCCAGATTCACTTAACAATTATGTTCCTAACTTAACAACTGCAGTGATTCACTGAACAACTGTGGCAAGAAAGGTTGTAAAATGGAGCAAAATTCACTGCACAATTGTCTTGCTTAGCAACATAAATTTTGGGTTCAATTGTGGTCGTAAGTTGAGGACTTCCTGTATAGAGTTAGAGCAGGGGTGAAATCCAGCAGGTTCTGACAGGTTCTAGAGAACCGGTAGGGGAAATTTTGAGTAGTTCAGAGAACCCATAGCAAAACCTTTGAGTAGTTCAGAGAACCCGTAGTGGACATTTTGAATAGTTCGGAGGACCAGCAAATGCCACCTCTGGCTGTCCCCAGAGTGGGGTGGGAAGCGAGATTTTGCAGTAACCTTCCCCTGGAGTGGGGTGGGAATGGAGATTTTGCAATATCTTTTCCCTGCCACACCCACCAAGCCACACCATGCCCAACAAGCCATGCCCACAGAACCAGTAGTAAAATAATTTGAATCTCACCACTGAGTTAGAGGGATCTAAAGAATTGTCTAGTATTATTCCTCCCTGATATAAAGTCCTTTCCCATTGATGGGCACTAATTACATGTAATGAAAAGGCTTGAACTATGTTAAATGAGACAGTGTACATGACAGTTGACTTCACCGTTGGCCCTAGGAATCCATATTTGCCTGTGCTTCGGGATCCAGAGATAATTTAACCCAGCACGTATCCTGGCCACTCACTTCATTTGGGAGGGACCTGCTTTGCATCCCTAATGGAGTCAAGGAAAGTGTCAGCATGGCTGTTGCTTAGCAATCTTTTGGAAGTTGAGGTGAAATCTGTTAATTAGTCTTGGAAAGACAGTGGCCTTTGAAGTGTTGCTTAGCAACGAACAGCACCAGGGATATAGGAATGGGGAAAGTGCTGTTCCAGAGGATACAGTGGGAGTCAGTTTGAATCAAGGCATTATAGAAAACACTTGATCTCTTTGGAGAATGTATTTGCAAAATCTTTGGAATCTGTGCCGGTATAAGAAATTCTATGGCAAATAAACATTGGTGCTCAACCTCCAAATAGCAGCAGCTTTCCCAGAGTGGAAGCAAATTAATTGCTTTACAAGTTCTTCTTAATTTTGCTTCAGAATCTGCAACAATACTAATTACAAGGTGGATAATCAGATCAAGACTCACAGATTAAATTACTGTATTTTTCAGAGTATAAAGCACACTTTCTTCCCCCCAAAGAGAGGGTGAAAATCTGGGTGAGTCTTATACTCTGAATGTAGCTGCCTGGATCGTCTGGAGAAGGGGGAGGTGAAGTGGGCACTGCACAGGAGGCGAGGCATAAGACAAGGTGGCTTGCTGCTTGGACTCCTGCTTCTCCAGACAACCCAGTCATTGGCTTCTGCTCCTGGCCCGGGAGATTGATATGGGCAGGAGGAATACAAGCAGTGTTGGGTTCTGAATCCCGTTGCAACTGGTATGGTTGCAACGGGGCTCGGCGTCCTCCACATGAATGCGCACACGCACATGCATATAGCACACGCATATGCACACAGCATGCGTGCATGCATCCTACCCTCCAGCAAGCCTCTGCGATGCTCCAGCTGCTTGGTGGAGTGTTGTGCAGGTGCTGTACGCGCTGTGCGCATGTGTGGAAGTGCCGAAGAGTTTAAAGACAGGTAAGGATGGTGGGTGGGCGGGTGGGCCCTCCGGAGCACCATACCAGAACAGTACCCTAGTGGCTAGTAAAAGAAGTGCAGGATGGAAAGGAAAATTGACCTCTTCAAAATCTTGGTGCATCTTATATTCCGGTACGTCTTATACTCCCCAAAATACGGTAACTACCTGCATCTATCTATCTATCTATCTATCTATCTATCTATCTATCTATCTATCTATCTATCTATCTATCTATCTATCTATCTATCTATCATCTATCTATCATCATCATCATCATCATCTATCATCTATCTATCTGTCTATTGTATCTCTTTCTTTCCACCCATCATCTCCCTCTCTCTTTCCCTTCTTTCCTTTGTCTTTCTCTCTCTCTCTTTCTCTGTTTCTTCCTCCCTCCCTTCCCTTCCTTCCTCTCTGTTTCTTTCTTCCTGCCTTCCTCTTTCTTTCTTTTTTCTTCCTTCCTTCCATCTTTCCTTCTTTCCTTTCTTCCTGTTTCTTTCCTTCTCTCTTTCTCCCTCCCTTTCTTTTTCTTTCTTTCTTTCTTTCTTTCTTTCTTTCTTTCTTTCTTTCTTTCTTTCTTTCTTTCTTTCTTTCGACAAAGAAAACTCATGGTCCTTCAGTTCTCGATCTGATTCTTTGGAATGGTTAATATTCAGTGCTGGTTAGACATTTAATGAAAGTTGTTTAAAAGCACACAATATTAGCATGTCCTGCAAAGACGCTAATAATAGTTGCATTTTAAAGTCAGTGTGAAGTCTTTGCCAGTTATCAATTACAACGGCAGACTGCTGAAAATGGGAAAATCAAACATTAAGTGTGCAGCTCTGAATATGGTTTAGCACAGAGGTTCTCAAGCTGCAAGATAAATTCCTTTGGTTTGCTGATTAATATGTGAACATGCTGCATCCTTCTTTTCTGCACTTGGACACTTAGCAAAATGCAGTTGTTCCACTGCACTAACAGTGATTTTCCAAAATGGTCTTCTGTATGCTGAAAAATATTTAGGCAAATTGCACCAAAAGTGCATATATTAGCAAAAGAAATGTATGAAAATGCATTAAGGGAAAGAGTACGCAATTGCATCTATTAAGCATAATTGTATGCAAAATGAACTATATTATTGAAAAAAATGTGCATAGAAAAATAAAATGGGATGAAATCAGTTTAACACAGCAACAATAAGAGATTCAGCCAAACTGAATCCTATTCATATCAGGGCAGTTTTTGTTTTTGTTTAAATAGTACACAGCAACATATACTATTAAATGTTGAAGAAAATCAGTGCATATTATCAGCAGAATATGAACATTATTATTTTGGACTGCCCATATTCAGGTTGCTGTAGGGAAGGCGCTGGGAAGAATTTTTAGTGAAACAAAATTAACGGATGGGCAAAACTAATGTGTTTTCTAACAGCATACAAACAGATGTTTTCATGTAACCATCTGGCATTGTTCTCAAGACAACTGCACACTACAGGAGGCTTACAAAGAAAAATTAGCAGTAGATTATAGAGGAAGGTTTTTTTAGATCAACTTTGCATGTAGATATGAATGATTACAAAATACAGTATAGAGACAACTGAATTTGACAAAGCAACCCAAATCAGCACAAGGCAAATTAATATTTATTGTGGTAATTCCACCCCCCCCCCTTTTAAAGAATGAGATGAAAAAAATAAGTGAAACTACCACCAACAAAAAAAAAAAAAACCAATATGTGGTGGAAATATTATCAAGGCCAAACAAGTCAATGGGCAAGCTTTATTTGGGAAGACTAGTTCTCCATGCACAAATTCTAAGATTACCCGGTCCTGAGATGTAAAGTGAGAAAGAAAAATGAGTCTAAAAAATCGAAAATTAAGTAACAACTAAAATGTAAACATTTATTTAAAAAGAAAGTAAGGATAAATGGGGTGGCGGTGTATGCGTGTGTGTAGACAACTTTTTAGAAATTCAGGATCATAAGATAAACAGGTAGACTAAATACTGCTTTCACTGACTTGGTGTCAAAAACCATGAGCAGAGTAAAAGATTTCCTCGGGTTTTTATAGAGCACTAGCTGATAACCTGGCGTTGCCCGGATATTTATTTATAGGGGGGAAATATCCAGACCAAACGTAATTTCTAATGTTGGATTTTCCCTCTTACCAGAGGGAGCCCCCTTGTGGAGTAGTGTGAAGCTGTTACCATGGCAACTCCGGTGCACTGTACAGTAGAAGTCAGTATGGCAGTATGGCACAACAGGCTGTATTTTAACAGAACACCCATCCTGTGGGGCGTTAGGGGTGTCTTAACCCCACAGTATTTTTTTTTCAGAGAGTAAGTCATCTGTGTACCAGGTTTGGTTGAAATTGCTCGCGGCTTTCCAGAGTTATGCTGGAACACACACACAGACACTTACACACACTCACACACACAGAGAGACAAACACATTTGATGTGCATTGCACGTGCATGCACAGTGCAATTAAAATTGTTCTGTGCATGCGCAGAAGTGAAAAACAAGATGGCAGCACCATAGGTGCCTCCCAGAGAACCAGCTTGGGGCGTGGCAGGCCTTGGTCGCTGCTGGTTCCAGCAACCCAGGCCGCCAAACACTACCAGTTCAGCCAAATTGGTCCGAACTGGTAGGAACCCATCACTGATATATATATATACTGGGTTTTAAAGAAAGAGTTAAAGAAGTAATTAGAATTCAAGGAAGCTGCCTCCCCCCCGGCCACCAGAAAAATCTTCTGATAAATTTCCAGTTAAGAAAAATGAAATAAGTCACTTCTTGGTTCATTGTTTTCATGAAATATGGGTTTAGGGAGGAAACTTGCTAGAGTAAAGACAAGAAAAGAGAGATCTAGTTCCTCTGGCTCTTTTGCAATGTGAGGCTGTCTAGAAATTCCTGAACTAAGGCTGCTACTTAGTGAAGCCCTGTTTGTCAATTGTCTGTCAAAATTGTCAGTGCTGATTTCTAGCATTTTTTAGAAGAAGCATGCGATTTGTACTATTGAGAAAATACAGGCAGTCCTCAATGTACGATCATGATTGAGCCCAAAATTTCTGTTGCTAAGCGAGACATTGGTTGAGTTTCGCCCCATTTTACAACCTTTCTTGCCACCGTTGTTAAATGACTCACTGCTACTAGCTTGTTAAGTTAGTAACACGGTCATTAAGTGAGTCTGGCTTCCCCCTTGACTTTGCTTGTCAGAAGGGTTACAAAAGGAGATCAGATGACCCCGGGATGCTGCAACCGTCATAAATATGAATCAATTGCCAAACGTCTGAATTTTGATCATGTGACCATTGGGATGCTGCAACTGTAATGGTCATAAACCTCAAAAATGGTCATAAGTCATCTTTTTCAGTGCCATTGTAACTTCAAGCAGTCACTAAACTAGTGGTGGGATATGACTGGTACGCCCCAGTACGAGCGTACCAGTGCCTGCTGGGAGTACCAGGTACCTTTCCAGTACAGTGCTCCGGAGGGCCCACCTGCCCGCTTTCCTCTTTACCAGTATTTGAGCCAATCGGGGCTTCCATGCATGTCTGCATACGGCGCCTGTCTGACGATCCGACGAGCAGCTGGAGCGTCATGGACCGTTGTGGGCAATAAGTATGCATGCACACGCTGCACGAGTGCTGCACGCGTGTATGTGGTGGACACCCAGCCCTGTTGCATCGTACCGGTTGCAATGGGATCCGAAACCCACCACTTGCACTAAACGAACTGTTGTAAGTCAGAGACAATCTGTACTTGGAAAGAAATTATATATACAAATTATGGGAATTGTTGGTTCATAGCCTAACAATTTTCTTAGATGAATGACAACACGGAATGACTTTCAGAATGGATGTAGTTGAACTTGACAACCTTTGGAAGCAGAGTGATTCATCCACCCGTATTGCAAGAGTTTTCTTTATCCCTGAACAAGTGTCTACCTGGTGATGGGTTATCTTGGGCTGCTCCTCGTGGCCACATTTCCATGACCAGGTGACAGCATAGGATAAAAAATATAGTCCTTGTTTAGTGGCCAAAATTTGGACCGGCAACTCGGTTGTTAAGCAAAGTGGTTGCTAAATAAAACAGCAACTGTGCTTACATTTTACTTCACTTTCCTTTGTTTTACAGACCTGTGGAGTTCATAAATGTGAGGATTGTGTCGCAGGTCCTTTTTAAAACTGCACTCAGTTCAATTGACCCAGACTCAAATGATTCACAAAAGCACTGGATCTTGATCAGGTAGTGGTTATATATATATATAAATATATATATGGTTCGAATCCCTAGCGCCGCGTAACGGAGTGAGCTCCTGTTACTTGTCCCCGCTTCTGCCAACCTAGCAGTTCGAAAGCATGTAAAAATGCAAGTAGAAAAATAGGAACCACCCTTGGTGGGAAGGTAACAGAGCTCTGTGCACCTTTGGCATTGAGTCATGCCGGCCACATGACCACAGACACGTCTTCGGATAGCGCTGGCTCTTCGGCTTTGAAACAGAGATGAGCACTGCCCCCTAGAGTCAGGAATGACTAGCACATATACAATACAATACAATAGTAGAGTTGGAAGGGACCTTGGAGATCTTCTAGTCCAACC
Source organism: Natrix helvetica (assembly GCF_964273705.1). Classification (NCBI taxonomy): domain Eukaryota; kingdom Metazoa; phylum Chordata; class Lepidosauria; order Squamata; family Natricidae; genus Natrix; species Natrix helvetica. The sequence continues at coordinate 224,003,311 of NC_138548.1, forward strand.
CCCTGCCTAGGCAGGAAACCCTATACCGTTTCAGACAAATAGCTATCCAACATCTTCTTAAAGACTTCCAGTGTTGGGGCATTCACAACTTCTGGAGGCAAACTGTTCCACTGATTAATTGTTCTAACTGTCAGGAAATTTCTCCTCAGTTCTAAGTTGCTTCTCTCCTTGATTAGTTTCCACCCATTGCTTCTTGTTCTACCCTCAGGTGCCTTGGAGAACAGTTTGACTCCCTCTTCTTTGTGGCAACCCCTGAGATATTGGAACAATGCTATCATGTCTCCCCTAGTCCTTCTTTCTCTTAAGCTAAACATACCCAGTTCCTGCAACCGTTCTTCATATGTTTTAGTCTCCAGTCCCCTAATCATCTTTGTTGCTCTTCTCTGCACTCTTTCTAGAGTCTCCACATCTTTTTTACATCGTGGCGACCAGAACTGAATGCAGTATTCCAAGTGTGGCCTTACCAAGGCATTATAAAGTGGTATTAACACTTTACGTGATCTTGATTCTGTCCCTCTGTTGATGCAGCCTAGAACTGTGTTGGCTTTTTTGGCAGCTGCTGCACATTGCTGGCTCATATTTAAATGGTTGTCCACTAGGACTCCAAGATCCCTTTCACAGTTACTACTACTGAGCAACATACCATCTATACTGTACCTGTGCATTCCGTTTTTGTTGCCTAAATGTAGAACCTTACTCTTTTCACCATTGAATTTCATTGTATTAGATAGTGCCCAATGTTCAAGTTTGTCAAGATCCTTCTGTATCTTAAGCCTATCTTCTGGATCGTTGGCTATTCCTGCCAGCTTGGTGTCATCTGCAAATTTGATGAGTTCCCCATTTATTCCCTCATCCAAATCATTGATGAAGATGTTGAAGAGTACTGGGCCTAAAACAGAGCCTTGGGGTACTCCACTGCATACTTCCCTCCATGTAGATGCAGTTCCATTGAGGACTACACGTTGAGTGCGGTTGGTCAGACAGTTACGAATCCATCTGGTGGTGATGCTGTCTAACCCACATTCTTCTACTTTATCTAGTAGTAGGTTATGGTCTACCTTATCAAAAGCCTTACTGAAGTCCAAGTAAACTATATCGACGGCATTCCTCTGGTCCACTAATTTTGTCACATTATCAAAGAATGCAATAAGATTAGTCTGGCATGATCTGTTTTTGACAAATCCATGTTGGCTTTTGGCTATTACTTTGTTTGCTTCTAGGTGTTTGTAAATTCATTGCTTGATTATTTTTTCCAGAATCTTTCCTGGTATTCAGGTCATGCTGATAGGTCTGTAGTTTCCTGGATCTATTTTTTCCCTTTTTTGAAGATGGGAACCACATCAGCTCTTTTCCAGTCCTCTGGTAGCTCCCCGGTGTTCCAGGATCTCTGAAAGATATAATTCAGTGGTTCTGAGATCTCGTCTGCTACTTCTTTCAGAACCCTGGGGTGTAATCCATCCAGTCCTTGTGATTTGAACTTGTCTAGGGTAGACAGGTGCTCACTTACCATTTTCTTCCCTATTTCAATTTGTGTTCCTAATCTGATTTTTGTGGTGCTGCTTTTGATAGGTTGGACTGTTTTATCCCTTTGTGTAAAGACAGATCCCTGTTGCTTGTCACCTTCTTGCCACTTTCTCCTAGCAATGGACCAATTGTTTCCTTAACTTTTTTCTTGTTTTTAACATGTTGGAAGAAACTTTTTTTTTGTTAATTTTTACTTTTGTGGCAAGCCTTTCTTCATTGTGAGCCTTAGCTTTCCTCACTTCATCTTTACAGGCTATTTGCTGATATTCTGCCTTAGTTATGTCCCCCTCCTTCCACTTTTTATACTTACCTTTTTTGTCTTTCAGTTTGTCAGATAGTTCTTTATGCAGCCATGCTGGTTTCTTTTGGGAGCTATTATTTTTCTTCTTCATTGGTATTGTACTAGACTGGACTTTTGTAATCTCATTTTTCAAAATTTCCCAAGCTTCTTGATTTGTTTTCCCCTTGAGGATTCTCATCCATGGAATTTTTCCCAAGCTCTCTCTAAGTTTATTGAAATTAGCTTTCTTAAAATCCAAGACTCTAGTTTGACTTTGTTCTACTACTTGTGTTTGGATAATGTTGAATTCCAATATTGCATGGTCACTTGCCCGCAGGGTTCCTATGGCTTCAACACCTTCTATCATTTCCTCTCTGTTAGTGAGAATTAAGTCCAATATGGCTGAGCCCCTTGTTCCCTTCTCTACTTTTTGGAAAACAAAGTTGTCTGCTAGGTTTGTTAGGAACCTATTGGATCTTCCACTTGGTGCAGAGTTTCCCAGTTGATGTCAAGGTAGTTAAAATCTCCCATTACTATTGTGATGTGCTTCCTACATACCTTAGTTAGCTGACTAGCAAAAAGTTCATCTACTTCTTCTGCTTGGTTGGGTGGCCTGTAGTATAGACCTATGGCAATGTCATTTCCCCCACAACCTTTAATATTGACCCAAATGCATTCAAGATAGTTCTCATCATTGTTGTGCTCTATTTCTGTAGAGACATAGTTATTTCTTATATATAGTGCAACTCCACCTCCTCTTTTATTTGGTCTACTTCTTTTAAATAATTTAAATCCTTCTAGCTGTATGTTCCATTTGTCGGTTTCATCCAAGTTTCTGTAATGGCAATAATATCGTATCTGCCCTCATTTACTTGAATTTCTAATTCGCCCTGTTTATTCCTCATACTTTGTGCATTGGTGTATAGACATTTTAATCCATTCTGATTGACCCTGTGTTTACTGTCTACATAACCTGTGTTATGCCTGACTGCCCCTATTTTCTTGCCACTTGTGTGATTCATGCACATGGTATGGCAATCACTATTACATGCTTGGTTTTGCTTGACAGCAGGAGTGATAATCTTACCCACACATACATCTATGTTACATGCAATGATAACCCTATGAGTTTTAGTTTGCTGGGGACAGAAATGTTCTGTATCTATTAATTCTCTGTCCCCGCTCTTCAGTTTAAATGTTTATCAAGAAAATCTGTGAATTTAATATATTTACCTTTACCTTATATATATCTATATCCCTATAAGATCTGGGGAGATGTTTTATTTTTAAAAAAATCAAAATACAAAAGAGAAGTGGGAAACTTTGAATTCTACATCTGAGTGTTTTCTATTACCTCTATCCTCTTTTATAACTAATATTTCCATGATGATGCTATCAATTTGTGTCTCATCATCATCATCTTCTTCTTTTAACGACCTTCAACCCTTTGTGGGGTAGAGTCTGGGCAACTGAATGGAGCTAGCAGAATGTTTACTGGCCGGATGCCCTACCTGTTGCCAATACAAGGTCTTGTTCAGCAGATATATTCTCATTGTACTCATTGTGAGAGAAATATCTGCCTCTACCTAGGATCGAACTCACAGCCTCCTGATTGTGAGGCGAAAGCTCCACCTCTAGAACACAGCACTACTCCATCCATTCAATTCAAGAATCCAGTCTGATTCTTGGCAATTGTATGGGGCAGCTCTCTCTACATTTTCCAATCTTTTACAGCTTCTTTCAGTTGTTTTATCTATGCTCTGGCTGGTGTTAGCCTTGATGCTATTTAGCCACAGTGCTTTTTGGTAGCCTCATTTCTTTTTCCCATTGACCATTCCATTATTTCAATATTACTGTACTAATTACGAGTATTACAACAATCACTATGCTCTATTATTCTTACAATACTGTACTCTATAGTAAAACTATTAGAATGGTTTTTTTCCCCTTACAAGCACAGTTCTGCCTTAATTCCCCTCCCTGGAATTACTTGTGCTTTGTTTTTCCTTGTTACTGGCCAGCACATACAATATTTGCAACTTTCCACATTGTGCTTTCATGCTTGCACTTTTCCTTGCTGTGCCTCTATCCTTCCTTTCCTCTGGGCCATCTACTGCCTTTGAAGGAACAAAGCCTTCTTTTATTCAGCTGCTTCTCACTATCTCCCGGAGGCTGTAGTAGAGCTTCCAAACCTTTGTTCTCTTCCCGTCTCCTCCCACACCTGTTTCAAGACTACAGCTTTATTGCACCAATTCTGTGGTGTGGATGCTGGCGGAAAGGCTCGTAGGAGAAGGAAGAAGGCAGCAAAGATGGCTGCAATATGCCAGGGCTGTCAAACTCCTTGCCTTCGGGCAGGATCCATCACGCGCTAGCCATGCCCACGCCTGGTTTAGCAAAGGGGAAAAAGTCCCAATATGTTATGTGATGCTGCCATGATGACGAGAGTTTGACATCCCTGTGCTATGCTAATCTGCCACAGATGGGTGGCAAAGTTACTTTTTCATCACTGTCCTAACTACAAAAGGTTGTTAATGTTAATTGTAAATGTGAATGTTGACATACTTAGTGTTGGCCACTGCTAAGTCCAGTTCTGCCTTTGCATCTGTGAGTGCTGCTGTGAGGGGGTCCTTGGTGCTCTCTGAGCTTGGTTGTTTTCTTGGAGATGTCTCATTACCCAAACTAGGTAAGATCATCAGTGCAGTTTGCTGTCAGTTTAAAATCTGGTGACTTGCCCTGTTAGGGTTGGTGGGAGTGGCCTTGGTAATTCTTTGGTTGGTCTGTTTATTGTTGGCTTCTTTGGCAGTTTCTTCACTGGGATAAAAACACCAGGGAATTTCTAGAAGCCTTGGCACTCTGACAAATTAACCATCAATAGACACATAGACATTAACAACATCTATAGACTGTACAGAAGAGACAATCAACCAGCCAAAAAGAGAACAAAAACACCAAACCCCCTTCCTACCAGCAATCAGCATCCAGATGTGCATATATTAACTTTAAGGTTAACATCAGACCAATAATATAGTAAGCAATACCCCAATCAAAAACGCCAACAGTAAACAGCCCAACCAAAGAATCTTTAAGACCGCCCCCACCAACATTGACACAGGCAAGGCACTAGAATATAAACTGACAATAAACCATACTCCTCACTACAGCAGCACTGATGATGTTACCTAGTTTGAGTAATGAAATGTCTGTAAGAAAACAAACAAGGTCATAGAGCACCAAGGACCCCTCATTTCAACCTGATCTACAAATGTTCTCCTTTATGAGTATTGCTGCCTTTATATTTTTCCTTTGAGAGAAAGTAACAGAAGTGACAAAATTGGTAGAGCAGAGGAATGCCGTCGATATAGTTTACTTGGACTTCAGTAAGGCTTTTGATAAGATAGACCATAACCTACTACTAGATAAAGTAGAAGAATGTGGGTTAGACAGCATCTAACTGGCTGACCAACATGTAGTCCTCAATGGAATGCATCTACATGGAGGGAAGTATGCAGTGGAGTACCCCAAGGCTCTGTTTTAGGCCCAGTACTCTTCAACATCTTCATCAATGATTTGGATGAGGGAATAAATGGGGAACACATCAAATTTGCAGATGACACCAAGCTGGCAGGAATAGCCAACACTCCAGAAGACAGGCTTAAGATACAGAAGGATCTTGACAAACTTGAACATTGGGCACTGTCTAATAAAATGAAATTCAATGGTGAAAAGAGTAAGGTTCTACATTTAGGCAAGAAAAACGAAATGCACAGGTACAGTAAAGGTGGTACCTTGCTCAACAGTAGTAATTGTGAACGGGATCTTGGAGTCCTAGTGGACACCATTTAAATATGAGCCAGCAGTGTGCAGCAGCAGCCAAAAAAGCCAACACAGTTCTAGGCTACATAAACAGTGGGATAGAATCAAGATCACGTGAAGTGTTAATACCACTTTATAATGCCTTGGTAAGGCCACACTTGGAATACTGCATTCAGTTTTGGTCGCCACAATGTAGAAAAGATGTTAAGACTCTAGAAAGAATTCAGAGAAGAGCAACAAAGATGATTAGGGGACTGGAGACTAAAACATATGAGAACGGTTGCAGGAACTGGGTAGTTTAATGAAAAGAAGGACTAGAGGAGACATGATAGCAATGTTCCAATATCTCCGGGGTTGTCACAATGAAGAGGGAGTCAAACTCCTGAGTCAGGGCACTCCTGAGTCAGAACAAGAAGCAGTGGGTGGAAACTAATCAAGGAGAGAAGCAACTTAGAACTGAGGAGAAACTTCCTGACAGTTAGAACAATTAATCAGTGGAACAGCTTGCCTCCAGAAGTTGTGAATGCCCCAACACTGGAAGTCTTTAAGAAGATGTTGGATAGCCATTTGTTTGAAATGGTATAGAGTTTCCTGCCTAGACAGTCGGTGGACTAGAAGACCTCCAAGGTCCCTTCCAACTCTGCTATTGTATTGTATTGATTGGTGGATTCCCTGCTAGTAAGAAATACAATTCCATCAACTGCACTTCCTAGTGCATGTGTTGGGAGGGGGGGGACTATAACTGGAAAATTTTGACAGAAGGCCATATCCATGGCTTCCATTTCCAAACAAAAGACTAATGTTCAAACTTGGATATTTTGTTTGTCTAAGATCCACATGTAAACAGCTCTCCTCTCTTGTTCTGCCATCTCAGAAACAGGTGGGAAGGGAGTATAAAACAGAATTTCATTGACTGCCAATCTGTGATCAGGTTTTTGGGGGGCAGGCAGATAACAACACCTTGGACCGGGTGCGCAATTTGGGTGTCCTCCTAGACACGCGGCTGCCGCTGGACGACCACATGACAGCCGTGGCTAGGGGGGCCTTCCACCAGGTTCGCCTGGTGCGCCAATTGCGCCCCCTACTGGACCGGGACGCCCTTCGCACAGTCACTCACGCCCTGGTGACGTCCCGCCTGGATTACTGCAATGCTCTCTACATGGGGCTCCCCTTGAGATGCACTCGAAGGCTACAGCTGGTCCAGAATGCGGCCGCGCGGGGAATTATGGGGAGTACCAGGTACTCCAATGTAACACCTCTCCTGCGCGAGCTGCACTGGCTACCTGTGGCTTTTCGGGTGCGTTTCAAGGTGTTGATTCTCACCTTTAAAGCACTCCATGGCTCAGGACCTAGTTATTTGCAGGATCGCATCCTACCCCATACATCCCTGCGACCAATTCGCTCTCACAGAGAGGGACTCCTCCGGGTGCCGTCCGTCAAACAATGCCAGTGGGCGACGCCCAGGAGTAGGGCCTTCTCTGTGATGGGCCCGACCCTCTGGAACGACCTCCCCCCTGACATTAGAATCATTACTGATCTCCGCTCCTTCCGTAAGGAACTCAAGACCCACCTGTTCCAATTAGCTGGCCTGACCCAATCGCATTCATGATCTAATCCCTTGACTCTCCTGACTGGTTATTTTAAATTTTGGGGTATTTTAATTTGGTTTTAATCATTAATTAATCTATGCACTATTGTACAGACTTGTGTTTAATTTGTTTTTATGGGGTTTTGTAATTGCTGTATATAATGTTTTTACAATGTTTTATTCTGTCTGTACACCGCCCCGAGTCCCCTAGGGGAGAGGGAGCGGTTGACAAATCCAATAAATAAATAAATAAATAAATAGTGGTGGGATACGACCACTGCTGTGAGCACCAGGTACTGTTCTGGTATGGTGCTCCGGAGGGCCCACCCACCCACCCGCCCTCCTTACCTGTATTTGAGCCGATCAGGGCTTATGGGCACATAGTGTACAGCACCTCCGCCGAGCAGCTGGAGCATCATGGAGCATCGCGGGCTGGAAGTACGCATGCGCGTGATGCACGCATGCATGTGATGGATGCCCAGCCCCGTTGCACCATACTGGTTGAGCAGGTGGAGCTACTTTTGTGTGTGTGTCCTGCAGTCTTCCAGAAGAATGCAGGATCCATGTTTAGAAGGACCTCTCCCAACTTTTGTTGTCCGTAAGAAGTGACAAGTAGTCTGTATTTGTGTGATGGACCTGAATTTTACTGCAGTCTGACAGTAAACAGTCTGGGGAGCTCTTTTTAAACATAGATCAATATTTTAAAACAACTCTCCCTACTTCAGTTGGAAGAAATGTCCATCTGGGTTCAGTCCCAAGTAGGTGAAAAAGACACTGGATTCATGGAGGTTGCTTGGAAAGAAGGTTCATTGATGAACAGGGTCACATGGCTTGAGATTCTGGGGGAAAAGGGCAGAGATACTGAGAGTGCCTGGGTTTTATGCCCTCTCTGGCTTTTGAATTTGAGCTTGTATTCTGATTGGTTGTCAGATTCCCATGGGGCCATGCAGGGGTAACTTTGTAGGCTTGGTTGAGCCTTGCTGGGCGATGATGTAATGAAGGGGCTTTGGGCAATTCCTCCTATGGGTCTGCCTGAAGGAGGTAGATATTTGTTATGTAGAATAGACTGGTTCAGCCCTTAATAGCCCATTGACAAAGAGGTGTGTGTGTGTGAATTTCTGCCTCTCTTTTAGGGAAAGTATTCTGTCCTTATAATATTTCCTAAAATATCTCATTTTCCTAGGAGAGGGGTCGGTGCTAATTTCCTACACTTCTAATGCCAGTCCCCCAAAATACGTACTAAATAGATTAGTGTTTAAAAAGAGCTTATTGGGAACTAGGTGGACTTTATAATGAAGTGAGATGGTATCTGCTTCACTTTGCTCCATTTGTCCTCTCAAAATGTGACAAACTGGCTCATCCTTGTTAGGACTTTGATGTCAACGTTTTTAAAGAGTCCAGAACTGTAGGCTACTTGGATAGCTGAGGAATATCCTCAGACAGCAATGGCAAACCCTTTCTATCATGTTGCCAAATTGCAAGGAGGTGTCCATAAAGTCATTCAAGATCAAGCTGAAGTTGAAGGAGAAAGCTGCATTTTTATGCCAGCAGAACACTTAATAGCTTGATTCTTGAGCATTAATTCCCTGAGTATTAAAACGAGTATTAATTTAGCCCCAGAGAAAGGCTGAATCAGTGGTCCTATATTGTGCAGATGTGGGAGACAAAGAATTGAATGCTGATATGTTCACAGACTTCATGTAACTGTTATCAACATGTTGGCTGTCACTGCTGTTAAAAGTTGTCTGGCGTTATGTGTGCCTGTGGGTAAGCGAGAATGTTATTGCTATATTTAATTTTTTAAAATGACTTTTTTTAAAAAAAGAAATTTCCTGACAGTGACAACAATTAATCAATGGAACAGCTTACTTTCCAGAGGTTTTCAAGAAAATATTAGACAATTATTTGTCCAGGATGATATGGTCTCCTGCCATGGGCAGGGGTTGGACTAGAAGACTTCTATTATGTTCTGTTCTGTTCTATTCTATTCTATTCTATTCTATTCTATTCTATTCCATTCCATTCCATTCCATTCCATTCCATTCCATTCCATTCCATTCCTTTGAAACCCTTCAGTTTAAGGCCTAAGCATATTTTTTTTCAGTGTAATCTGAAAAGACTATTGTAAACTATAAATTATAATTTTGCAAACCCCTCCTTACAAATCCTGGGCTTTGTAGTTTGATAGAGTGTTGACAACTCTGAATTAAAGACCTCTTTTCTCTCTTACACAGCAATAGCTCCAGGGTGCACAGGGTAGGCGCGGAAGCGAGATAATTAGTATTAAAGAAATGTGCACTTGCAACAGAGAAATGGGAAAGTGGGGCATTAAGGAGAAACCAATTGCTTTGTGTTAGAGATACTGATTACACACAGGGCTTCAGTATTCTAGGGTCTAGTAACGGGGATGGCAGGTCATGTTACTCCCCACCTTGCACTTCTCCATTCAAGTATCTGTTATCTGTCCAGGAGATACAACAAAGAAATTTAAAATTCCATGTCTGGCATCTGGAGAGAAAAGTAACAATCGGCTTTTCCAATAATGATGTGACCCTGGAAATGTAAAAATTGTGAGATTCCTTAACAAACTGGGCTATGATTGGTCAGAATACACAATTGTGAATACATACACTTTATCAACCCTGAAGCTGACCTGACCAAGGCCATTTTGAGGCTTCAGTGTTGCCACACTGGAATTGAGAGATAGGCAGGGGGGAATAGAGATAGCTGGGGCTTTTAGCCAAAACAAAATACTTTCTCCTGGGAACCAAGGACACTCCCACAGGTGGTTGGAGAGAGGAGGAGTAAAGTTACCAGGCAACCGGATGACACGGTGATTGGACCATGTGATTGTTTGGGGAAGGTGGAAAATGTTTACTTTTAACTAGGTGAAAACCAATTTAGAGTTGGTTTTCACTAGCTTGTGCCAATATGATATATCCAATAAATTTGTTATTTGAAGAATTCACCTGCCTCGGAGTTCTGTTTGCTATGGGTGTATTACTTGGAACCCTGACACACTTCAGTTCTAGGTCTCCTGTAGTCATGAAAGCTGATTGGGTGAGATCAGGGGTGGGTTTCTGCCAGCATTACGGCCGGTTTAGTGCGTGCATGATTTTGCTCCGCATGTGTGTGCAGTTGCCTATAAATAGGTCTGTGCATGCGCAGAACATTTTAAAAGGCCCAAAAAAGATGTTACGGTGACCAGGAAACCGGTTTGGGGGCGTGGCAAGCATGCTGTCCCTACCAGTTTGGAGACCCAGTCACCATTTCCACTACTGGTTCTACCGAACTGGTTAAGAACCCACCTCTGGGTGAGTTTGAGCCAGTTGCAGTCTCTCAATCCAACACAGGTTGGTGCTGGTGGTAAAAATACAAGGCAGGAGTATTTAATTTATGCATTTATTGAAATTTTTATCCCGCCTTTATTACTTTATAAGTAACTCATATACAAAACTCCTTCTTCCTCCTATTTTCCCCACAATAACAACCCCATGAGGTGACCCGGGCTGAGTGACAGTGACTGGCCCAAAGTCACCTTGTTGGCTTTCATGCCTAAGGTAGGACTAGAACTCATGATCTCCTTATTTCTAGACCAGCATCTTTACCACCACACCATACTAGCATAGTATTAGATATGTTTGCCACCTTGAGTTATATATATTAATTTCTTCTCCAAATATCTTATTCTTGTGTTATATTATTATCCTGCAGTCCGCCTCAAGAACTTAAAATAGCACTCTTGAGTTATTTCCTGTGACGGTTTTGAAATGTATCTGAGATAGCTGCATTTATAATAATTATTTTGATTTTATTTAATTACACAGAACGGATTAAGAAAAAGAGAACAAGAAAAAAGAGCAAAACAACTACAAAAATTCTTTATATAATAGCTTCTCAAATGAGGGGCCTTGCTCTTCGATGTTGCAAAGAAACATTTCTGGGGCCCGTTATTTACTGGATTAAAGACTTGATTTTACTTGCAATTTATTCACACGTTATTTAGAGATTTAGGCTATGTTCCAGCAATTGTAATGGAATATGGTACCGTGTTTCCCTGAAAATAAGACAGGTTCTTATTTTCTTTTGACTCCTGAAATAAACACTTGGCCTTACTTGACCTCCGGGGGGCCTCTAGACCTCCAGAGGGCCTCTGAAGCCTCTGGCCCTGTTTCTGGTCTCTGGAGCCTGGGGAGGGCAAAAACGCCCCCCCTCCCCTATGTTGCAGGTGGCTGAGTAGGCCACGCCCACCATGGCAACACCCAGCCAGCAACTGGGCAGAGAACCAGTTGCTAACGTTTTTCAATCCCACCCCTGATTTCCTGGTAGAATCCCATCCCTGCATTTGACAATGCTACATCTGTAACCTGACGGTCGATCTGCACTATATGCCTTTAAGCAATGGCATCTCTGCTTTAGCTTCACTAAATTTCCTTCCCAAGTTTCCTGCTACTGTGGAAGTTCAAGGAGTAATCTCCCAGCATCTTTTCTACCTGTGTAAGCAGAACCTTCCAAAGGGAATTGGTTGCACCTGCCTCCGCCTGAGCTCACGGCTTGCTTCTTAGAAGAATTCTGCTGAAATGCAATGGATGGGAAGGCACTGCATTAAATGTAATCAAAACCGCAGGCCAAAATTATAATGGGATTTATGCAAATGGTTTTTTCCACCTGAGATGCCAGGGAATTACTGTTTGTTTCTCACCTTGTTACACTGGGGTAACCCGGCATGGCTTTTACACTTTGCTCCATCAAATTAAGCCAGTGAGGGAGCTGGATTTCTGTAGGTGTGCGTGTGAGAGAGAAAGAGTCGACAGGATAAAAAGGGAAGGTGTGACTAGATGGTTGGAATCCCACCTCATTTTACATGCATTGCATAAACAAAAATTGGCAAGAATTTCAATTGCCCAATTATGGCTGCCATTTTAAGACTGTTGATCCCCACTTCTGCTGAAGCTATTAAGTGAACCACCATGGGTTGTTGAGCATCACATCACATGACTGCAACTTGCGACTTCCTGCCAGGTTCCCCATTGAATTTATTGGAAACTGGCTGTGAAGATTGCAAATAGTGATCGTGGGACCTGCAATAGTCACAAATGTTTTCCAAAGCACCCAAATTATAATCATGTGACTACAAGGACACTGCAACTACTGTGAGTTTAAGGACAGGTCATAAAGCTATTTGTTCAATGCTATCAAACGGTCGCTTAATGAGGCAGTTGATAAGCAAAGCCCACAGGTAATCTGAGCTGCATAGACAACAGCATTTTTGGCAAATGATACCTTCCTAGAAATTGGGCTGGCACAGTTGCTTTGTGCTTTTTATTTCTTATTTAACCCAAAGAACCCTTTATTTTTTACTTCTGGCTCTTTTGAAGAGTGGTGAGTTACTTCTTTACTTCCTCTTTAACTGCTTCAGGTGTCGAGAGAGATATAAAGTTCAGGTTTTAGTTCTTCTGACAGCGTCAACCTTTGGCATTTGAAGCAGTCTCTCCATCTTCTTCTGGGTCGGCCTTGTGTTCTTTGGCCTTTCCCTCTTTTTATACTTGCTTTATATGGCATGGAATCCCAAGACATTCTCTCCAGGTAAGCAAACTGCTTTATTTGCTGTTTTTTTGTATGTAGTTTAGGATTCGTTCTATGCCAATTCTTTCTCTTATGATAACATTTCTGATTTTATCTGTTCTGGTCACTCCAGCTTATTTCCTCAAACATCTCATTTCAGTGTCCCAAAGGTGTTTTTTCAAGAGGCAACTAGATTTCTTTGTTTTCCCTTGAAGACATTTTGCTTCTCATCCAAGAAGCTTCTTTAGTACCTGGATGAGAAGCATAATGTCTTCAAGGAAAAACAAAGAAAGTCCAGTTGCCTTTTGAAAATCCACATTTGGGACAACCATGACCTGGGTGACTGAGCCTCCATAGACTCTCATTTCAATGGTGACTAAATTTCATTTATGTTTCGTTATAAGTGACCATGTTTGGCAGGGGAAACATAGGGTGGGGAGGGATATACCTTTGTATCAGGAGTGAAATCCAGCAGGTTCTGGCAGGTTCTGGAGAACCAGTAGCGGAAATTTTGACTAGTTCAGAGAACTGGCAAATGCCACCTCTGGTTGGCCCCAGAGTGGGGTGAGAATGGGGATTTTGCAGTATCCTTCCCCTGCCATGCCCACCAAGCCACGACCACACCCACCAAGCCCCACAGAACCGGTAGTAAAAAAAAATTGAATTTCACCACTGCTTTGTATGAAATGCTTCTTTGTAGAGATCAGTACTGCCTTATGTTGTAGAAGTGGAGCTATCTTTCCCAGTATGGGGTTTGCCTTAAAAGCATCATATGTTAATCCATCTTCATCCATTTTCCATCTTCAGTGAATGTTGTTCTTAGGTCAGTGATGGCTAACCTTTTTGTCATTGCAGGCCACAAGTGTGAGTGCACCCACACCCATAATGCAATGCATGCACAACACCCCCTGTGCTCACCCCATCCCCCTGCACATGCATGCGCGACCCCCTGTGCCCCATTTTGGGCCTAGTAGGCCTCCCTGCAGCCTCCTGAGACCAAAAATGGGCCATGTGTGTGTGTGTGTGTGTGTGTGCGCGCATTGTTTTGCTTTTGTTCCATATTTTTTCCCTTGGCACTCGTGAGTCCAAAAAGTTCTCTTATTCTCTCTCTTCGTATCAAAATACCTAAATTGAGAAGAAGTCAGTGAACCAGATAATTCAATCAAACGTTTTCAAATTTCAGGCTAAGAGAGAAGAGAAAACCCTTGACTGTATGCCGAAGATCTCAGGCATTCAAAGAACTGTGGAAAAACCTGCCTGTAATCCTGAAATGTGTTTATTAGAGAATTTACAGTTATAGGACAAAAGAAAAGAAATCAATACCACAAGATCAAATGCCTACTTAGTGCAGAAGCTAAGCTTTCCTGTGTCACATTCAGACCCAACAATTTCAGTTACCATTGCTAGGGCACGGAAGTCCAATCAGTTGGATGACCGTATGAATCTGGTAAACAATATAACATAAATGTAATATAAAATAAAATAGTGATTCACTTGCCAACAAGAGGTTATGGTGCAAATTGTCTTCTGTTTAATAAATCGGCAGCTCTTCTGATCATTAATAATTCTGCATTTAAATAGTGCAATGTAGATCTGGATAGGTGGACATTGGAGAACTGACTGCATCTATTCCAGCTTCCAAGGGAGTCAAAAGGTATGTATCTTCCCTGTCCCAGTCCATTATTTAATTTCAATTTTAATCTCCCTAGAGCCAAATTCCATCTTCCATCTCCAGCTCTCAATAAATTTCCATGCTATTACGTATATGATACTGATGCCAACACCCAAGTGGGGCCGTGATGAAACTTCCATGAGCTGGTGTTATTTTACCAGACCCAAATTCTGGGAACAAACCATGCAAAAACCTTCATATTTAGACAATCAACAGCATCCAAATTGAACAGGTAAAGACCTTGAATACCTAGGTATCTATTTCCAGTCTTGTGTCTCTTGGAAACTTCAGCCCTCAAATCGTATGCTCTATGCACAAAAAGTTTCTAACGCAATAAGCAGATACACAAACTGTAATGGAAAAACAATGTCCCCGCAGTAATTAAACTTTTCAAAGTTAAAGCACTAAGTCTTTTGTGGTATGACACACAGTGCTGCGGATGTAAAAATAATCACTGTACTAGAAAGAGAGCAGTCTGGATTTCTGATATCTCTCCTCCAAGGTCCTCCCTCTGTTGCAAATGCTGTCAGGCCTGCAAGCCATCTTTTCTTTTGGACTTCGGGCCTGCCACACTTTTTACTATTCATTTTGTATTGTGGGAAAATGGGAGGGGGGGTTATACAGAGTTGGGCGATATGTAGCCATAATAGCATTCTTCTTAGAAACTTAAGGTCATCCTTTGTCTCTGCACCTGGCCGGAACTGGATGGGTGGACTCTGTCTTCATGGCAGTGGAAGATTGAACCATGTGATGGACTTGTGGGTGTTGGGGCAGGATCTTGAACTTTCAACTGGGTGGGAAAATCTGGAAGCTTTCAGATTTGGATTTTCCCAGATGTCCCAACATGGTTCCCTTAATAAATTGGAACTTTGAGGAAACTTTTGCCTTGAACTCTGATTTACTTCTGGATGCTATTTGGAACCCTGACAAATGCTCTTCTCTGGATAGAGTTCGGATGACTTTCTTTTGAGATCCATTTGCCAGCTAAACTTTGGATTCCGTTATGGAGAGATTCTACTTTACTTTAGTCTACTTTAGATAGACCAATATGATTCTCTGTAAAAGAAGCAAACAATATCCAATCATGTCTATTGTGGGCTCTTTTCCCAACATTGGGTTTAAGCAAAGCCTGGAGAGAAAACAGACAGGGAAGTTTTGTAACTCTGAAAAAGTGATGTCTAGAATAAATTTGATGGAACAAGGGATAATGTTCTATAAGTTGGCTTTCTATGTCCCTATGAGAAACAATGTTCCATAAGGTGATTCATAAATATTAAAACCATGATATCTGGGTTTGCATTTGAGATGTAAATATTCTCATGATTCAGAAAGAGATCTACAGGCTTGAATTCCATTAGTAACTGGAGTTTCCCAGGGTAGGAATGTGAAAAATGTAAACAGGCAACTTTCATCTACAAGCACAGCTAGGAGAAAAAAAAAAAAGAACTAATTTACGTAGAGGATATAGCGGGATGAGAAAATCAGTGGATTTTGAATCCAGGAGGATATAAATTTGGGTCTGAGTCTTAATAGTGAGATCCTGGCAACTGTTCATGAATTGCAACAAAGTCCCAGTCTAAACCTTTTTATGTAAAGACTCTGGGAAACTACAGTCAAGTTTTAGCTCCCAAGATGAAGCTTGATGTTAAGAAGATCAGAAGAAGATTATTACTGGCACATAAATATTATATCAAGGGAAAAATGTACTTTTAGAATAGAATAATTAATACTTTGTGTGAGGACTATGGATATGGCCAGAGGTGGTATTCAGCCAGTTTGGACCAGTTCAGGCAAACTGGTAGTGGAAATTTTGAGTAGTCTGGAGAACCAGCAAATACCACCTTTAGTTGGCCCTGCCCTCCAGCCCCCATCATTTCCTGTCCTATATTCCCTTGTTTTTTAGCTCAGCTGATTTGCGTGGCAGAGTGGATTGCCGCGCCTGATCTGAGCTAAAAAAAAAACAGGTCAGCTCACCAGCACTGACACCAAGGGCGGTTTTTGAGTGTTGCGCGCATGAAGCACACTCTCATAGAACCAGTAGGAAAAGATTTGGAATCCCATCACTGGATATGCCTAGAACTTGTTGGCATTAACTAAGTCGGGGGTGTCCAAACTTGGGAACTTTAAGACTTGTGGACTTCAATGCCCAGAATTCCCCAGCCAGCCATGCTGGCTGGGGAATTCTGGGAGTTGAAGTCCACAAGTCTTAAAGTTCCCAAGTTTGGACACCCCTGAACTAAGTGAACAACTTAGGCAGTGGGACCACACTTGGATTGTCTATTCCTGTAATTCTTTTTCTCAGGCTAAATTAATTAATATTGATACAATGGGGAGAAAATACACCTACCCAGATCACTTCCAACCAGGCTTCAGGCATGGGACAGAGACAGCCAATTGCCAAGCGTCCAAATTTTGATCATGTGATCATGGGGATGCTGCAACAATGTGTGAAAAATGGCCATAAATCGCTTTTCAGTGCTGTTATAACTTCAAACGGTCACTAAATGAATGGTTGTAAATTGAGGAGTACCTGTATTACAACTTTCACGCATATACTGCTTTCCTCTTGGAAGCTTTTAAAAAGCAGGACTTTTACAGAAAGTAGATGGTGAGTGATTGATGCAATTTAAGGAGTAGCTACTAGGAAGTTATGTACCTGTGGGGAAATTGTGAGGCTGGGAGTATGGATTATTTATAGCTTGTTCTGTACTAGTTTATACTGTAGATATTTTAATTTAATATATAATGCTGTCTTGTATTTGTGATTAATCTCCACGAGTCCTTTGTACTCTAGTAGTATACACATGTAACAAGTAAGTAGGTAAGCATTTCCCTAGGGGTTTTTTTGGTCTAAACTTGGAATACAGATACAATAACAGAATTAAAAAGGACTGATAATTTCAGGACAATTTCCTCTGTAACATGCTATCATCACGTAGCAAATATTTATATACTTGTGTACCTAAGTTCCACTATGTTTTCATGATTCAAGGTTCCCAATGATATTTCTTCTGAAAGATCATTTCAGGAAGGAAGCCTCACTGATTTAAGCAGCTGCTCTTTGATTCATTTATTCAGCAAATAAAAAGCCAATAATATAATATAATGCATTCTCGATAGAACAGAGTTCAGCCTTGGGTTGAGATATGAGAAACATGTGTTCAAAATCCTGCTCAGACATGAAAATGACTTGGCTAGCTGGAAAATTATGCTAGACCTTAGATTTGTTGCAAGGATGAAATAAGCGTCATGTGTATCACCGCTCTAAGCTCCTTGGAGAAATAATGGAATATTGTGTGACAAATAAATATTGCATGCCATTTCATTGCTGCAGAGGTCATCGGGACCTTTTTCAGAAACCCATTAGTCTTTACCAAGCCTCTGCTGTAATTGTGATGCCAGAACAAACCAGCAGCATCAGCTTTTGAGCCGATGAAAGGTTCAAGGGATTTCCTGTTATGTGTTTTCCCACAAACTCAGGATATAATTTTGCATCTCTCTTCATATAGCCTAAGAGCAGACAATGACTTTTGCGGGCTGTTAGACAGTGTGTTTACAAGGACGATGATTGTATTCATTAGTAAAATGCTTATTCTATCAGTCCAATTGTGAGGTGGCCTTGCAAATAGCTCAGTTAAGGTGGTCTAGATTTTCAGCATTCTCTCTACCGGGGAATTGCCCAGTGTTTCAAGAGCTATCTGGATTGATTAGGAAGAGTGTAATATTTAAATAGGAGGACAACTGTAAGTTGCATTTTTTTCAAGAGAATGGCATTGATCTGTGGGCAAAGCAACTATATTGCCAAGGCTGACTTCAAGTTTGATTTCGACTTGAACCAAATGCATCCTGGAGGGTTGTCTCCACTGTCAGTGTGTCTTGACATTCCTTGGCTAAGCCCCCTGTTTTCCTGAAAATAAGACATCCCCAGATAATAAGCCCAATCGGGCATTTGAGTGCATGCACTAAAATAATCCCTCCCCCGAAAATAATCCCTTCCTGAAAACATTGCAACACAGCAGCAGCCATGAGGTGACCACGCTCGCCACCTCCTGCACCTCAAAAATAGTAAGACCTCCTCGAAATAAGGCCAAGCACTTATTTAGTGGGTCAAAAGTAAATAAGACCCTGTCTTATTTTGGGGGAAACACAGTAATGATTTTATTGGGGTCTGATTTGAGCAAGAAATAAATACAGTATTTACTTTAAATGAATTAATTTTAATCTATGTATTAAAGAGTCAACTAACTTTATACTTTTTACAAAATAAAAACAATTTGGTTGGAAATATGCCCAGAGAGACTACACCTCTAATAAGCTAATAAAAGCACATTTACAATGGGAAGGATGATCTTCTCGTTTTTATATCATTCTTGAAATCTGGCCTTTATTTATACAAATAAATATTGTATGCCATTTCACTGCTGCAGTGAGAACCATGATAATGTCAATAATATCATTGACAGAAGACAGACAACATTAATGACAATGACCAGAAGACAGCCAATATCATTCATCAAAACTGGGCAGGGGTGGAGAAAAGGACTTTCTTTGCTCCAACTTGGCTTTTCTTAAACTGCTGTTAAAATGGTACAACTTGCAGCACATTGGCAGGCTGTAAATTGCTTTCGGCTCTTTCCCAGCTTAGCTGTACTGGCACAATAACAACTGCCTCTATTTCGCCCCAATTATCTTTCCCTCCATTAAAAAGGGAAAGTCAGGTGAGAAGGTAAGCTTCACAAAAAAACCATCATCCCTCCAGACATGCTTCTTACTCCTTTGAAAGGCAAACTCAGTATACACAAACAACATAAAGGACGTGTAGGCTTCACACAGAGTTCTAAAACTGTCACTTGGTTTGGAGTGTAATGCACAATTTTCCACAAAACTGGAAAGCTCAGAAAAGGCATGTAAAGAGGCACTTTTTGGCAAGACAAATTCATTGTGTACTCTCTGGGGGTCTCAATCCATACTTGGAGTAATACTGCTGCAGTCAGTGGTATATCCATATTATTACGAGAAATTAAAGATATTGCTAAATCCAGCCAGCTGGTACATCTTCATTTTTTTTAAATGCGGAGAGAATCCGGGACTGGTATCTTGCCAAGATGTTGGGTCTTAGAATACCAGCTGTTGATACCAGCTTTGCATAATGTATTTACAGCAAACCTGCCTAGAATCTGATCCGCCAAAACAAACGTTGGCCATTAGGCATACGCCTGCTAGTGCTTGACATTAACTTTCCCAGATTTTTTTTTGAAATCCCAGACAGTTAACAAAGCCATCCTCTTGAGGGTTGTGTTCAGGAGGATGTTGTATATCCTCACAGCTGCACCTGTTCCAAGGGTTATGTAGACAGTCTTCAAAATGAGATAAATAAACGAGAATGTCATGAGTAAGAATCTGTCTCTTACCTCCTTCTGCATATTTTGGAGTCATAAAAGTTATTCTTTATCAGTTCTGTGTACCTGCCCAACCCCGCATATGCCAGCTGTCCTTGTTTTTGTTTGGCAAGAACGTTTTGTTAGACAGGTTGCTGAATTACAAGCTGTTTTTAAGTCTAGTTCGCCAATTTGGTGATAATATTCTAGACCAGTATTTTTCAAATGTGGCAATTTTAGGATGTGAGGATTTCAAGTCCCAGAATTCCCATGCTGGAAACTTTGGCCATTTAGTCTTTGATCCCATACTAGCATTCCTGGAAGTAAACACCATTCAAGGTAACATTAACGTCCATTCTTATTTAATTAACAAGCCTTCCAGAGGTGGTATTCAGCTGGTTCTGATCGGTTCTGGCGAACCGATAGTGGAAATTTAGAGTAGTTCGGAGAACCAGCAAATACCACCTCTGGCTGGTCCTGCCTCCAATCTATTCTCTGCCTCCCAAGTCCCGGCTGATCAGCTGGGTCTTCTTTTGTTGCCCTATACAGGAGAATGGAGCTGGAAAGCAGGTTAGTAGGGCAGGGAGAGAATGGGGATTTTGCAGTATCCTTCCCCTGGAGTGGGGTGGGAATGTAGATTTTGCAGTATTCTTCCCCTGGAGTGGGGAGAGAATGGGGATTTTGCAGTATCCTTCCCCTGGAGTGGGGTGGGAATGTAGATTTTGCAGTATCCTTCCCCTGGAGTGGGGTGAGAATGTAGATTTTGCAGTATCCTTCCCCTGGAGTGGAGAGGGAATGGGGATTTTGCAGTATCCTTCCCCTGGAGTGGAGAGGAAATGGGGATTTTGCAGTATCCTTCCCCTGGAGTGGGGTGGGAATGTAGATTTTGCAGTATCCTTCCCCTGGAGTGGGGAGAGAATGGGGATTTTGCAGTATCCTTCCCCTGGAGTGGGGTGAGAATGTAGATTTTGCAGTATCCTTCCCCTGGAGTGGAGAGGGAATGGGGATTTTGCAGTATCCTTGCCCTGGAGTGGGGTGGGAATGTAGATTTTGCAGTATCCTTCCCCTGGAGTGGGGAGAGAATGGGGATTTTGCAGTATCCTTCCCCTGGAGTGGGGTGGGAATGTAGATTTTGCAGTATCCTTCCCCTGGAGTGGGGTGGGAATGTAGATTTTGCAGTATCCTTCCCCTGGAGTGGAGAGGGAATGGGGATTTTGCAGTATCCTTCCCCTGGAGTGGAGAGGGAATGTGGATTTTGCCGTATCCTTCCCCTGGAGTGGGGTGGGAATGTAGATTTTGCAGTATCCTTCCCCTGGAGTGGGGCGGGAATGTAGATTTTGCAGTATCCTTCCCCTGGAGTGGGGAGAGAACGGAGATTTTGCAGTATCCTTCCCCCAGGAGTGGGAAGGGAATGCAGATTTTGCAGTATCCTTTCCCTGCCATGCCCACCAAGCCACATCCACCAAGCCATGCCCACAGAACCAGTAGTAAAAAAATTTGAATCCCACCACTGGAGTCTTCCCTTAATAACTTGTACCTAGTGACAAGAGAAGGAGATGATCTTGTCTGCTTGGAGTAGTGCTGAGGGGAACTTTTGCAAACAGAAGATGGGGTCCTTCAGCTGGCAGTGATAGCAGTTTAAGAGAGCCTAGTCCCCTCGACTTGGCAAAAGTTCAACTAAATTGATAAAACTCAGTGATGAGGACAATCGTGGGTCCCTGTAAACAACTATAAATGTGGGCTGGTTGCTAGGCGCTTGAAATATGGTCACATGACTGGGGAGGGGAGCCACTGGAACTTTGGATCCAGGCCATAAGTACCTGTGGGGAGCTCTGTCTTAATTTCAAAGAGTTAACTTCAAAAAGTACGCTAAGCGTACTTTTTAGTGCCTGTCCTATACAGGTAGTCCTCAACTTATAACCATTTGTTTAGTGACTATTTGAAGTTACAATAGCTCTGACTTTTCACCATTTTTCACACTTACGACCATTGCAGCCTCCCTATGGTCACGTGATCAAAATTCACCCTCTTAGCAACTGGCTCATATTTATGACTGTTGCAGTGCCCCGGGGCCATGTGATCCCCTTTTGTAACCTTCTGACCAGCAAAATCCACAGAGAAGCCAGATTCACTTAATAACCGTGTTGCTGACTGAACAACTTGCAGTGATTCACTTCCCATCTCTGTCAACAAAATGGGGCAAAATACACTTAACAAACATTTTGCTTAACAACGGAAATCTTGGGCTCAATTGTGGTTGTAAGCCGAGGACTACCACTAGTACCATGCCATAACATCCATACCTACTTAGCTTCCCATTTCTTTTTTCTTCTCAAAATAAAATATCTTCAGCAGTCAGCCAAGTTGAGATGGGCCCCTTCCTCAGAGTTTGGCCCGGATCAGGTAAACTGGTAGTAGCGGCGGCAGGAGGCTCCGCCCACCCGCCCAGACGCTTCTGGGCATGCACAGAAGTGTCACAAGCAGGTGTGAGCGCGTGCAGGAGCGTGCCTGAACTGGTAGTAAAAGATTGGCAATCCACCACTGCCCTTCCTCTTCATAATCAATTTTTAACAGACAAGCATTAAAAAGCACTCCTGTCAAAAGGATAAGTTAGCTTTGCACACAGTAATAATTTTATTCCCAAGAAATATGCATTCTTTTCTTATGAATAGAAATCTAGTTTGGGTACATGAGAAAGATATATGACTCTCTTTTATAAGAAAATATATATTACAGCCCTCAGGCTCTTGCTTAATAATAATTTTAAAAGTCTGTTCACACCTACTGAATCTCTTTTCGGAAATGAGGAAATAATGCTCGTCATATATTTCATGACATAGATCTGCTCCCTAATGCTGCTTATCAGGACCAAGTGGAGAGAAATAACTCTTAAATGATGCCACATTAAATATTTGAAGTTATTAAAAAAAAGGATATTTCCAGCAAAGACTGTTATTATAGGCTTATGGGGAAGTATTCTTTGTAGAAATAGAGATGTGGAGTATTGGAAATATGAGCTGATTTGCTTGAGGCATTTAAATTGCTACATCATTGCTCAATATAATCTATCACTCAAGACATTTATAGCATGTTTTTAGAGAAAAGTATATGATTAATGCTGGTATAGTCCATTGTGAATCAATGTTTGAGCAATGTAGAATAAAGACAAATTAGTGGGGGTCATGATAACCCTTTGTGGTGATACATGAGGTGGTAATTAAAAAAGGGTCGTTTACCAATTTAAAATAATAGGATTAGAATAACTCTTCTAGCTGTGGCTGCTCAGTCCATGCTGTTTGCTTGGAAATTCTAAATATTGTTACCTTGAGAGATTCAAATCTGGAGGGATTGGACAAAATTATTCACATGGCTTAAAAGCAGGATGATAAATGCCCAGGTAACGTGGTATCTGACCTGCTTCTTTTATATACATATACATCTTAAGTGTTTTTGTCAAAGCACCTGATATGCCCAAATATACTGTTTCCCTTTTGCCTTTCAGCTCCACTCTAAGAACCTTCCAGACCGAAATCATTTTGTGTTGAATTTTTTTTCTGATAAATAAATGAAGGGAGACTAGTATAGATCTATTTCAAGCTATTTAGCTCTCATCAGCTAGCCATACCCTTACTGGGATTTGAACCTGGGCTGTTTTTACATATTAGGCACTTATATTAACCACTAAGCCACAAGCACTCCTCCCTTATCAGCTGATAAGGGGGAATGATTACGTGTTTTTGTCAAAGCACCTGGTTTGCCCAAATATGGGAGGGAGCATACTGCTTCCCTTTTGCCTTTCAGCTCTACTTTAGGAGCCTTCTAGGCCAAAACCATTGCTCCCTCCCATATTTGGGCAAATCAGGTGCTTTGACAAAAACACTTAATCATTCCCCAATCTCAATTGATAAGGAGGAGAGCTTGTGGCTTAGAGGTTAATATAACTGCCTAACATGTAAAATAGTCCCAAGTTTAAATCCCAGTAAGGGTCTGGCTAGCTGATGAGAGCTAAATAGCTTGAAATAGATCTATACTAGTCTCCCTTCATTTATTTATCAGCAAAAAAATTCAACATACACATATCATGCATACATACATTTATATCTATCTATCTATATAAATTTTTATTTTTCTGACCTGCTTTTCAAGGCCTGTGGGCCCTTTTTCCTCTCTTTGGTCCTCCTAACATGAAAATTTTGAAAATTTTGATATACCTTGGTTTAAGATCTAGAGCCAGTCATTAGGCTCTAGATCTTAAACCATTTTAAATTTCTCAAATAATTTGAAATGCTTTATGCTGCAGCCTCATTTCTGTAGAACACCTATTCATTGATTCCAAAATCAAAGCTGACATCAGCCAGAGCATAGGAAAACTCCAAAGAAGTAATGCAAGATCAGAAGATGTGGAGAGACCCGGACAATAGAATCACCAAAAGTCAGACACAACTGAATAGATAGCATCCTCATTGTCATTATTATTACCATCATCATCTCATTTCTATCAATGGCATCTTACAATTAGACGGATTCATTTTTGCTTAGCCTTCCTTCTCAGGATTCTGTGCTGTGTTGTGCAGATGTATAAACAAAGCACCATCCTACAATTCCATTTTAATTTGTATAACTCTTCTTTGCAGGCTCGATAAGTTATAAAAGAAGTCCCGCTCTGTCTCATTCGAGATGGTGATGTCATGGCACCTTGAGGAGTTCTCTCAGTAGCTTTCCAATGCAAAATTAAGCAAAGCTCCAGAAAGCCTTTGTTGATATGCATTCACTGAACAACTAATTGTAAAAAGTACCCCCGCACATAATGCCTATGGTGCTGCTGGCTGAGCATTTGGAAATCTAAGAGGTAGTTAGTATCTTTTTAATTAGTGGAGTTCATTGGCTCATTCTTGCCTTGGAAATGAGCCTACTGAGGTAGGTGTTGGGAAAAGCAAGCAGTAGACCTTGCCAATTAAATTCTACCTTAGAATATTTAGCCTTTCTTGAAGTAATTTATATCAGCAGTTCCCCGATTTAAATACTTCCCCTTTTCTCCCTTTCCAAGAAAAGTTAGCAAGGACCTGAGATTCTTGTAGTCATAAATATTCAATATAAACTTATTTTTTTTAATTTGGATATTCTGCCATTCTCTATAAGATTTGGTCCCATCTACGTGCCCCTCCTACTGTGGAAGGGAATAGACTAACATGTACTGGGATTTCCCTTGACCAACTTAACTGAAAACTACTGAGATATTTTCCAGATGTTACTGCTATCATTGACATGGATGGCCTACATGATCCATGTCCAGAATATGGCAAATTTGGAATTTACAGAATATAGTATGTTGTAGCAGCCTTTCCAGAAGAATGGGCATGATAAGCTTGGCCAATGTTCAATGACTAATTTCCAATGACTAATTTCAGCTAAGTTAAGAAAATGGATCAAGGTACTTGCAGATATTTCTCTTAGCCTACCTGACTTAACAATTTTTAAAAAAAAAACATGTAGATGTTAATGAGTGAAACAAGATATTGGCTCCCTGCAGTGTAGTCCTAGCCATATATATACTGGGCATGGTACAATTCTTAAATACCAGAATGATTTTTGGCAAATAATGTAGCCCTCAACAATCTGTATTCAACCACAAAAGAAAAAGTTGTCTATTAATTGTAATCTAGCTGTAATCTAATATGAACAAGCAGTTCATTAGGTTCTCATATGTGTTCATGGATGGATATCTCATTGGTATTATTTCTGTTAGTCACCTTCTAAATTCATTGATTGTTCCATTTTCTTCTTCCTTGTCGAAGACATAGACTGGAATCTGTATCTTGCTCTATATTAGCAATAATTATACTTGTGTGTTTATGCTGGTTGTAAACCTGAACTGCTTTAAGTGTATTCTCAGATTAACAACCCAGTCAATGATTGGAGTGGACAATACTTTTTATTGATCAGAAATGGGAGCAGCTCTAGGATATTTTTCAATACATTCCAAGGAAAGAGTTTTGATCTTCCAATTTGAATCCAGACTCAAAGGCTTTGAAACTAACATAATAATTGTGTAATGGTTCTGTGGCTATTCTTTTCCTTTGGAAATGTCTTCTGGGTCAAAATTGATTCATAAAAGGTATTTTCTTCCAGAAAACATTATTTTTAGTGTTTTTTCGACAATCAAATGATACCTAGATTATATGCATGAACCTTTCATCACTTAAGAAAACTATTGAATGCACAGTTAGAACTTCAATTTCTTAAATATATTTGCCATTAAGACACTGAAATGTACAACAATGACATCTGGATATTCCAGTCATAAAAGAAATCAATTAGCCATAAAGGAACTGCCCAATGGGAATGGCCAGCAGGAACAATGACATAAACAAAAATACTTTAAAGGATGGGTTGCCTCCCAATGTCTAGTTTTTGATTAATTTGAAAAGATGTGCTTATTTTTCTAACACAAAATTGCAAGTTTCTTTTCTTTGTTTTTGATACTTTCTTTTTTCATTGTTTTACTTTTTGTTTTTTTGCTTTGTGAGCTTAAAAAAAGAAAAAGAAGAACATTTTTCCAACTTAACATTTAACAAGCTGCACCTGGGACTTTTTCTTTAGTTATTCTTCTTTACAATTTCTTTTCTGGAAAACCCCCCCCAAAAAAAGCTTCAATATTTGTTAAGTGTTTAATGAATTGTAAAATATTATCAATACATCGCTCTCTTGGAATGCTAGAAAGGAGCAGGTGTTCATTTGGACATTTCTAACACTGCGTGGGTTTCATGATCTTCCTCTTTGAGTATGACATGCAAGCATTTCTTTGCCACTTTCTTATTTGAAATATACGATATGCAATTGAGATTCCAGGAATTGTTTTCTTTTGCATGTTTTTTTCCCCTGCATATATATAATCTATTTTTTTACTGCGCCACAGACGTCCGGATGTGAATCCCTTGTTGTGAAATGGGGCCCTGGGAGACAGTTGGGCCTGCTGATAGTATACCTGGCTCCTCGCTATACATCAGCGGCCCTGCCTGAACTCCTCGAGCTGATCGCATCGGTGGCGGTTGAGACCCCCAAACTTTTAGTGATGGGGGATTTTAACCTGCCATCGATGGGAGAAGCATCAGAGGGGGTTCGGGAGTTCATGGCTTCCATGACAGCCATGGACCTGACTCAAATGATTCAGGGCCCGACACACGAGGGAGGACACACTCTGGACCTCGTTTTTGTCTCTGGCCAGTGGTTGAGTGATCTGGGAGGAGGGGACTTAACCATCACTCCCCTGTCATGGTCAGATCACTCACTCCTTCGTCTTGACTTCCCTGGTGCTACCTCCCGCTGCGGGGAGGCGGAACCGGAAAGCACTAGATGGTTCCGCCCCAGGCGCCTGATGGAACCAGATAGGTTCCAGACGGAGCTTGGGCCACCTCCTGTAACCTTGACCCGCCCCCGGGTAGAGGACCTGGTGGTCGCGTGGAATAATGCGACTTCCGGGGCCTTGAACCGGGTGGCGCCTTTGCGGCCTCTCCGGCGGCAACGATCCACCCTGGCCCCTTGGTTTACCGAGGAGCTGAGGGTGATGAAATGCCGCAAGAGACGTCTAGAGAGTCGTTGGAGATCCTCTCGTTCCGAACTTGATCGAACACAGGCACGAGCCCATTTAAGGACGTACCTTGTGGCATTGAGAGTGGCCAAACGCCAATATTGTGCCACTCTCATTGCATCCGCAGAGAACCGCCCTGCCGCCCTGTTTCGGGTGTCCCGCTCCCTCTTGTTTCAGAGGCCGCGGGAGGCCCCTCTACAGGGTAGAGCAGAGGAATTTGGGAAATATCTGCAGGATAAAATCGCTCAAATTCGGAAGGATTGGGTCCCTGTTAGTGGTCCAATGGAGACGTCCGTGGCGAGTCTTGAGGAATCGACCTGGGAGGAGTTTGACTTGGTTGCCATCGAGGATTTGGACAGAATGCGTGGACGACTGCGACCCACCACATGTTTATTGGACCCGTGCCCCTCCTGGCTTGTACTGGCATCCTGGGAGGTTACACGAGACTGGCTCCTGGACCTAGTGAACGCCTCGCTGAGCGAGGGGTCTCTCCCGGCCGCCTTGAAAGAGGCGGTGGTGAGACCCTTGCTCAAGAAGCCTTCCCTGGATCCTTTGGAGCTGGCCAATTATCGTCCTGTCTCCAACCTTCCCTTTTTGGCGAAGGTTGTAGAGAGTGTGGTGGCCTACCAGTTTCCACGGCATCTGGAGGAAAATGATTATCTAGACCCGCGCCAGTCCGGCTTCCGCCCCGGTCACAGCACGGAGACGGCCTTGGTCGCGTTGGTGGATGATCTCTGGAGGGCCAGAGACAGAGGTTGTTCCTCTATCCTGGTCCTATTAGACCTCTCGGCGGCTTTTGATACCATCGACCATGGTATCCTGCTGCGCCGGCTGGAGGGGTTGGGGGTCCGGGGCACCGTTTTGCGGTGGTTCGGCTCCTACCTTTCTGGCCGGACGCAGCGTGTGTTGGCAGGGGAGGAGAGGTCGACCCTACACCCCCTTACTTGTGGGGTGCCACAGGGGTCAGTCCTCTCGCCACTCCTGTTCAACACATATATGAAGCCGCTGGGTGAGATCATCCGTGGTTTCGGGGTGGGATACCATCTGTACGCTGATGATACTCAGCTGTACTTTTCCACCCCGAACCACCCCAACGAGGCCATCGAAGTCCCGGTGTGTGGAAGCCGTACGGATCTGGATGGATGACAACCGACTCAAGCTCAACCCTTCCAAGACGGAGTGGCTGTGGGTACCAGCCCCTCGGTTCAGCCAATTAATCCCATCATTGGCCATTGGGGGCATTCATCTTGCCCCCGTGGAGCGGGCGCGCAATTTGGGCGTCCTCCTGGATGCCCAGCTGTCCATGGATGACCATGTGACAGCCGTGGCAAGGGGGGCGTTCCACCAGGTTCGCCTGGTGCGCCAATTGCGCCCCCTACTGGACCGGGATGCCTTGCGCACAGTCACTCATGCGCTGGTGACGTCTCACTTGGACTACTGTAATGCTCTCTACATGGGGCTTCCCTTGAAATGCACCCGGAGGCTGCAGTTGGTCCAGAACGCAGCCGCGCGGGTGATTATGGGGAGTACTAGGTACTCCCATGTGACACCGTTCCTGCGCGAGCTGCACTGGCTTCCTGTGGTCTATCGGGTGCGTTTCAAGGTTTTGATAACTATCTTTAAAGCGCTCCATGGCTTAGGACCTAGTTACTTGCGGGATCGTATTCTGCCCCATACATCCCTGCGACCAATTCGCTCGCACAGAGAGGGGCTCCTCCAGGTGCCGTCCGCTAGACAATGTCGTGGGGCGGCGCCTAGGAGTAGAGCCTTCTCTGTGGCGGGCCCAGCCCTGTGGAATGACCTCCCTCCGGATATTAGGAATACCTCTGACCTCCGCTCCTTCCGTATTAAGCTGAAGACCCACCTATTTCAAGCAGCTGGCCTGGCTCAACTCTGATCTAACCATATCGCTCCTGACGGGTTTTTAACTGGGTATTTTAATTATATTTAATTTCTAGGGGTTTTAAATACTGTATTTTAATTGTTTTATCAATCGACCTCCTCCTTGTGTATGTTTCAGTGTATGTCTTTGTTATATGTTTGTTTTGTTTACATATTTATTTCGTATGTTTCGTTGTACGCCGCCCCGAGTCCTTCGGGAGAGGGTGCGGCTAAGAAATAAATATATTATTATTATTATTATTATTATTATTATTATTATTATTATTATTATTATTATTATTATTATTATTATTATTATTTTCTTTTTATTGTTTAGTATATGTTTTTGATTACGTTAGGCAAAGTGCCAGTGTTGGTTGGATTCAGCCCTTTTCTAAATTCAATCAAACAAACCAATTAAAATTAATAAGGGAAATCTACATTCTGATGTCTGGCCAATAATTGCTTACATTATTCTGATTTTTTTAAAATTGAAATTATTGACTTCACCTGCACTGCTTGACGGAGATTCAAATGTATCTTGAATGAATCAAGAGAGAATATTTTTCAAACCTGAACTTGTTAGGGAAGAAGAAAGATGGAGTTCTTTTTGACATATTATGTGATAAATAAATCATTGCAGGGTGATAGAGCCAGGAAGATACATAGCCGTAGCAAAATGTGTGGTGACTGTAATCTAATGTGACTAGCAAGGTTATAACTAATGTTGGTGGCTGATTCTTGTCTACTTGTGCCAAGCTTCATTAAGCTTCTTTAGGGCACCCTAGTGTATGTGCGTATATTGCATACAGCTTTTGCACACTGCAGTTTTCAGTATTACAGTAGCATGTCCTCCGGCCATTGTAACAGAGGCCGTGCTATAAAATGGAAAGTATTTTGGATAGGAGAGGGTAGGGATATTTGCAATCTGTCATTCTGCACAGCTGATGAATGGGGAGAATTTTCAGAGCTGACTGATGAAGGTGGAATATCTGTCAGTCCTAGTATCGGATTCTCTGGCACCAAATATCGAAAGAACAAAGCAAAGTACAGTGGAACTGCAAAATCTGCCAAACATTTCTGAACTCATAATGCAGATGGGGTAAACTCTGTCTTTTTTATTTCAAGGGAGAGACACACACACACACACACACACACACACGGACACGGACATGGACACGGACATGGACATAGCAACCACAGCACTGTTACAGCAAAATCATTTCAGGCAGTTACAGCTCCCTTGTGTTTATGGGTAGATGCTCAGAGCAGATACATTAACTGGAGCATATTTTACTTAACTGCTACCTTTAAATAATTTTGTGATTAGAGATTATATGTCTTAGAACTATCTATTTTGGGTTGAATCTAGGCCTAAACTTATTTAGAACAGAAAACAATGAATTTCTTCATTAATGAATTAATGAAATTAATTAAACCTGAATTCAATGGTATCAATGGGAAAGAGTTTACTCTAAAAATGACTAAATGTGTCCTAGTTAATTACATCCTGCATGCTTCCTAACATGGCCATTGATAATTTTATGCTTTTTATTTGTATTTGCATTCTAAGTGTGTATGAAGTGATTAAAAACACATCAATCAATAAGTCATTTTTTCTTAACTGTTATGAACTATTATCTTTTCTTAACTTAAATTTCATTCTACTTTTTCCAACCCAAGAAAAAATCAGTTGATCAGCATGCCTTCAATGTCTAGAAGTGAACATGTAAAGAGTTTTTGGACTGATACACTAATAAACAAATAATAGAAAGAATACAAATATCATTCCAGCTTTATAAAATCTAAACCACGCCTCTTCATGATTCTTTGATTGCAGCTTCTTCCCAATTAGTTACTTTTTGTCAAGTGAATCATTCAATCATGATCCTGGAGGCAGAGCATCCTTGAATCAAATTAATGGTTGACCAACCTACCATAATGAAAAGCAAAAATTAAGGAACACAGCAAGAACCTAGATAGAATGACATAGATGGCTTAGGTGCGGTATCTCTGTGATGAGAAAGACAATGGATACCTGGAGGTTCCTAAAAAGCCTTCTGTGTGAGCAGATCTTCCCCATGGAGTTTCAAGTCTTTTCAGCTAAAGTCATCTCTCCAAAGTCTACGTCGTATGGCTTCCATCTTTCCCTTGAGGGAAAAATGACAGGAGTTGAGAAGAATTGTTCCACATGCCCTAAGAAACAGATCTTTATCTGGGTTTTATTGTTTTGGTTGTTTTAATGGCAATAGCTTTACAGGGGTGTCAAACTGGTGGCCCGGGGGCCAGATGTGTCACACAAACTGGCAGCCCATGGGCCAGAGGCACACACACCCCGGCTCCGTGAAGGGGGAAAACATCATGATACGTCACATGACACCACGAGATTGACACCCATGCAATAGAAGATGTATGGTCTACCAAGAGAACAAAGGAATAGATTTAGTAAATTTTATTAATCATTTATTTATTTTATTTTATTTATTTATTTATTAATCATTTTTATATGCCGCACCCTCTCCACCAAGGGACTCGGGGCGGCGTACATTTTACTACATAACAAATAATGACAATGACAAGGAGGAGATATACAAAAAGCATTATACACACACAATAAATAAATAATCAATCAATTAAAACAGCAAAAAAGCAATTAAAAAAAAGCAATTAAAAAAAAACAATTAAAACACCCAGAGTCAAACCTAATTTAAAATTGTAAATTTTAGTTTACTAGTTTACTTTTTATAGTTTAGTAAGTTACAGTTTATCAGAAAAGACCTGATTCACTATTGTAGGTGCCATTCTGTTCGGTGGTGTTTGCTACTACAGATTCAGTCACTACAATAGTAGGATCCTGTTCAACTCAATGCTTGGCAAAACCTGCTCAGCGAAAGACTGAACATTTCTGAATCTTTGAACAACCAGAAGAACCTGCCAGCAGTTTACATTATCATTTGGGCTACTCACGGCGGCATATCCCCTTTCCCCGTAATGAACTTTCCAAGCTCTGTTTGGACACTCGGCTATATATTTGCTCAATGGATCTCGAGAAGATGGAGAATGTGAAACTAGGTTGCCAAGGAGATTTTGTCATTAGAAAATTAGCAGGAAGAAGAAATGGAATGTTGGTTAAAACCACCCAAGTCTCTATAGAGTTGGCTGGGGGTTGTTTTTTTTCTTGACACAGAGGAAAATAGACTGATCAGTCTCTTTCTGCAACATGTTGGCTTTGCATATGTTCATTCATAATTCAGTCATTACTTAGGTGCTTGGTGAGTGATAGATGTGCAATACTGAGTCAGGTTATGTGGTTTTCAGAGTAATTAATGTAATTGTTCCTAGATCTAGGCTCTTGGGAGACATTTGAAAGGCACCCATAATTCTCCTTTCTAATATGCTTGACATCCCAAGTTAAAGACTAGATTTACTCATCCTGCTAATTCTTTTTTTTTTTTTTTTGCTTAGCAGCTTGTTGAATCTAGGCACTGTGATTCATACAAGTTTATGGTTTAGTGCAGGAATAGGCAACATGTGGTCTCTGAGGCCCTTTATGCAGCCTTTACAGGCCCCTCATTCTATAATTGCTGAAAGCTGGCAATTCTCCAATTCAAAGGGGAGCAAGACATGAAAACTGTTCAACTAGTAGATATGATCCGACTCAATTTCAACCTCTCCAAATGTTAAATGCAATCCCTGGCCACCATTACGCTTCTCTGCACACTCGCTCTCCTAACGGGAACTTAGAGAGGGCTGGAAAGCACTGTGAAGCGGTATATAAGTCTAAGCGCTATTGCTTCCTCCATAATCCATCGATAGTAAACACTTTGCAAAGCATACACAAAAAGGTTAAAAATGCTGGAGAGTTTATCAGGGCTGTTCTCCCCTCCCACTGATTTCCTTCTGATTTTATTACAGAATAACAAGGGAGTTTGTGCTGAGGTGGGTGTTTGTTTCAATGCTTTATGTTTCTTGTTATTACTGGGATGTTGACCTCAACACATTTTCTTTTAGTTTTTCTGTTTTTCCTTTAAAAAAAATATAAACAGCATTATCAAATGACTATTGGATAGCACGTAGGAGAAAGGGAGTGATTGATGAAGAAAGTGCTGCTGGAGAGAACCCCAATCTGCAAGGCTCTCAGAATCTCCTGCGATGTGAAGGGAGGAACACATTTTTCAGTGTGTCGGGGCACTTGCCCATTTGTGTAAAATGAATAAAAATCCATTGAGAAATAAATAGCATTGTAGATTCTAGGGCAGAGAGAGGATGATGTAAATCATCCTTACAAAAGCCTCCTTTGTGTTACTTTGAAAGGTTTTCTGAGCTGCACTGATTGCTATCCATCTATAGAAGATCAATGGATGAGCACCGAGATGAATGAAATTCCTCAGAGTGGATTAAGGTTTTGTCCTCATACAAACAGTTTTAAAAAAATAAATAAATTAAGAAATCTGGCATACTTACAGCAGCACCAGACTCTTTGCAAAGAGGCTTCTTTTTGTCTTTGGCACTTCATGGACGGCCCACGGAAAGAAATGATGTTGGGTGGAGACTCAGGCTGCCCAGGAAGTGCTGAACAAGGAACAAGACTCTGCAAAGGGTTAGGGTTAGAGTTTGCTGCTGCCTTAATTGTAGCAGGTTTTTAAAAAAGAAAGAAAGAAAACCAGAAGAGATATCTTAAATATCGTGTGTGTGTGTTTAAAAAAAAATCCACTGAATTGCAATTTCCACCTACCTCTATCTGGTTTGATGGTTCTTCATTTTACCAAAAAAATATATCTATATATTGTATTTTTTGGAGTATATGACGCATCTTTTTCCCTCAAAAAGGAGGGTGAAAATCTGGGTGCATCTTATATACTTAATACAGAATTTTTGGCCTCTCAAAACCCCGCTCCCTTCACTAAAATGGCTGTGCAAAGCCTTTAGGAGGTTTCCAGAGTGCTCCTGGGGGCTGACGAAGGCAAAAATGGGCAAAAAACAGGCCATTTTTTTTGCTTGCTTTTGCCCCCCATCACCTAGGAGCACTCAATAAGCCTCCTAAAGGCTATGCATGCCCCCTTTTTTGACAAAAAGCAGGCCGGTTTTCACAAAAAACTGCTCGTTTTGGGGAGGTCTGCAGAGTGCAAAATCTTTTTTTTTAATTTGCTTCTTCAAAATCTTGATGCATCTTATACTTTGGTGTGTCTTATACTCCGAAAAATATGATAATCAAGTTCTGTATTCCAGAAATGCTCTGAGCAACAGCATTTTTGAAGACCCATCTATTTCTAGCCTTGCTGAAGGTCTTCTATATTATATATCTTCACCCAAATGAGTGAACGGACAAGCATGGAGACTACTCCTTCTGAAGGCTAACAATCACACAGAATATGAAACTATACATACCATAACACAACACTGCCTTTTAGTTGGTATCTACTTACCCCTTTAATATGAAGAACTAGAAAGACTTTGTAAGGACTGGATAGTAAGAGAAACATACGAACACATCAGTGGTGGATTCCGGATCCCGTTCCAACCCGTACGTTTGGAACGGGCCCAGCGTCGTCCACACAGCGTGTGCATGCATCTTGCTGTCCAGCAACACTTCTCCGAGCCTCTGTGATGCTCCAGCTGCTCAGGGTCCGCCGGGGATGGCCACCCAGGAAAATAGTCCCTGAATTTCTTCCACTCTACCGATGGCACCTGGAACTGTCCGAATTGCAAGGCTGTCTGTTGTGGGTGCCAGGGTCGTGGTTCCCTCAGACCTCCGACATCAGATCCTCATCCGTCTCCATGAGGGCCATCCAGGCATACGGCGGATGAAATCATTAGGCCACAGCTATGTCTGGTGGCTCAACATGGATGGCGATATTGAGGACTGGGTTCAATGTTACCACCGTTGTCAACAGACCCGGCCGGCACCACCAGCTGCCCTGGTACGGGAGTGGGAATCTCCCCAGGGCCCGTGGTCCCGAATTGGATGCACTATCTAAATGGGTTGAATTGTTTCGCATGGACTCCACCACTTCTGAGGCCACCAAACGGGTGCTTTCTGGGTTGTTCGCGACCCATGGTTTGCTGGACACGTTAGTGTCCAACAATGGACCTCAATTTGTTTCCTCCACGTTCCAAACTTATCTTGCCAATCTGGATATCCAACATGTTATGGTGGCTTCATACCACCCTGCGGCGATGGGCTGGCTGAAAGGGCCATCCAATCCACTAAAGATGCCTTAAGCCGGCTGACCCAGGGCAGCTGGGCCAATAAGATTGCCACCTATCTGCTCGCACAACATACAACCCCATGCCAGGTCACGGGAACAAGCCCCACTGAAATCTTAATGGGTCAGTGGCTTCAGATCACTCTGGACCACCTTTACCCCTCGTATGCTGCCGGCCTCTTAATGAACCTAACTCGCCCAGGAGGTTTTTTGTGGGGGAAGGGGTGTACGTGCAAAATTTCACGGGGGACTGGGTGGGTGACCCATGTAACCAGGCCCTGTTCCCACAGGATCCACTTGCACGATCTGGGGGGAAGGAGTGTTATGTCCTCAGACTTACAATCAGTGCTTTTTAAGAACCGCGGAAGTCTTTTCTATTGGTTACAGCACTCCTGCTAGCAGGCAGGGGAAAAGCCGCTATCTGATTGGATGCCCTTCTGACAATCACGATATAAATAGCTGTCAGATGAGGTCCCGAGGTATTTTGTGTTTGGTTATCGTTGTGTTGTTAGATAAATAAATAGTTCGTGTTCAGCCATTACATCGTCTTCCTTGCCTCAGGTTCGAGATTTACCAGTAGGTGGTCTACTTTTACACATACCTTTATTAACATGATTTATGGATTATTGTTTATGTCATATAAGCAAAATTAGTGCATTATCTCTGGAAGGTATCAGAGTACATTGGATCCATGAACTAAGTTTCATTTATGAAGCAGGGAAAAAGTCACTTTGTAGGGGAGATGGGAGGCATAAAAATTTAATAAATAAAAATAAATAAAACAAGCAGGGAATATTTTAGAAGAAAAGTGTATATATTATCTGAGATGAAAAAGGAAAGTTAGAGAACAAGAAAGGAAAATAGGAGAAAGCAATTGACTACAGGAAAACATCAATGGAGTAATGGCAGCCATTTTGTCTTAGCTTCTCAAATAGAATTACCTATTACTGTATATTTTACTGATTGGTTTTTTCTGTTGCTATTCTTTTTTGCCTTCCTTCCTTCCTTCCTTCCTTCCTTCCTTCCTTCCTTCCTTCCTTCCTTCCTTCCTTCCTTCCTTCCTTTTAACATTATTAAATTTCAAGAAAAAAATAAAATACAAAATAATTGCAAAAAAAGGGGAGGAAATTCAAAAAGGGAAAAAGGTCAAAAACTGCAGGAAAAAAGGGAAAAAATATTCCTCAGGACAGAATCAAATATGTGATCAGCCAATCTCTTACTCCAAGTTAGACATAACACAACTAACATCTAACTCTAACTTTGACATCATATACAATATGTTTATAGACATAAATCAATCCAATAATTCAATCCTTTTCCAATCCTTTTCCATCATTATCAAACAGATTGTAAAAATAATCTCTAGTTTAAAAATAAACCTAAACAAAATATTAAAATAAGCATAACATTCAAAGTCAGCATCTTCGTCAATCCAATTTTCAAAACCCATTTTTTTTTGCTAGTCTCTGTTGCCGTTCTTAAAGAAAGTTCTTAGAAAAATTTGAGGATTTTTCAGGGGGGAAATTGGGGTGGGGAAGTGGAAGCTAAAAAACAAGAAAACAAAGGAATTATTTGTGACAAGTCAGCCAATGAATGCTTTATCCTATCCAGAGGTGGGTTCCAACTGGTTCGGCCCAGTTTGCCGAGTAGGTAGTAACTTGCTGGCCATGCCCTTGAATCGGTTCTATTGGCTGCATTGTAGGCACCGCCATCTTGGTTTTTGCTTCTGCGCATTCAAAGAAGCATCTATTTTACTTCTGTGCATGCCCGCGTAACGTGCATCAAGCGTGCCTGTGCCCAAAGCATGTCCCCGAGCGAACCGGCAGTAGAAGAAGCTAGAACCCATCCCTGATCCTATCCTATACTGGCTGACTGACTGACTATCCCATCCTATATTCTCTTTGCTACTTTATCATTGATTGCTTGATACTTTGTGTTGACCACTATTCCCTCTTGTCTTTCTGATGACAAATGGAGATGGATTGGACAGCTGGGTGTTATTAAATCCTCCCCTCCCCACATCCCAGTTTTTAATCAAGATTTTCTAATATGGCAGTTTCAAAATATTGCTTTGGGGGCTCTTTTTAGATGCCGAAGGGATAACAAACTAATAAGCAAGGTTCTCCGAGTTTGTCCATTCAATATACATCCTGTCTGCAGGAGCTGAACTGAGTACTTTGCAGCCACAAATCTATATATCATCTATTGAATTTCACCCAAAGAACTAGAGATGTATGGATGGCTCGGTCTCTCATTCAAGAAAGCCAGCCTCGCAATCTTTCATGATCTCCACGATAATATTTCTCTAAGTGACATCTTGATGGGTACAGTTTACACAGTTTAGAAATAATGCATCTGCTTAATCCTTCCATGGGGAGTTCCAGGATCTGAGTAATTTTGTTTGGAAGAGGGAACATTGGATGAGGACTCTAATTCGTTCTCACCCCAAAGAAATGAAACTGGCTCTGCTGTTCCTGGACTGCCTTCGGAATGTTTGCTTGGGAGAATAATTTAAAATGGGGTCAGTAAGGAGAATCTACTTCTGAATCCTTCAGGGTCAAAACGGCCCAAGCGGGAGGTGCAGAGCCATTGTCCTGTTAAATACAATTACACCAGAGCATAAGTGGGGGAGAAAGAGATGGCCAAAAATCCAGATTGGTAGATAAATAAATAAATAAATAATAAATTTGAATTTATTAGCCGCTCCCTTTCCAGGCAGGACTCGGGGCGGCGTACAATGGGCATATAGAACATAGAAACATGTGTACAAACACATAAACATACAAAAATACAGAGACACACATGCACGGAGGAGGTAACCAATTACAACATTTAGACAGTTAAAATCCCCATTAAAATACCCCAATTGTAAAAGACCCAATGTACAATTAAAATTTAAAATTTAAAAAGACAGTCAGGAGGAATAAGAAAAAATTTACGGTTGAGCCAGGCCAGATAATTGAAAGAGGTGGGTCTTCAGCTGTACACGGAAGGAGCGGAGATCGGAAGTAATCCTGATATCACGGGGGAGGTCATTCCACAGGGCTGGGCCCATCACAGAGAAGGCTCTGCTCCTGGGTGTCGCCCCCCGACACTGTTTGGCGGACGGCACCCGGAGAAGTCCCTCTCTGTGTGAGCGGATTGGTCGTAGGGATATTCCATAAACCTATGACTCTTACTTCACAATGCTCTTTACTTGAACCCATGCATACATTTGCCTTGCCTTCCATGTTCCCTTCTTGGAGCATGGAAGCAATCATGGTGGCATGAACTGCCCTTGTCTTTAATCGCCCCCAACTGCAGAAAGAGGCCATGCTGTGCTGCTACCCATATAGTATCTCTACACAGCAGAGCAAGAATAGGGACTGGCAGTTTTCTTTGGCTGAAATAGGACCCTCACCAACCGTGAGAGGTTTTCTTAAAATTTCCCAGAGAAAACTGTGCTTTCGTGCTGGAAAAATGTGTACTAGTGGTGGCGCAGCGGTTAAAATGCAGTACTGCAGGCTACTTTCTGCTGACTGCGGTCTGCCTGAAATTTGGCAGATCGAATTTCACCAGGCTCAAGGTTGACTCAGCCTTCCATCCTTCTGCGGTGGGCAAAATGAGGAGCCAGATTGTTGTGGGCAATAGGCTGACTCTGTAAACCGCTTAAAAAGGGCTGGAGAGCACTGCAAAGTGGTATATAAGTCTAAGTGATATTGCTATTGCTACAGTCTATCTCAGCAGTAGATGGTCTGCAAGATGGAGACACTATTTTGAGGATAGGTCCTTAGCCAATGGTAATGGGTGTCCCATAAGCAAACTGCTTGCATCAGCTTTTGTTCAATGCTTCTTTCCGAAAATGCCACCTTCTGTGTCCCATGGAGACTCCCAAACTCTCTTGCCTTCAGCTAGAGGAGGCTACTTGCATCTATGGATTGGTGAATAGGGCTTCCCATTCACCAATCCATAGAACAGGTTTAAAAATTAGCTCCAATGTTGCCAAGACCAACTGTTGCAGAAGTGTTATAATGTTTTGGCAACTAAATGCTACAACTGGCTTCTGGGTGGGACAAATTGTAATTAAATGATGAAATTAATTAAATTGTACGATCCTAGGTAGTGGCAGATATTTCTCTCTCTGGGCACAATGAGTAAGTATCAACTGTGAACTTTGCATTGGCAACAGGAAGGGCATCCGGCCAGTAAACACTCAGCTCCATTCAGTTGCCCCAATTCCCCTCTGATGCAAGGGATTACGTGGTCATTAAAAGGCAAAAAAAATTAATAATTGTACGAGCAGTTAGTTCTTCCCCGTGTAATTTAAAATTATGTTTAAATTTTAAAACCATTTAAACTTTCTATCAAAATAGAATTGCAAGGTGATGGCCATTTCTGGAAAGCCTCCAGAGACTGCACCCAAGGCTATTGGAAGCCATGTGCTTTGAATGTCAAGCATACCTTTGAATATTAGGTATGCATAGTGAAAAATGAATGAAGTAAGCTTCTTGAAGTCACTCATTTTCCATGAGAACTGAAGCATTTTAAAAGGAGAAATCAGTTTAGCATTGCAATATCTATTTATTTCTGTTGCTATCCCTCCAGCAATTCTGCAAGGTATAATTTAACTTCTTCTTAAAGCAGAACTTAAAGCAAGAAAAGCAGTTCTTCTAGTGAGACTCTACTTAGCTTCAAGTCATCCAAGTGAGGTCTAACTGCCCTCTTTGCTTGATCTTCCCAGTGAAACATATTAAATCCCACCCAACTGGTGAAGTGATTAATGTGTTGAACTCTCAGCTGATCTAGGGGGAAAACAGGTCTGCCTGAAAAAAATTCATTATATTGTTCCCTGGTGAAGCAGGGGAACAAAAAAAAAAACATGAAAACTATTTCTCACACCTTGGCATGGTAGCTAATGAAAGAAGGGATGGGAGGAAGTTCTTACTTTGTAAATACCTCCTTACTGACAGGAGTCATAACCATTTGCTTTCCTATCTTTGCAACACTGATATGGTTGCATTAAGCCCAGAAATTCCAATTTCTCCTCTGTTCAATATTCTTTGGTTAGATTGCCAACACAGCCTATTAAACTCAAAACTTCCTCTCTTTCTATAATCCTTTCTTCTTCAGCCTGCCTACCACAAAGCCTTTGAGCATCGGCCATAAGATCTCCATGCGTTCCTAGATGCTGGACCGTGTTTTCAGCTGTGAAACCAGTTTTCATTAGCAACAGAACCAAGGTTCCATGTTACACTGAATCAGGTATGTTTGTTACCTGTGGTGTGCTGTGTAGTACAGTAGCCCTTGACTTACAACAGCTTATTTAGTGACCGTTCAAAGTTACAAGGGCACTGAAAACAATGACTTATCACTGTTTTTCACACTTGCGACCATCCCCATGGTCACGTGATCAAAATTTGGACTCTTGGCCACTGGTTCATGTTTATGATAGTTGCAGTGTCCTGGGGTCATGTGATCATCTTTTGCAACTTTCTGACAAGCAAAGTCATTGGGAAAATCAGATTCGCTTAACAACCATGGTACTAATTTAACAACTATGGTGATTCACTTAACACCTGCGGTGTCACGATGTTAAAAAGTTTGCTAGGCCTGAACTGCCTAAACTGACATTCAAGAGTTAAACTAAGAAAGCTTTATTGCGCAGGTCATAAAACAAAATGTTATCTGAAAGTGATTTATTGCGCACGCGTTACACATTCCCAAAAAAATTCCTCTCTTCTTTGTTCGGCAGCCAACTTTGGCAGACGTAGCTTTCATTATCAAAATGTAACCAATTAGTTATTTCTGTTTCATTTACTTTTATTATTTTATTATTAAAGTTTGTTTATTAATTAGAATATTTTAAAAGACTTTTATTTTTTCTCAATATCTCAAAAGATATGCGGAAGGGAATCAGCCACGGTCCATTGATCTCAGATTTCCCAGGGCATTTTTTTTCCCTGACAACTTGGTAGCAGAGTTGGTCCGATGATACAAGCTGAGATGGCTACGATTTATGGCTGTATTTTCCCTTCATGCTATCTAAAGATAACCGACTAAGCCTAATTAGCAATGTCGGAGAAAAAAAGAAAAGAAAAGGAAAGATGGGGCGAGCACAGATGAATCAGCTTCCTCTGACAAGGAGGCCCCCTCGG
The DNA here is from genome assembly GCF_964273705.1 of Natrix helvetica. Lineage (NCBI taxonomy): Eukaryota > Metazoa > Chordata > Lepidosauria > Squamata > Natricidae > Natrix > Natrix helvetica. Next base: position 224,044,940 of record NC_138548.1, read on the forward strand.
ACACAGAGAAGCAAGATCAAAACGTGCTTCAGGAGCAACAAAGTGCCGAGCCAAATGTGGGGGAAGGAGCTACAGGACGCGACATCCACGAAACGAGGTCAGTGGTTCCTCCTTCTAAAATATCTCCAGGAGATTATGAATTTTTGGGGGCCAAGCCAAAACTTCCCACTCTGCCAGAGCCACTCCAATCCCAGACCCTCGCAGATTATCAAACGATTGATGAATGGCAACTGCCAGCACAAAAAAAATCCTCCCACGCAGAAAGCAGATTTTATGAAATCCCCCCAGATGATGAGCAAGAAATGCAAAGCTATCTTGATCAAATAGAACGTTTCGAAAGATATGCTAGGGAGGTGAGAGTGTGTTTTGAAGAGATAAGGCGAAGTAGGAGGAGCTCCCCCACTCCCAAAATGTCTGAGGACGCCATCTTGTCTTCAAAACAACAGCCTAAGACACACCCCACAGAGTTCATTGGTCAATTAGAACAAAGAGACATGTACACGTCACCGAGGTCACGTGGTCCCTTTGAGCCCATTGAACTTCCGCATACGTATAGAAAGGAGAGGCAGCCAAAAAGTGAAGCTGCACTGCCATCTGCTGGCGGAGAAAAATTATTACAGCAAAAGATGAAGCAATTGGACCAGATTTTTAGAGATCTGTCTATGAGTTTTACAGAAGCCCAAACTTTGCCCCCAAAGGTTAAGTCTTCAACACCCCCTGGCGGCGTTGAATCCTCCCTAGATGGAAAAAGGCAATGCCAAAGGCGAATTCGAGGAAGCCAATTTGATGTTGCCACGCAAAGGCCAATGATGCAACCCCAGCATCCCCTGGTTCAACAACCAGCTTTGCAACCTGCGCAACAAATTGTTCCGATGCACATTCCTCAGCAGGTATTCACAGTCACCCCCTTGACTGGTGAGTCCAAATTAAAGGAGTCAGGAGAGAATTATAAAGCCTGGGTCAGTGAAATTGCGCTCTTGCTTCGAAGAGAAGGCACATATTCCATGGTTTTTAATCCTCCTCCTCCACCGTGGACGCCTGCAATAAGAGACCTCGAAAACAGAGCAATCACGACTTTACTCATATCAATGGAAATTGAGATCCAAGGTATCTTTCCACCTGATGCAACTGCCCAAGAAATATGGGCTATTTTGGAAGATTGATACAGGCCCGTTTCAATTGAATCTTCATGTTTGCTCATGTCTGAGTTCCATGGTTCGAAGTTGAAACCTGGTGAACGAGTTGGTGGACATTTGACCAAACTGAAAAGAATGAGAAGTGAATTGAGACAAAATGGCCATGTAATCGATGATATCCAAATGATTAGTATCATCATTAACTCATTGAATTATGAATGGAAAGATGCTGTTGCAAAGATTAACTACGTGCCTATTGCTCAACGCACAGTTAACCACGTTTGCAGACTTTTAGTGGAAGACGAAGCTATCAGGTTAGCTACCCCACATCTGCAACGACCTCCAGCGTCAAAGGCTCCAGCCAGACGTCCCTTCCGAGGAAGAGGCTACGCTCCAAGGATGCCAAAATGCTACACCTGCAACCGTGTGGGACATGACACCCGGGATTGTCCCCAACAAGTTCCAGCTCCTGCCACGTACCAGCCCAGAGGAACAGATTCCAGAGGCAGAGGTAGAGGCGGAAGACAAGGTCGTCGTGGTCCAAGGCGTGATTCACAAGCTCCACTTGTGACACTGGCCATAACCAACGTTCCACAACCTGATCCAAAGTTCGACAGACGTCTTTTGTGGACTTTAGATAGTGGAGCAGCTGTGCACGTTACCCACAGAAGGGAACTTTTCACAGAGATGGGCGAACCATAGCCCGAGTATCGAGAACTGTATTCCTTCACCAACCACACTTGCAAGGTCATGGGAAAAGGAACTGTTTACATTGAAGAACTCGATACACACATCCCTGATGTTTATTACATACCTTCAGCAACCAGTAATTTGCTTAGTCAAAGTCACTTGTCTAGAGATTTAAAGTTCCAGGTTCACCACCTCGAAAAAGCAAGTTACTTAGTTAAAGATGGTGATATTGTTGCTGAAACTATGCTGATTGGTGGTGTTTATTACTTAAAGCCAAAGCCTAAAGGGCAAGCACAGGCAAGTATGCAAACTCCAAAAAGGCGCAACGCAGACCCAGAGAGAGTTGTCCCAGAGAGAGCAAGCGTTACTGTGCCAAAGGCTCCTAAAGCCAACAAACAAAGAAAACAAAAACAGATTGCTCAGAGCAAGCCTGAGGGTCCTCATGAAACTGTTAATGTTGAGAATTCACTAACTGGTAAACCTTTGCATTCCAGGTGTATTCATAAGTGGCACAGAAGATTGGGGCATGCCAGTTTCCGTGTTCTTAGAAAGATGCCGGAGTTCGCAAAAGGTTTGGATCTAAAGGGGTGTAAGGTGTTTTTGGATTGTGCGGTTTGCAAAAAGGCTAAATCCAAGGCGGCTGCAATTCCCAAACACGCTACACGCCTGTCAACACGCATTTTTGATTTGGTACACACTGACATAGTGGGTCCTTTCCCACCAACACTTGGTGGCAGAAAGTATTTTTTAACAATTGTAGATAATCATTCTAGATATGGATTTGTATATCCTATGAGAGAGAAATCTGAGACCTTTCAGATCTTTAAAGACTTTGCAGCGTTTGTTTCTACACAATACCAAGTTCGCATCGCCAGAATCCAGAGTGACCGTGGTGCAGAATTCATGTCTCAGCGTTTCCAGGACTGGATGCGTAAGAATGGAATTCTTCATCAGACATCTGCTCCATATACACCGGCTGATAACGGAGTCGTAGAAAGAAGACAAGGGGTTCTACAAACCATGATGCGTTGTCTTCTAGAAGATGCCAATCTCAGTAACACATACTGGGGTGAAGCAATCAAATATGCAAATTACATTGTCAACCGTACTTGGAGCAGTGTAATCAATCAAACTCCTTTCTACATGCTGTATGGCTACAAGCCTGATCTCAAGAACCTCCATATTTTTGGTTCATATGCTATGGTGAACACTCCCTTAAGTCAAAGAAGAAAGGGAGGTACAGTAGCAAAGAGACTGAGATTTATGGGTATTGATGATAATTCAAAATGGTACAAATTCATTGATACTAAACATGTGATTGTCATTTCACAATCTGCTAATTTTGAGGAAGACATTGACTGGTCCAGGATTCATTCCAATGATCCTGAAGTTTATTTTCCTAGAGATGGTGTTCCAGATGCCACGCAGCCTGATGACAATTTGCAGGCAGATGTTCCTTCTACCAGCTCTTCACAACCTGATGTTCCGTCTTCGCAAGCCGCGGATGCTGATGCTAGCGACGAACGTGAGGACGAGGATGATGATGAAGAAGAAGAAGACTGGACTGTTGCTCCTAGACGCTCCAAGAGGGCCACAAAAGGAATCCCTCCACAACGTTATTCATGGCAACTGACAAAGTCACCATTACCTTTGATTTGCAACGTTACTCTTCCTCCAGAGACATTCACACAAATCAAACAGCTTCCTGATTCAGAACAAAACAAATGGTATGATGCAATGCAGGATGAAATGGACAGTTTAAAGAAACTTAATGTATTCACACCTGCAAAACCTCCAGCAAATAAGAAAGTCATTGGCACCCGAAGGGTCTACAGAATCAAGAAGAAACCAAATGGTGAGTCTTTATACAAAGCCAGACTTGTAGCTCAGGGTTTCGCTCAACGTTATCCTGAGGACTACACAAACACTTACTCACCAACAGTCAGAACCGAAAGTGTAAAAATTGCTTTAACCACTGCAACTATTCTTGGTTTAGAAGTTTTTCAATTTGATGTGGACACAGCTTATCTACATGCAGACCTAGATGAAGAGATCTACGTGAGAAGCCCTCCAGGATTCCGAAAGCAAGAAGGGGATACCTGGTTCCTGAACAAAAGTCTTTATGGTCTGAAACAGTCAGGTTTAATGTGGTATTTATGTCTTACTGACAAACTAAATTCAATGGGCTTTATTAAGTCCGAAACTGATGAATGCGTGTTCACAAAAAGATCTAACAATGCATATGAGATAATTCTTGTTTATGTTGATGATATTGTTTATATTGGTCCAAATAAGACAATGAGTGAGATTTTTGCTAAAAGTTTGCAGAGATACTTCACACTAAAATCTTTAGGACACATTAGCACTTATTTAGGTGTTCAAATTGAAAAGACACAGAAGGGGTTTAGTCTTTCACAAGAGGAGAAAATTGACCACATTCTACATCATTGCAACATGAAAGATGCTAGCACAACAAAGACACCCATGCAAACAGATTTTCACAACTTAACACATGAACCAAGTCCTGAGTTCGAGGATCAAACACTCTATCGTTCAGTCATTGGTTCACTATTATACATTAGTAGTTGGACCAGACCTGACATCGCACTTAGTGTTAATCTTTTATCACGACACGTAGGTAAGGCAACACAATTTCATTGGTCATGCATTAAGAAGTTGTTGAAATACCTGAAACACACTAAGCACATGAAGTTATTGCTAGAACCAACACACACTGATCAACCAAAGTTGATTTGTTTTGTTGATTCCGACTGGGCGAGCGACAAGAAGTCACGCAAAAGCACTTCTGGTTACATGATGTTCCTAAATGGTTGTCCTGTTTACTGGCAAGTGAGAAAACAGAGTTTTGTTTCATGTTCATCTACTGAAGCTGAATATGCTTGTGTTTCAGATGCTTGTAATTCTCTAACGTGGTTTGATGCTTTGATCACAGATATCTGGACACGTCCGATTCGACCAATCACCGTGATGGAAGATAATGTATCTGTTGTCTATATTTCTGAGTCACATTTTACAGGTTCTAGGTCCAGACACATTGACATTCGTTACCAAAACACAAAGCAATTAGTTAAGCAAGGTTTTGTTAAATTGCAATATGTTTCTACACATGATCAGATTGCAGACATGCTTAACAAACCACTCGCCGCAAATCAACACGAGTATCTGCGAAAGAAGATGTGCCTTAATTTATGATTTGATGATGTCAGCCCAGACTAGCAAAAGAAGGGGTGTCACGATGTTAAAAAGTTTGCTAGGCCTGAACTGCCTAAACTGACATTCAAGAGTTAAACTAAGAAAGCTTTATTGCGCAGGTCATAAAACAAAATGTTATCTGAAAGTGATTTATTGCGCACGCGTTACACATTCCAAAAAAAATTCCTCTCTTCTTTGTTCGGCAGCCAACTTTGGCAGACGTAGCTTTCATTATCAAAATGTAACCAATTAGTTATTTCTGTTTCATTTACTTTTATTATTTTATTATTAAAGTTTGTTTATTAATTAGAATATTTTAAAAGACTTTTATTTTTTCTCAATATCTCAAAAGATATGCGGAAGGGAATCAGCCACGGTCCATTGATCTCAGATTTCCCAGGGCATTTTTTTCCCCTGACATGCGGCAATAAAGGTTGTAAAATGGGACAAAATTCCCTTAAGAAATGTCTCACTTAGCAACAGAAATGTAGGGCTCAATTGTGTTTGTAAGTTGAGGACTACCTATATGGTGACGGTGTTGGACTAGCAATAGAAAGTCCCAAGTTCCATTCTGCTCCTACACACAGAAGCTCACAGAGTGATTTGGCGCCAATCTGTCTTTTTCAGCCCATGTCCCACAGTGCTGTGGGGGGAAGATAGGATTGCTATATCTATACCTATATATTTATATATCTATATATGTACGTCTTTGGTTGTTCGGATTTTCTCCCACGTAGAATTGGAAGTATCTTCACGACGTTTCGATGAAGTCTCATTCATCATCTTCAGGCTGGTGCTTCCGGCTTGGTGCTTCCAGAAGCAAAGATATATCTATATATCTATATATCTATATATCTATATATCTATATATCTATATATCTATATATCTATATATCTATATATCTATATATCTATATATCTATATATCTATATATCTATATATCTAAATATCTATATATCTATATATCTATATATCTATATATCTATATATCTATATATCTATATATCTATCTATATATCTATATATCTATATATCTATATATCTATATATCTATATATCTATATATCTATATATCTATCATCTATCTATATCTAATTTATTTCTATATCTACATCGACTTCTACTTCTATTTCTATTTCTATATCTATAGATAGATAGTTCTCTCTCTCTTCCTCTCTCCCTCCCTCCCCCCTCTCTCTCATTTCTATCTCTATCACTATTGATAGATAGATGGACAGATAGATAGACAGATAGACAGACAGAAAGATAGAAAGAAAGATAGAAAGAAAGATAGAAAGAAAGATAGAAAGAAAGATAGAAAGAAAGATAGATAGATATCGATATAGATATGTAGATGTGTAGATGTATAGATGTATAGATGTACAGATAGATAGATAGATAGATAGATAGATAGATAGATAGATAGATAGATAGATAGATAGATAGATGATAGATAGATAGATGGATGATAGATAGATAGATAGATAGATAGATAGATAGATAGATAGATAGATAGATAGATAAATAGATAGATGATAGATAGATAGATAGATAGATAGATAGATAGATAGATAGATAGATAGATAGATAGATAGATAGATATACAGTAGATGATATAGCTATAGACATAGATATCATACTGCATTCCTGAACAAAAGCTGGGACAAAATTCTAATACATAAATAAAACCTCCATATGGTACCTTTTGCTCCTCCCTGACCCCTACTTAGTTTGTTAAGAATCAGTCTGATTGTTCTGATCCCAACCAATCAACTTTTATCTAAGGTCTGTTACTGAAACATCCATTTCTTATGTAGCATCACATAATGTAAATCATAGCATAAAATCGAACATCCTCCTGTTTCCGCCCCTGTCCACTCCATCACCTATCTGAACTTACATCATTTTAACAATGAATTTCATGGTATTAATTTCCTAGACCTAGGAAACTTAATCCCCCTTCTCTTGTGAATGACTTGAAAAGAGTAGTTATTTAATCCTTTTGTAATTGGGGGTCTTATTATTCTTTCTGTCATTTGATTCTAGATCTTCTGACCTCAGGTCCTTGTGTATGGGTGAAGTTAAAGATGAATGTTCATCAAAATCAGTTGGACTTTGGCAACCAGAGTAGAAGGTCTCTTTGAATGATACCAATGGCTCCAGTGCGGTTGAACTTTTCTGGCCTTTCCTAGAAATTAAGCAGAGTCAGGCCAGGTTAGTACTTGGCTGGGAAACCTCTAGGAAATCTAGACAAGGATGACAATTAGGCAAGCAATAAAAAAAACCCGGCACGAGCTAATGGCAGCAAACCATTCCATATTGTTTCTGAGATACCGTAGGTACACTGTATGTCATCAAGAATTGAGCTCAACTTCAAAGACAAGGGTGAGACGGAATATCACAAAATCTGGGACAAATGGTAACGATGGTTAGAAATGAGGGGAAAAGGTCAGGACAGGAAAACACAGACAAGTTAAGAACTGGAAAATATGATATTAAGATTGTGTGATAGGTAGGAATCGGATATGTATTTGTAGGGTTAGTAATCAGATAAAAGAAGGGATCAATGGACAGGTAATCTGACTGACCACACATACCTATGTAAATGGATATAAAATGTAATTGTTGTAAGATCCAAAAACTATATGGAAATGTTTATGCCAGAAATGTTGCACTATGTCCAGTGTTCTTAATATTTATCTAATAAAAAACTTTTTTTTTTAAAAGGCGGAAGCTCCACTTGAAGGAAACTACCCAACTCGGAAGAGTTCTGGATCCTATGCAATATAAAAGTAAAAGTCTGTTAGAAATGGCTGATTCTGAAAGCCAATACATTTCCCTTGAATACACTTCTTATTCAGCAAGTTCGTTCCAAGAGAAGTTTGCTATGTGCCTCTGGGATACAACAGAGGATCCAATTCCACAGTTCTGGTTTTCCTCACGTGTCTCCTTTCCTCTCTCTCTGCCTTTCTGCTCCACAATGAATTGGAAATGCTATTGGTAAACAGCCACTTCACTTTTATCTGAAACAGGTTGGCATCAATACAGCCCTTTTCTTTTCTCCCCATTTTATCTAACATTTTACACCGAGCCCCGGTGGCGTAGTGGTTAGAGTGCTGTACTGCAGGCTACTTCTGCTGATCACCGGCTGCCAGCAGTTTGGCATTTCGAATCCCACCAGGCTCAAGGTTGACTCAGCCTTCCATCCTTCCGAGGTGGGTGAAATGAGGATCCAGATTGTTGGGGACAATAGGCTGACTCTGTAAACCGCTCAGAGAGGGCTGTAAAGCAGTATATAAGTCTAAGTGCTATTGCTAAGTGCTATTTTGCTTTGGTGGTCATGCCCCTTTCAATTGCCTGCTAAACAAGTGTCCTCAAAAACTTAATCTAAAAACAACTGAATTACACATTGAATGTTCCTCTGTTTTTTGGTCTATGGAAACGGGAACATATTTCTGGAAAAATACTAGCATCCAATTTCTCTTATAGTTGAGCTCATGTTTGTTATCATAGATGGAACACTTTTTTTGAGGAAAGACTAATCACCTCCAGGGCAAGCTGGTTGAAGAGGCAGTGTCAATCGAACGAGACACAGAAAGTAGCTGGGGTTGCAGCCTTTAGGATTCAGCAATGAGTATCTGTCTAAATGTTTTAATCTATTACCTCCTCCGTGCATGTATGTCTTTGTATATATGTATGTTTATATATGTCTTAGTGTACGCTGCCCCGAGTCCTGCCTGGAAAGGGAGCGGCTAATAAATTCAAATTTTTTATTATTATTATTATTATTATTATTATTATTATTATTATTATTATTATTATTATTATTATTATTATTATGTTTTTTACTGCACATGGGAAAGCACCAGTGTTTTGATAAGTAGCTTAGAAAGTATTAGCTATTGGTGGAGCAGTGGTTAGGATGCAGTATTGCAGGCTAATTCAGCTCACTGCCAGGAGTTCGATCCTCACTGGCTCCATCCTTCCATCCTTCTAAGGTTGGTAAAATGAGGACCCAGATTGTTAGGGCCAATGTAAACTGCTCAGACAAGGCTGTAAAGCACTATGTGGCGGTATATAAGTCTAAGTGCTATTGTTGTTGCTATTGCTATTGGTTACAGAAGTAGACAAGATTTGATAAAGGGTTAAGATTAGGGTTCTTACACACCTAGAAAATGTTAAAGTATATGGAAAACAAAGCTTAGCCAAAGTGTTTGGTGGGCAGCATTCTTGGACAACACTGGAAGGTGGTATCCTGGACCTTATCTTTCTCTCTGTCTTTGTTGCCAGATGCTTCCACTTTTAAGAGAGTGTTGATGCTAAAGAAAATCTACATTCGGACCAGCCGCACCAGTTACTAGGATAAGGAAGGCATCTCTGACCTTTGCCAAAGCTATCAAACACGATTATCACAGCTCAGTGCTAAGCTGAGACAAACTGTGAGAGAGGGAAACAAAATCCATCCTCTGGGACAAGGAACTCTGCCTTACCTGTAGCTCTTTTGATAGAGCAGGATAAAGAAATCCATCTAAATAAAACGTGGAACAACACAACTGTCTTTTTTTGCAAAAAGGATTCCATTCAATTATTAATTTGGCTCCACCGTCTCAGTATTTTGCTTTTGGATGCAATGCTACTCAATCATTTATGGCTTATTGCCCATTGTGACAGCACTAGCAATTCCGGCCTCCGATAGGAATCAGTAGGGTTCAGGCTATTATAATTGCATTTTGTTCTGGGAGTGTCATGTTTTTATACAAACCTACACAATAATAGAGTCAACAATTTAGTTTACAATAAGGATAAAGTCAAAGGTTTCAGATTTCCTCTCTCTCTCTCCCCTTCCCTCCCTCCCTCCTTCTCTCCCCTCTCTTCTTCCCCCTCTCCCTCTCCCCCTGAATGGCCTTTCCTTTGGAATAGTTGCTTCTTCCCTGTTTAATCTATGTTCAAGCCAACAAAAACTAACCAGAATATTAAAAAGCCTAACTGTTCAGTTTAGGAGGGGGAAAAGTCATTTTCAATTCTCTCCTGGTTTTGAAAAGAGCTAATTACCTAGCTGTAATTACGGGTGCCTTATACAATCCTCTCTCCCTTTTCCCTCCTTTTTAAAAAAGAAGAACTGCTTCGTTTAGAATGAGAATTTATTACCAATCTTTTCCCATTTTCAACTCATTTATTTTTGACCCTAAGTGACTGATTTGTTATCCCGTACATCTTGAAGGAGTAAATCCAACAAATTGGGGAAAGAGTTTGAACAGGAAATTTAACTTTCTTCTGCCTGCTTTTCCCAACTTGGTGTCAGGACTTCAAAATTTAAACTACCACGTTTTCCCCAAAATATAGGATATGAAGCTGGGACTTATTTTTTATCAATCTTCCAGCATTTATTTATTTTATTTATTTATTTCGTCAAGCATGAATTAGATAACAGATATAAGTATAGACATGATTATGAATACATGAAATGAATATGAATACAAGGGAATCTTAGGACAGGAATGGTAGGCACGCTGGTGCGCTTATGCATACCCCTTAAAGACCTCTTAGAAATGGGGTGAGGTCGACAGTAGACAGTCGTAAGGTTAAAGTTTTGGTTGTTTGGGGAAGAAACCACAGTGTCAGGTAGTGCATTCCAGGCACTGACAACACTGTTTCTGCAATCAAGTTTGGAGAGGTTTACCATAGGTTTGTATCTATTGTGAGCTTGTGTGTTGTTGTAGTTGAAGCTGAAGTATTCATTGACAGGTAGGACTTTGTAGTAGATAATTTTATGTATAATTATAATTTTACGCTTAGGTCAGATCGAAGATGGCGAAGTTCTAAATTGTCTAAGCCCAAAATTTCAAATCTGGTGGCATAAGGTATTCTGTTGCTAGCAGAGGAGTGGAGGACCCTTCTCGTGAAATATCTCTGGACTCGTTCGATTGTATTTATGTCTGATATGCAGGGCGGGTTCCAGACAGACGAGCTGTATTCCAGAATTGGTCTAGCAAATGTTTTGTATGCCCTAGTTTACAGTTTAATATTACTGGAGAAGAAGCTTTGCAAGATTAGGTTAACAACTCTTAATGCCTTTTTGGCAATGCTGTTACAGTGAGCTCTGGCACTTAGATCATTTGAGATGAGTACTCCAAGGTCCTTGATAGAGTGGGGGTCATCTACGAGGTCATATCAGCCCGGCTTGTATTTTGTGTTCTGATTTTTTTTGCCAATGTGTAAGACAGAGAATTTGTCGGTTGAGATTTGGAGTTGCCAATTGTTTGACCATTCTGATACATAGTCAAGGTCTTTTTGTAGGGTAGCTGCATTGTCGGTGGTGTTGAATAGTGTTTACATCATCAGCGAAGAGAACGCAGTTGATTATAATATGATCGCAAAGGTCATTTATGTAAAGTATAAAGAGTGTGGGTCCTAAAACTCTACCTTGGGGGGGGGCACAGCTATTAACAGGTACAGGGTTTGATAGGGCATTTTCTATTTTGACTACTTGTAGTGAACCCTTGGGCTTGTATGTGAGCCATCTCTATTTTCGCTTTAAAGGACAGATTAAAAAAGGCTTGTGTGAATCCTCTGAGGAAAATTAAATCCCCCAAACCAATTCTGTCCTTATTTGATCTGGCGTGACTTGGACAGGACCATTTCATCAAAAACAACGCAACTAAGGAAGTCCCATCTCTTTCCATGGGTTGGAGAAGAGAAAGGAGTATTGCTTTGATGTTGCTACCACCGCAGCTTCTACTGTTCCTAATTCTGTCTTCCTCTCTAGGCTGTCTGTTTGGCCCATCGAGCAGGGGTCCCCAACCCCCAGTCCGTGATATGCCAATAACTGGGCCACACAAATAAGTGAATCTCCATGTGTGGGATGCAGGCAGCATGCAAAACTATGCCCCGTATGGTCCATGGAAAAACCTCCACGGAACTGGTTCCTGGTGCCCAAAGGTTTGGAGGCCACTGCCATAGAGTATGCCCATAGGTCTCCTCATGCCTCACTAAGTTGTTTTCTGTGGAGAAAAGGCATGTAGAGCTGGCAGCAGGGTCGGACAGTGAGGAGGTTGGGGAGGAACATGGGCCAGTCCTGGAGTTTGGGGAAGGCTCGAACGAGTCTGGGGATTTAATTTTCCTCAGAACAAGCATTGGAGGCAGAGATGGGGCCAGGGCCATCTGGTATGATGTGCTGCCTCCGGAGTCTGACATCAGCAAGGCAGAAGAACAGTGTAAGCCTATTCCCAGTGTGTGCATGCTCAGAGCTTCCAGAAAGCAAGAACAGTTAAGACAAAAGGGGTGACTTGGGAGTAAGGCTTGGAAATGATTGGCTGTTCCCATAAGACATAAAAGAGGAGCAAATGGACATGAGCCTTTGCAGGAAGCAATTAGTTCGTTCTGGTCAGTTCAAACTCTGAGAAGTTCTGTTTGACTCTGTGCTCCATTTGGCCTTGCAAAACTAATTGGTAATTGGGCTGCTGGCAGCGTTTCAAGGGAGAGAAAGGTGAGTGCTTATTAGCATTACCCTGAAAGACTGTGGCAGACATCTGCCAGACTCTTCACAGACTGTTTGTGAATCATTACGGGCTGTGAATGACCATAATTCACAGCCGTTTAAATAAAATAGGGGTTTTGGGGACTAAGCATGTGATTTATGCTTTATCAGGAAGCCTAGGTCAGAACATTCCTGCCTCAAGAAGGCCAGTATGAAAGATGGAGAAGAAGCTCTTCTGTCATTTGCTAGAATGGAAATGCCAGCATCTCTTTCTGTCTTTCTCTACAGCTGCTGGCCACAAAATGCTGAGGGGCTCAATGTAGCCCATGGTTTGGTTGCAAGGCTGAAAGCTCCAGTGTTCGATCCAGAGCCTCTATGTTACTTTCACAAATTGCTTCAGAGCTGAAGTTAAACTATTTCCTTATCTAGTCCAGTGGCTTCATTTCCAGAAACCACTCAACTAATCCAGGTAAGGACTTTGCTTATCTAGAGCAGTATTTCATTTTCACAATCCACAATGCCAAAACAAAGTCGATGATGCCAGAACAAAATCCAAACATGAACCTCACAAAGCCACACTTCAATTGCTCACATAATTTTTCAGAGGATTTATAAAGCCAGCTGGTAAAGGAAATGCACCTGCCTTTTATGAGACATGTTTTGCGGTTTCTCAGCCTCCCAGTTCAGGATTCGTGATGTCAAGAGGCATAAAGGTACAGCCAAATATAGGACAAATATGAAAAGTCAAAAGCTTTGAATCCTGAACATCATGAATTTCTTACCTAATCCATACAACATAATGACGGCATACAGGGATGGCGTTTTCTTTGCTTTTTCTAAATGGCAAAATATTTTATTTATTGTGCCAGTTTCAAAAAAACTGGTAGGCTGAATGTTTCTAGACATTGGAGTTCCAAGACACGCACAAAAACATTTATCATATCCAATGGATAAGCCCCATCTAACAATTGTGGCAAGAAAAGTCATAAAATGGGGCAAAGCTCATTTAAGCATGTCTTGTTTAGCGAGGGATATTTTGGGCTCAGTTGTGGTCGTAAGTTGAGGACTACCTTTAGATAATGAGAAAGGGCACTGTTGAGTCTCACAATCTCTCACTTGCATTATAACCAGTATAATGTCAACCCTGAAGCCGACCTGGGCGAAGCCATTTTGGAGCTTCAATGCTGCCACCTTGGAGTGAGGGATAGAGAAGGAGGGATAAGAGATAGCTGGGCTCCTGTAGTCAAAATAAAATACTTTCTGCTGGGAACCAAGGACATCCTCACACTTGGTCGGAAGAAGGATGAGTGATGTCACCAGGCCAGTGGATGCTGCAGTGGTTGGGCCATGAGACTGTTTGTTTGAGGCTGAGGGAGAAACATTCTCTTTTAATTAGGTGAAAACTGCAGGAACCTTCAGAGTTGGTTTTCACCAATTATGTGCCAATTTGTTATTTACAATAAAGCTATTCTTTGAGGAATTCACATGCCTCAGAGTTCTTGCTTGAAATGGATCTATTGGTTGGAACCCTAACATATAACCATTTGAATAGTAATCTAGATGGCTGCAAAATACTTGCCTTCCAGTCTAGCAGTCTATCTTTGTTATATGCCAGTTGTACATTTGGGTGGGTTTCTCCACAGAGATTCACCCTTGGAAGTGAATAGAATCATCCCCACTCATTGCTATATGCCAGCCATGGCTTATTTTTTTTAAAATTTTAAATCACAACATAATGCAGCACAATGTCTTCATTTTAATCTTTGACTGGCCCCAAGTAAAAACACAGAGATGATTAATTTAGCAGCAATAACAATGTCAGTATCTAAAAACAATAAGGACAATGAGTGCCAAGTTAAAAGGCACGAAGATAATAGCTGTAAATATGCTATAGAACCACAATCTGTACTATGCTATCTAAAAAGCTGGCAGAATAAGCTATCACGGCAATGAGGGGGAATGACATTCCCTGCGGATGCAAAGGAGATATGGGCATTGACATGTAGGAATAAGGTTGCCAGGACTATTTCTAAAGCTTTTTATTTAATTTTTTTTATGAACTCAAAAACCATGTTCTTTCTCCTTTTGCGGCTTGCAAAATGTATCACAAGCAGCACCACCTTTGGGGCATTACGTGAGGTGCCTTATTTGTTTTTTTCAAAAACTCGGGGAGTTCTTGCTGCATTGATTTAACTGCCAAGGAAATCTGAGCACACGCCATCTACCTATTGTATTTCTCTCTTTCCCTAGTCTTCTGAGAAACAGCGCTCAGTCTTGTAATATCGTCTATCAGTCCATCAGGACTAACTCCAAAAATACAGGTAGCTGTCAGGGGTGGGCTTCAAAAATTGCAGCAACAGGTGCGCTGCCCTGTTGCTGGGTGGGTGTGGCCATGATGGGCGTGGCCTAGTTGGCCTCCTGCATCACGGCAGTGGGGAGGCATTTTTCACCATCCCAGGGTTTGGAGGCTTTCCTCAAGCCTCTCAGAGGGCGAAAACTGCTTGCCCCGGGCTCCAGAGGATTTCTGGAGTCCGGAAACAGGCTCGTTTCTGGATTTCTGGAAATGCCAGTAGGCCCGTTTTTCACCCTCCCCAGGCTCCGGAGACTCTCCTCGAGCCTCCAGGAGGGCAAAAACTGCTTCCCCTGAACCCTGGTGGCCAGAAACAGGGCCGTTTCTGGACTTTCAGAATCTCCAGTAGGACTGTTCTCCCCATCCTCCCCGAGCCTCCGTGTGGGCCCTGCACAGGCCGCATGGAGACTCCTGGGAGGGGAGGTACTGGAGAAGGGTGCAGATGAAGTCAACATTTCTGTTATGAAAAGTCCCAATGACTCCCTATGGGTGAATTCTCAATTGATACAAGCCAACAATGGGAATTGTTGGGCCTAGCTTTTGTTTCAGTAAACACCTCAATATGTTTTACAAATTTTTTTCTGCTGCAGGCACTTTACCATTCTTATTGTTGCTTATGCTTGCATTGTTTGTACACGTTCTTTTTTAAAATCATTTTTAGCTGAAAAATATTTTATTACAATTGGAATGCAAAGTCAACTACCCTAGGAACACGCTGCTTTGAAGAAGCATACACAAAACAGAACAAGCAACACACACACACACACACACACCATTCCTGCATTTGGCAAGGAAGACAGCATCAGAACTGCAAACAGCAGGACGCGACATCTTCCATTTAATTTCCACCAGGAGCTGGCCCTTATTAACGCTAAAGGGTCTTAATTGCCCATTCAAAATGAAGCCATCTCAAAATATTTTACATCCCAACAGATGTAACTACAACTGTACATTGCTGCAGAGCAGTCTGTTCCCTATCCCCTTAAAAGACGGTGCCTATATAAGCCCAAAGACTGTATAAATCATTTGAGGGACTGGAGAAGGGTGCAGATGAAGTCACCATTTCTGTTATGAAAAGTCCCAATGACTCCCTATGGGGGGATTCTCAGTTGATACAAGCCAACAATGGGAGTTGTTGGGCCTAGCCTTTGTTTCAGTAAACAGAATGTTCTGATGTTCTGAATGCTCTGCATTGAATTTAGTGATTGCTGCTGCTATTAGTGACAGAAGGAAATACTGAATGACTTGTCAAGAATTGTACTGTACGTCTGTATTAGGGAGCCACAACTTGGTAGCGTCAGCTTATTGCCTTCCCAAAGGAAGTGGGGTGTTGGAAGAAATGTCCTTCTGGATTCAGCTCCAAGTGGGGGGAAAGACACTGGAGACATGGAGGCTGCTTGGAAAGATGGTTTAATGGTGGACAGGATCACATGGCTTGAGTTTCTGAACAGAAAAGAGGGATCACATGCTTCAAGATGTTGGGTGAAGAAGGGAAGAGAGAGAAGAAAGGGCTTGCTGGGGTTTTTATACTCTGTTCGGCCCCACCTCTCTGTTTCCTGTTCCTGTGTAAGAAATGTATTCTGATTGGTTGTCAGACTCCCATGGGGTCATGCAGGGGCAACTCTCTAGGCTGTTTTTTGAGTCCCAAGTTTGATTGAGTTTCCAGATGCCATGTGGTGAGTTTCTGTGGAAGGCTGATCCCACCTTTATTATGTAAAGTAGACTAGCTCAAGATTAAATGGCTCACTGACAAAGGGAGCCGGGGTGGTGGCGGGGAGAAAGAAACTTCAGGGAGCTACTCTGTCTTTAAAAACATGTTTCTCCCTTTTCACATCCAGGGGAATATAATATTGTGCCTTCTTAGTATTTTCTAGGATATTTCTACTACCTACTTCTTCATTTTGGTCCTTTCCACCATGTAGGATGGGCTCTTACATGCAATTCCAAAAAAAACCCCCAGCCTTTTCTGTATCCAGCAAAATCCTCTCTCCTTGGAGCCAGATTTCTTTCATTCCACTATCCCTGAAATAATATCTACATCTTATCTTGAAAACAGGATGGAAGGATGGGAACGCATGACTAGCAGGGAGCTGGGTTTTAACTTCCTACCGGGGAACTAAAAAAAAATCAAGATCGTGTCACAAACTCTGCCCTTTGTACATGTATGCAGCATAGAAGCATGTACAAAAGAAATGAGACTTTGATTATGCAGTCTTAAACAGTACCTTGATTTTTTTTTCATTTCTTCTATAGACACTGCTGGGTAACACAGATCCTCTTAAAAGTATGCCAATGAGTTACAATTTGAATGCAATAGAAGGTGAAAATGCTAGAATGGTGTGGTGGCCTAGAGGTGGAGTTCTTGCCTCACAATCAGGAGGCTGTAAATTCAATCCTAGGGAGAGGTAGATATTTCTTTCTCTTGGCATACTGGGAATATATTTGCTGAAAAAAAACCTCCGCATTGGCAACAGGAAGGGCATCCATAAAACTCAGCTCCATTCAGTTGCGTTGATTCCACTATTTATTTCCAATATTTATGAGGTCATTAAAAGAGGGTGTAGAAGGTAAAAATGATAGCATAATATGGGAAATCAACATAATCATAGTATTTCATCAATTTAATTGTCAGATATCATTTTTATTTCGTTCTGGCCCCACCTACTTCTTCATTTTGGTCCTTTCCACCATGTAGGATGGGCTCTTACATGCAATTCCAAAAAAGACCCCAGACTTTTCTGTATCCAGCAAAATCCTCTCTCCTGGGAGCCAGATTTCTTTCATTCCACTATCCCTGAAATAATATCTACATCTTATCTTGAAAACAGAAGGATGGGAACTCATGACTCAAGAGAACCAAAACCAGAAACCAAATTATTAACTGTCCAATGACATGTGATGTTTCCAACTATTGTTATTTAGTTGTTCACTGATTTCTGACTCTTTTTAAAGTTGCTTGTTCGTACATCTCACAAATGAGTTTTGAATGAGTCAAAAATATAATTTGGCCTGTAAAATCTGAGGCATACTTTTTATAAATAATTTTTTTAAATTTTTGAATAAACACAAACAAACAAGACACAACAAACACCATGAAAACATATTTCATTACAAATTATAAGAAGTGTGTCAATTGGTTACAAAGAACTTTTGTGCATCCCTTCCACAGTCATCACCTAAAATCCATATCAAATTATATATTTTACATCAAATATATTTATATATATCACTATCATCATATCTCATCCTTCATATGACTATAGTTGTTTTAACATCCCTTTATAACAAACATTCCAAAATTCAAAGCAAAACCACATAATGGCATTCCATTGTCTATTTTCAATATCATCCAACAACATTCTATCTTTGTGAAACGTTCTAAATAAAAATTAATTATGTTTGATAACAAAGTTTCTAAACCTCCTTTCTTAATCACTGTTTACAATTTATATCCAATTTCAATATTATAGACTTTCATACATAACTACGTTTCAAAACTTCCTTTCATGGTGACCATTTAAAATTTATACCAAATTTCCTCTTGTCCAACCAATATATATGTATACATTATATCATTATCAATTATTTATCTAACTATATCCATGATCAATCCAATTTCAGTATTATAGGCTTTCATGCATAACAAAATTTCTAAACTTCCTTTCATGATCATCATTTAAAAATTTATACCAAATTTTCTCTTGTCAAACCAATACATATGTATACATTATATCATTATCAATTATCTATCTAGCTATATCCATTATCACTTCATTTTAACATAATGCTCTAATTTTAACTATTTAGCTAGTATTTTGTTAATAGTTTTCATATCTCAACCTGTGTCTTTCCAGTAATAGTACAGTCTTATTACTTTTGCCGTATGTGGGATTAATCTTCTGGTTATTTCCTTAATCAACTTTGTGTGGACTTCTCTTCACACCTTGTTGCTTGTTGCATGTTTTATAAATTCTTGAAACCCTCCATCAGCTTCTTTAATCAGCTTATCTTTGGTTATCAGTAGTGCATTTGTCAAAGTTCCTCTCCTTAAATCCATCAATTCTTCTCTTTTTTCTCCTTCTATACCTTGAAATCTGGGGTAGAACTCCTTTCCATCTCTCTTCCCTTTCCATGTTCCATTCTTTCCATTTCCAACCACACTCAGATCACTGTCTATATCCACAGTTATCTTGCCTCTTTGTTCATTTTTCCCTTGGGTTTTTGAGACTCTAACCTCCAATTTTTCCATTAGCTGGCTATCTTCAATTTCATCAAATTTTGCTACATTACCATCTATATTTTCCAATTTCTTCTCAATTCTCTCTGATGTTTCTAATAATTTTTGAATTTCAAACATAATCTGTTGTAATGTTATGGTTTCTTCTTGATATTGTGTCATTGTCCAATTTATAAACACTGCCACTCTAGCTGGAAAACAAAGCTTTGTTTTTCACTTCTCTCTCGCTGCCAAAGAGACATCCAAAGGGCACCGGCATAAACAACCCATCTTATCTCTTTGCAAGCTAAAACCTTTGAAGTGCAAGGTCAAAATGATCAAAGATAAGAGAGAGAGAAATATTTCCAGAACTCGGCCTCCAACCTCCAAGTGGCAGTGTAACTTCTTTTCCCTCTGATGTTACTGCTCTCTTTATATTCCTTTTATATCCTCTTTATATTCCAAGCTTAAAAGAAACAAGGCTCTTAAATGGAACAAGATAAAAAGAAAAAAAACCCATCCAAGCCAGTATTGTGAAAATAAAAAGATTTAATCCATAGGTAAAAAAAAAAGTAGAAGAAGAAAAGCCAATACTTTCACTTTAAAAAGTGGGAAGTGTTTGCAAAACTTCCATCCATAGAAGACAATTTTAAAAAAGGATAACACACTGTCCAAAATAGCTTAAATTTGCCACTTATTTTCTTTTCTTTTCTTTACAAGTTTAATTTGGTTTTAATCTTTTTTGGGCAGTCTCTTTTGTAAAAATAAAATTTCCTCACCAGATGGACACACTTTCTCTTTCCGTTTTCCTCCGGTTGCGGAGCTGTCCTGACTTTGGCAGCTTGGGACTGTGCTTTTTGTCACTGGCTAGAACAGATTCTCTTGGATCAATCAGGGACTTTGCGATGTTCCTGAGATCAGCAAGACATACTCTTCCCTGTCACCATCTCTTTGGGACGGTTTAGGTCCAGATGGACCACCCAGCGCTAAAAGTGTCGGCTGTGATCTCGGAGCTCTGAAATCGCACGTCCGTATCATCATGACGTCAGCTCCTTCTTTCAAAATCTGAGGCATACTTTTAAAGGTATGACAAATTTAAATTAAATTGCGGATCTACCAATAATTATTTTCCCATCTGTGGCTGGTAAAGTTGGACAGAAGGAAGACTTTTTAAAATTCCTACATAAAGACAATGAGGAAAAGCTTAATTTCAATTAATTTCTCAGAACTTTCTAGTTATGAGAAAACTGGAACTGAGATGAATTTATTATATTCTTTTAAAACCCTTCGGCCAAAATACTAGGCAGTTAATTCAAACACTGGATATAGCTCACCTCTAATCCTCTCCTGTTTCTTTCATAGTGCTCACAATAAATGGAGTGATCACTGCTAGAAGTTTCCCTCTTAGCCTTGAATCTTTACCTAGTGTATAAAGTTACCACCCACTTCTCTCCTAGAAGAATGAACTATTTTGATAAATATTAAAAAGGCAGAATATTATATTTCCCTGGATGAGAAATTGAGAAACATGCTCTTGGAGGCAGAAAGCAGCCCCCACCTTTCTTAATAGCCCTCAGCAGATGCCAGCACTTAAGAGATAAAGAGATAGCTAGCTCTATTCATAAGCGAATTCCCTGCAGCAAGGTCTGAACAAAGGTTGGATTAGCCCTCAGCCGTAATAGGAATTGCCCAACAAGCCCCTTTATTGCATCAGCAGACCAAACTTCAACCAAGCTTGGCTCAGACAACCTACAGAGCCAGCTATGACCCCCACAACAGCCAATAGAATACATGTTCTTGCACAGGAACAGGAAGCTCAAGTTCAAAGCCCAAGAGAATATATAAATACCGCTCACTCTCAACTCCATGTAGTCAGCTACCAAGAACCCACCCATGTGCTTCTGCTTCATCAATCTTTCCAATCAGCCTCTATGTTTCCAGTGTCTTTCTCCCAGCTTGGAACTGAACCAGATGGATATTTCTTCCAACACTAGAATCATAATTCCAATTGCCTTTTTCTGTTGACAACTGCTTCCCTTTGCCATGACAATGAATGCTACTAGAATGGAGGGAATTTTCATTACTGCGAAGCTGGAACTATTTAGACTGGCTTCATTGGGCTGGTGATAAGATGGCAGCTTTGTTGTAAGGGCATGCCTTCGGCTACTGGAACATCTTTGCACTCTGTGTAGACATTTTCTCCTATCTGAATACAACCCATGCTTTCTCCTGCTTCAGTCATACCCACTCCAAAACTCAGCACTGATGATGTTACCTAGTTTGAAAAAAAACAGCCAAGCTCAGATAGCATCAAGAACCCCTCATTTCAACCCTGAGCTACAAGTATTCTCTTTTATTGGTAACTCTCTCTTCAGACTGCTCCTCACTTGTTCTATGCATCATGTCTCTTAGCCAGCTTCTATAGTTCCTAGTATAATTCTTCATCAGGTCAATGGAGGTGTACCTTTCTTTAATCCCTTTCATTAGACTCTTCTTCAATTTCTTCAGTTCTTTGCCTGTTTCTACCAATGAGTTCTTGCTAAGTCCGTGCTTGCAGGTTCCCTTGTTTTCCAGGACTTATTCCCAGCTAAATCACATGCACATCCTTGAAAGTATTAATATCTCTCATTCTCTATAGATGCTAGATTAATTAATTTGGTTCCTGTGTCCCATCATATTAAGGAGCAAGTAAACCTCTTCTGTTGCAAACACACCTTGGTAGGTGTTTATATCCTTCCCCTTCCAAAACGTCCCCAAACTATGATTGTTCCTAACCAGAGGTTAGTTGCGACAGGTTCGCATTGGTTCAGGTGAACCGGTAGTGGAAATTGCGACTGGGTCACCAAACCAGTAGGGATGGCAGGCTCGTCACACCCCCGAACCGGTTCCCCAGTTGCCACAGCATATATTTTTTTTTGCAATTTTTAATCTTCTGTGCATGCACAGACCTATTTACAGGCAACTGTGCAAATTGTGCACGCACCGAACCGACAGTAACACCGACAGAAACCAACCTCTGTTCCTAACAGTATTCCTTTGATACAGTTTTTCAAACATTGACAACTTTTCAAGGTACCGTATATTGTCTAAATCAGGGGTGGCGAACAAGTTCGACAAAAAGACCCAAAATTTTAAACTGTGAGAGTCAGAGAGCCACACCACGCAGTGACCTGCCAAAACAGACCCGGAAGCAATGTTCCCTCTAATTTTTTTCCGATGTGAGCAGAAAAGTATAGTGTTTGAGCGGCACATTTTCATGCCTGAGCACCCGAATTTTTTTCACAGATGTCACCTAAGACAACAATGAAATCAGTATTATTTGAAACTCAAAGTTATGTTTCTTCAAGGTACCCGCTTAATTCAAAGTGTTATATAATATCAGTATCACTTAACAACGCTCCTGCTTAGCAACCAAAATGTTGGCTCAGAAACTCTGGCATTTGAAGCACGCAACTCTTAAAGCTGTCAAGTTACAAGACCCTTGCACCCCTAACCCTTTAGGGGAAAAAACCCCCAGGGGTCTTCAAACCTGACAGCTTTAACACTTGTGGACTTCAACTCCCAGAATTCCTCCTCCAGTCATGTTGCAGCGACGTCATCTGCGTGGATCTGCTCCATCTTTGCTTTCTTCATTGTGGGCAGGGCTTCTGCTGAAGATGCCGACGAGTACGAGTTGCCACCAGAATAACTGCTGCTACCTCCTCCTCCTCCTCCTCCAACAGAATCACCAGATTTGCTCCTGAGCTCAGCGCTGGGTTACCTCTGCCCCCTCCCCCTCCTCCGTGCTTTTGAGGAGCCATGAGGCTTTTTTTCCCCTGCTCCCCCCCGCCTTCCTACTGGCTCCTGCAGCCTCATGGCTCCTCAAAAGCACGGAGGAGGAGGAGGAGGGGGCAGGGGTAACCCAGCGCTGACTGAGCTCAGCTGCTCCGAGCGGAGGGGAGGCGCCGCTGCCACACGCGGAGATGCTGGCTGGAGCTTTGGCGGCTTCATCTCAGCCGCAGCACCGGGCGGCAAATCTGGCAGGAGGATTTAGGAGGAGGTGAGGAGGAGGTGGCAGCAGTTCTTCCGGTGGCGGTGGGGGCTTTGGGGCTTCACAACTAGCCTCAGTCGCCCCGTGCTCCTCAAAGCAAGTCTGGGGAAGTCCTTTGCAGGCGGCCCGTTCTAGCTGCCTGCAAAGGACCTCCCCAGCTTCCGAAAGGGAGCGCGCGATCCGAGCCACAGTATACTAAATAATGATAAGAGGCAAAGAGCCTCATTTATTTTGGCCGGGAGCCGCATGCGGCTCGCGAGCCACGTGTTCGCCACCCCTGGTCTAAATGGTTAATGCTTGCAGAGCACCTCATTTCTAGAGTTTCCTTTGCCTATTGCACTTTGAACAAGACCCATCCCTTTGCAACTGTATTTAGTCAGCCTCTCAAAATTGAGCAAATGCGGGCTGTGTTGCTAATTTGTGCCCATGTGTTTTATTGCATGAGGTTGAGTGGGACCCCGAGCATAATTTTAGCACATCAGGAAGTTGGAGAGACTTATTGTACTAATAAAATAGTATGCAGAAGATATGGCATGTGTCATACCATCTCCCACTAGAGTCTTTTTCCTCCAGATTGTGAAAATAAATACCCAGGGCTCATCCCTTATTTATAACCCAGGTTGCTTTTGGTTCTTAATAATTAATTTTCACTAATGTAAACACCTTTTGAATTTATTTCATAAATATGATGTATCTAATCTCTTTCCTATCACACTTTGGGAAATACACCTGGCACATTAAAAAGAAAAAGTTTTATAGGATTCTGAGTGCAATTAGGTGAGTGTACAGTCAAGTAATGAATGGAGGATATCCTGCTCATTAGGCTTACAAGCATCCTCATCTTTCTTTCAAAAGTTTATGCTCTGCTGAAAGATTTGCCCTCTCGATAAATTAGGTTATGAGCCTCATGATTATGTTAACTAAATTATTATTTCACCTTCCAGTGTTGGGCATGGGCTTCTTAGCCTTATAACATTATAGCAAACCACTGAGATGTACACTGAGATGAAGTTAATAACTGGCTCAAGCTTATTTTTTTTAAAAAAAGACCAACTAACCTTTAAATTGAACTAAGATTTCAATTTCAGCTTTCCTAGTTTTTTTTCAACAGATGCCCAGCCCAGTTCCTCTATGAGAGCCTTCCCCATCGATGTTCCAAAGAACTCATTTTTTCTGCCATGTTTTCTTCATTGCCTTCATTGCATCTTCAGTCCAAGCCAAAAGCAGCTTTAGGTCCTGGTGGCATAGTGGTTGGAATGCAGTATTGCAGGCTGACTCTGCCCATAGCCAGGAGTTCAATCCTGATGGGGCTCAAGGTTGATTCAGCCTTCCATCCTTCTGAGATCGGTAAAATGATGGCTCAGATTGTTGGGAGCAATATGTTGATATTGTAAAGCTCCCAGAGAGTGCTTGTTGGTCTCTTTGAACTATTACTGAAGAATGGTGAACAAATATGCTACAACTAAGTAATTCCTCCATCCTATAAGGTGCCTGTTTTAGAGTGTTCATTTTACAGTTATTTTTATAGTATGCTCACTTTGTCCAGTAAAAAGAGTGAGGCTGATGGTAAATATGTTCACTCACATATTTGGTTGCTTCCATGTCCAAGAGCAGTTCTTACTGGACCCAACCAGTGGTGGGATTCAATTTTTTTTTACTACTGGTTGTGTGGGCATAGCTTGGTGGGCATGGTGTGGCTTGGTGAGCTTGGCAGGGGAAGGATACTATAAATCTCCATTCCCTCCCCACTCCAGGAGAAAGTTACTGCAAAATCCCCATACATTCCCGATCAGCTGGGACTCAGGAGGCAGAGAATAGATGGGGGCGGGGCCAGACAGAGGTGGTATTTACCAGTTCTCCGAACTGCTCAAAATTTCCACTACCGGTTCTCCAGAACTGATTAGAATCTGCTGAATGCTATCTCTGGACCCAACTTTCTGTCATTTATTTTCAAAGGGAAGCTTTATTCAAATTACGATTGCTTTTCTGTGAAGACAAAAATGTGCCCATCCAAAGTCAATGGAGCATTTTATTTTGCATTTCATTGATGCAGTATGATGTTCTTAGTTGCTTAATTGTTTAGCTTCAGTGACATAATGATGGATCTGGGAGGATGTCACCATGATAAAAACATCATTATCTATGCAAAGCCAAAAACAAAGCAAACAAAACAACAAGCAGCAAAACAACTGCTAGAGATGGCCTTAAAAAAAAAAACCCCAAAGCCTAAAGAAAATGTTGCATGAAATGTGAGCTCAGCTGGTGAATCTTCCTATTTGTTTTCAAACCATTTTCTTCTTCTATTAGAACCAAAATGCTGTCTCCTGGAAACACAATCCAAAGAGTATAAAAAGACCAAGACGAGTCCAAAAGCTTGGAAGAATAAACCTCTTGTCGCAGTGACCAACCCAGATTTGATCTTTTTTTAAAAAAATAATAATAATTTTATTCAACATTTTTTAAACATTAAAATCACAGTTACACTTTTACAGCTTTCCATTATGGTATTATTCTTTTTTTTTTCTAATTTCATATTTTCCACTCTAAGGCCTACTGTTTTATACATATACCTCCTTATTTCATAGTTACTCACTTATATAATATATACAACATTTACACCTCTGTTACTCTCTATACCATTTCCTTTTGTTATACTTTCTATGTATGATTCAATCTTGAAAGAACTTAGTTGCTTGATGCTGCAGAAAACCACGTCTTTCCTTCTTTCTCTGCTTATTCTTTCTCATGTTGAAAGCTGAATCTGCAAATATATGCCTTGGATTCCAATAACTTTGTGGACAGATTCTAACTGAGCTTCCTTCAAATCAATCAAGTCTACAACCAGCCAGATATTATCTGATCCATGTTCTAGTTGTGATAAAGCCCAATTGATCATTTCTAACCACTGAAGAGATTACTTGTCAAAGCATATTAGCTAAAACAGCAGTAAAATTTTAATATCTACATTCATCAGTGAGATAGACTGATAATTAGCTCCTAATGTAGAATCTTTACCAGGTTTTGGTACAACCATAATATATGCTTCATGAAACAAAGAAGAAAAATTCCATTTGCAAAGATCGCATTATATAATTGAATTGATTTCAGGAGCAAGAATATTAATGCCTCTTTTATGTCATCCCACAGGAAAGCCATCCAATCCTGGTACTTTACATTTACTTATATTTTTAAAAAGCTGCAGGGATTGTACTTGCCAAACTCTGGAAAGAAAAAGAGATGTTGAAGAATGGATTTTGAAACTGACTGAATTAGCAGAGAAGGAAAAATTAACTGCTTTGATTAGAGATCATGGACTAGGCAGCTATATGAGAATGGAAACCATTTTTGGACTTCCTACGTGCTAAATATACGAACAGATGGTTAACAGAGGGATTTGAAGATTAGTGTAATGCTTAGCTCAACCTGTTGATCCCCTCTCTCCTCCCTCCCTCCCTCCATCTCTCCCTGTCTTTCTCAAATCTATATCTGTCTATCTATCTATCTTCTGTCTGTCTGTCTGTCTGTCTGTCTGTCTGTCTATCTATCTATCTTTCTATCTTTCTATCTATCTATCTATCTATCTCTATATATATCATCTATATATCTATATCGATCATCTATCTATATCGATCATTTATATCATCTAACTAACTAACTAACAA
The DNA here is from genome assembly GCF_964273705.1 of Natrix helvetica. Taxonomy (NCBI): domain Eukaryota; kingdom Metazoa; phylum Chordata; class Lepidosauria; order Squamata; family Natricidae; genus Natrix; species Natrix helvetica. The sequence continues at coordinate 224,071,715 of NC_138548.1, forward strand.
TGATGTTAATCAACATCTGGCCATCTGTGTTCAAAGCTTTTTCCATTTGTCTACAAATTGGTTTTGTATTTCTTTTTAGTTTCTTCTTATATGATGCATGTGTAATAATATTACCATAACAAAAGTCTTTTAACTCTCCCATTCCAAAATGACGAAACTAGTCTTTCCTGTGAAAATTTCAATGGCTTGGTATTCATCTGCTTTACATTTTCTCTCATTTAATACGGAGACTTTAAAATACCAGCTTCCAGATGGTTACTAAATTGTTGTAGTTGTAAATTTAAGCTAATTGGGCTGTGATCCATTATTTAGAAGATGTCAGTTGGGTATGCTTGTTGAAATAATGTTGAAGAAACCTAAAAATAATGAAGTAGAAAATAATTCTGATGCCCTGCTGATTGAAAATTATACTCCTGTTGTTTGGGTATCAGGGTTCAATCAAATTTAATTCATCCATGTATGATCTAATTCTAGTTCTCACAACCATGGACTTTTACAGGAGGGCACATTCCTATCTAATCCAGCTCTATCAACTAGTTACGTCAGAACCCCCTGCGGCAGTAATGTGGTAATGATAGATATTTTAAGTGACAAAAGTAATTATGGAACATGGCAAATGAGTCTAAGAACTGTAGATGTTGATCATAAGCATTATTATACCAGATATTTTATCATACTTTAACAACTAGAATTTAAAAATATGTTCATAACTTGTGGAACCTGTTTACTAATCAGAATTGCTATTCATTCTAAACTTGTTGAAACATTTATCAAATATACCTTTGGCCCAGTCTCTAAACAAAGAATTTCTGTCTTCTTCTATTAGGTAGGTCTTCTGTAAAAAAAGACCTACAGCTTGAAAGATTTGAGATAGGTTAAAAATATACATTATTTACTAAGGTTTCTCAATGCTTTCACAGTAAAACTAACTAAATTTAAGTAAATGCATTATCTTGAGCCGTAAGTAGACATCTCTCAAATAATAATCTTTTGCAGACTTACAGTGTATAATTGTACAAATCATTCTTGTAGGAAAAGGGTTAATCATGTTTCCAGAGTTATATGTTAATAGTTGATAACTCTGGATATGAATTACAAAATATAAGATCAAATTAGCTGAAGTAAGAAAAACAGTAATACATAAAAACAATACATGATAAAACAAAGAACATCCGATGGGAAAATATAAGGGGAGGGGAAAAAAACAATTCCAAGGACTTTTTCAAGGAGTTAATTTTTTGTGTGTGTTAATATTGAGAAATGGATCTTTTAATCTCTCTCTGTCCAGGATCCATAATGATATGATTTTATGTTTCATATTTTATTTAGCATATTTACTATTTACCACATTTTTATTAATTTAATTCAATTCATTTTTTAAAAATGGTTTTTATTAAACATTTTCCAGTTTAAAAAGAACAAGAAAAAACAAATACAAAAATGAATACAAAACAGATAAAAACACAAACAATATAGCCATATATTTTACAGCTTTTTGTATCAGCATATATATTCTGCTTTTGTGGTTTGTGCCTCCCTTAGGGCAACCCCCAACATAAATAATATCAATAACTCAAAAAACGCTATATAGTGTATAATGTAATGTTACGCACATATATGTATAGAGGATTGTGTGTTGTTAGTATGATTTATTGAGTTAGGGATTTTCTTTCACTGTGAGTTATTGATATGTATTTATGTTGGGGGGAGGGTACACTAAGGGAGACTCAGCCAATCTCATTGTACACATGTTGTGTGTTGACAATAAAGTTGAATTTAATTAATATAATAATTCAATTCAGTCGGTTCCGGTTCCGGCGGCGGCGGCGGCGGGCAGCTCTTTGCCCGCTCCGGCTCCCCGGTTGGCTTCCCCACTCCTTGGGGGGCACAGGACACCCCGCAGAGGGGTCCTGCCGGAGGGGCGGCATCGCGGGGGTCTCCTGCAGCGGCGGCGGCCGGCGGGAGGTCTCTCGCGCGCCCAAGGCACCGGGGAGCAAGATCGGAGGGCGCTTCGCGTTTCTGCGCCTCGCTAAAGCCGACCGGAGAATGCAACAATAGAAGGACGCAGCTGCGGTGCGGTGAGGTTGCTTCTCTCTTCACTCCCTATTCTGCATGAAGGATTATTCAGCTTTCTTTAAAACAACTTTCGGAGCAAGTTGGAGGCACGGCTGGAGGGAGGGGGGTTTCCCCCCCCCTTGGACAAGCGGCGAGGAACAATTTTGCTCTCAGCCCCCGGGGGAGGAAGAGGGGGGAGAGCCAACGAATGAAGCCTCACCCAGGTTGAGATGATTTTCTTTTCAATTTAATTTTATATATTACTGTGATTTGAGGACTTCTGGAACTTTTTAAAAAAACTTTGTTATGCCTCTGTGCCCAAAACTGGCAGGGCAAGATGGCACACTTCCGTTGTCTTTATGAACTGTGAAACCTGTCTCCACCTTTAAAATTCAGGCTTCCGGTCTTTGTCTCCGTGTCTCCCAGAGGAAACTCTTGTGGATTGGTATTTTTTGAACTTTCTAGGGGAAACTTTTCATCTATTGCCAGACTTATTAGAGAGATTCTCTTCTGCCTGGTTCTCCTGCTCCCGGAATTCACCTGGCTACCCTTCTTTTTTAACTGTTTATCTTATATATGGACTGAACTTTTAACGTTATAAAGGATGGCATCCAAAAGACCACCTCCTGGAAAACCTGGCTTTGCCACGTCTGCTCCAACATCTGCAACATCCAGTCCAGCCACACAGTCAAAGATAACAGAACTGATGCAACCCAAGACTACAGAGGTGGACTTTCAACAAATGCTTCAACAAATTTTACAGGGCCAGGAGGAAATCAAGAAACAGCTAAGGGAAATGAAAGATGAAATTAAAGAAAATCAAGCCCAAATTTATAAGAACTCACAAAGACTGAACCTTGTGGAAGGGGGGGTGGAGGAGGTGAAGGGGGTGGTAGAAGCTGTGCAGAAAGGGAACAAAGATCTTGACATCCAACAGATGAAATCAGAATTTGAGAGAATGTCCTATTATCTTAGATTTCAAAATGTTATAGAAGAAGATGGGGAAAACATAAGGGACATCATGACAAACATCCTGGCTGACTACACACACAAAGAAAAACAACAGATGGGGTGGGATATTGACCTGGTTTATAGAGTGAACTCAGCTTATGCTAGAACACACAATGTACCCAGGGAGGTTCACATTAAATTTCTTAGAAAAAGCACAAGAGATGAAATTCTGGGTGTACAAAGGGGGCAAGCATTGACATATCATGATATGGAGATAACCATTCTGAAGCAGATCCCTAAGAAGATTAGAGAAAAAAGGAAGAATTATTCGCAATTAGCGAATAAATTATACCAGAAAGGGGTGTGGTTTAGATGGTTGATGCCTGAAGGTATGCTGATATTCTGGGAGGAGACAAGAATCAGAATCAATTCACCCATAGAGGCGCAGGCCTTTATGGAAAAAAATAAAACACTCCTAGAGAAAACACCAGACATTACAACGGACACGCAGGACACGGGAGGGGCCAGAGCTCTGCCAGTGGAGGGAGATGGGGCAATAGCAAGACTCAGATCACAAAAATAAACAAGAAAATCATATTATTATAAATTGACCGAAAGTGATAATGGAATTATACTTGGATTTTATACTGTAATGTTTAATCTGATTGAATTTAGTAATAGAACTAATATGCTGATTGTAATCAATTATATACCAATGCATTATATATAAATGTATACTATGGGTATGGAGGGAGGGGCGCCTTTCACATTTTGCAACTGCCAAAATTTGTAGACCTGTCCATTTACCCTTTTCCCTATAAATGTTGAAAACCCAATAAAATTTTATTATTATTAGAAAAAAAAAAAATTCAATTCAGTCATAATTTATTAACATTATCTGCCTGCTACCTACTCTTGGTTTACATGGGAAATCTGTAGAATCAGATAGTCTTAAAACATCGGCTTTCATCTGTAAATGTTTTGGTGCCCAACCGCCCTGCAGAAGACAACAGTTTCTGCTCCCTAAGGAATGAGGGGCCAGAGATGTGTGGGCAATCTACCCTCTGTGGTTAAGTTGTTCCAAAGTGGGAGATATGCCACTGAGAATGCCTTGTTTTGAGTTTGCTTTTTGTACTTTGGAATACAGTGTGCTACCCTCGTCTTTTCAAGATTTCCTGCAAAGACAAAGTGGTCAAACTATTTTCCAAAGCACCAAAAGGCAAGACAAGAAACAATGGATGGAAACTAACCAAGCAGAGAGCAATGAGCCAAGGGAATAGTTTGCATTCAGAAGTTGTGGGGGCTACATCGCTTCAAAAAGAGAATGGACAACCATTTGTCTGAAATGGTATAGGGTATCCTGCTTGAGCAGAGGGTTGGACTAGAAGATCTCTGAGGTCCCTTCCAACTCTATTATTCTATGTTCTGTGCTCTGGAGATGGGTATCTGTAGCACTCTTTGTCAACTACTCTGTGTAGAATTGATAGCTTTTTCCTGGAGAAGACGGGCTTAAGATCTAGAGCAGGTTGTTATTGCCTTGGGCCTAAAACCTTCCTTGTAGCTAGTGCAGCTATTTTACTGATGAAGGCAGTAACAGGACTGTAGACAAGACAGCAGTTGCTTTCTGAAAAGCAATCAAATTTGGGACTGAACACCTTTGTCTTAGTTGGATGCTCAGGGAGAATACTATACTCATGCTTTGGCGGATTTCTTCATTGCTCTTCATTGACATTGAGTCTTTATTGACACTTCAATAATTCTACAAACCGTTTGATACATTTATAAGAGTCCTTTCATTTGCTGATCCCTGGTGAGCATGAATTTTAGAAGTGTCTTTCTCTTTTAAGCAATTTTTATGGGCACTGTTGAGGTCCACCGATGGGCTGCATAGCTGGCAGCAGAATCAGAAAGTGAGGAGGTTGGCGAGGAACATGGGCCAGTTGTGGAGTCTGGGGAAGGCTTGGATGAGGGCTCTGCATTGGAGGCAGAGTGGGGGCCAGGGCTTATGTGCTGCCTCCGGAGCCTCTGGAGTATGGCATCAGGGAGGCGGAGGAATAAGGGAAGCCTGTTTCCAGTGCGCACATGCAAGAGCTGCCAGAAGGCAAGAACAGTTAAGACAAAAGGGGTGACTTGGGAGTAAGGCTTGGAGATGATTGGCCCCGCCCATAAGACATAAAAGAGGAGGAAACAGACATGAGCCTTTGCAGGAAGCAATTTTGTTCATTTTGGTCGGTTTAAACTCTGAAGCTCTGTTTGACTCTGTGCTGTATTTGGCCTTGCAAAACTAATTGGCAATTAGGTCTCTGGTAGCATTTCAAGGTGGGTGCTTATCAGCCTTAACCTGAAATACTGTGGCAGATTTCTGTCGGACTCTTCACAGACTGGTTGTGAATCATTATGGGCTGTGAATGAACATAATTCACAGCAATTTAAATAAAAAGAGGGTTTTGGGGACTAAGCGTGTGATTTTTTACTGTCTCAGGAAGCCTAGGTCAGAACAGGCACATGATGGCACAGCTACATAAAAAGAGGATTTAGTTCATTTAATGACTGTTCAAAATTACAACGTCACAGAAAGAAGTCACTTACGTCCATTGCAGCATCCCCATGGTCATGTGATTTACATTTGGATGCTTGACAACTGGTTCATATTTATGGTGGTGGCAGAGTCTCAGGGGGTCATGTGATCCCTTTTTGTGACCTTCTGACAAGCAAGGTCAATGGGGAAGCCAGATTCACTTAACAACCATGTTACTAATTTAATAACTGCAGTGATTTAGTTAACAAATGTGGCAAGAAAAAATGTAAAATGGGGCAAAACTTGCTTAACAAATGTCTCATTTAGCAACATAAATTTTGGGCTCAGTTGTGGTCATACAGCCTGCCACTTCTGGCTTCTCTTTTATCAATCTTCCTTCTCTTCATTTTCTGAGGAACTTTGGAGAGCTTTTCTTGCAGGATAAAATTCATGATGCACATCTTCCAAATGGAGCAACAGGAAAGAAAAATTCGGGATGCATATGCAGGGAAAACCAAAATGCAGGGGAGAGTAAGAAATGTAGACTACACCCCTACTGCAGAGATGTAGCTCCTGTGAAAGTGCAGAGAGCAAATCTGCTGGGTGAAATGGTGAACATGAACTATTTCCAGACTGAATGATTCCTCCAGAATCATGAGCTGAATAGAGATGAAAAAGAGGAAGCAGAGAAAAAGACTGAAGGTCAAGCTTTTCAGGGTATGTTGAGGGAGATGGAAGAGAGATTAACAGCAGCAATATTGAACTTTTCTGGAAACATTAAGTTTAGAAGCTTTAATTGAAACATCTGCCTTTGCCTCGACACTTGGAGCACTGAAATCCTCCTTGCTGAAAAGTGTGACACCTACGGCAGGAATGATTCACATAGTAACAGCAGCATCTGTACTACAGCTGTTGAGTTATCTTTTGTTTCATTTCTATTTTAGCTACATTTCCATTGTAGTGGGCAAACAGCATGTGGTCCATATTAGGAGCATCAAAATACTGTACTGAGAAAGCATGGCACTCAGGCAAATCAGCCATCAACAGGTACATATTGATAAACAACATTTACACACCATTCAAAAGAGACCAAAAAATGCTAAAAAGGAAACAAAAAGACTAGAACATCTCCTTAGTACTTAGATAAACAGGGATTAACTCCAGGATTAACCCCAGGAAACAAGCACTAAACAATAGCCTAATCAAGAAACTACCAAAGAGGGGGGGGGGACGATGACACTTCTACCAACATTGACAATCAAGCTATTCTATATAAACAGACAGCAAATTTCATAGTAGCACTGGAGATGGTACCTAGTTGGGTAATGAAACATCTGCATGCAAACAACCAAGCTAAGAGACTCCACTGAGAAATCTAGTGGAAACAAATTCAGCATTCTACTCTAAGGTACTTCATAATGGGATGCATGTTAAAATCAAGCAATGTTTACCTGAAGCTAAAAGTATCCTCGAGATATTCTCAGGAGTGAAGATGCTAGTCCTCTTACGTATGAACTTCCCCAAAACTCAGGGAACGAAACAAACATCCTAAAGTTTCTCTATCTCCATCACAGATACTCAGAAAAGCAGAAAACAACATCAGCAAGCAATTTTACCATACCATTTACCATTAGTAAATAGACAACAATGCTCTAAAATATACGGGGTTCTTCTGATGTTTCCCTGAGGATTCAATAGAATAGTTACTCTGTCACTTATTACTCTTGAGAATAAGATGCAGAAGTGTTCCCCCCCCCCCCCTGAACTTCTTACCTCTGGGTTTTTATCCTTAGTCCGTAAAGGATTTATTTTAAAGCTCTTTTAATCAAGTTTGCCATGCTTTGTCCAAACAAGTTTTTCTCAATCTTGTTGATGCTCAGTCTAACCTGTGCCAAGAGCTCATCAGCTCGGTAAGGCAGCCTATATTCCCAAGAACCAAACATTTTTCACTAATATAATTTCCATAGATAGTAATTATTTCCTATCTAATTCTTTCTTTTTCCAGTCTTGAACAGGAAGGATGTTGGAGGATACCACCTAAACCTCCCCAGAAAGTTCTGAAACCTGAGGTGACATAGTTGCACTGTAATACTGATAACAATAACACTTAGACTTATATACCGCTTTACAGTGCTTTACAGCACTCTCTTTTTTTAATTTTTTAATTTTATTTACAAACATGACACACACACACATACACACACAAAACTTAGACGTACACCACATTTGCACAATACAATACGAACAGGAGCTTCCTGTTCTTTCTAATAGCAATTGCCAATCGATATCGCTCACCTTATATTGTTTCCCCTTCTATTATATTTCATTTGCATTTCACCATCCTTAACCCTCTTATCTTACTCCTCTGTCTGCCATATTGGCTGATTACCTCTAGTAAATTTAAACCACTTGGATACATATATGTGTGTTAATTCTCCTTAACTACTATTTTTGGGCTTTGTTGTCTTCCTTCATTGATCCTTGTTTCTTTCCTCCATCCACCTATACCATTTATCCCATATCTGGTAGTATTCTGTTTCTTCTTTTCCCAGGATTTCTTTTGTTAATTTGTCCATTTCAGCACAGTCCATAACCTTTCTTATTATTTCTTCTTCGCTTGGAATTAATTTGTTTTTCCATTTCTGGGCAAAGGCAATCCTTGCCGCCGTAATTATATGTAATATTAAATACTGAATTTATTTTTTATATTTCACAGTCATTATTCCTAATAAAAAAAACTTCAGGTTTCCATTCTATTTTAACATCTGTTATTACCTCTAGCCACTTTTTGATCATTTTCCAAAAAAATTTAGCCTCCTCACAGGTCCACCATAAGTGGTAGTATGTTCCATGTATTGATTCACATTTCCACCATTTTGAGGAGGTATTTGTTGAGATTTTAGCTAACCTTGTTGGTGCCAGGTGCCATCTGTAAAACATTTTGTACTGCTTTTCCTTGTATGCAACTGATAGTGTCATTTTTAAGTTTGTTCCCCAAAATGTTTCCCATTCATCCAATTCAATATTATAGCCAAAGTTCTGTGCCCATTTTATCATTTGTTCTTTCACGATTTCCTCTTCCATTTTATGTTCCAGGAGAAATTTATATATTCTCCCTATCATCTTCCTATCTGAGCTATGAATTATTTTATCCAATTTGTGCCCTTTCTAAGCGGATTACAGAGTCAGCCTATTGCCCCCAACAATCTGGGTCCTCATTTTAACAACTTCTGAAGGATGGAAGTCTGAGTCAACCTTGAGCCACTCAGAATCGAACTCCTGGAGTGAGCAGTGAGTTAGCTCTGCAGTACTGCATTCTAACCACTGCACCACCAGGGCGCTATAATCCTTCATAGCCATATTATTTGTCCCAGGATGGATAAGTGGGAAGAAACACAGGTAGTACTCGACTTAACAACAGTTCCTTTAGTGACCATTCAGTGGCAACGGCAGTGAAAATGTCCCGTGTCCATTTTGCACCCTCACGACCATTGCAGCATCTCTATGGTCATGTGACCAAAATTTAGACTCATATGGCTGGGCTGAGGAATTCGGGGAATTCCAGCAAGTTAAAGTTGCCAAGGTTGAGGAAAAACCCTGAAATAAAGAAATACTTATTGTATACTTCCTGTTATGTTCTGGGTGAAGAATGGAGGTGAGGCCTGAGTGACTTCTAACAGCTCTTTATTCAATACTGCCTGTGAGGCAACTGTTACTCCCTGGCTGACACAGCTCCTTTTATAGGGAAGCTGTTCAGCCCACAACCAATCAGGAGAGAGTATTTTCCCGCTCCAACAGAGGACCAGATTGAGAACTTCAACTGACAACTATATACAATACATAACACGGCTACTTTTTTTCCTGAGTCTAGTTTCACTTCTGCAAAACCCTCCAGAAGAGAACTGCCTGCCAAAGAGGGATAATAATAATAATAATAATAATAATAATAATAATAATAATAATAATAATAATAATAATAATAATAATAATAATAATAATAATAATAACAATAATAATAAAAAATATTTATTTCTTAGCCGCACCCTCTCCCGAAGGACTCGGGGTGGCGTACAATGAAACATATGAAATAAATATGTGGACAAAACAAACATATAACAGAGACATATACCGAGACATACACAAGGAGGAGGTCGGCTGATGAATAAAAACAATTAGAATACAGTATTTAAAAACCCCTAGATAATTAAATATAATTAAAATACCCAATTAAAAACCCGTCAGGAGCGATATGGATAGATCAAAGTTGAGCCAGGCCAGCTACTTGGAATAGGTGGGTCTTAAGCTTAATACGAAAGGAGCGGAGGTCAGAGGTATTTCTAATATCCGGGGGGAGGTCATTCCACAGGGCTGGGCCCGCCACAGAGAAGGCTCTACTCCTAGGCGCCGCCCCCCGACACTGTCTAGTGGACGGCACCTGGAGGAGGCCCTCTCTGTGCGAGTGGATTGGTCGCAGGGATGAAGTTGTACCTGTGTTCTTTTCAGCAGCAGGAGGCAAGGATAGCAGAGGAATCACCCTGAGAGGGAGGATAAAGGATCTGCTTCCTGCCTTCCGTAAAGTCTTCTCATTTTCCCTTTGGGGGCTTATATTTCTTTCTTTCTATTGTTGGGGAAAAAACTGAGCCGCCCGTAAATACTTTCAACGCAGGGAAGGCAGCCATACGGTGATACCACCATGCAACTTCATCATGCTTCTAAGTTATGAATGCAGATGCATTCATTACAAAAAAGGCTCCAAGAGGTGATATGAGGCTGGGAGAAAATGTAAGTCTAGTTTTGTGTTGTTTCGCTAGGTTTCTAGTTGGTGAAAGGGCAGTGTAATGGAATAATCAGCCAAATGCTGGAAACTAAGATGACAGGGGGAAGTAACAGAAGGGCTAGCTAAGTGACCACAGTGTAAAGTTTGAAAGCAACAGCATTCACCGATGTGCAATCATCTTAAAAGAACCTAAAAAGCATCTGGACCCTGTGATCAGGTATAATCTTGCTTTGGTATTTTTGCATTGCTTGTCCGGCCTGTTCAATTAGGATAAAGGTCATGCAACTTATTTAGAGTTCTGGAAATCCCCAAAGCTACTTTAATTGTGTGATCCATCCCAGGAGGTTTTAAAGAAGACATTGGACAGCCAATGATCTAGAAAGCTAGAATTTCTCCTGCTTGAGCAGGGAGTTGGACTAGAAAACCTCCAAGATCCCTTCCAACTCTGTTATTCTGTATTCTGTTTTGCTGATTCTAAAAATTCATGAGATCAGAGCACGAGGTAGAAAGAGTTCAGGAGAAGCTATATCTGTAAACTATTGTAGGAGGTTAGCACCCACGCCCCTCCTAGAGGAATGAAATATTTTAGGAAATATTAAAAAGGCAGAATATTATGTTTCCCAGGATGAGAAAAGGAGAAACATGTTATGAAGACAAAGCAGCTTCCTGCAGCTCCTTCCCCCCCACTTCAGGTCCAGGGTGATAGGATCAGTGATGGATTGCTAACTGGTTTACTACCAGTTTGCTTGTGCTTGCGCGTGCACAATGCCCAGACCAGGCAGGTGGGCGGAGCCTCCTGCCACCGCCACAACCGGTTCACCTGAACCGTGAGCAACCCACCTGTGGATGGCATTAAGACATGGCCCTAAGGGCATGATAGGATTAGCCCTCTACCCATCTCACCACATGGCACCTGGGGAGATCGCATCACCAGCAAGGCTCCACCAAGCCTGAGACACAGATAGCCTACAAAGTTAGCTAAGACCCCTGCCCCCTGGGAGTCTGACCACCAATCAGGATACATTTCTTGCCACAAGAACAGGAAGCAAGTTCAAAGCCCAACAGAGGTTATAAATCTCTCTTCCTCTCTCAACTATGTGCCTTTTTGCCCAGGACCTCAATGTGGTCCTGTCCACCATTAAAACCATCCTTCCAAGCAGTCTCCATGTTTCCAGTATCTTTCTTCCCACTTGGAACTGAATCCAGTTGGACATTTCTTCCAACACTGCAGAATGTGGATTTTCTGGAATGGATACATCTAAAGCAGGATGGCGGCCCACGGGCCAAATGTGTCACGGGCAGCCCACGGCCACCAGCTCCACGAAGGGGAAAAACATCTCAAAACATCACGTGACAGCAATGCAACGTGGTGAGCTTGACCCCCGTGATCTAAAGGAACATAGATTTTGGGAAGAGGTAAGTAATCTCTCCAGAGTAGAGTTAACCTAGCCAAAAATGGTGCAGAAGAAGAGAGGAAGGGTTTATGCCAGCGCATACTACAATGTGTACACTATTTGAAAAAATATGTGGGGGGGAATTGTTCCAGTTTTAATAAATGCTAGGTTTTTGAAAGATACTGTACTTTTTAAGGAGGCTGTTCATTCAATAGCTTGCTGTTGCTGAACATCTTTCAGTTATTGTTCTAATTATGAAGAGTTCATAATTAGAGGTGTTGGTTTTTAGGGGTTTTTTTTCTTACTGGATGCTTTCCTCACAGAGAGGGTTTGATGCAAAGCTTCCTGAAAATAACATCTGTGTGAGATGGAAGAGATTCTCATTAGAAGGTCCCTGGGGGAAAGCACTCCTGGAGTCCTGGGTTAGAACAAAAGCCACCTAATGTGGTGCAAACTGAGCTTTACTTGAGCGTCAGACATTGTTCCTGTTTGAGATGAAATGGTGTTAGGAGATAAGTTGAAGTTTGGTATTTTTGTCCCATTTACAGAGGGTGGATATTGTGTCTATTGCCACAAGGTGAACCACTGTGTTCATTTTGAAGAATCAGGTTGCTAAAGAACTCGCTTGCAATGGTATCCATAACAAACTTCAAAGGCCATTGATTGGCTCTGTGGTTTCTGGTGAATCACTTCTTTCACATTTGCTCTTCCGGCATTGCTTTCATCTTAGAAAGAACTGGAGTTAAAGTACTCACTTAGGGTTCCCTAATGGAAGATTTTAGCTATAACAGATGAAAGAAAGGGAAAAAAAGAAGGAAGGAAGGAAGTGTAGGAAGTTAGCACCCACCCCTCTCCTAGAAAAATGAAATGTTTTAGGAAATATTAAAAAAGGAAGAATATTATAGTTCCCTATAGGAGGATGTTTTTAAAGAGAAAGCAGCTCCCTGCAGCTCCTTGCCCCCCCTTCAGCTCCAGGATGGTGGGATTAAGACATGGCCCCAGGACATGATAGGATTAGCCCTCTACCCATCTCACCACATGGCACCTGGGAAGACTCACACACACACACACCAATGGCCCCCTTTTCCCCCAGTACCTCAAACCATGTGGTTCTGTCCAACATTAAAAACCATCTTTCCAAACAGCCGCCATGTTTCCAGTGTCTTTCTCCCCACTTGGAACTGAACCCAGAAGGACATTTCTTCCAACAGAAGGAAAGAAGGAAAGAACACTTTCATAGTGTAGGAATGCTAGTAGGAAAAAGAAATATATACCATGAGATCCTCAGGGTTTTGTTTTGTATCAATTATCTTGCAAAAATTAGTTCTCCCCAACTTCTCCTTGACCATGTACAGTATTTATTCTGAGTTCATCTTATCTGCAGGCACCTCAGTTTTTATGTGATACTTTACATCATGCCTAGATAATAGCTAAGAAATTCTGGACTACTTCCCAAACCTTAAAATTAATTTTAAAATAGCTTTAAATATTCATATTTGCCTTTTACCTAAAAGTAAAAGATGGCAAAGAAATGAAGATTTAATGGCCCAATTTTGTACTTAAAAGAGAGAGAGAGAGCGAGAGAGAGAGCGCACAACAAGTAGGAATAAACCTGACTTTCCAATAGCTCTTGCATTTTTAATTATGCTTTATTTGTTGGCATGTTTCTAAAGGAGTAAAGCAAAGAACAGAAAATAAACCTTAAGCACTTCGGCTTCCTTCTAAACTTCTATTATTATTGGGACTTCCAAGAGAAAAAAAAAGGTTACTGAAGACAGCTTTGCTCAAAACAGAGTCTACGACTCTGGTGAAGAGCCAGAGAATAAACCAGAAAATAACAATAGCAATAGCACATAGACTTATATACTGCTTCACAGTGCTTTACAGCCTTCTCTGAGTGGTTTACAGAGTTAACATATTGCCCCCAGCAATCTGGGTCCTCTTTTTACTGACCTCGGAAGAATGAAATGCTTAAGGTCAACCTTAAGCCTGGTGAGATTTGATTTGCCAAACTGCTGGCAGCCTGTGATCAGCAGAAGTAGCCTGCAGTACTGCACTCTAACCACTGTGCTTTTGCAACAGATAGTAAATGCCGCCTCTGCAAAGAAGCTGAAGAAAAAAGACATGGGATCACCAAAACTGAGCCAGACAGTTTGCTCCTTGCAGGGAGATTTCAAGAAAATGGTCTCCAATTGATTTAAAGCTCTGGGAGATAATAGGATAACTATCTTGCTGAAACCTCAGTTAGCACCTTCAAAATTGAGTTTGCATACTTCCTTTTCTAATAACTTTTGGATATTGCTTTTTAACAGCAATTTTCAACTATCATTAGATTCGGATAGACAAGTTTTAAGCACTGTGTGAATTTCCTTCAATCCTTAGTGAAAGAAGTTTTATTGTTTTTTTAAAGATTTACAGGGAAAAAGGTAATGGAAAGGTTACAAATTTTGGCAGTTGCGATGTGCGGTAGGTGCCCCCTCCCTCCATACTTGTAGTATACATTTACACAAAGTTCATTAATAAGTAGTAACATATAATCAGCATATAAGTTCAATTAATAATTTCGATCAGTTTATATCAGGTGGATTTTCTTGTTCATTTTTGTGATCTGAGCTTTCTCGATGTTGCCCCATTTACCCCCGCCGACAGAGCTCCGGCCCCTCCCGTGTCCTGCATGTCTGTTGTAGGATCATCTGGTTTTTCTAGGAGTGCTTTATTTTTTTCCATAAAGGCCTGCGCCTCTATGGGTGTATTAATTCTAACTCTTGTCTCCTCCCAGAATATTAGCATACCTTCAGGCATCAGCCATTTGAACCACACCTCCTTCTGGTATAATTTATTCGCTAATTGCAAATAACTTTTTCTTTTTTCCCTCACTTTCTTGGGGATCTGTTTCAGAATGGTTATTTCCCTATCTTGGTATGTCAAAGCTTGCCCCCTTTGTGCGCTCAGAATTTCATCTCTTGTGCTTTTTCTGAGAAATTTAATGTGTACCTCCCTGGGTACGTTATGTGTTCTAGCATAAGCTGAGCTCACTCTATAAAACAAATCTATTTCCCACCCCATCTGTTGTTTCTCTTTCTAGATGTATTCAGCCAAAATACTTGTCATAATGTCCCTTATATTTTCGTCATCTGCCTCCAACACATTTTGAAATCTAAGATAAAAGGACATTCTCTCAAATTCTATTTTCATCTGTTGGGTATCAAGTTCTTTGTTCCCCTTCTGCACCCCTTCCATCCCCTCCCTCATCTCAGCCATCCCCCCCTCCAAAAGATCCAGTCTCTGTGAGTTTTTGTTAATTTGGGCCTGGTTCTCTTTAATTTCTTCTTTCATCTCCTTTAGTTGTTTTTTTATTTCCTCTTGTCCCTGTAAAAGTTGCTGGAACATTTGTTGAAACTCCGCCTCTGTAGTTTTAGGTTGCATCAAAGCTGTTATCGTTGATTATGTACTAGGACTAGATGTTGCAGATGTCGGGGCAGAGGCAGCAAAGCCAGGCTTTCCAGGGAGTGGTTTTTTAGGAGACATTGTTTGTGGAATAGAGAGTTCAGTCAGTACAGGGAGTGATCAGTCAGAGAGGTAGAACAGCCAGGAGAGTCCAGGAGACAGAAGGTCCAGGCAGTAGAGGATTTTTCTAATCACCCTGGCAATAGAGTAAAGTTTTTCACTCCAGGGAGTTCAAAAGGTAGCAATCAACAAGAGATTTGTCTGAGTAGCACGGAGACAAAGACCGGAAGCCTGAAGTTTTAAAGGTGGAGTCAGGTTTCACAGTTCATAAAGACAACGGAAGTGTGCCATCTTGCCCTGCCAGCTTCGGGTTTAGAGGCATAATAAAGTTTCAAAGTTCCCAAAGTTTCCAGATCATCATTATATTATGGAGTTAAATCAGAAAATTCACTTTTAGTAAGTGTTAGATCCGTAGTGAGGAGACTGAGGCAGAGGTCAGTTCAACGGATTTATTCAATAACAGGCTAACTGACAACGGACAAAACGCGAGCCGGCTGACAGCTATTTATACTTACAGCTGTCAGCCGGTAGAACCAATAGGGAACCTTGAATTCTCCCGCCGGCTGGAGCGCGCGCCTTGGCCAATCAGAGGGCTTCCTCCGAACGCCCTCTGCTGGCCAGGCTCCTCAGTACTCAACACCCCTTTCCCCCGGATTGCGCATGCGTAATCTTCCAAATATTTTGGTCGTCTGCGCACGCGCTGGGAACGCCTTGGCATAGTTGGTGTGGCGTTCAAAGAGGAAGGAGTGTCGGCTCCGCCCGTGTGACGAGGCCCTGGAGGAGCGGCCGCGACAGGCCCAACCCTAGGAGATGGATGCGTCAGAACAGGTAAGGAACCAAACGCACCGGGGGCAACGTGCGCCGACTCGGAGCTAGAGTTTTCTGTGCTGTTGGGCCGGCAGGCGGCGTTGTTAGGGCCTGGCTGTTTCTGTCCTCTGGTTGTAATTTCGGGAACTTCTGCCGGTCGTCGCCGCAACAGGTCTACATGGCGCCTCCAAGATCTCCCATCGTTGAGGAGGACCCTGTAAGAGCAGGGCCCTGTTACGTCTGAGATCTTTCCAGGCACCCATTTGGGATCCCCCGCATAATTCCGGGCGAAAACTTCCTCCCCCACTAGAAAGGATCTCGGGGAGGTGGAAGGGTGAAAGGGGGGGGAAGAACAGAGGGGATGCAGGCGGTCTAAAGTAGACCTGAGGCGGCGACCCATGAGTAGCTCGGAGGGGGCTTTACCCGTGGAAGCACAAGGGGTGGTGTGTTGGGTGCGGAGATACGTGTGAATGCGGTCCGGCCAGGGTAGTGCAGCCATACGGGCAAAGGCATCTTTTGCAGAACGCACCGCACGTTCCGCCAGGCCATTGCTGGCCGGGTGATATGGCGATATTGGGGCATGGCGGATGCCCAGGGAGGTGAGGAAGGAGAAGAATTCGGAGGAGGCGAATTGGGGCCCGTTATCGGAAACGATAACATCGGGCAGCCCATGGGTTGTAAACAGGGAATTTAGGACGCGGATAGTGGCCGCGGAGGTGGTAGAGGTCATGGGGAATAACTCAACCCATTTTGACCATGCATCTACCACAACTAGGAAAGAATGGCCATCAAGGGGACCCATGAAGTCGACGTGCAATCGACTCCATGGGCCTGAAGGTTGTTCCCACTCGCGAGGAGGCGCAGTGGGGGGGGCGGCCTGTACTCGTTGGCAGGCAGAACAACTTTGGACGTAGGAAGTGATGTCCGCATCCATAGACGGCCACCAGACATATCCGCGGCCAAGGGCCTTCATTCGGACAATGCCTGGGTGGCCGTCATGGAGACGAGACAGCACAGAGGCCCGCATGGACGAGGGAATTACGACGCGGGAGCCCCAAAGGAGGCAATCCTGCATCACTGAAAGCTCGCAACGGCGGCGGAAAAACGGCAGGAGGAGGAGGTCAGTAGAGTAGGCTGCCCATCCACGAGTTACGGCGGCCATAACTCGGATAATGACAGGGTCGGTAGCAGACGCCGCAGCTATGTCCGAGACGGACATGGGCAGGGACAAGTCATCGATTAGTGATACTTGAACAGTAGGAGCCGGGTCAAGAATGGGCAGTGGCAAGGGGCAGCGGCTCAAAGCGTCTGCGTGGGAGATATGGCCGCCAGGGCGATAGGCAAGATTATAGGAATAGGCAGAGAGGAATTCAAGCCACCGTAACATGCGTGGGGATAGGATGGGAGGAGTGGGTCGATCCCCGGCAATGATACCTAGAAGGGGCTTGTGATCTGTAATGAGGGAAGAGTGACGCCCGTATAGGTAGTGGTGGAAGCGCTTTACTCCCGCAACGGCAGCCAGCGCCTCCTTATCAAGCTGGCTGTAATTGCGCTCAGGCCTTGATAAGGTGCGGGAGTAAAACGCTATGGGACGCTCAGAGCCATCAGGGAAGGAATGACTGAGAACAGCGCCCACCCCAAAGGGAGAGGCGTCACAAACCAAAGTTAGTGGAAGGGACTCGTCATACTGGACGAGGACTGGAGGAGTAGTGAGGGATTGCTTGACAGCCGCGAGCGCCTGCGCTTCGCGGCTGCTCCAGCTCCAAGGGACTTTGGTGTCAAGGAGGCGGTGAAGAGGCTCGGCGAGGGAAGCTTTGTGGGGAATGAAAGAAGCATAAAAATTTAGGAGCCCCAAGAAAGCTTGTAGCTCTGCTTTAGACTGCGGTGGGGGGGCAGCTAGGATGGCGTTAAGTTTATGTGGGTCGGGGTGGATGCCCGCGGCATCGATGCGGTAACCTAGGAAGGTTACAGCAGAGACCCCCAGTTGGCATTTTTCGGGCTTTAAGTGGAGGCCCGCAGCGCGGAAGCGCTGTAGAACAGCGCGCAGCGTCTGAACGAGGCTCGCAGTGTCGGGGGCTGCAATCAAGACATCATCGAAGTATGGGGTGACCCCGGGAATGGCATGGAGCAGACGCTCCATTAACCCTTGGAAAATTCCCGGGGCCACGCTGACTCCGAATTGCAGCCTTCGGCATTTGAAAGCCCCGCGGTGGGTTACGATGGTTTGCGCAAGCGCGGTGGGCTCGTCAACGGGCAGCTGCTGATACGCCTGCGCGAGATCTAATTTTGCGAAAATGCGCCCGTTGCCTAGTGTGTGCAGAACATGCTGCACCACGGGCACAGGATAGGGATGTGCTTGCAGGGCTTTATTTAAGGTAGATTTAAAGTCCGCGCAGATCCTCACGGATCCGTCGGACTTAAGGGGAACTACGATTGGAGTTTCCCATGGAGAAAAATCCACAGGTTCCAATATGCCTTGGCGGAGAAGCTTATCTAGTTCCGCGTCCACCTTGGCTTTAAGAGCCAGCGGCAGACGGCGAGCCTTCAAGCGTATGGGGGCTACAGAAGGGTCGAGGTTCAGGGAAATGGGGGAACCTGTATAGCAACCCAGGGAGGGGCTGAAAACGTCAGCGAATTCAGTCAGGAGAGAAGAGAGAGAATTAGAAGAGGGGAGAGGAGAGGGAAGTAGGGAATGCACCCCCGCTATGGAGAGCCCTAGTGCCCTAAACCAATCTAAACCCAGTAAAGATGATAGAGGGTTTTTTACTATGAGGAGCGGAAGCCTGGCGTGGCGGGAACCATAGGCCACTTTAAATCTGCCACAGCCCAGCAATTCAATGGAGTTCCCCTGGTAGTCGCGTAAACGACAGTCTGGGGGCGATAGGCTAGACCGGTGTATTTTAGGTAGCAGAGAGTGAAATGTGTCCCATGACATGATGGATCTAGCCGATCCCGTGTCCACCTCCATGGAAGTTGTCACTCCCTCTAGGGTAATTGGAATGTGCAGCTTACCTCGGCCCTCCGCAGAGGAAGAGGCCGAGTCCACCAGCCATTCAGGGAAAGCAGCGGCCGGGTCGCCAACGGTGAGGGAGTTTTGGCGACGGCCAGGGAAATTGGCTGGATTGCGGTGAGCGTGAGGTGGTTGTTGAGCGGGTCTTCTGTCAGAAGGCGCGGAGCGGCACACGGCAGCCAGGTGGCCCTTTCGGCCGCAATTGTGGCAAAGAGCCTGACGGAATCGGCATTGGGATCGTTGGTGGCGGCCGCCACAACTCAGGCAGTGACGTCCGTCTCTGGTGGTGAGCGACTGGAGGCGGTCAACGGCCTGATCGACCTCATTTCGGAAAGCAGATTCTGTAGAATGCGCGTATGAGGCGGTTGAAGGCGCGTATGGGGAAGGCGGTAGATAGGCAGCGTGAGGGTGCTGGCTGAGGTGGCTGAAATCTGGGGTGGATTGGTCAGCCATCTCATAGGCTCTGGCATCATCCACCGCGATTTTTAGAGTCAGTTCGGGTCGTGCGAGAATGCGGCGATGTAATTTTACATCGCGGAGCCCGTAGATGAACTGCTCCAGCAGCGCCTCTTCTAGGTCGCTGAACTCGCACAGACTTGCCTCAGCCCGAAGAGCAGCGATGTACTGGGCAATGGTTTGGCCCTCTTTTTGGATGCAACGCCGAAAGTACTGTCGGCGGGCGAAACGGGACGGCGCGGGCTCGTAATGATGCTTGAGGCGAGTCATCAGGTCTTCCCATGGTAGCGAATTTGCTGGTTCTGGGGCCGCAAGAGCCCTAGCCGTGGCGAACATTTCCGCGCCACAGTAGTTGAGGAATATGCCGCGTTTTCTCTCCTGAGAGAGGTTTATGAGGTCATGGGCTATGAGGAAGCAATCGAATCTCTCTAAAAACGCTTCCCAAGCCTCAGCCTCTGGCCTGAAAGGCGAAAAAGCGGCAGAGGTAGCCATTTGTGGCACGACGAAGGGGTCCGTGTCGCCCGTCCTCGTCGCCAGTGTTAGATCCGTAGTGAGGAGACTGAGGCAGAGGTCAGTTCAACGGATTTATTCAATAACAGGCTAACTGACAACGGACAAAACGCGAGCCGGCTGACAGCTATTTATACTTACAGCTGTCAGCCGGTAGAACCAATAGGGAACCTTGAATTCTCCCGCCGGCTGGAGCGCGCGCCTTGGCCAATCAGAGGGCTTCCTCCGAACGCCCTCTGCTGGCCAGGCTCCTCAGTACTCAACAGTAAGGGTGTGACATCATTGGTTGGCTCTCCCCCTCCTCCTTCCCCTGGGGCTGAGAGCAAAATTGTTTCAAGCCGCCTGTCCGAGGGGGGGGAATCCCCCTCCCTCCAGCCGCGCCTCTCCAAGTCAAGCCGAAAGGAGGAAATTTAAACTGCTGACATTTTCTCCAACTCAGTAAAGGGAATGGAAAGGAGTTTTCGCCTCACCGCACCGCAGCCACGTCCTTCTGTTCGCTTATTCTCCGCACAGCCTCACAGCGAAGACGCCAGAGCGTCTCCCCATCATGCTCCCCAGTGCCTGGAGCGAGGCGGGGGGGCCCCACTGGCCGCTGCCGATCCCGGGGATCCCCCGCGGTGCCGCCCCTCCAGCAGGAGCCTCTATGGGGCATCCTGTGCCCCCCAAGGAGTGGGGAGCCCACCGGGGAAGCACGGGGTGAGCATGGCTTGCCCGTCGCCGTCAGCCGCCGGAACCGGAAGTCAGTGAAAGAAGTTTTAAATAAAAGTTTAAGGACTTAAAAACAGACAAAGGGTTGAGGTTGATTTGAAATAACAGTTTGGAATTAATCATAAGAATCTTTGTTATAAGAAAATGCTTTTGTTTTGGTTTTTTTATTAGAAAAACATGGTATGAGACTTTGCATGTTGGACACTAAAGGGAATAACAAGGAAGAATAAAGATTACAATTACAGAACACTTAAATTTGAGTTACTAATACAGAATTAAATAAAATATTTTAACATTGGACATACTGAAGAATATTTTTAAAAAATTAACAATGGAAATTAATTTGATGAGTGTCTTCCTTTTTAGATTGTGTTTAATCTTTAGATTGAAACTGATCTAAAAGTGGATTTCAAAATGACAGGCTACAAAGATGATATCAAAAACAATGTTATACTGGACATACACAAGAAACTGGTGGATGTTTTAATAAACAAAAGTGGCATACAAATAATAAACCAAGAGAGTTACCCTGATAATTTTTATATATTGAATTTACAAAGGACTTTTGTTAAAACTTTGAAGAATTTTGTGAGAAGAGACAAAGAATATGAAGTTGGCTTTTTTGATCAAGGTTAAAATAGGTATATTGTTACCTCTGGTAAACTTGAATAGACTTTTGCTGACATCAGGACTGAAATGATGAGGCTTTCTGGATTTGTTTGTAGATAAGCACTGGGATATGTAAAGAAGAGATCATTTGTTATATTTTAAGAGAACGTGGTCAGTTACTAAAATTATTTATACTTGTGCTGAAGAGGGAAGTCAGTTATAGAGCATGGTGGCACAATGGTTAGAGTGGCTAGAGTGCAGTCTGCAGGCAACATCTGCTGACTGCCGGTTCCTGGCTGCCAGGAATTTGGCAGTTTGAGTCTCACCAGCTCAAGGTTGACTCAGCCTTCCATCCTTCGGAGGTCGGGGAAGATTGTTGGGGACAATAGCTGACTCTGTAAAACTGCTTAGAGAGGGCTGTAAAGCACTGTGAAGTGGTATATAAGTCTAAATGCTATTGCTAAGTGCTATTGCTATATATTTCTTCTCTCTTTCTTTATTCATATTCTATTACTTTTCAATTGTATGCTTCACTGTTACTTTTAATAAAATTACTGCAAACCTCTGTTATTCTCCCTCTCCTTTCTCAAATTATGTTACCTGGTAATGAGCCAATTGCAGCAGGTCGAAGACGGGGAAGTCAGTTTTTCTGATGAAATGATTCATGAAAACCTGGCTGCTAAGATTAAGGGCCCTGAGAAGTCATTAACAAGATCGTCTGACAGCATGTCATTTCACAAAACAAATGGGTTGTCTGCATCTCTAGTTTTACTACTGAACCCTTTCTGCAGTTTTATAGGAACCTTTCTGTATTGATTAGAGTCTCATGCCGTAGATCAGTGCTTCTCAATTATTTTCTGTCATGCCCCCCCTAGGAAGAAGAAAACATTTCGCGCCCCCCCGCGTGACTGTAAATAGTATCATTTGTCTATAAAATTGTTATAAGTACACCTCTGCATAACACTATATCCTTATTAACGTATAAGAGAATAAAAAAAGAAAAATGTGGATCAATTTACAACAAAGAATAGCTTTATTAACTGTAGCAGAAAAGATTTAAAGGAGCACAGCTAGAACATATATATACATATATTTATATATAGAGTATCACAGAAGTGAGTACACCCCTTAACATTTTGTAAATATTTAAGTATACTTAAATATTTACAAAATGTTAAGGGGTGTACTCGCCTCTGTGATAACACTGAAGAAATGACACTTGTATGTGCATGTATACATGTTACGGTGAAAGTCTGAAATCTGGTGAATGTCGACATTCACCGGTGAATGTCGACATTCACCAATCTCGCTTGGTGAATGTCCGAAATATTTGCTAAATGCCCTTATTTCTGACTTACACCGGTGAATGTCGACATTCACCAAGTACGTTTTCCCCTCTCTTTGGGGAGGAGGAGAGCCAGAGGATCGCCTCTCTTTGGGGAGGAGGAGAGCCAGAGGATCGCCTCTCTTTGGGGAGGAAAGTACGTTTTCCCCTCTCTTTGGGGAGGAGGAGAGCCAGAGGATCGCCTCTCTTTGGGGAGGAAAGTACGTTTCCCCCTCTCTTTGGGGAGGAGGAGAGCCAGAGGATCGCCTCTCTTTGGGGAGGAAAGTACGTTTCCCCCTCTCTTTGGGGAGGAAGAGAGCCAGAGGATCGCCTCTCTTTGGGGAGGAGGAGAGCCAGAGGATCGCCTCTCTTTGGGGAGGAAAGTACGTTTCCCCCTCTCTTTGGGGAGGAGGAGAGCCAGAGGATCGCCTCTCTTTGGGGAGGAAAGTACGTTTCCCCCTCTCTTTGGGGAGGAGGAGAGCCAGAGGATCGCCTCTCTTTGGGGAGGAGGAGAGCCAGAGGATCGCCTCTCTTTGGGGAGGAAAGTACGTTTCCCCCTCTCTTTGGGGAGGAGGAGAGCCAGAGGATCGCCTCTCTTTGGGGAGGAAAGTACGTTTCCCCCTCTCTTTGGGGAGGAGGAGAGCCAGAGGATCGCCTCTCTTTGGGGAGGAGGAGAGCCAGAGGATTGCCTCTCTTTGGGGAGGAAAGTACGTTTTGCCTCTCTTTGGGGCATCCTTTGAGGCGATCCTCTGGCTCTCCTCCTCCCCAAAGAGAGGGGGAAACGTACTTTCCTCCCCAAAGAGAGGCGATCCTCTGGCTCTCCTCCTCCCCAAAGAGAGGGGGAAACGTACTTTCCTCTCCAAAGAGAGGCGATCCTCTGGCTCTCCTCCTCCCCAAAGAGAGGCGATCCTCTGGCTCTCCTCCTCCCCAAAGAGAGGGGGAAACGTACTTGGTGAATGTCGACATTCACCGGTGTAAGTCAGAAATAAGGGCATTTAGCAAATATTTCGGACATTCACCAAGCGAGATTGGTGAATGTCGACATTCACCGGTGAATGTCGACATTCACCAATTTCGGTCTTTCACCGTAACATACACACACAAACACACACATATATTTCCTGCATGCAGTGATTTCTAGAAACAACACCTGCTCGTCTCAATGGGAAAGACCCATGCATCCCAGATGCGAAGACAGTCCAAGTGGTCTCTCCCTCTGTCTCTCTCTCTCTCCCTCGTCTCTCTCCCTCTCTCTCTCTCTCTCTCTCTCTCTCTGCCTTTCTCTTTCTGTCTCTCCTTCTATTTCTGTCTGTCTTTCTGTCTCCCTCTCTCTTTCTCTCTCTCTGTCTTTCTCTGTCTCTCTCTCACTCTCTCTGTCTCTTTCTGTCTCTCTCACTTTGTCTCCTCTCTCTCTGTCTCTTTCTGTCTCTCTGTGTCTCACTCTCTCTTTCTGTCTCTCTCTTCTCTCTCTCTGTCTTTCTCTGTCTCTCTCTGTCTTTCTCGGTCTCTCTCTCCTCTCTCTCTCTTTCTGTCCCTCTTTCTCCTTCTGTCTCTCTCTGTCTCTCTCTCTCTGTGTGTCTCTCTCTCTGTCTATCTCTTTCTGTCTCACTTCTCCCTCCCTCCCTCTCACTAGCTCTCTCTTTCTCTATCATCTTCTGAAGGTGGGGGGGGGTTGAAAAGGGGCCCATTTTTTGTGCCTCCTGGGGCATCTGTGCACCCCATTTTTCACTTCCCCCACCCCCAGAAGCATTCTACTGGCAACAAATGGGCAAAAATGGCCCGTTTTTTGGCCAAAACCTTCCCCTCACGGCCAGTTGCAGGGCGTGGATCCCGCTCGGAGAAGGCGGAGCGGCAGCTCCTCCCTCAGTCAGGAGCCAGCGGGGGCTGGTCGGACAGGCAACCTTGGCGGGAAACTCCAGTCCGCCGCCGCCGCTGCGGTGTTGCCGCTGCCGTTGCACCCAGATGGAAAGGGAGCCTTCGCGCCCCCCTTTACGGAGCCTCGCGCCCCCCCTGGGGGGCGCGCCCCACTATTTGAGAACCACTGCCGTAGATTGAGAGGTGAGGCCTGTCAAGCTGGATGGAATACCTGTCTGAGTTTTTGCAAAAACTGGCAGTTGAAGAGTTACTGGGCTTGCGTAGCCAATTATGAATGTGAAAATCCTGTTGTTTATCATTAAAGTGAGAGAGATGGTTGCCGGGGTCACTGTTTCCATTTCAGAATGAATTTCAGCGATCATCAAAAGCATAAATATATCTGACAAGGCTCAAATGATGATGGTCATATATCTGTAACAATGCTTGTTAGTGCTGGGTTCCAGTTCTGAAGAGACCCTTGGAAGAGATTATTTAATTTGCCTTTTCAGGAATGGATTTCCCTGCTCCTTCAAAGTTCCGGATCCAGTTGAGGATGCTATGTCATTTGGTTCAAAATGATTTTAATTATATGGTTCTTGGTGGTTTACATAGAAAAGACCCTATATGGTATCAGGCCAGTGGTGAGATTCAATTTTTTTTACTAACGGTTCTGTGGGCATGGCATGTCTTGGTGGAGGTGGCTTGGTGGGCGTGGCAGAGGAAGGATACTATAAATCTCCATTCCCTCCCCACTCCAGGAGAAGCTTACTGCAAAATCCCAATTTCCTCCCAATCAGCTGGGACTCAGGAGGCAGAGAATAGATGGCAGGGCCAGTCAGAGGTGGTATTTACCGGTTCTCTGAACTACTCAATATTTCCTCTACTGGTTCTCCAGAACTGGTCAGAACCTGCTGAATAACCACCTCTGTATCAAGCCAAAAACAATCACGAGAAATATATATTAATTATCTGAAAACCAGTTTGCCTAAACAACTCTGTGGCATTTTCTTAACTTATTAAAACAAGTCCTCTGAAAGAATTGTATTTTAACTTGCATATGAATGGCTAATAGGGTCAAAGCAAATCTAATCACCAGTGACGTGCGGTGAGGTTTATGACTGGTGAGGCACTGACACAGTGCTGGGTTTCAAATATTTTTAGACTTGTGGACTTCAACTCCCAGAATTCCACAGCCAGGCATGCTCAGTTCCAATTTAAAGCAACAGCATTTGTTTTTCTCCTTTGCTCCTTCTTTTTTTTTCTTTTTCTTCTCCTTCCCCTCCTTCCTCCCTCTCTCCCTTCCTCCCCCTCTCTCAAATACACACACACACACACACACACACACAAGTTGGATTGGACTATCTCTCCTACCCCTTCCCTCTCTCACTCACTCTCAAACAAACCCCCCACACACACAAAAGTTGGATTGGATATCTTTTCCAGTGGCTTGAAAGCAGCTCCTCTGCCATCCTCCCCATTCCCCTGCTGCCTTCCCCAAACACCTCCACCATTGCAAATGCAGCCTGCTGTCTGGGTGGGAAATGCCTGGAATACAATAAAGCCCACTCACCACCTCCTGCTGGCAGGCTGGGGTGAGAGGAGAGGCAGAGAAGCCGATCCGAGCCTTCCAAAAGAAAGAGGCTGGGGGGAAGTGTGTGTACTACAGCATGGCTCTTTACCTGGCTTCCTGCCTCCTCCTGTGGTCTCCTCAGTGCTCGCTTGTGCTCTCCCTCCCCAAGTGTAGTTTGATTGAAGGCGGAGCCACGTTGCCTTTTCAAACTTGTAATCAGTGAAGCTGGGCTAGATTTTTATATAGTTTTATCCAGCTATGTGTGTGAGAGAGAGAAATGAATGGGGGCCTGGGGAGGAAGTCACTACACTTGGGGAGGGAGAGCACCAGTGAGGAGACCACAGGAGGAGGCAGGAAGCCAGGCAAAGAGCCATGCTGTAGCACACACACCGGCCCCAAAAAGTGGCTCTGCCTGCAATCAAACTACTCTTGGGGAGGGAGAGCACAAGCGAGCCAGGGTCCTTCCCTCCAGCCTTTGCCCAAAGCCCTGCACAGCACCAGGAGGATGAAGTTTAGCTTTTTAGCTCAGCTTTTTCCTTTTACTTTTTTTTTCATGATGAGAGTGGTGAGGCTGTGCCTCACTTGCCTCACCTGACTGCACGTCACTGCTAATCACTGGTGTCAAAGTATTCTACAAGCAGAAGACGATAATGAAAAATCATCTTTTTGCTGTGTCTCTTGGCAGTGTAGAACTACTAATTTTCAATATTGAACTAAAATGATATGATGAAGAGTTCTTCTCACCCTTATCTTCAAATCACTGTTGGCTTCTCTTTTTGCAAAAACTTGGATGGGAGTGAAATCTTGTGAACAGACTCTCTCAGGTAAGGATCCCTCGGCTTAGGAAGGGAAGATGGGAATGAGTCAAATGGTGGTCAGAAAGGATTGTTGACATCTGGGGAAGGGTTTGTAAAAAATCTGATTGAGTGATTGCTAAGAGTCTGAAGACAAAATTCCAAGCTATAGGATGAAGATGAGATGCTATGAATAATGCTAGATCGATAGTCAGAAAGGATGACAGGAAAGAATCAAAGGGGTGTTTTGGGAGAAAAAGTTTACTCTTCCTTCTTTTGATGTAGGAGGACATCCTGTTTCCAGTCTCTTTTTGGAGATGTGACTTCACTGACTCTTACCATCTCATGCCTACTGATTTCAGGGGCCACTGGAGATTTTAAAGAAGAGATTGGTCAGCCATTTGTCCTGGGTGGTATAGGGTCTCCTGCTTGAGCAGGGGGTTGGACTAGAAGAACTCCAAGGTCCCTTCCATCTTTGTTATTCTGTATTCTAATTTGCTTCACTAATTGTTGCTGAGCTCACATTCTTAATTCTTTAGCCTCCAATTTCTCTGACAAACTTGCTCAGTCCTATGGTGGAGAAAGGATGTAATCTTAGCCTCAAAAGATAATTCCTGTCTAGACTAAAGAAGTTAAATTCAGAAGATCTGAGGAAAAGGGCTTCAAAAAAGACCACAGCTGCGTTGTAGGAACTGGGTTCAATCCTCTTTCTAGTATTTATTTTAATTTCCCACCATTATTATTTTTATAAACAACTCCAATATTCCTTTCTCCTCTTATTTTCTCCACAACCACCACCTTGTTAGGTCAGAGAGAATGACTGGCCCAAAGTCACCCAGCCAGTTTTTCATGTGTAAGGAAGGACTAGAACTCACCGATTCCTCATTTCTTAGCCAAAACCTTAACCACTAGACTACACCAAACTGGCTCTCTTTCATTTATATCAAAGAAAATAAAATTCTGAATCAGATAGTATTCCTGATTCCCAAATGAAATGGAGTTCACTTTTCTGAATCATGTTCCAGAATTGGAAATAAGTTGAAACAAACTACTCTTCACCAATCTGGGTATGCAGGGATATTTTAACACTCTTGAACCCCTCCCTTGAATAGTTTTTGCAAAGCTCTAATTATTGCTAATTTATATTTATTGTTGTAAAATTAATTTATAGTTTTATTTCAATTCAGTTCTATTTTTTGCAGTTGAAGACCAGTAGAGATATTGATTTTATTTTTAATTACTATTTAAAAAATATTTTTAATTAACATATTTCTGTATTTTCAACTTGGAGCCACTTAAGCATCACTTAATTTGATTACCAATTCCACAAACAAACATGTTAATGGTGTTTTAATGACAACCATTCATATATATATATATGAAACTTCACAACTCTTATACAATTTTACCATTCAGTGACTGCCTATTTAAGAATTAGGAAGAAAGCAATGTGTCAGATTCAAAAATTATAACAAGCATCCATCCATCTGGTTTGGGCCAGTTTGGGCCAGTTCAGGCCACTGGTTTGGGCCAGTTTGGGTGAATCGCTTGTTAAATTGCAGGCTGGCCCTGCTCCTTCCTGTCCCGCCCCTCCCAGGAGTCCCCACGTGCCCCATTTTGGCTGCAGGGAGGCCTACTAGGTCCAAAATGGGGCACAGGGGTGTGTGGCACGCCCCCGTGACCCATTTTTGCTCCCAGGAGGCTGCAGGGAGGACTACTAGGCCCAAAACGGTGCGCGAGGGAGGTGGTGCCCCCCATGGCCCATATTTGCTCCCAGGAGGGTGCAGGAGGTCAAGTGCTGCCTGTCACACCCCCTGGCCACGCCCACCCATCAGGTCATTAGGGAAGAGTACTGGTTGTTAAATTATATGAATTCCACCACTGCTTATAAATCACTTCACAGTGCTCACTGTTATGTCCTAGCCTTGGAGTCGTGGCTTCGTCTCCAAGGCTCGCCATTGGTTGAGATGCACGTGTGTGCCAGAGCAGGAGAGTTTCTGTTCTCTGATTGACTAACCACAGGATTGCCTGCATATAAATTGCTGTCAAGCAGGAACTGTTCTTTATCTTGGGTTCTGAGTTGCTGTTGTGTTAGCTGTTTAATAAAGCCGTGTTAGTCGGGCCTTGCCTCACCTCAGTCATTGCCACCCATCGACTATAATACTGGTGACAAAGGTGGGATACTGCTGAGGCGTAGGAAGAGTGTGTCACGTAAGGCAGACTTTCATTGTTATACAAAGCTCCCTGCTAATCGCTGAGGCAATCTCCTCAGATCGTGTCTCCCTCAGAATGGCCACTTTGAGCAACTTCGCCCTGTTTGAGCCAGTGTTAGAGTCCTGGGAGGCTTACATTGATCGTTTTGAATGCTTCCTCAAGGCAAACCATCTGGCTAATCTGCCCAGTGAGGGAAAAAGGGCTCAGTTCCTGAACGCGTGTGGACATGAGATGTTTGGGACAGCCAGGGCTTTAGCTGCCCCGCAATCAGTCCAGTCTCTTTCATCGGAGACCCTGTTGATGAGACTGCAGAATCATTACACCCAGCTCCATCTCGCATAGCTAGGCGCTATGCATTCCAGCAAAGGCTTCAGAAGGAGGGTGAGTCGGTGAATCAGTATGTGGCTGCAGCACTGCACTGTGAATTTCCTAATTTAGATGACTCTCTACTTCAGCCATTTGTGTGCGGGGTGACCGATTCAAGGCTGCGTCGCCGTTTGCTGGCCCGTCCTGAGCTCAACCTGCAAGAGGCGTTGGATGAGGCTCACGCTTCTGAGATGTCCAACGAGTCCTCCGCCGAGTTTGAGAGGGGTGAAGCCACAGCGGGGGCCGCGTTATCATCTACTAAGACTGTGCCTATTCATCACGGGGAGGTGGACGAACATTCTTCGTCCAATGCCAATGAGGCTGAGGTTGATTGCCTCAAAACAGCAGGTGGCAGTGCGGGGTGATCACAGAAAAATTTACCTCAGAGCTATTGTGCTGGTTGTGGCGGGAACCATGCCCGTGCCTGGTGTCGTTTCAAATCAGCTATTTGCCACAAGTGTGGAAAGAAGGGACATTTAGCTAAGGTGTGCCACGCACCATCCTCCCCTCCTCAGGGTCAACCAGCTGACCGATCATATAACTGCAAGCCAAAGCCATGGTCTTATCACATGTCGGAGAACTATTTCGCAATTTTCCACGAACAGTGGCAGGCCGTTCCACTGACAAGCCAGGCCAACGTGATGTCGGGAAAGAAGATTTACCTCAGCATCCAGCTCGAGGGCAAGCCCTGCTGCATGGAGGTGGACACCGGCTCCTCCAAGTCTATTGTCTCCTGGTCCACTATCAAGCGTTTGGTGCCATCCTTAACCTTGTTTTATGAAGTTGCAGGACTATCAGGGAAACTATATCCCAGTAGTTGGCAGTGGCCGGTTCCAAGTGGTCACTCCAAGTTTTAAGGGCAGGCTTCCTCTCATCGTTGTCCAGGGCAACCTTCCCAGTCTACTAGGCTTAGACTGGTTCAATGCCCTGGGCCTCAACGTCGCTAGCATGCATGCAATGGCAGGCCATGATCAGTTCGAAGGCCTGATGAAGGAGTTTGCTGCAGTTTTTGATGGGTCGTTAGGTAACTATAAGGGAAGCCCCATTAATTTGGGCCCTCAGATCGCTCCCATCCATCTCAAGCCCAGAAGGGTCTCCCTGGCCCTGCGTCTGAAAGTGGACGCTGAACTAGACAAATTGGTTGCCCAAGGGGTCTTAGAGCCCGTAGATTATTCCACATGGGAAACCCCCATCGTGATTCCCCTGAAATCCGATGGCTCCATTAGATTATGTGGAGATTTTAAATGTACCATAAATAGGGGTCTCCAATACAACCCCTACCCTGTCCCTATAGTACAGGAACTGCTTCATACATTGGGGCGGGGCTCCATTTTCGCCAAGCTGGACCTCGCCCAAGCATACCAGCAGCTCCCTGTGGATGCTGCTGCTGTGGAAGTGCAGACCATCGTCACCCACAGGGGAGCTTTTAGATGCTGGTGGCTTCAGTTTGGGATCAATGTAGCCCCGGGCATTATCCAGAGCCTCATGGAGCGACTGCTCCATGGCATTCCGGGGGTCGTCCCGTACTTTGATGATGTGCTTATTTCTGCCAGAAACAGCATGAAACTCATAGCGTGGCTGCGTGCCGTCTTATCAAAGTTCCTGGAGATGGGGTTGAAACTTAAGCCTTCAAAATGTCATATAGGGGTACACGAAGTGGAGTTCTTAGGGTTTCTGATTGATGCCACAGACATCCATCTGACCCCCTCTAAAATTGCAGCCATTAAACAGGCTCCTGTACCCAACAATAAGGCCCAATTGCAAGCTTTCCTTGGCTTCCTCAATTTTTACTCTGTCTTTTTGCCCCATAAAGCATCATACATAGCAAAACCCTTTCTCAAACTCCACCTCTTCAACAGTTACCTGGTGATTGTATTTCAGTTGCAAAAATCTGCAGAGATACTCTGACACTTTTTGCCACCTAGTAACCGATAGGCCAACCAATCAACTGGTTGTTAATCACATTATTTGAGAAGATTTTTTATGGTAAAACACGCCTTCTCCTCATGCACCAACTTACTTGTGCAGTTGTCATAGTTGGTTAGCACAAATCCAGGTTACCCCTGTATTTCAGGCTGGGTGTGTATATGTGTCCTGTTGGTTTTCATTCTTTATATTCTCTGGATGAATCCTCAATTTATGCATTTAGGTGCCTGAGAAAAGTATCTTCCATGCACTCCCTCTTGTTCACTGATTCAGTGTGGTATCACTTTACCACACTACTTGGAGGGGATCAAGCGACTTTGAGTCTTTGCATAACTTTTCTGTTTAGTTGCTTATTTTGAAAGTTGTCAAGTGTTTCCAAACTCTTATGCTTACAGCAGAGAAGTGTTTGCGCTAGCAATCTGAAAACAGCAACTACTCATCTAATAAGACTGGTACTTTTATTGGCTTTAATTAAATTTCGTATGATTAACATTGGTCCAGGAATACATCACTGTTATTCAAAATGGGTGCCCTATGGAGTCGCTCTCATATTGCCTGGACCTGGAACCCAAAGTTTGGTATTAACTGAGCAACAATGGGCCATTCAAAGCAAGCTTCTCCAAGAAAAATCTTTTACTAATTATGGCATTAGGAAAAACTGAAGTGCATTCTCAGCTATGGATTTATATGTGCATTTTCAAGGATAAATTATCTTTCTCATTATTCTTCCTACAGGAAAGAAAATAAATGCATGCAAGGCAATTCCTTGACATTTTTGTCAATATGCATGTTTGGAGGTGACAGCATGAAAAATCGCTGTAACAACTTAAAAACCAAAAATCCTCAAGGCTTGGAGAAAACGCAAAACAAGGAGACAGCTGCATCTGTGCCACAGGAGCTCTGATATCTAAATTCTTCTCTGTGTTATGAAAAGAGCAGGGGTTGCAGCACATATTGTTCTCTTCAACCATTAGCAGTCAGAGTAATTATCACATAATGAAACGTGTTTGAATAAATTGGGATGTGGGAACAGGAAGAAAACTGGAGGGAAAAAACCTCCCCAGCTTTTCTCTAATACTAGATTCCCTGCAAACTAATGAGCATTTGTGTGAGAGTTAAGCTGTAACACAAGTTTCAGGAAAACCTGAGGTCAGTTGGAGAGGAAATTGGCATAATGTTGTAAAGTGTAATATAATAATTTAATGAGGTTATTACCAGCCTGCTCTTTTCCTTTCCTTTCCTTTCCTTTCCTTCTTTTTTTTTGGCAGCTGCTATATGCAAAGTCATGGCAGAAAATATTACCCGTGCACTCATTAATTGGGATGCAAATCTGCATAGAGAAGAAGCTTCTTCTTAGAGATAGGCAGAAATGTTATTCGTAGCCAGCAAAATGAATGTTAACTGACAGTGATTCCTTTAAGGAGAATTTTATTTAAGGCAGTCTTCCAGAAGAACATGTCTAGGGCTTTCGTTTCGTTTACATTTTGCATCACTATCCGTGACCATTTTCAAATCTGCGTGGGGAACGATTTGCTGTTTTAAATTCTTATTTTTTTTTAAAGGAGAATTTTATTGAAAAAAGAAACATTATGAACAAAAAGGAAAACTCCCATTCGTTTCTTCTTCAGCCAATTATCTGTCCTTTCCTATATTTTTTCTCTTTTTCTGATAAATAGTATAGTAAAAGGAACTGATTATTATTATTCTACTGATTATGCCTTTAATATTGCTACCAGCTTTGGAAATTAGTGAAAAGGTCTATTGTAATACCCATGATTGATAAACAAAGAAATATATGGTTTCCACATCTCTTGACCTTCACTGGTCTTTTTTTTAACCCCTTGTGTAATTTTTTTAACACTAGTAATATTATCTCGAAAGCTGTCAATAATATCTCAGACTGGTGCACATTAACAGGTACAGCCTTAAAAGATTTCATTTCCATGATACAAGAAACCAGAGATGCACCATTAAGAAGAGAAGTCCCTAAAGCTTCCTCCAAACTCTCAGCAAAGGAAATGAAGCAATCTCTTTTTTGGTTGTTTGTTCAGCCAGTCCAGCATCTATCTAACCCCACAAGCACAAAGTAGTTGCAATACAAAATCAATATCCAGCATTAATAACTGGATGCAACCAAGAAGTGAAGCAAGATCTAGATGAGGAAGGTAAAGCCGGGGGTACCTTCTGTACCAGTGGTGGGATTTATTTATTTTTTTACTACCGGTTCTGTGGGCGTGGCTTAGTGGGCGTGGCGTGGCTTGGTGGGAGTGACTTGGTGGGCATGGCAGGGGAAGGATACTGTAAAATCTCTGTTCCCTTCCCACTCTAGGGGAAGGATACTGTAAAATCTCCATTCCCTTCCCACTCTAGGGGAAGGATACTGTAAAATTTCCATTCCCTCCCCACCAGCTGGGACTTGGAAGGCAAATCCCAGCTGATGAATAGATGGGGACGGGGCAAGTCAGAATTGGTATTGACTGGTTCACCAAACTAATCAAAATTTCAGCTATCATTTCTCCAGAACTGGTCAGAACCTGCTGAATACCACCTCTATTCTGTACCCCATATTTGAGAAGTTGAATATAGGCGCCGTGATACAAACTTAGTGATAGTCAAACTGGATACTACAATATTCTATATGATATGGGAACTAGCTTTGGGAAGTGCTTGGCCATTTTAGCTTTATCAATAATTTTGATTGATTATGTGCCACTAAGTTGGTCTAGACTCTGAAGGAGTACATAGATATTCTTCAGGATGATTCATCCCCAACCTGGCCAAACATATAGATTTTTTAAAAATGTTTACTCCACAACCCCCAAAATTATGAGATATATTTTGCCTGTTGCTTGCAGACTAGAGCCAATTGCTAAACAGAACTCACTGACAACCTTGTCACCCATTACGCTTCCTCTAACTCAGCGGTTCTCAAATAGTGGGGCGCCCCCCCCTGGGGGGGCGCAAGGCTCTGTAAAGGGGGGCGTGAAGGCTCCCTTTCCATCTGGGTGCAACGGCGGTGAAGGCGTGGGCGAGGCATAATATATCCCGCCTGGAAGTGGCAGCACTTCGGACTGGATTTTCATTGGAGCCGCGGGCTGGAGCTGTGCAAGAAGCCTGCTCGGGCGGGGGTGGGAGGGAGGGAAGCATGGGACCGCCCGTCTTCGCCACCGCGTAGCTTGCCTCCCCGCCAGCAGCTCCACTGCCAGCATTCCATCTGGAAGCGGAAGCGCAACAGCCGCTGTTGGGGAAGGGACAAAGGGGCGGCGGTCGCCCGATCTTGCCACCGCCACCCCTTCGCCCCTGGTAACGGCGACTGTTGTGCTGCTGCTTCCAGCTGGGATGCTGGAGGAGCTGCTGGCAGGGAGGGAGGGAAGAAGGGCAGAAGGGAGGTGGAAGGAAGGAAAGAAAAGCAGACACGCCGGAGGGAAAGAGGAAAGAAGGCAAGCAGGCAGGAAGGAGGCAGAAGGAAGGAGGGAAGAATGGAACTGGAAGGGAGGCAGGGAAGGAGGGAGAGAGAAAGGAAGGATAGGAGGATAGGGAAAGAGGAAAGAAGGCAGGCAGGCAGAAGGGAGGGAGGTGCAAGGAAGGAAGGAAGCATAGATAAGCAGGAGGGAAAGAAGGCAGGCAGGCAGGAGGAAAGAGGAAGGAGGGAACTGGAAGGGAGGCAGGGAAGGAGGGAGGGAGAAAGGAAGGATAGGAGGATAGGGAAAGAGGAAAGAAGGCAGGCAGGCAGAAGGGAGGGAGGTGCAAGGAAGGAAGAAAGCATAGATAAGCAGGAGGGAAAGAAGGCAGGCAGGCAGGGGGAAAGAGGAAGGAGGGAACTGGAAGGGAGGCAGGAAGGAAGGGAAGGAGGAAGGGAGGGTGGAAGGAAGGATAGACAAGTAAGAGGGAAAGAGGAAAGAAAGCATGTGACTACGGTGGGAGACGAGGAAAGACTGGTGTGCTATGTTATGCAGAGGTGTACTTATAACAATTCTATAGACAAATGATACTATTTACAGTCGCGCGGGGGGGGGGCGAAATGTTTTCTTCTTCCTAGGGGGGGCATGACAGAAAATAATTGAGAAGCACTGCTCTAACTCAAGGGTGTCAAACCCAATTTCATTGAGGGCCACATGAGGGTTGTATTTGACCTCGGAGGGTTGGGATGGGCATGGCCAGCTCAACGTCACTCCTGTCAGGGGCACCTGCGGTGGCCTGAGCACTCTGCCAGTGAAAACGGGCTTCCTAGCTCTGTTTTCGGCTGCCATGGCCTCTTGAAACCCTCTGCCAGTGAAAATGGAGTTTGGGAGGGCCGTTTTGGCTGGCAGAAACACTGTGGGCCAGTCCTTTGCTGTTTCCAGGGCGGCTCCATGGGCCAGATCTAAGTATCCCGCTGGCCGGATCCGGCCCCCAGGCCTTGAGTTTGACATCTCTGCTCTATCTCCTTTTCTTTTGAAGACTGATGTGTTATATCTTTCATATACAAAATCTTCAATGTTAACTTTTGTAGGTCACTAAAAGCTTGTGTTTCCCTCTGTGTAACTGGATTTTGTTCTCTAGGGTTGCAAACAGTTTCACAATTACTGAGCTGTGCTGCCATTGCTTTAATATAATATCGACCTTCACCTTTTCCTGTTTTTTTTTGTTTTTACTTTTTGCCTTTGTATTTCATTAGCTTTCTGAGATAGTCACAGCATTGCAAGGAAACACTCTCCTCTATGTTCACATGTGCAATGATTCGCGCCATAGAGCGGACTGCTGTGTCTCCGCTGAGTTAAAAAAACAGCTCAGCTCACCAATGCTGAGGGCGGTCTTTGAATGCTGCATGCATGCGTGAAGCGCTCTCTCATAGAAGTGGTAGGAAAAGATTTGGAATCCCACCACTGATCTGAATCCTTCCCAGCCTCCTGTAGATGTTGTCGGCATCCACAGCAGCACTATTCATTGATGTGAATGATCAGAGGTGGTATTCAGCAGGTTCTGTCCAGTTCTGGAGAACAGGTAGCGGAAATTTTGAGTAGTTTGGAGAACCGGCAAATACCACCTCTGATTGGCCCCACCCCCATCTATTCTCTGCCTCCCGAGTCCCAGCTGATCGGGAGGGAATGGGGATTTTGCAGTAACCTCCTGGAGTGGGGAAGGAATGGAGATGTTACAGTATCCTTCCCCAGCCACACACCCCAAGCCACACCCACAGAACCGGTAGTAAAAAAATTTGAATCCCACCACTGTGAATGATGAACATGGCATATAGCTTGGTTAGTTGAGGGATTGCTCATCTGCCATAGTGTCTGCTTGGACGATCTGATCTGGCAGGATTAGTACGCTTTGAGTTCCTATGAGGAAAGAATGTCATCTACTGGGATCCTGGAAGCACATCTTCTCTGTAGCAGTGCCTGCCCTGTGGAATGAATTTCCCCCTGAGATTTGAATGCATCCCTCTCCTGGGGTTTTGAAGGGCCCTGAAGAGCTGGCTCTTCACGTCATTGAAACTTTCTCTTTTTACTTTGATCCCACCTGGGTTTGTTATCTCTGCTATTTTTTTGTTTTGTTTCGTGTTGTTTTCTTGTTTTGAGATGTTTTTAACAATTTCCGAAGAATCCAAAGTTGGGAGGCAAAAATTTTTTGGAACTGTAAAAAAAGTAATGATCCAAGGAGTACTGAGCGTGCTCAGTGGCAAGGGAACACTGGACAATATGGAGGAAATGTGAGGATGAGAAAGTAACAGAGGAATGAAATAGAATATTCTTGGCTGGGATATTCGGCTATTCTACTATAACCTCCAGTTGCATTCTCAATTCTTTTTCTTGCTGATCATGTACTGTAAGTGTTCCTCATATATGCAAAATAATCCACATTACATAGAGTTTTAATGAGTCTTAAGTAGGACATTTATTGCCCTTAGAGATGTGAAACAGAATATTCACTGAATTGTGTAAAACAAAAATATTAAGGGGCAAAATAAAAGACCTGATAAATTTCTACCAACGATTGCAACAGTGTAACATTATCTCTAGCATTAGAGATGCCAGAATAAATTACATAATTATTTTCTTTAAAAAGTATTTATTGATTATATAAGTCTTGTGTAAAATGTTGATTATATAATACAGTGTCAAATGTAACTGAGGAGAAACTGAATCTATTTTGAGATAATACAGCACTTCCAAAAATTCAAGCTGATCAAGCTGTCTATCTGGATATTTCACAATTTCTTTATTATTGCTCTGAGAAATTATACATATAATTAAATCTATAAATACAGGAAAAGCTCCCACTTTACAGGTTGATCCAAAGGAATGGCATAAGGCAGATTCTGAATTATCAGTAAGGCTAATACAAGTGCGATTTTAAAGCCTGGAAAAGATTCTCCTGTGGAAGTTATTCTCCAATGTTCTTGTTAAATGTTGATGGAATAATATTGACCTGGCCTATCGATTAGAAACGATGTTGCCTTTGAACATTCAATCTGCTCTCTCTAATTTACTTTTGGAAAAAGCATTAGAAAAAGGCCTTTATCATCAGGCAAATATTTTGACTTCAGTTTCTCTATGGAATATGAGTAAGCATGTAAAAACGGGAAAGAATCCTACTGTGGACATGGTTAGGACCCTATCACAATATGAAAAAAATAAGGATTTATTGAGAGGGGGTGGTGGTTGGGGTTGGAGATGTATAAAATTATTATTCTTTAATTTTTAAAAGAAGATTTATCCTCCAGTAATCTTGAATCACCTATTCAGGTTTGCTTTCTGTTTATAAATTGGTTCTCTGTTGATATTAAAGAAAGATTGTTTGGAATTATTCCATGCAGTCAAGATGTAATGTATTTAAATATTAGATGGAATTGTCTCTTAAATGTAAATGTAATATATGGTTATTCCTATTTCTCTCTCTCTCTCTTGTTTTTTTTCCCTCTGTTTTTGGAATTATCAAATAAAAATATATTAAAATATATAAAATATATTTCCCATGTTTATATCTAGTGTATATCTTATACCAGTGGTGGGATTCATATTTTTTTTACTACCGGTTCTGTGGGCATGGCTTGGTGGGCATAGCAGGGGAAGGACCCTGTAAAATCTCCATTCCCTCCCCACTCCAGGGGAAATTTACTGCAAAATCCCCATTCCCTCCCAATTAGCTGGGACTCAGGAGGCAGAGAATAGAGGGGGGCGGGGCCAGTCAGAGGTGGTATTTACCAGTTCTCCAAACTACTCAAAATTTCCACTACTGGTCCTCCAGAACGGGTAAGAATCTGCTGAATACCATCTCTGATCTTATACCATGTTTGGTGCACTAGTTAAGGCATCGGGCTAGAAACTGGGAAGTCATGAATTGTATTCCTGCCTTGGCACAAAGCCAGCTGGGTGACTTGGGCCAGTCATTCTCTGTCAGCCCTAGGACTGAGGTAAGGGCAAATCACTTCTGAAACACTTTGCTAAGAAAATTGTAGAGACTTGTCCAGGCAGTCATATATATCTTGTGCTAAATATGCCAAAGAGAAAGTAAAAATTAAGGAAAGGGAAGGGGGAAGCAATTTAAGACATAACAGAGAAAAGATAATCTTAGGAAAATACTAATTTCTCTCAGCCCAAGCCACTTCACAGATTGTTGTTGTTGTGGAGGTGTGTTGGATACAATCGCTACCTTGAATAATAGAATAATAGATTTGGAAGGAAGTTTAGAGGTCTTCTAGTCCCACTCCTTGCTCATGCAGAAAACCTTATACCATTTCAGACAAATGATTATGCAATTTATTCTTAAAGTGTTGAAGCACCCACAACTTCTGGAGGCAAGTCATTCCACTGATTAATTGTTCTAACTGTCAGGAAATTTCTTCTTAGTTCTAGGTTGGAACTTACCAAGATTTTTACTAAAATCTTAGTAAATTTCCATTTGTTACTTCTTGTCCTGCCCTCAGGAATTTTGGAGAACAGGTTTACCTCTCTTCTTTGTGACAACCCCTCAAATATTGAAATATTGCTATCCTGTCACTCCTAGTTCTTCTTTTCTCTAAACTAGCCATACCCTGTTCCTGCAACTGTTCTTCATATTTTAGTCTCCAATTCCCTTGAGTTATTTGTAAAAATAATAATAGCAGGATAAATAAATATCAAAGAACAACACAGAAAGCTAAAGCATACTTACCCACAAGGCAAATTATTATTGGTAGCAAGTTCCTTGAAATGAGAATAAAAAAGCATACTGTGAGTCAATAAGATTAATAAAAACCGTGCTGAGGTATCCTTATTCTATTTCACCTACAATCTTATGTTTCCAGAGCAGTCTGTTTTGGCCAGTCACTATTCCTGATCGCACCATGAGGTGGGATCAGATCCAATAGAACAAATCACTGTCTGTAGAAGAGAAGCAGACATACTTGTGAAGTAGGACACCAAAGCACCACGTCCCACTACCAGCGGAGAAAGAGCAAATGCAGCCCCTCCTACTCCCACACCTGACATAGAGAATTCTGATCTTGGAACAGGAGGTGCACACACACACACCCTTCTCTGCCACCTCTATTCCAGTTCTTGGGAATACTAGTGGTTCTGCCTGGAAAGCCAGATTAAGACGTCCACTTGCAGGAAAGGAGACCAGATGGAAGCATTAGTAGAATCAGATTCCCTTCAGTCATAGCTGTTCAGCTTCCCCTAGGCCTGAGTGAGAAGTGAAAAGAGTATTCCTTTGCATATTTAAGGCATTCTCTAGAAGAGGGGTGTCAAACTCGATTTCATTGAGGGCCGCATCAGGGTTGTGTTTCAGTGCAGGGGGCTGGGTGGGAGTGGTCCTGGTGGGCAAGGCCAGCTCGACGTCACACATGTTGGGAGCGCCTATGGTGACCTGAGCACTCTGCCAGCGAATACGGTCTCCCAAGCTCCGTTTTTGGCTGCAACGGCCTCCTGCAATCCTCTGCCAGTGGAAACAGAGCTCGAGAGGGCCACATGCGGCCCTCCTGAGCTCTGTTTTCACTGGCAGAGGAACCGCAAGCCGGTCCTTCACTGTTTCCAGGGCAACCCTATGGGCCAGATCAAAGCACCTGGTGGCCCAGATCCGGCCTGCGGGCCTTGAGTTTAACACCTAGAACAATTTCTGACAGCCTAGTTTCAGACTGAATGTGACAACTGCAATTGGCTCTTCCTTGGACTTTACCGCTGGAGTTTTGACTCTCAATAGTGCTACTGCCTGATCCCTTACAAGACAGGTGAAAAGCTAAAGCCTGATTTATAGCTTTTTGAGCAAGAACAACTGCAGGTATAATTCCTGATTTATGGCTGCTCTGTTTACTTTCTGTGGAGCATGCTTAGGCTGTGAAAGGTGTTGGGGCTACAACTATATCATTTGCTTAAAAAAAAGTCAGCTTATGCTGTAAAAGAATACCTCAGCCTCCACTTGGATGTCAGTGCTTATGTGATGATGAGTACATCTACATCTTAATCAATCAACCATTAAGACATCCATTAAGATGAATCAATCTGTCTGGTTGCTGATTCATTTTGATATTTTTTCTGTATGTGTGTTTATGTCTTTCCTTCTCTTTCCTCTTTATTTTTTTTTAAGATTTGGGGACCATGAATGATGTATTTTTCACATTTTATGTCACTTAATAAACAAAATAATGCTTAGCCTCCCTTAATCCTGCTCGTTCATGTGGTAACCGTAACAATCCAACTAAGAGCAATGAATTAAAATGCATCAAATTATTTTGGGGGTTAATAGATATAAAAGAACTTCACCACAGAACTTGCTATGGGTAAATTTGGGTTTTTCACTCTCATTCCTGGCAAGAGGGGGGATGCTGGTATGAATGAAACGCAATTGGTATTTGTCCTTCTCTAATATTCCCCATTAAATTACCATTCTGCATTTCAGATGCTTGCCCATTTCAGCTTTGAAATACTATGTCCTTTCCAACTGTTATTCTGTAACTTTGCTAACCAAATTTCTTTAATGTCATGTTCTGCTGTTATTTAAAGTGTGGATAAGTACTGTATCCATAGACACCAATATTCACATGAACGTGCCGCATGGCATTCGTTGGGTTTCCTTCCTGTTGCAGCTTGAAAAGGGTTATTGAAAAAGATGCAATAATTTAAAAACTGAAACAAAGATCACTACAATTGGCTGCCACAAATCTGGCTGCACCTCCTGATGCTTCCTTCTTAATTCTTCTACCATACCAGGGGTGGGTTGCTGCACGTGTGTGCGCTGTTCAATGTAAATTGTTC
The DNA here is from genome assembly GCF_964273705.1 of Natrix helvetica. Taxonomy (NCBI): domain Eukaryota; kingdom Metazoa; phylum Chordata; class Lepidosauria; order Squamata; family Natricidae; genus Natrix; species Natrix helvetica. The sequence goes on from NC_138548.1 coordinate 224,113,279, forward strand.
TTTGTGCATGCGCAGTGAGCTGCACACACACAGCCACTAAAAACCAAAATGGCAGTGGCCCAGCGGCAGCGAGGAAACTGGTTCGGAGGCATGCCAGGGCTGGGTGGCTGCCGGTTCTATGACCCAGGGCTGAATTTCACTACTAGTTTGGCTGAACCGGGAGCAACCCACCTCTGTACCATACTTCGCTCTTTCATTGTTGGAAGACCTGAAGGGTCTGATCACCCTGGAGGTGGTCACTCTGCTAGAGAGAAGCTCCCTGAAGATGGGCTCCAGCAGGAGTCTGAAAGCTCGGAAGACAAAACCTCTGGTCCCAGTGACCGACCCAGATTGGATCCTGCAACATTATCCTGGAACAGGTATAATTGCCTTCATTTGTAAGGTCTATTTATGATGTTGATAAGAGCTGACACCAACCTGGTGGCGCATAATGAATAAAACATGTACTTGTGGCTGTTTTATTAGGCACAGTGGACACTTTGTTGTAATATACTGTTTACAGTGCATGTTTACCATGGATTTAACAGGTGTTAATTTTTATTACAGGTTGCTATATGTCTGTGTCAGTGGTGGGTTTCAACCTATTCTGTAGGTGTGGCCTGTTTTGTGGGAATGGCTTTGCAGTCATGTGACCGGGTGGGGGTGGCCAACTTGATGTCACTCACCAGGAGATGCCATGGATTGGGTAAAATGTGGTGAAGCTCACTTAACAATGCTCTTGCTTAGCAACCAAAACTTTGGGCTCAATTGTAGTCATAAGTCAAGGACTATCTCTGCCTTCCTCTGCATGGCAGCCTTGTCCTAGTAAACTATTTCTCCTTTCTGGCAATTTTCCTCTCTGTTAGAGGCACCAAGATAATCCATACAATGTAAGGTTTCCTGCTGCAGCAGGGGGTTGGGCTAGATGACCTCCTAGTAGCCTTCTAGCCCTAAATTGCTGTGCTGTTTTTCTTTCTTTCTGTAACATAGAAATCTGCCTGAGGCTCATTCCACATGCCTGCCAGATAGAGATAATGAGATAATGACCCTAGAGAAAGTTTGGCTCCATTCACAAGCCTTTTAGAAACACGATGCTCATATTGCACAAATCCCAAAACTTCAAAAACATAAAACCATATAACCAATTTGTTCTTTCTTGCACCTTTTCAATTTAAAATTATTAAGACTTCAATTCCCAGAATTCCACAGCCAGGCATGCTCAGTTCCGATTTAAAGCGACAGCATTTGTTTTTCTCCTTTGCGAAAGAAGTTTCTTTCTTTCTTTTTCTTTTTCTTCTCCCTTCCCCTCCTCTCTCTCTCTCTCCCTCCCTCCCCCTCTCAAACACACACACATACACACACACACACACACACACAGAAGTTGGATTGGACTATCTCTCCTACCCCCTTCCCTCTCTCACTCACTCACTCTCTCTCAAACAAACAAACAAAACACACAGACACACCACACACAAACAAAAGTTGGATTGGATATCTTTTCCAATGGCTTGAAAGCAGCTCCTCTGCCACCCCCCCCCCCATTCCCCCCGCTGCCTTCCCCAAACACCTCCCCCATTGCAAATGCAGCCTGGGTGGAAAATGCCTGGAATGAAATCTCTCCCCCCCCCACCCCAATTCACCTCCTGCTGGCAGGCTGGGGTGAGAGGAGAGGCAGAGAAGTTGGAGGGGAGCCGATCCGAGCCTTCCAAAAGAAAGGGGCTGGGCGAAAGTATGTGGGCTACAGCATGGCTCTTTGCCTGGCTTCCTGCCTCCCCCTGTGGTCTCCTAAGTGCTCACTTGTGCTCTCCCTCCCCAAGTGTAGTTTGATTGCAGGCGGAGCCACGTTGCCTTTTCAAACCTGTAATCAGTGAAGCTGGGCTGGATTTTTATATAGTTTTATCCAGCTGTGTGTGTGTGAGAGAGAAATGGATGGCGGCCTGGGGAGGAAGTCACTACGCCTGGGGAGGGAGAGCACGAGCGAGCACTGAGGAGACCATAGGAGGAGGCAGGAAGCCAGGCAAAGAGCCATGCTGTAGCACACACACTTTCCCCCAGCCCTGGAAGGATCCACTATGTAAAAATCCAGCCCAGCTTTTTTGAAAAGGCAACGTGGCTCCGCCTGCAATCAAACTATACTTGGGGAGGGAGAGCACAAGCGAGCCAGAGTCCTTCCCTCCAGCCTTTGCCCAAAGCCCCGCACAGCACCAGGAGGATGAAGTTTGAATTCCTCCCCCTCCCTCCAACCCACACATACCTTTTCCAGCTGCTTCAGAGAGGACTTCAACTCTGCTCTTGCCTCAGGTCCTCTGAAGAAGCCCCACCCTCGCTTCCTTCTCTTTGAGAAGCGTCTTGCAAATGGGCTGCGGGGCAGGGGATCGTACTGGTATGGGGGTGTGGCTATGCCTTCATGGAACGGGTATGCAAAAGTACGGCAAATTTCTGGAACCGGTACGCCCAAAGAGGTGTAGATTCAGCAGCATGCTTAATTTTGATTTGTCTGAAAGCCTATAAGGAAGTTACATGATCTTTTGTGGTTTTGTTTCTTCCCAGATCGGGAACAGACCATGTGAAGAAAGAAGTACATAACTCCAGTCCCTGCCTTCTATCATCTATAATCATACCTACTTGTCACACACACACATACATACACACACACACATGATTTCTAAAAATGATTTGATAAATTATTTGCCATAGCCTTCTCAAATTCTGAATAAAGAACAATGGTTTTTAAAAATTTGCTAATTTGGAATGTTTGCACAGGAAAATAGTTACCGTACAACCACCTCCTCTGTCCTTCACATAATTATTAGCAAGAGCATTATAAAGTCTTTGCTCTGGTGAACTTAGCCATTGGGTGCTTAGAGGAAAAGAATTCAGTTGCCAAGATTTCTGTAACTTAACCTCTTTTCCCTTTCAATAAACTGATGAAAGATGATGCTGTAAGAATTATTTCCTTCCCTCTTGCCTGAAGCTTGAAATATACAACCATTTTGGAGAATCCACATATACGGTAATCCTAAAATGAAGAAATCAGTGGTGAAATTCAACTTTTTTTTAGTATCGGGGGCGTGGCTTGGGTGGCCTGGAAGGGAAGGATACTGCAAAATCTCCATTCCCACCTCACTCTGAGGCCAGCCAGAGGTGGTATTTGCCAGTTCTCCAAACTACTCAACATTTCCACTATCGGTTCTCCAGAACCTGTCAGAACCTGCTGAATTTCACCCCTAGAAGAAATATGATAAACTCTGGCCTTTAGCTTTTTTATTTATTGAATTTTTATCCCATCTTTATTAGTTTATAATTAACTAATGTTCATCAAAGTAATGAACATACTTAATACTCCTTCCTATTATTTTCCTCACAATAACAATCCTGTCAGGTAGGTTAGGCTGAGACAGAGAGAGAATGACTGGCCCAAAGTCACACAGATAGCTTTCATGCCTAAGGCAAACTAGAACTCACAGTCTCCTTGTTTCTAGCCTTGTGTTTTAACCATCTGGACCAGGGGTGTCAAACTCACGTTATCACAGCAGCATCACATGACATATCAAGACTTTCCCTCCTTTGCTAAACCAGGCATGGACATGGGCAGTGCGTGATGCATCCAGTCTGTGGGCAGTGAGTTTAAAAGCCCTGACTTAGACCAAACTGGCTCTTTTATTCTGTTGGGGACATTTCTAAGTGTTGACTTGATCGTTGTAATATTCTCACTTGCTTTCTTATCTTCAATAGTTATAGAACAGGTGCCCAACCTGATTGTCCCCTTTGCTATTCCAGCAACCTTTTGAGAAATCCCTAAAAATAGTCTTAGAGACTTTCCAGCAGCAATATTTATTTTTATTTTATTTTTAAAAAGGTATCTTGTCCCTGATAGAAAAGTAATCATATGAACATTATTTATTACATTTAAAAGTAAAGTCAAGTAAATGAAATCCAATGTAATTTTAGTCCATTTAAATCCACAAACTAGGTTTTGCTATGTCACTCAGATGTCAAGCATGGTCCTCAGTTTAGAAAAAGTTCTGTAACTATGTATTAAACACAGCAGTTTACAATATGAAAAGTATGTCTAATAGTATGAAGTTTATCTCTGTTAGCCAGACTTACCTGAAATGGAAAATATTATATAAACATCAAGCCATATCAATATGCTTCTAAATCTTATTTATGGCTACCCCATTAGTACAACTCCATGATACATAAAGCATTAAAATCATTCTAGATTAGGTTAATCAGACACAGTCCATGTATTATGTCCTACAAGGCGACGTAATCCATCCCGGGTCTCTGCTACTAGCCTAGACTGGAAATAAACAAAAAAGTTGGCAGACTCTTAAGAGGCATAGTGGGAGGACTTGCTTTGGAAGTTGTACTGGCCTGTTCTAGTTTTGCCAGTGGACTGAAACGTGGTATTCTTTGTGACACTTAAGATTGGCAATCTTAAGCAAAGCCACTGAGTTTCATTTAATGACAGGATTCTGCATACCCTGTTTTCCCGAAAATACGACTTATCCCAAAAATAAGCCCTAGCATGTTTTTTTACGCATGTACCTAATATAGGCCCTACCCCACCAAAAGCCCCACTTCAGAGCCTGCTCAGTCGGCCAGCTGCCCATCCCAGTGCCGCAGCGATGAGGTAAGATGGGGGAGTGGTGCAACAGGAGTCTACATGGCCTCTGGCCCACTTCTTCTGCTTGCTCACAACTGCCATGGAATAGGAGGCAGAGTGGTGTGTTGGTGCCATGGCTGCGAAGTGTGGCAGGTGTCAGGGCATGGATGGCCTGGCTGTGGGAGCCCTGAGGTAAGCTGGTGTGGGGCGCGTGGGGCAGTTCCACCCCCGCCTCATGGCGATGACACCATGCAGCCTCCTGCCCCACCAAGAGCAAGCAGAAGTTGGTCTCCCGAGCATGGGGAAAAACAACAACAAGACACCTCCCCAAAATAAGCCCTGTCTTATTTTTAGGGAAACACAGGTAGCACTACCCAAGCTCTGGTCTGCAAGAGATATGGCTTGTTTGCTTCCATGAAGTACAGCTAAAGATGTCCTTGAATTATGTTTGACTCCTGCTGGCTCAAGGAACATGTCCATACACCACAGCAGTATCTTAAAGCAGTGGGCTGGAAATAGAAACCATGGTGGAATGGATTACCCATAGAATGATATAAGACCCTGTTAGCAGGTTGCTATTTATTAAGGCAAATAATTTTCCCTGAGCACATCACAAAATGTCATTCAGGGAAAAAAAGAGACTTAGCTAGATTTGGCTGCGTTACTTTTTCAGATTCTCACATGTTAATTCCCTCAAAGGATCAAGAGCCAATGAGTGATGAACCAGATCCTTTAATTAGGATCCTTTTCCTGTCCTGTCTTCTAACATATGAAATAAAGCTGAGGGCCACCTTTTCAAAAATTCCTCAGTTTCTTTCATATCAAAGTATCTGTCAGAAGATGACAGTGAATGCCAGATCAAACCGCAAAACGTCTCTTCACTTTTAGTGTTTTTGCTACTGCTGCTTCTTTCAAAAAAAGGAAAAAAGTTTTCCCTTTTTGGGGGGGAGGGGGGCTGGATTTTTTCCCCCTCATGTACTTTAACTTCCAATGGCATTGATGTCATTTTGGTGATAGGGATCACAAAAGATCACGAAATCCCAATATAATCCTGTTGGTTGCATTTAGTCTTTTAAAAAACAGTGAAGGCAAATTAGATGAGGTTCAGTTATGATGGATCAGATCTGTGATACAAGGATGAAGCAGTGAGCATTCTACTACACTCAAGCACTATAGTTGTGAAGCTATTTTCGGTGGATTACGACTCCAACAAAAAAAAAAGGTGCTCTCTGAAGTGCAGAGAACCAAAACAATAATAGAAATACTTACCCTCAAGACCCTTTTAAGCGTTTGATAGATTGATGCCTAACCATCAGAGGGAAGTAGAATTATAGACATGGCCGCCCACAACACGACAGTTTCTTAAGTACAGAACAAGGAGGAAGTTTTTCAAACAAGAGTTGAAAAGAAATGATTATGTAGATAGCCTTGTACAAGTGGATACTAAAAAACCAGTAGGCCACACAATATATGCTTAGATTGCTTTTGGCTAGGTTGGTCACAGGCTCTGTAAGCTGATGGGAGAACCCCTCCCAGAGTTTTGCAAAGCAATTTTCACTTTTTCAAAATGGCTCTTGTAATCAAAGTAGCCCTTCTGGTGTGGGGGTGGGGAGAAAATAAAGAGGCTGCCCTTGAAAGAATTTTGAAAGAGGATTTTGTTATTTGTGAAAGCACGAACTGGTGCCATTTATTCTCAGCCACGTTTCTCTGCATATTAAATGAAGGGTGAATTAACACGGAAGAAAGAAGGGCTGGCTCATTTGAACATTTCCTCGAGTATAGATGGGGGGATGGCACTTGGATGAAAGGTCTTCACATCGCATTGTAGTTTTTGTCACAAGTTCTCGCAGGCAAAGCAGATCAATGTTTAATGACTGGAGCCCTTGGTCTGGGGAAAGGTTGGTCCCTCCAAGTCTGAAAATGTTGTTTGTTAGTTATTACTGTCACATTTCAAATGAAGACTAAAATAAATCAGAGAGCTGAAGTCGGACTTTCTGGCTGCAGAATGATTGCATTCTTAAATGAGAATCAGTGAGGAAATATTTGGAGTGGAGGGTGCAACTAGAGAGGGAAGAGCATTTACATTAACATCTCTTTAGCTTTGTCAGTATGCTGCAAGCATCTCTCTTTACTTAAGCTCCGGTGTCTTTTGGTCTTTATCTGTTTTCACACATGCGCTTTCCTGTTGCGCCCCTTCTCTCCTAATTATTTAATATTTTGATTGAGTGCTGATTAGCAATATTAGCAAACTTTGCTTGTCAACAAGTCTGGAAGTGAACAGACTTTCGGATTTAGTTCAGCTACCTTGGCATTTGTATTGTAAACAAACAGTTGGTCTCGTGCATATATAAAAGCTACTTGCAAAGAGCTGAAATCTTGGGATGTGAAAGCCAAGATCTGGAGATGTCAGAGTAAGGATCGGCAGATAGACCTTTTCAAACTTCTCAGCTTGAAGATGCATAGACTTCCACTCCCAGAATTCTCCACCCAACACATTGGCTGGAGAATTCTGGGAACTGAAGTCCAGACATTTCAGCATGGACAAATATGAAAAATGTTGCTGTAGAGCAGGGGTGTCGAACTTGATCTAATTAAGGGCTGCATCAGGATTGTGTTTGACCTTGGGTGTGGCCAGGGTGGGCATGGCCATGATAGGCATGGCCACATCGATGTTCTGCAGCCCTCTCCCAGCAAAAACAGCCCAGGACGGCCGCACGTGGCCCTCCCTAGCTTCGTTTTCACTGGCAGAGGACTGCAGGAGGCCATTGCAGCCAGAAATAGAGCTTGGGAGAGCTGTGTGTAGCTGTTCTGAGTGCCGTTTTCACTGGCAGAGGCACCGCAGGCTGATCCTTTGCTGTTGCCAGATCTAAGCACCCTGCCGGCCAGATCCAGCCCACGGGCCTTGAGTTTAACACCCCTGCTCCATCAATGGCAGAGATTTAAGTTGTCCTTGGCTGTATTGATATTTTTTAAAATATAAAGATCCCTAGATTGTATCATAGTATTCCGCTTTTGGTAAGCAATGTCAGGGGAAAAATTTCACCCTGAAGAAAGTGAGGTCTAGGATCGCGGCTGATTCCAACAGCATATGCATTAAGATGTGAAGAAAAAGAATAAAAGTCTTGGGAAGCATATTCTAATTAATAAACAAACTTTAATACAAAAATAATAAATGAAATAAAACAAAACTAACTAATTGTTACATTTTGATAATAAAGGTTCCGTCTGCCAGTTTTCCTGGCAGCCGGACAAAAGTTCAGCAGTAGCTCTCTTTCTCTCTCTCTCTCTCTCTTCTGAAATGTGTGAAGACATGCGCAATAAATCACTGTCAGATAAGAACTTTTATGACCTGCGCAATAACTCTTTCTCAGTTTAACTCTTTAGTGTCAGTTCAGTCAGTTCATGTCTAGCAAACATTTTTAACGTAGTGACAAGCAAGGAGTGGCATATTTCCCTCTTTGACATGGTCCAAGGAAAGCCTGAAGGTTACGTGTAAAATTTAGGCTTAGTGGCCCATCCATATAGGCCATTGATGGCGAAACTATGGCATGTGTGCCTGAAGTGGCACCCAGAGCCATGTCACCTGGCATGTGTACCATTGCCCGTTCCTTATCTGGGTTTCTGATGCGCATGTGCGTGTTATGATCAGCTGGTCTTCTGTTTTCAGGCATGAGCATGTGTGCCAGCCAGCTGATCATTACACACGCATGCGCACCAGTAACCGGAGACTTGCTGGCACACATCCAAGCGCTGGAAAGCAGAAGTTCATTTTCCAATGAGCCCCCTGGGCAGTTTTTTCTGGGTTTCAGCCCAGACGCACACCCACGCACACTCCCTTTTTGGCACTCAGTACAGAAAAGGTTCACCATTACTGATATAGGCAATTGATGAAGAAAGAGCAGAATGTATGTACCAGCATCACGATGGGAAACTCTTTTTGATGCAAGAAAAACAGTTGTGTGGCCTGCAATCAAACATCACATAATTGTTTCCTTCTCCTCCACAGATGCTTTTGTGTATTATTTTGGAGCGAAGCCAAGGGACAGAAGTGGGAGTGAGGCAGGAGAGGGCTTCCCAACTATAATTTAATTTTAATATGATTTTCTGTGGACTCAAATGGATAGGTAGCACTTTCACTCTGGTAGGGAAAGGCCATCATTCCCCAAATAATGTTAAATGTGCATCATGATTTCAGGCCTTATTGAATGAAGACAGCTCTTCGTTCAACCTTGTACACCAGAGAGAAATGAGCTAATCTAAGCTTTTGTCTCTCCTAGTGATTTTCTGCAAGCAAGGAAGAAGTCACAAATGTGACATACCTATTTGCCATGTAAAAAGGCAATACCTACTCCATGATGTAGACATATTTAATTTGAATGCATGTAGGTTATCTGGTTGGGTGGCAGTTGCAGCATGGAAGCAACATTTTTTTTTGAGCATGTTTTAAAATTATTATAAATTGACCGAAAGTGAAAATGGAATTATATTTGGATTTTATACTGTAATGTTTAATTTGATTGAATTTAATAATAGAACTAATATGCTGATTGTAATCAATTATATACTAATGCATTATATATAAATGTATACTATGGGTATGGAGGGAGGGGGGCCTCACACATTTTGCAACTGCCAAAATTTGTATACCTGTCCATTTACCCTTTTCCCTATAAATCTTGAAAAACCAATAAAATTTTATTACAAAAAAAATAATAAAAAAAATAAAAAAAAATAAAATAAAATTCCCAGGGAAAGGCTGAGACATTTTTCGCTTAGCGACAATATTTTTATAAAATCATAAACAAAGTAACAATAAAGTCAGAGTAGCAGGGTATGTGTCAGTGTGTCAGAACTGAACTACAGGTAGACCTCAAGTTACGACCACAAGTTTATGTTGCTAAATGAAACATTTGTTAACTGAGTTTGGCTCATTTTATGACTTTTCCTGCAGTTGTTAAGTGAATCATTGCATTTAAATTAGTAACAAATTGGTAAGTGAATCGGGATTTCCCATTGACTTTGCTTGGAGTCCATAGGGTGTTCAGGGAGGGGTAGCACCTTTGGTGTAGCGGCATGTCATGTCCTTTTAGGGTAGCTTGTTTTAGAGCAGCTTGTCCACCTTTGCTCCCCACCTGCCACTCAGCTCTCACCTGTGGCTCCTAATAGCTGTAGCATGTGCAACAGCCACACCCCAAGCAACAGCTTCAACAGGCTAGCCACACCAGGTTGAGAGTAGCCATTGGGTCACTACCTTCGGTGAGATAGGGACTTGTCTATCCCAAGCATATGAAGACAGATTCCAGTGGATTGAGCGGATAAAAACTACTAGAATAGGACAATGGTTATGAAATCGGTCTCTGCAAGCGATGTGCTACACTAAGAGCATGGCAAGACATGAAAGACAGCCGGTCAACCACTGAGCCCAGCCGATCTCCAAGTGAGGTCGACTCTTGTCCTGCTATTGGAGCAAGTTGGAATCTGGGAAGAGAGAGGGAGGCTGGCTATGCGCACCTCTCCCTGACTTTAATCCAATTCACATGCAAGTCTTGACTTCCCCCCAATTCTCGTGAACCTTCAAAGTCCTGTGGCAGTGGGGCGAGTGATGAAGCAGCAGGTGTGGATACACTGGGAGCTGCAGCCATGGACCTGCACACAGGCGACTTAGGTCTAATGGTCGTCTTCTTGCTGACCAGAGCAACAGCTGCATTCGGCGTCTACCTGAGAGACTGACCACACTGCTCATCTCCATAGTAAGAGGAAGGAGCTAGAAAAGGTGCCCTAAACTTTGTTGCTTGTTGGAAGGTCGCAAAAGGTGATCAGATGACCCTAGGACAGTGGTGGGCAACCTTTTTTTTCAAGTGAGCCAAATCTCGCCAAAACCACGATTGAAATTTATTTTGAGAGCCACATTTTTAAAACCGAAAATACATAGGATGGTACACTGTTTTTAGTTTCAATAAACTCTGGCATTTGAAGCATGCAAGTCTTAAAGCTGTCAAGTTACAAGATCCTTGCACCCCTAACCCTTTAGAAAAAAACCCCATGGGTCTTCAAACCTGACAGCTTGAAGACTTGTGGACTTCAACTCCCAGAATTCTGAGAATTGAAGTCCACCAAGGACATCAATCATATTAGCCCAGGGATCTGCAAAATTGGCTCTTAAGACTGGTGGACTTCAATTCCCAGAATTCTGAGAATTGAAGTCCACCAGTCTTAAAACAGCCAACTTTGCAGACCCCTGTGTTAGCCCAAAGCCTGGTGCTGGGCCTTGCTCCCCCATTGGTGGAGCCCCAAGAAGCGAGGAGGGAGAAAAAGAGACGGAGGCCAAGGAGCTTCCCCCCCGCCCCCTCCCAGCAAAAATCTAACCGGGGAGCCGGGCAGTAGCAAATTAGCCAATCATGCGAGGAAAGCGAGGTCTGACCGGGTGGGCAGCGAAACTCCAGGGCTCTCTGTTCTAATTCCCCGTGAAAACTGTTGCCTCTGAAGCGTTTGCTCTACTGTTTGAACCTTTAAGCGTCCCTTTCCCTTTTTTCTTTTCAACCCACAATGATTAGGGAGGATCCTGAAGTCGGGCGGGGACGAGAAGCGAGGAGGCAGAAAAGGCTAAACTGCCTCCTCGCTTCTTGTCCCCGCCCGACTTCAGGATCCTCCCTAATCATTGTGGGTTGAAAAGAAAAAAGGGAAAGGGACGCTTAAAGGTTCAAACAGTAGAGCAAACGCTTCAGAGGCAACAGTTTTCATGGGGAATTAGAACAGAGAGCCCTGGAGTTTCGCTGCCCACCCGGTCAGACCTCGCTTTCCTCCCGCCCAACTTCAGGATCCTCCCTAATCATTGTGGGTCGAAAAGAAAAAAGGGAAAGGGGCGCTTGTTTTGAAGTGCCCGAGAGGAGGGAGGGGAGCGGGCGCTTCAAAACAAGCGCCCCTTTCCCTTTTTTCTTTTCGATCCACAATGATTAGGGAGGATAATAATCCGGCACACAGAAGAGCCGCATTAAAATGTGTAAAGAGCCGCTTGTGGCTCGCGAGCCGCGGCTTGCCGACCACTGCCCTAGGACACTACAGCCATCATAAATGTGAACCAGTCACCAAACATCTGAATTGTGATCATATGATTATGGGGATGCGGCAAAGGTCGTAAGTGTGAAATACGGTTATACTTTTTTGAGTGATGTAACTTTGAATGGTGACTAAATGAACTGTTGCAAGTTGAGGACTACTTGTACATATGGCTGTGTTTGTCAGGGCAGAGTATTAGAAGTAAGGACAAGCTGAGGATCAGAGGTTAAAGTTTGGAAGAGTAAACGCCTCTCCCAAAGGGCAGTCACTACGTAGCCAGATGCCTCAAGTTTTGGCCCTAGGGATACATTGCACAGAGAGGTTATTGGTTCCTGGTAGGACTCTTGGTAATGTACAGTCTAAGATTTAATGTCAGCAACATGCTGCCCCATCATACTTTCTCTCTCCCTCACTTTTGGTGATATTTCTAATCTATGGGTTTGGATAATCAAGGGACAAAATAGAAATAATAAAATAGCATGATGATGATGATGATGATGATAACAACAACAATAATAATAATGGCCAGGATGAACTGCATGGATACTGGCTAAAACACCTGACAAGCCTCCATCATCGCATGCCACTCAATTTGATCAAATGCTTCAAAATGCAACAAGCGAAGAATGGTTAACAGCTGGCTGAACATACTTGATAATGAAAGATCCAGAAAAAGGTACAGAACCAAGCAACTATCGCCCAATTACTTGTCTGCCAACAACATTCAACCTTTTTACAAGGATACTGGAAAATTCAGTATTCAATCATCTCATGGAAAACAGTTTGTATCCAGTAGAACAAAAAGGAAATTATAAAAAATCAAGAGGAACAAAAGATCAGCTGCTCATAGGCAAAATGGTACTAAAAAATGCAAAATGAAGAAAAACAAATTTAAATATGGTGTGGATTGATTACAAGAAGGCATTTGACTCATTACCCCACACCTGTCTGGAAAACTTTGGAATCAGCAAAAATATCTGTACATTTTTGAAAGCAAATATGCAAAAATGGAAAACAGTTCTAACAACAAATGGGGAGAACATTGGTGAAGTCAACAAAAGACGAGGAATCTTCCAAGGGGATTCACTTTCACCACTACTGTTCAACATTGCATTAATTCCACTGACAATAACCCTACGAAACACAAAACTGGGATACCAAATCTCAAGCCAACATGGCAAGATAAACCATCATGGATGACTTAAACCAACATGGATGACTTAAAAATGTATGCGAAAAGCCCCACTGAACTTAAATCAATACTCAACACAGTTCAGCTGTTCAGGAGTGACATAAAAATGAACTTTGAGCTTGAAAAATGTGCTATATTATCCATGCAGCGAGGAAAAATGGAAAAAACAGAAGGAATAGAACTGGGAAATGGAAATATAGTGAAAGCATTAGCAAAGGATGATGGTTACAAGTACCTAGGCATATTGGAAGCAGATAAGATCTTGAATGGAAAAGTCAAAGAGTCAACGCAAAAGGAATACCTCAGGAGAGTCCGCAAAATATTAAAATCAAAGCTGAATGCTGGAAACATAATTAAAGCCATTAATACATGGGCAGTTCCAGTGATACGCTACTCAGCTGGAATCATCAACGGGACTGTGACTGAACTGGAAAACTTGGACCGGAAAGCACACAAACTTTTGAATATGTACCACGCTTTACATCCACAAAGTGACATCGACAGGTTGTACTTGCCAAGAAAAATAGGGGGCAGAGGGCTATTGCAAATCCATCAAACTGTAGAAGAAGGAAAACGAAGTTTGAATGATTATGTGAACAGTACAGAAAAATTGCTGCAGGCTATGAAAACGGAGAACAGCATAAAAACAACAGAAACAAAGTCAGTATATAAGGAAAAACAGCTGGATGAGATTAAATAGATGGAAAACCAAAGATTTGCATGGACAGCACTTGAAAAACGTTGAAGGAAAATGTGATGACAACTTGACATGGACATGGCATAAGATGGGAACCATCAAGAAAGAAACGGAAGGTTTAATACTGGCTGCTCAAGAACAAGCACTACAAACTAATGCCATGAAAACGAAGATACAAAAATCCACTGACAACCCAAACTGTCGACTTTTCAATAACAAAGTCGAAACTGTTTCACATTCAATATGTGAATGCAGCAAAATTGCACAAACTGATTACAAAGCTAGACATGACTGAGTTGCTAAATTAATCCACCGGTCATTATGTAAAAAATATGATTTACCTGTATCCAGAAAGTCATGGGAACATAAAGTGGAAAAAGTTATCAAAAATGAGAAGGTGAAGATCTTGTGGGACTTTCGAATACAGATCGTCATTTGGAGCACAACACGCCAGATATCACGGTTGTAGAGGGCCGAAGTGTACAGTTTATTGATATCACTGTTCCTGGAGATGCCAGAGTCGAAGAAAAAGAACTAGAAAAAATAATGAAATATCGCGACCTGGCCATCGAAACTACACGGCTATGGATGAAGCATGTAACAGTGATACCCATTGTCATTGGGGCACTTGGTACCATGTCCAAGAATTTTACAAGATACATCAACAAATTGCAGCTTCCTGCAAAAACACCAGCGGAACTGCAAAAAACTGTGCTATTCGGAACATCTTATATTTTAAGAAGGTACTTGGTTGATACCTAGGATGCTGGCAGCAAACCGTATCAACCTTTAGCACCAGTCAATGGTATTTGTGATGTATTTTTGAATGTTCAGTTGGCTGAGTTTCATGTTTAATGAATAAAGTATAAATAATAATAATAATACCAACTGGTCCCAAAGGCTGTGAATCTCACCAAAGATTAATCACATAATAATAATACCTAAAGGGCTACCTCGCTATTTGGAAATTCTACATTTATCGGACTTGAACATTCTGATTTTACAAAAAGCCACCCTACTTGGAACAGCTTATATCCTCCGACATTATCTTAACAGTTCCTAGGTCCTTGGTTAGGACTCGAGCTGTTGAGCTACCAACCAGCCCCAAAGGCTGTGAATCTCACCAAAGATTAACCAAACAATAATAATTAAAAACCCTAGGACATTGGCAGCAACCCGTATCAACCATTAGCACCAGTCAATTGTATTTGTAATGCATTTTTGAATGTTCAGTTGACTGAGTTTCATGTTTAATGAATAAAGTATAAATAATAATAATAATACCAACTGGTCCCAAAGGCTGTGAATCTCACCAAAGATTAATCACATAATAATAATACCTAAAGGGCTACCTCGCTATTTGGAAATTCTACATTTATCGGACTTGAACATTCTGATTTTACAAAAAGCCACCCTACTTGGAACAGCTTATATCCTCCGACGTTATCTTAACAGTTCCTAGGTCCTTGGTTAGGACTCGAGCTGTTGAGCTACCAACCAGCCCCAAAGGCTGTGAATCTCACCAAAGATTAACCAAACAATAATAATTAAAAACCCTAGGACATTGGCAGCAACCCGTATCAACCATTAGCACCAGTCAATTGTATTTGTAATGCATTTTTGAATGTTCAGTTGACTGAGTTTCATGTTTAATGAATAAAGTATATAATAATCATAATAATAATTTGTCGATACCTAGGATGCTGGCAGCAACCCGTATCAACCATTAGCACCAGTCAATAATATTTGTGATACATTTTTAAATGTTCAGTCAACTGAGTCTCATGTTTAATGGATAAAAGTATAATAATAAATATATCAGCAATATAGGTGATACTTGGAATATAAAAATGTTTATAGGTTTCCAAATATTCAGTAATACCTCTTCTTGTTACAGGAACCAGAAGACAAGTGGAAACGTATGCCCATTGGGCAGCATTTCTTTTCTTTTTAACTAGAATATGAAGGCATGAATTCCAGATCTGTGAAAAATGTTCTAATCCTCATTCTTGACGCTGCTAGATATTTCTTAAAAAGTAATTTATATGATCAACAAACTCATTTTGGTTGCATCTATTATTCAGAAAACATTATACAAATCGGTGTCATATTTCTTTCCTATTTATCCAATACGGAGAATGTGATGCTTCTTTGATAAAAAAAAAAAACCAGTTATTTCATTTGTAACTAGACCTTTAATATTACTGCTGAGGCCAGTAATACAAGATGAAAGGAAACGAGAGATAGGCACAGGTGGGTGGGTAACAAATTAAATTTGATCTACGGGAGGAGCAGGAAATGTTTTTTTTCAGAGCAGGTTCTAGTTGAATAAAAGTAAACGTTTCCTCTGTCCAGTCGTGACTGACTCTAGGGGGCAGTGCTCATCTCTGTTTCTTGTCCAAGGGAACCAATGTTGTCTGAAGACAATTTCCATGGTTATGTGGCCAGCATGACTATACACCGAGGAGACGGAATGCTGTTACCTTCCCACGAAAGTGGTACCTATTTATCTACTTGCATTTGCATGCTTTTGAACTGCTAGGTGGCCAGAAGCTGGAGAGAATAACACGGTGGTGCTTTCATGCAGCGCTTGGGTGTTGAATCCAGACTGTCAACTTACCAGCTGACCAGTTCAGTGTCCTTAACTACTGAACCATGCGCTCCCTTCTACTTGAATACATTTACTCCAAACTTCAATATGGTAAATGATCATTAACCATGAAACAAAATTAAAACAAAACATCAAAGAAATCTGCTTTTGGCTTGGTGAAATCTTGTTTTGTCCAGTAAGAAAAGCAGGTCTTTCACTATCAGATATATTGGTTACATTGTTTTGCTTCAACAATATATGTAAATGGGGTGGAGACAATTGTCTTTTCTAAGTGCCCACTTTACCTGACCACAAATACAATTATGTGGGATCCAGATGCCTTCTTTAAGGAAACAATTCTTTTTTCTGCTACATTAGCAAATTTGCATTATTAGGAAGTCCAGTTGTGCAAAAGAGTGTAGTCTTATCCAAGGAAATAAACAGATAAATAATTCAGGCCAGCCCAGTCATAGACTCTGGGTGGCTCAACTAGCCCTATCAACATCTTTTCAGAAATGTCAGGGATTTAAAATAAGGACAGTGCATCTGAGGCAGGGGTGAAATTCAGCAGGTTCTGAAAGGTTCTGGAGAACCGGTAGCGGAAATTTTGAGTAGTTCGGAGAACCGGCAAATACAACCTCTGGCTGGCCCCAGAGTGGGGAGGGAATGGAGATTTTGCAATATCCTTCCCGTGCCACGCCCACCAAGCCACGCCCACAGAACCGGTAGTAAAAAAAATTGAATTTCACCACCGATCTAAGGGCCTTCAGATTTATGTCCAGATGTATGTAGGCATATATGTGTGCATTTCCCACCTTTATTATTTTTACAAACAATTCCAGAACACACACAATACTCTTTCCTCCTGCTCTTTTCCCCACAACAACCCAGTGAGGTGAATTAGGCTGAGGGCGAGTGACTGCCCCAAGTCACTTAGCTGGCTTTCATGGCTAAGGCAAGACTTGAACTCACGGTCTTGTGCTTTCTACCCTGGTGCCTTAACCACTAGGCCAAATAGTGTAAGTTCTGACTCTGTCCAAGAAGAAAGTATGAAAGGTTCTGAGTTATTTCTGTATGGTTGACTTGGTTTTCCAGTTCTGGGAGTTTGAGCTATATGAGTAGGGAAATCTACCCATCAACCTATGTTGATGTTGATAGCAGGCAAAAATATAAGAAACCAATGGGATAACTTCTTATTTTTCTGCTATCCAATGAAAATCAGTTTTCGACTTAAATGCCAGAGAAATTGTCCAAACAAATGTTTACCAAGCCATTTAAAAATGATTGTGGATGTGCTTCTGGTATTTGTGATTATTCCTAAAATAGCTTTTAACTAAATATTGACATATCAATAAAAAATACAATTCTAATGATTGATGCCGGAAGAATTCAAGGTCCTTTCCGTTTTTTGGGGGGAAGAGAGAAGAAATATAATAAACTGAAGTGAGTGTGGTAAATTAATTTGTTAAACACATTTATTGAATTGTTAACAATAACCAAACACAGTGTATGACCTTTGTAAAACAAGAAACAGAAAAATGGATTAATTCCAGTCTTGGCAGTTCCTACTACAGGTATGTGATGAGGGGGAAAATATTTCAATTTCCTTTATATTCTTCAGTGATCTATTTACAATACTTATCTTGGCATCTGTCCATTATTAAGCAAATGGAAAGACTATGATCCAGAAATAAATCTCCCTTACTATCTCCCTAGTTCTGCTTTGCCAGTAACCAATAATGAGGGTGATATGACAGCTTTCCAAGGATTACTTGGCACACAGAACACAAATCCACTTGGATGGCAGCAGCAACCCACCTTTTTAATGGAGTTATGATGGGAAAGAGAAGAAGGGAGAAGGGAAACAGAGGAAGAAGTTCATATATACAAAGTCTGAACAGTCTTTTCATTGTGGGCGATAGTAGTTTCAGGTAAACAGTATCAAAATTGTAATCATGGGAATGGCAGATATTGTCCTTTTTTTTTTCTCTTATGACTGATCATATGAATACATTTCATTGAGCTGAATTTCCAACTTGGCATCCTTTTCTCTCGAGTGTGGCTCCATGAAGTACAAAGACCGAGGACTGAATGGGGCTGGGGCATTCTGTAGTATATCAATTCACAGTAGTAGCATTCCGTTGAGGCGAAAACGTCTTCCCGTTTAGTGTCTTAATTACTTCAGGAGCCATTCATTTACTGAAAGAGAAAAAACAACAACAACACCCAATAACTATGGAAAAATTTCCACAATGACACTCTTCCCCCCCTTTTTTTATTTTTCTCTTGTTACAACTACGTCAACAAAAAAGCACAATAAAGAATGTTCTTTCTGCGCCAATTCAGAAAAGTTCAAACTGCCCAAGGAGCTGCTGATTCTGTTCTACAGAGGAATTATTGAGTCTGTCATCTGCATCTCCATAACTGTCTGGTTTGGTTCTGCAACCCAACAAGACAGACACAGACTTCAATGGATAATTAGAACTGCAGAAAAAACAATTGCTACCAACCTGCCTTCCATTGAGGACCTCTATAGTGCACGAGTCAGAAAGAGGGCTGTGAAAATATTTACAGATCCCCCCTCACATCCTAGTCATAAATTCTTTCAACTCCTACCCTCAAAACGACACTATAGAGCACTGCACACCAGAACAACTAGACACAAGAACAGTTTTTTCCCGAATGCCATCCCTCTGCTTAACAATTAATTCCCTCAACACTGTCAAACTATTTACTAAGGCTGCATTACTATTACTATTAATCTTTTCATCGTTCCTATCACCCATCTCCTTCCACTTATGACTGTATGACTATAACTTTGTTGTTTGTATCCTTACGATTTATATTGATTGTTTCCTAATATGATTTGATTGCTTATTTGTACCCTATGACTATCATTAAGTGTTGTACCTTATGATTCGTGATGAATGTATCTTTTCTTTTATGTACACTGAGAGCATATGCACCAGAGACAAATTCCTTGTGTGTCCAATCACACTTGGCTAATAAAGAATTCTATTCTATTCTACAAATAAAAGATCACTGAAATATCTGAAGGATAGATGGTGGAGTCAGCTACTGAGTATGAAACCAAATAAATAAATACATGTGTAAATAAATACATCCTAACTGGACAATAGTATACAATTCCCAGGGCTTTTTCCAGCATTTGAAATGTTGGTATACCTGCCAGTGGATGGGATAGTGGGAACAATGAGATAATGAGGTTATTAGAGATCCTGATGTCCTGCTGGTAGGGGAAATCAAACCTTGCCTTGAAATCAAACTTTGGAGCCAGAAGTGGATGTATTTCAAAAAAGAAGTCAAACATTGGTTCTTACAGAGGGGAGAAAGTTTTCAGCATTAGTGAAAGAAAAGGAATATTTCATAATTGTTCACAATATCTCAAAATGTGTCACTTGTTTTTACATTCAATCAGATTATTAATCCACCTCACTCGGTGATGATGAACCTATGTTACATGTGCCAAAGGTGACATGACAGGACATGGCATTTTGAGTGACGCATCTTATTTGCATGCAAGCAGAGTCGAATTAGACATTTTTTTTGGAATTTTTGACATACTGAGCCCAAAAGATTCACCATGATTGATCTAACTTAATATTGGTTAGGCTAGTGCTGTGATGGCAAACCTGTGACATACCAAGCCTTCTCTGTGGGCATGTGAGCCAAGCCCCAGCTCAGCTCCACAGTGCATGCGTTCTGATTTTCAGCTGATTTTCGGGTTTCTGCTGTGCCTGTGCAGGGGATGGAGAACATGTGGAAGACATGTGTGCATGCATGGGGGCGGAGGGGTCACATGCACCACACTCCACCCCCGCAGCCAATATTTGGTTCCAGGAGGCTGCAGGGAGGCCTGCTAGGCTCAAAATAGGGCAGTGTGACCCCCTCGTGGCCCATTTTTGCTCCCAGGAGGCTTCAGGGGGGGTCGTGCATGTGGAGGAGTACAGGGGTGGGTCGCACATGCATGTGCAGAGGGACAGGCACACGAGGGGGGGGGTCGTGCGTACATTGCATTATGCGTGCGGGCCAGTGGTGGGTTCCGGATCCCGTTGCAACTGGTATGATGCAACGGCGCTGGGGGCAGCTTAGTGTCCTAATAAGCATTTCATGGTGCATGTCAGACATCTTGGGCTTAACTCCTGCTAGTTATGGGAGTTCAGGTCTAAAACCCCTGGAAGATACTGTACAGGGAATACTGGTTTAAATTAGAACGGTATTTTTCAAACTTTGCAACTTTAAGAAGTGTGGACTTCAACTCCCAGAATTCCCCAGCTCACATGGAGAATTGAGGAACCTGAAGTCTACATATCTTAAAGAAACCAGATTTGGAAGAAGACACTGGATTAGAAGGTTCCTCAGGGAAGGGAGTGTTACTGGCATTCCAAAATAAAAGAAAAACGGTTGTTCTAGAAAGAATTGTGCTTTTAATTTCCTGGTTGCCAGTGTTTTTTTTTTTTTTAAAGAAAAAGATTTCTTACTAAAAAAAAAGCAAAACCAAACAAAATGACATCCACTTTCTCCTCCTTGATCGCCAAATAAGTTATGCCAACCTGGGAAAATGGACTAATTAAATCTGTGAACTCTTGCTGGCATTTGTTCTTGAGCCTTAAAATCTGTGTTTTGTTGCCTATAAATGATTCCACTGTTTTGAAACAGAATCTGTTTATCCCAGTGCATGTTATGCAGAATCCTTTAGGAAAGATATGATATGATATCTTTAGTTTTTTTCAAGGATATTTATTTTCAACTCCAACTTCTGGTACTGCTCCTTTCGTTCATATTCATAGCCAGAACTCCAACTATCACCATGCCAGGTCTGTTTGGCCCCCTCAGAAGGCGCTATTTTTCTGAATGTTTTGAAGCCCCCTTAGAAGACTGAAAGAGCTGTCTTCTGTAGTGGCAGAACATATATTTTCCACATCCAAAAATCCCAGTTTTAATCTTAGCATTTCTACTTACTCACCAGAGAGATCCTTGTCCGAGACTGTGAAGAGAGTTATTAAAGTAGAAAATATTGGGCCTGACAAACAAACAATTTAACCAGTAGATCAAACCTCCTTAAACTGACATTGTAAGACAAAATGGATTCCAAAACAGAAAACATTACCTTGAAATGAATATAGTGTTGGGGACATACCTCTATACTGTAGCTTCTGTGCTCTATTGTTTGGGCAATCTTTCCCTTGTAAACTAAAGTTGATGTTTGTTCGGATACATCGATTGTTGAGAGGCTGGACTGGTCTGAAGTTATCACTCATACTCAGAAAAATCTGTGAAGGCTGATTCTGGCTCAGTAACCGTAAAGAATGCATCTGCATAAATATAAAAAGTGAAGACGGAGTGAGATTGACTTTTAATCTTAATGTTCTGAGAGCAAAACATTAGTTCCTAACTTGGGTATTGTTTAACAGATTTTTGATGAATAGAACCAGATGATGATGATATAAAGGTTTTCTTTATTTGATGAGAGAAAATATTTGGGGCATTTGTTTAAATAGAAAAGGAGAAAATAGAAAATATAAGAGGAAGGATTCAAATTCAGTTCATTGGATATTTGTAATTCAGGTTGTCCTTGATTTACAATAGGTTGTTTAGTGACCATTCAGAGCAGGGGTGAAATCAATTTACTTTAGCTAATGATTTGCAAATGTGACGCATGCGCAGAGCACCAAAAATGGGATGTGATGACGTTCGGGCGGGGGGTGGAGCCTCCCGCTGCCACTGCTACCGGTTCGTCCAAACCAGATAGAACTGGCTGAATTGCACCACTGATTCAGAGTTACAATGGCACTGAAAAAAGTGATCAAAATTTGGATGCTTGGCAACTGATTTGTATTTACGACGGTTGCAGTGTCCCAAGATCACGTGATCCCCTTTTGAGACCTTCCAACAAGCAAAGTCAATGGGGAAGCCAGATTCATTTAACAACTGTGTTATTAACTGAACAACTGCAACAATTCACTTAACAAATATGGCAAGAAAGATTGCAAAATGGGGCAAAGCTCACTTAACATATGTCTCACTTAGCAATATGAATTTTGGGCTCAGTTGTGGTCATAAGTCGAGGACTACCTGTTATTTCTGATCATTTTTAATGGATTTTTGCTGTTTAAGATGGCTTGGGGTTTTTAAAAATTGGTTGTTAGAGAAGGGGATGTTTTATGCAATGAATAGATGGTTGGTTTTATTTTAAGAGGTGGTTATAAGATATTAATGCTGATTATACTTGCTAAGGACGAAGGGGGAGAGTTCTTTTTTCTTTCTGTGCACTTTTTAAATTTAATTTCTTATATAAAATATTTTCTTCTTTTAATGTATTTTGTACTATGTAGATGATATCAGTTTTACATACATAATCTTTAGTAAAATTATTCAGAGAAGAGAGCAAAACATGAAGCTAATTATAATCTGGGACAATTGGTGAACAGGAATTTGGCCAATTATGGTGAGGGTGGTAATAAATCAGCACTGTAAGAACAGTCCAAAGCCGCTTAGTGTCTCTCGACAGTGAATTGTGCAGACTTTGAATCAGAGGTGGGATTCAATTTTTTTTACTACTGGTTCTGTGGGTGTAGCTTGGTGGCTGTGGCGTGGCTTGATGGATATGACAGGGGAAGGATACTGTAAAATCTCCATTCCCTCCCCACTCCAGAGGAAGGTTACTGCAAAATCCCCAATTCCTCCCAATCAGCTGGGACTCGGGAGGCAGAGAATAGATGGGGGCGGGCCCAGCCACAGGTGGTATTTACTGAACTACTCAAAATTTCTGCTACCGGTTCTCCAGAACTGGTCAGAACCTGCTGAATACCACCTCTGCTTCGAATGTTATGGAAATGGTAGGTGGATTGACTTTGCCCATTTCCCCCCTGCCCCCCCCCCCAGTTTCTGGAGACATGAGTAAAGGGCAGTTTCAGAGAATCAGTCCTGCTCTATATACAGTAGAAATTATTTATCAGTATCATTCTGAAGCTGTTAAAGATAAAGTCTTCTTGGAGCTGAGAGTTCAGAGACTTTTCCTGGTTAACTATCTGCTACCACTTTTCTCAGGATTCAGTTTTCGTGGTCTCTCATGAACATTTTAGGCAGATCTGATCTTGCTTAACTTATCCAGATCAGCGAAAAGAAACTAGATGTTGCCATGAGCTGAACTATTTGAAGATAAGTGGAATTATTTTCAACACACTTTACTTCAGAACGAGTGAATATAGGGTTGTGGCTCAAATCAATAGAAGGCATAGATTAGCATTATTCCAGTGCAATTCATTATTAGCAAGGGCAAAATAGTGACTCATTTCCCTTTTTTCAGATATAATGACCTTGAATACACGATAAAGAGATATTTTTTTTTAATAAAAGGAAGACTGCTATGACCAATATAAGTTGCTGGTGGAATACTGTTGCACTTGAATTAGAGCAGGGGTGTCAAACTTTATTTCATTGAGAGCTGCATCAGGATTGTGTTTGATCTCGGGGGGGGGCATGGTCAGCTTGACGTCACTCGTGTCAGGGGCGCCTGTGGCGGCCTGAGTGCTCTGCCACAGAAAGTGGGCTCCCGGGCAGAGTTTTCGGCTGTGACGGCCTCCTTCAACCCTCTGCCAGTAAAAACAGACCTCCGTTTTCGCTGGCAGAGGCACCACTGGCCACCCTTTCACTGTTTCGAGGGCAGCCCCGTGGGCCAGATCTAAGCACCTCACAGGTCAGATTCGGTCTGCGGGCCTTGAATTTGACACCCCTGAATTAGAGGAGATATGGTGAAGCTCTTCCCCTAAACAGAACTGTATGTAATGTTTAAGGCTGAGATAAACTGAAATGGTTTGTCTCATTTTATAGGCAGTGGTGGGAGAAATTGAAAGGATCTTACAACAACAACAACAACAACAACAAGGGCTTCGTCACTATTTGGAAATTCTAAATTTACCTGACTTGAACATTCTGACTCTACAAAAAATCACCCTATTTGGAACAGCTTATATCCTCTGACGTTACCTTAACTGTTCCTAGGTCCTTGGTTAGGACTTGAGCTGTTGGGATACCAACCAGTCCCAAAAGCTGTGAATCTCACCAAAGATTAACATCATCATCATCATCATCATCATCATCATCATCATCATCATCATATCATCTAGGACAGTGGCAGCAACCCAGTGTGTCAACCACTAGCACCAATCAAAGGTGTTTGTGATTAATAATTAATAATAATTCTTTATTGCCAGTGTACAACATATGTACAATGAGGTTGGCTGACAGAAAAGCAAGTCTTTTCCTTCTGTCCACTTTTCGAAGTTCCACTTGTAACTTATTTTTCTTTTCATAGTCTTGTCTTACTACGAAGCATAATAATTGTTCTCCAACTCTCATTGCTTCTTCTGCCTCTTAGAAGGCGTTTGACTTTGTTGTAGCAGTTTGGAATGATATTTTAGAAAAGAACAAAAACATCAGCACTTAAGCGGGGAACCTTCCATTGCACATTTAGCCCTTGGAAGCACCCAAATATTTTGCCTTCTCCTTGAAAACAGTTAGCAACTGCTTTACACCCGTTCTTTCCCTCCTTATGAAGGGGAGAACAGTGATAATAACCTTCGAAAATGTGAAGTTTGAAAGTTGTGGGATTCTTTTTTACTTCTCTATTGCAGGCTGCCTAATTTACCGTGGCTTTTCAGAAAAAGAAGTACACATTGCTGAAGGCACAGCAATTATGAGATGAGTTCATTATTTCCAAAGGTAATGTATCATAGCCAATAAAGGTTTTTCATTTTACCTGCATTCTTGATATGTAGACAGGTTTGTTCATTAGTATCCAACTTGCTGTTTCATAGCAGGGTGGAATTGTCATGGACCCATCATATGTAATGAAACTAGAGGTTTCAGGATAAAGTTCCTCAATATTAAGTCCCTGCAGTAAGTATGCATCATCTAGAAAATAAATTATGGTAAAATTATCATGAGAACAAAACATTCACATTGGTGAGATGAAGACCATCAACCGTCAAGAGTTTAACTGGTAATTAAATGGATCTAAATCAGGAAAATGTTTGAATTGCTAGGCTACTCTGCCAACGTTTATACATTGCAGGAGGTTAAGCTATCTCTAGAAGTGAGCAATCTGCAGCTGAAAATCCTGGTTTCTTCCTCACGTCCTGCAAAGGCTCTTCCACACACAAGGAGCAAAAAAAGAAATTGTGATTTCCTTGTCATTTCAAAATGTGTAGTGTAGCAGATACTGCATTCAGTTCTGGTCGCCACGATGTAAAAAAGATGTGGAGACTCTAGAAAGAGTGCAGAGAAGAGCAACAAAGATGATTAGGGGACTGGAGACTAAAACATATGAAGAACGGTTGCAGGAACTGGGTATGTTTAGCTTAAGAGAAAGAAGGACTAGGGGAGACATGATAGCATTATTCCAATATCTCAGAGGTTGCCACAAAGAAGAGGGAGTCAAACTATTCTCCAAAGCACCTGAGGGTAGAACAAGAAGCAATGGGTGGAAACTAATCAAGGAGAGAAGCAACTTAGAACTGAGGAGAAATTTCCTGACAGTGAGAACAATTAATCAGTGGAACAACTTGCCTCCAGAAGTTGTGAATGCCCCAACACTGGAAGTCTTTAAGAAGATGTTGGATAGCCATTTGTCTGAAACGGTATAGGGTTTCCTGCCTAGGCAGGGGGTTGGACTAGAAGACCTCCAAGGTCCCTTCCAACTCTACTATTGTATTGTATAGATCATAGTTTACAAAGGAAGAAAATTCCAAAATCTCTCCTAAACTTGGTTGGGGGGCTGGATCCCAGTATGGTCCAATTGCATGAACTGCTTATAGAGCAGTACTTTATGATCTGTCAGGGTAGATAAAAATAAATGCTTTTTTTAAAATGGATTTTTAAATTTTAAATAGGATTTTGGGGATTTTTATCAAATTTATTTTAATAAAATGCTTTTCGAATAAAAGATTATTCCACAAGAAATGGAGCTTAGTTATGCAGCCCGAGGCTGTATATTCTGTAATATTGTGACTGCTGGTGAGTCAGAGGAGGAGCTACTGAGGGACAGAGATGACAGTTGCTCTTTAAAAATTATGATTTCAATTGAGTTGATTTAAATCAAATCCACCATGTGGTCTGTATTGTGTGTTCTGCACTGGTTACCAGTTCAGTTCCTAAGTACAACTTAAAGTGTATGAAGGGTACCGACCAGTGGTGGGTTTCAATTTATTTTACTACCGGTTCACTCGTGTGTGCATGCTTGCGCAAAACTTCTGTGCATCTGCCTTAGGCCGCCACCACTACCGCTTCGCCCGATTTGGGGTGAACCGGCAAAAGCACACCTCTGGTACCAACACAACTACTTTCCCCAATTGGATATGACCCAGTCATGTTAGATCAAGTAAGGAAGGAGGTCATGTGGTCCCATTGTTTTGCGAAGTCAGTCAAAGATGGAAGCTGCTGTTTTTTTGTAGCAACTCCAATGATACTGTATAGATTCCACTTTGAAATCAGGCTGGGAATATTTTTAGGAAGTGATTAAATATGAAGCATTTTTGAAGAATCTTTCAGTAATGCCATTGGAACACCTCATTATTATTTTTCCCTCCTTTTTCTGTTGTGCGTTTGTGATTTGGATTGTACCTTGTTCTAATTCTGTTGTTCCTTTTATTGTGACAGCAATAACCTCAATCACAAGACAGTGGCAGGAATAAATCAAATAAATAAATAAGCAAATATAGTTTAGGTGGGCTTATGTCACAGTGACAGTTTGCTGTTTTCAGAAAGGGATGATAATATTGTCAGGGGTAAGCTGACAATCTTGAAATTGCTGCAGCTACTCCGGTTCTCGGTGCTTTATGTGTGAATGTGAAAAATCAGAGTGGTGGCTAAGGATGCAAATCAGTCAGTCTTGAATAATTTCTCAGTGTGCTAGTCTGAAGATGCTTTCAACCCATTCCTGTACCAGTTTTTCACTTAAAAAAACCCATTAAGACTGAAATTCCTAAGTAGTTTTCATTTTTGAGCATTTTCATTATGTACACTTTTCACCACCAGTATTGTGTAATATGGGAGAGCTCTTCTTCATATCTATATTTTCTGCATGCATTTTCCTTCTATTCAGTACAGTGTTGTATGTAAGGACTAGCGGATCTAGGCTGCAAAAATCAGCCAAGTGTAACAAGGCAAGGAGGAGTTCACTTTTTTGGTATCTTTGCATTGCCTTCCAGAGTAGGATATGATAGGATAGGGTAGGGTAGGGTAGGGCTGAGTAGGGTAGGGTAGAACAGGACAAGTAGAACAGAACAGAATAGATTTACATCCATATGACCATCTGGATTTTTGCAGTGCAGTTATGTCTCACAGGTCCAAGTTCTGGACCTAAACCAATATGAAAATGGCACACTCTTGTAGGCCAACTGGCTTTATTCAGTCAGATTCTGGCACACAATGAGTTCTAGCAGTAGCAAAACAGCAGAATGCTGTGATTCAAAGTCAGTGCTGGAAGCTTCTGCCTCCCAGTCTGGTTTATTTAGGCAAGCCACGCCCTTTCCCTGGCCTCACCCCATTGCCAGCTATGCATTAGCCTGTGTTAGTCTGCCCAGCTGGGCTCTACCTGGCCATTCCATTACCCAGAACAGCTGATTGTCAGGTCAGAACAGCTGATTGTTGCTTGCAGCTCTGAATCCCGGCTGGTGGCTTGTCTCGCATTGCCATGTGTCCCTGCTTCACACCTGATCTTTGTTGCTGCAGCCTTTCCTACACCCCCCCCCCCATCGCTGGTGCTCCATTGCTTCAGTTGCCACGGTTCTGATATCCCCTTTCACCAGTGCTCCATCCCAGCCCGGCATGGCAAACCCTGGACTTCAGGGTTTGACATTATGGTAGTCTATCTATCATCCATCTCTCCATCCTATATCTATCATCCATCCATCCATCCATCCATCCAACTAATTTTCTTCTATCTATTTTATTACAACTTTCATCCCATTTGGAGGGGATGTGAGATGGTGTTTCATATACAGATCCCACTGGAGAAATCTCTGCCAGCATTGTAGGAAGAGGATTCCTTGACAGTAACTAGGGAGGCACAGGGGAGGCATCAGCTTGAGCAGATTCTAACAGGGCAGCTAGAGGCTAGAAGTTGCTCCAGCATGTTGATGGGCCTTCCCTCTAGCATTTGCCTGTGTTTTCCTCAATGCATTTCAGTTCCTCAACATATTGTAGTTCCCATCAAGGACCATTTTGGGCTAGAAAACAGAAGACTGTGAATTCTGGTTCTGCCTTGGGCGTAAAGCCAGCTTGGGCCAGTCCCTCTCTGTCAGCCCAAGGAAGGATGTAAGAACAAACCACTTCTGAAAACAATGCCAAGAAAAGTGCAAGGATTTATCCAGACAGTCATCAGGAGTCAACATTGACTCAACGGCACACATAAAAAAAGGAAAAAAGTTCAGATGGATCCATGTTCCTATCAGCGTGACCAACATTTCGTTATTTGTGGGCGTTATAATTTTATCTAGACAGCACCAGCTTTGGGAAGTTTCTGTAAATTAAATCAAATGCCCAAACAAGCCCTAGGATTATTTTAATTTCCAGTGCAAGGTTTAAATTTGGCCACTGAGCCAGGATTGATCTTAAACTGTAATTCTTTTGCATTTTCCAGTAATTGCATGTAACATACCACTTTGGAAATGGATACGATCTTCTGGCAGGAGGGGAGAAGGGAGGGTGAATTAACCATTATAAATTTTGTCCAGTCTCTCTTGGAAAGGTCAAGACTGTTTAGATTTAATTACCCTTGCCTTCCAGAAAAAAGAAGGTGCTACATTGTTAAGGTTAATGTATGATAATAAAGCTACGGCAGTGAAGCTTAATGCCCTTAGAGCACTCAGTGGTGGTAGTGGTGGTGGTGTAGAAATCACTAAGAATTCCCTTGGAAGGCTCAGGCCAATGGGAAAATGGGCTTTAAACGAATGACTAGGTTTCCAGCTCCTCCTCTTTAAATCAGACATTTCCTTCCTTGCTAATTAATGAGCCATCCCCTTTGTAGAAGATGTCAGGAATGCAAATGTTATGTACTCAGTTCGTAATTAGAAAGAGACTGAGTTCTTAGAAATCTGCTGGCACATTTCAAAGAGCTTTGCAGCTTATTTTCCTGGCACTGTGCATCCCACCAATCTTAACAAAGGCAGGTTTTGTTCTAGAGATCTAATTCCGATGTCCTGGTGTACATTGGCTTTCAGGTGCCTTGCTATCCATTCTTGAAGCATGTATTTTAATGACACAAAGAATCACTCATAATCCTCTCCCTGGCTATTTGGGCTCACATAGCAGAGTCATGGAAACAGGCACACATAGTACAACGTAATGTCTGACTGGTACTTGGTCAGGCATTACACCAGGGGTGTCAAACTCAAGGCCTGTGGGCCGGATCCGTCCCACAGGGTGCTTAGATCTGGCCTAGGGGGCTGTCCTGGAAAAAGTGATGGGCTGGCCCATGGTGCCTCTGCCAGCGAAAACAGAGCTCGGGAGAGTCGTCCGCGGCCTTCCTGAGCTCTGTTTTCTCTGGTAGAGAGTTGCAGGAGACTGTCGCAGCTGAAAACAGAGCTCGGGAACCATTTTTGCCGGCAGAGCGCTCGAGGCATTACAGGCGCCCCAGACACAAATGCTGTTGAGCTGGCCACACTCCAACCCCCTGCAAGTCAAACACAACTCTGATGTGGCCCTCAATAAAATCGAGTTTGACACCCCTAAATTACACAGACTCCTTATCTATGGTCTGTTGTGACATTGTAAGATGTGTGAGGAAAAATTGTCCTGACTAATAGGTAGCTCATGTGGTAGAATGATGCTGGATCAAGAAAGTGTGTGTGAGAGAGATGTAAAAGTGCATGAGGAAATTGAGTGAGAAGGTAAGCAATTGACTCACACAGGTGAGTGAGAACAAGTGGGGAGAGAGAACGTGTGGATCCTCTGAATGGTGGACAGGGGCTTCCCAGTAAGTAGGAAGAGCATGATGGGTGGGTATAGTCATTTGCTAGAAATTGTGTGTCTCTGAGATCTCGGCCTTCTCAGAAGGAAAGGCTTGGTCTGTATATAGCAGAAGCAATATATTATGTACAAAAAAATCAAAACAGAAAAGAAAGTTCTGCCAAAAAAGCCAGAAATAAATTACAGGGCAGGGGGTGTGGAGTAATTACATTAGCAATAATCAGCTTAGTTCCTTTCCATATTGCCCGTAATTTCATTCTCATTCTTTAGTAGGACTTTCATTCCAACTGGATTTGCTTTTTTTTACACTGTATTCTACCCACACTATAGAGAAAGCATTTTGTTTGTCAGAAGGATCTCTTCTCACTTAGCTTTTTCCTCATGAGGTACTCCATTGTAATGAACTATTTATATAGCAGGCAGTCATAAAAAGATGTATAGGAAGCACAAGGTGCAACAATTTTGCATTATTATGCTGTTGTGGGAAAAGTCCTCAGGCCTCCTCAAACCTATTGCTAATAAACTTCCAGAATGCCACTAGTATTCTGATTTTGCAATAATCCTTAAGACTAAAAGCTAATAAACAAGAGGACAAGAAAATGTGATCAGAAGGAATTACATGAGGATCTTTCTGCTTTTAATCTAATAAAATAAACATTTACTGATATTCATATGGATATCACACACAGTAAAACTACAGGCTATGCTTTCTTTATGCTAACAAGTACAGCTTGCTTCACATGTACACAGTCACTATTTCTCACTTGGTTTTGAGGACAAAAGAGAGACTACTTAATTTCTTTGATGAATAGCAGGACAGATTAGAACCGTTAAAAGAATGAACATTTCTTATTTTGCTTCAGAGCATCATCATAGGAGGCAAATTGAAGGCACCCAGGAGCTAAATTTATGAGATAATTTAAGAGCAAGAGCCCAACCAGAACCGAAACGCACATCATGGAAGCATGATCGGAGATATAATGGACTGATCCCAAATGCAACAAGATACTTACTCTTCATATACTTTCTTGTTCTGAAAGAATCAACTGCCACCTTGAACAAAGTAAGGAATACTGATTTATCATACTCCTCAGCCACAAACAGTGAGACAGCAGACAGTAGTGAGTAACACACACAAACACACACACACACATTCACACACTCATCAGGCGGTTTCCTTCAGGGCAAACAAACTTTGTGATGCAAAGTATAAGCCAAATGAATTAAAGACAGGAATTAAGAAAAGGAAAAGATAGCTAAATCTACTTTACAACTCAGTTC
Organism: Natrix helvetica; assembly: GCF_964273705.1. Classification (NCBI taxonomy): domain Eukaryota; kingdom Metazoa; phylum Chordata; class Lepidosauria; order Squamata; family Natricidae; genus Natrix; species Natrix helvetica. The sequence goes on from NC_138548.1 coordinate 224,144,678, forward strand.
ATTACATTTCCATATCTTTCAAAGCCTGTAGATGTTTGTGAATTAATGCTCTTTACCAATTGCTCCTCTTACAGCAGGAGTGTCAAACTCAAGGCCCGGGGGCCAGATCCGGCCCATGGGCTGCTTAGATCTGGCTCATGGGGCCGCCCTGGAAACAGCAAAGGACCAGCCCACGGTGCCTCTGCCAGCAAAAATGGAGCTTGGGAGGATCGCGGGAGGCCCTCCCGAGCTCCATTTTTGCTGGCAGAGGGTTGCAGGAAGCTGTCACAGCCGAAAACAGAGCTTCGGAGTCTGTTTTTGCTGGCAAAGCACTCAGGCCACCACAGGTACCCTTGACACGAGTGATGTTAAGCTGGCCACACCCACCCTAGCCACCTAAAGACAAACACAACCCTGATGCGGTCCTTAGTGAAATCGAGTTTGACACCCCTGTCTTACAGTCACTATCTTTTATTCCATGGTGTCACTGGATAGCTCATAGACATAGACCTTCTGCTCCCCATTGTGGCATTGGTTGGTTGAAGCTTTTTAGTAAAGCTGAAGGTGCAGACTAATTTACCAGCTTCAGTCGCACAGCCACAGCATGTGTTATTTCTGCCAATACTAAGGACAATACTGGCCTACTTTGCCTAATATTTTGAAGAATAGTAAAAGCTCTTCAGATATTCACTATTGGCCCTATGGAGAAAAGAGAGTAGGAAACCATGGTTTAGTGAGGTAGTCACATTATTCAGTGCTAGGAGGTTTAACCATGTCACACAAGGTTGTATTCTACCTTTTTCCTGTTTCTTTTTGTTGTCAGTGGGAATATTGAAGAGACAGGACTCGCGGCTAGTGCAACAGCTCTTTATTGATTAAATGCCTATATACAAGTGCCAGAGCTGTTCGGCAGCTCCCTCTTTTAAAGGGAGCTGTCTGTCAGCTAAGCCACTGAGGTACCTTGAATGTTCTGCGTGAACCAAACCCTTCAAACCTGCAACTTCCCACCTGGCAGGTGAACCAGAGGAAAACCTACACCCGAGGTTTCCCTCCTCATTATCAAATTTAACACTTTTTATTCTTTTATTTACAATGGAAAAGTCTGCACTTGTTTTCCCATCTAAGTTTCCCTTATATCTGCCTTTTTGTAGAAAAATGCAATTAGCTGCATTATAAGTTTGCTTCGTCAATCATTTCCTAAAATATGCTTTTCTCCCGGATAGTTTGAAAAGATGAATGCAAATGGGAATCCCATTTGGTGCGCCCATTGGCAATCCCGAAGGGTCTTTGTCCCTTCTAGTGGCAATCTGTTTCCTAAGTCCTCAGTTCATTCAGTATCTGTCTTATGCCTGGCCAGATCGTTTGTTTGCCTGGTGGCATCGATTCAGTTCTAACTGGCTGCAATTCTCAGTGTTTTCAGGAAGAGACCTCGTATCATTTGGTGCTGCTGCCTTTTTAATGGGAGATACAAAGGGATGAACATTGGAGTTTCCCTTATCCCAAATTTTAAAGGGTAGGTGTTCTCCTCTGCTGAGCTCTGGTTTTCATCCCAAGTCCTTTTTTTCCCCCATTCTTTTTAAAAGTATTTTTATTATACAGTTTTCTTCATTTTATATCACATTCAGCTTTGCAACAGCAGTATACTGGTTGTATTCACAATTTTTTACATTATACATACTGTTATGTTTCCTAGTATACAGTATCAGGTTCATAACTATTGTTTCCATATTTCTAACATAGATCTCTATATATTTATCATTCTAGATGTTTTATTTTACATTTTGCAGTTTTATAACATCTTACCATAATATTATTTACAATAAATATTCTTCTATCTATCATTATACTTGTACTTATTTCTCATTTCTAATTCGTTAATTGTCTTTCATTGTTAATTTTCTAATCTTTGCACCTGCTATCTAACCAATTATATTACATGTAGCATTAAATATTGAGTTTTTTATGATATTTTCCTGTTAGCATGCCTGATAGAAATAGCTCTGGCTTTAAGTTTATTTGTTGTTTTACCATTTCCTCTAGCCACTTTTTTATCCTTGTCCAATACTTTTTTGAGTCTCCAACACACCAGAAAACTGCATGCTCAGTGTAGAACTGGATCTTCACAACAATCCCTTGATGCTATCTGCAAGTGATGACTCTGATGTATCCCTTGCTCAAAAAGGTCCAGTTCCTGAAAACCTCAGAAAATAAAGTTTTCAATCCTGAGGTGAAAGTGTGTTCATGTGTGATTGCTTGTCATGACAATTCACAGAGAGGGAAGCAACAGGAGCAGTCGCAATGTACGGGCTCCTTATCGACCTCAGAGACTCTGGTGAATTCCCCAATTGTCCACGGCAGGGGGAAGCTCTTTCTGAGACAGATCTTGGCACCCCGGAAGCAGCATTTCGAAAGTGAGACGGATGCAGAGGAATGGTGCTGTGGCATTGTGATAGATTAGGGAAAATTTAAGAAAAATTTAGAGAACAGCACAATTTTTCTTTCAGCCTAGAGTCACACTACCAAACTGCTACAATTGAATTAAGTACCTGTTACTCTATATAGACAAGTACAGGGATGGGATTTTACTAATGTGGACCAGTTTGGGCGAACCTGTAGCTGTGAAGATAAGCTGGGAGCGAAACAGTTTGCTCCCATGAGCAAGTGGGCCCGCCTGCCCCTGCGCTTCACCTATCTCCTCAGCTGAGTTGTGCGGCAATGCCGCGTCTCAGCTGTTTTCCTTCCCAAGCAACAATCTGAAAGGGAAGTACTCTCTAAACTGCGTGTGTGCACTGCACGTCCAGCGAACCAGTTGTAAAACCGGTAGGATCCCACCCCTGGATAAGTAATACCGCATTCATTAGAAAGTAGTTCACTTTTTATGACCCTCGTCTTCTTTCTCGTCATTTCAAATGATTCCACCATTTCCCAGGCCTGCCCTGAACACAAGGAAACTCCCTCCCCATCCTGAGCCAAATTTAAACAAATCACCAGTATTAAAAAGGCTCTAAAATAAAAACCAAACAAGATTGGGTTGTATCAGCAGGAAAATTCCTCCCATTGATCACTGGGTCTTTGTTCACCTCTGCCTGATGTCGGCTAGTATGGACCATTCCTCCTGTTCTGCTGCTCAGCAACAATATTGTTTGACTTTATGCACTAACTCACAGTTTACTAAAGCTGTCACTACTACACGGATGCTAAAGAATGCTCCGGTCTGACTTCCCTCTCTTTTTTTCTGCAGGTAGTTTTAGATCTGAAGATAAGAAGTCTTGGCTCAGATCTTGGTCACTTGCAACTCCTGTTTTTGAGCAACTCACCCACACTTATTCTTGAGCCTGACATGATGTTGAAAACCTTTTCGGAGAAAATGATTGACGGGACATTTATTCAATGTCTGACATTAATGTTTTTTGAACTAATAATGAGATTGAACTGTGACAATGGAAAAAAAAAATGGGCAGGCAATCCATGCCAAAGATGACATATCTCCTCCTGTTCCTGATGCATGGTTACAGCAGTAGGTCCTTGGCTGGAAGGCTCAGCATGATACTTTTATTTCCAAGCCTAATAGGTGAGCAAAATCATTTCTGTAGCGCTGAAGAGTGTTGGAACTAACCAAATGCATCTCAACTGTCTTGGCAACTCAGATCAGTAAAGGCAGATTTATTTTGCAATTGTGCACTGGTTTCTGCCTCATCCTAGTTCCTTCTCTCTTTCCGCTTCTTACCTGTTCATTATTTATGAAGCATAGAGAGTGATGCTTAGCATCAAAGTGTTTCATCAAAATGAGGTTTTTCAAATTTTAAAAGTCTGTCTCCCTATGAGGTCCTTAGCAAAGCTAGTTAAAATGGAGGCACAGCCATTTAACAAATGAAACTACAACTAGGGATTCTGGGGGCACAGTCCGGCAAAAATGTATTACATGATCCTGTGACTGTTCCATCTGTTCTGCCATAAGACCGTGCTTTCGTATAAAGAGTTGCAGTCAATAATACAATTAAGTCGGATCTTAGAAATTAGAGGATTAAAAGAAAAATCTCAGCTTGTTTTGATATTTAGGAAGTCTTCCCTTAAAATGCAGGAAAGTATTTTCTGTTTGGTCTGATCACTGCTTTAAATGCTCTCAACTGGCAGCAGCTTCCCAAAATCTTAGGGATTTTATTCTCTTGCTCTTTTGTTTGACGGTCTTAAATAAGAAATATAGGAAATTCAACTGGTCTTTTAAATGTAAATGTACTTTTATACTGCTTTTTCAAAAGGTCTTTCGTTACTAAAATACTTTACTATTTTTATTTCTGATTATTTTTGGCAATTGTTAAAAGTAATATTGCATTTTCAAACATGCTATAATTAAAATTTCCTAAAGGGCATTACATACTCATGTGTAAGGCTATATGTTCATTATAGAGAAGTATCAATGATATGATTATTTTATAATGCAATATACTTTAAAAGAAAAAAGTGAATATGATAAGATTTAAAACAAAAAGAAAACCCCTACCGTATGTTAAAGCATCTAAAATAAAAACATAAAAGGTCAAAAAAAAACCCACATAAAACATATATAAAAAGTCATTAGACGGGATCTGAACAGAAACCTACCCTCTATCAAAATAACACATGTCAATCCTTCCTGTGTTTTCGCAATTCCTATATCATCCTTGATGGCCCATGTTTCTATAAAAAACAACAAGCACCATCTTGCTTTAAAGTATCAACTGTTTATTTTGGACACTACCTATAACTGGTATCAGACTGATTAATTTCCTTTAATGGGTACAAGCATTAAGGTATAGTATGTATTAAGTATGGACTAATTTTGGTCAATGACCAGCATGGGGAAAAAATCCAATTACAGAAACAATAACCAAATACTACAAAAACAGTGTGATTTGTAAAAGCTAAACTTAAAAACCAAAACAGGGGAAAACTGAACAAAATACAGTAAAGAATATAAAAACTAAACAGAAACGCAATGGAAATGCAATAAAAGGGAAAGCCACTGTTGTGCCATCTTAGGGAAATTGGGGCAGAGAGAAACGGAGCAAGTAGGAAACGAACCGCTCTCCCTTATACAAGACTGGGGATTTAGAATAGAATAAATAGAATAGAATGAATGAGCTGGAAGGGACCTTGGAGGTTGTTAAATCCGTAGTGAGGAGACTGAGGCAGAGGTCAGTTCAACGTATTTATTCAAAACAGGCTAACTGACAACGGACAAAACGCGAGCCGGCTGACAGCTATTTATACTTACAGCTGTCAGCCGGTAGAACCAATAGGGAACCTTGAATTCTCCCGCCGGCTGGAGCGCGCGCCTTGGCCAATCAGAGGGCTTCCTCCGAACGCCCTCTGCTGGCCAGGCTCCTCAGTACTCAACACCCCTTTCCCCCGGATTGCGCATGCGTAATCTTCCAAATATCTTGGTCGTCTGCGCACGCGCTGGGAACGCCTTGGCATAGTTGGAGTGGCGTTCGAAGAGGAAGGAGTGTCGGCCCCGCCCGTGTGACGAGGCCCTGGAGGAGCGGCCGCGACAGGCCCAACCCTAGGAGATGGATGCGTCAGAACAGGTAAGGAACCAAACGCACCGGGGGCAACGTGCGCCGACTCGGAGCTAGAGTTTTCTGTGCTGTTGGGCCGGCAGGCGGCGTTGTTAGGGCCTGGCTGTTTCTGTCCGCTGGTTGCAATTCCGGGAACTTCTGCCGGTCGTCGCCGCAACAGGTCTACATGGCGCCTCCAAGATCTCCCATCGTTGAGGAGGACCCTGTAAGAGCAGGGCCCTGTTACGTCTGAGATCTTTCCAGGCACCCATTTGGGTTCCCCCGCATAATTCCGGGCGAAAACTTCCTCCCCCACTAGAAAGGATCTCGGGGAGGTGGAAGGGTGAAAGGGGGGGGAAGAACAGAGGGGATGCAGGCGGTCTAAAGTAGACCTGAGGCGGCGACCCATGAGTAGCTCGGAGGGGGCTTTACCCGTGGAGGCACAAGGGGTGGTGTGTTGGGTGCGGAGATACGTGTGAATGCGGTCCGGCCAGGGTAGTGCTGCCATACGGGCAAAGGCATCTTTTGCAGAACGGACCGCACGTTCCGCCAGGCCATTGCTGGCCGGGTGATATGGTGATATTGGGGCATGGCGGATGCCCAGGGAGGTGAGGAAAGAAAAGAATTCGGAGGAGGCGAATTGGGGCCCGTTATCGGAAACGATAACATCGGGCAGCCCATGGGTCGTAAACAGGGAATTTAGGACGCGGATAGTGGCCGCGGAGGTGGTAGAGGTCATGGGGAATAACTCAACCCATTTTGACCATGCATCTACCACAACTAGGAAGGAATGGCCATCAAGGGGACCCATGAAGTCGACGTGCAATCGACTCCATGGGCCTGAAGGTTGTTCCCACTCGCGGGGAGGTGCAATGGGGGGGGCAGCCTGTACTCGTTGGCAGGCAGAACAACCTTGGACGTAGGAAGTGATGTCCGCATCCATAGACGGCCACCAGACATATCCGCGGCCAAGGGCCTTCATTCGGACAATGCCTGGGTGGCCGTCATGGAGGCGAGACAGCACAGAGGCACGCATGGACGAGGGAATTACGACGCGGGAGCCCCAAAGGAGGCAATCCTGCATCACAGAAAGTTCGCAACGGCGGCGGAAGAACGGCAGGAGGAGGGGGTCGGTAGAGTAAGCTGTCCATCCTCGAGTTACGGCGGCCATAACTCGGATAATGACAGGGTCGGTAGCAGACGCCGCAGCTATGTCCGAGACGGACATAGGAAGGGACAAGTCATCAATTAGGGATACTTGAACAGTAGGAGCCGGGTCAAGAATGGGCGTTGGCAAGGGGCAGCGGCTCAAAGCGTCTGCGTGGGAGATATGGCCGCCAGGGCGATAGGCAAGATTATAGGAATAGGCAGAGAGGAATTCAAGCCACCGTAACATGCGCGGGGAGAGGATGGGAGGAGTGGGTCGATCCCCGGCAATAATACCTAGAAGGGGCTTGTGATCCGTAATGAGGGAAAAGTGACGCCCGTATAGGTAGTGGTGGAAGCGCTTTACTCCCGCAACGGCAGCCAGCGCCTCCTTATCAAGCTGGCTGTAATTTCGCTCAGGCCTTGATAAGGTGCGGGAGTAAAACGCTATGGGACGCTCCGAGCCATCAGGGAAGGAATGACTAAGAACAGCGCCCACCCCAAAAGGAGAGGCGTCACAAACCAAAGTTAGTGGAAGGGACTCGTCATACTGGACGAGGACTGGAGGAGTAGTGAGGGATTGCTTGACAGCCGCGAGCGCCTCCGCTTCGCGGCTGCTCCATCTCCAAGGGACTTTGGTGTCCAGGAGGCGGTGAAGGGGCTCGGCGAGGGAAGCTTTGTGGGGAATGAAAGAAGCATAAAAATTTAGGAGCCCCAAGAAAGCTTGTAGCTCTGCTTTAGACTGAGGTGGGGGGGCAGCTAGGATGGCGTTAAGTTTATGTGGGTCGGGGTGGATGCCCGCGGCATCGATGCGGTAACCTAGGAAGGTTACAGCAGAGACCCCCAGTTGGCATTTTCCGGGCTTTAAGTGGAGGCCCGCAGCGCGGAAGCGCTGTAGAACAGCGTGCAGCGTCTGAACGAGGCTTGCAGTGTCGGGGGCTGCAATCAAGACATCATCGAAGTATGGGGTGACCCCGGGAATGGCATGGAGCAGGCGCTCCATTAATCCTTGGAAAATTCCCGGGGCCACGCTGACTCCGAATTGCAGCCTTCGACATTTGAAAGCCCCGCGGTGGGTTACTATGGTTTGCGCAAGCGCGGTGGCCTCGTCAACGGGCAGCTGCTGATACGCCTGCGCGAGATCTAATTTTGCGAAAATGCGCCCGTTGCCTAGTGTGTGCAGAACATGCTGCACCACGGGCACAGGATAGGGATGCGCTTGCAGGGCTTTATTTAAGGTAGATTTAAAGTCCGCGCAGATCCTCACGGATCCGTCGGACTTAAGGGGAACTACGATTGGAGTTTCCCATGGAGAAAAATCCACGGGTTCCAATATGCCTTGGCGGAGAAGCTTATCTAGTTCCGCGTCCACCTTGGCTTTAAGAGCCAGCGGCAGACGGCGAGCCTTTAAGCGTATGGGGGCTACAGAAGGGTCGAGGTTCAGGGAAATGGGGGAACCTGTATAGCAACCCAGGGAGGGGCTGAAGACATCAGCGAATTCATTTAGGAGAGAAGAGAGAGAATTAGAAGAGGGGAGAGGAGAGGGAAGTAAGGAATGCACCCCCGCTATAGAGAGCCCTAGTGCCCTAAACCAATCTAAACCCAGTAAAGATGATAGAGGGTTTTTCACTATGAGGAGCGGAAGCCTGGCGTGGCGGGAACCGTAGGCCACTTTAAATCTGCCACAGCCCAGTAATTCAATGGAGTTCCCCTGGTAGTCACGTAAGCGACAGTCTGGGGGCGATAGGCTAGACCGCTGGATTTTAGGTAGCAGAGAGTGAAATGTGTCCCATGACATGATGGATCTAGCCGATCCCGTGTCCACCTCCATGGATGTTGTCACTCCCTCTAGGGTAATTGGAATGTGCAGCTTACCTCGGCCCTCCGCAGAGGAAGAGGCCGAGTCCACCAGCCATTCAGGGAAAGCAGCGGCCGGGTCGCCAACGGTGAGGGAGTTTTGGCGACGGCCAGGGAAATTGGCTGGATTGCGGTGAGTGTGAGGTAGTTGTTGAGCGGGTCTTCTGTCAGGAGGCGCGGAGCGGCACACGGCAGCCAGATGGCCCTTTCGGCCACAATTGTGGCAAAGAGCCTGACGGAATCGGCATTGGGATCGTTGGTGGCGGCCGCCACAACTCAGGCATTGTCGTCCGTCTCTGGTGGTGAGCGACTGGAGGCGGTCGACGGCCTGATCGACCTCATTTCGGAAAGCAGAGTCTGTAGAATGCGCGTATGAGGCGGTTGAAGGCGCGTATGGGGAAGGCGGTACATAGGCAGCGTGAGGGTGCTGGCTGATGTGGCTGAAATCTGGGGTGGATTGGTCAGCCATCTCATAGGCTCTGGCATCATCCACCGCGATTTTTAGAGTCAGTTCGGGTCGTGCGAGAATGCGGCGATGTAATTTTACATCGCGGAGCCCGTAGATAAACTGCTCCAGCAGCGCCTCTTCTAGATCGCTGAACTCGCACAGACTTGCCTCAGCCCGAAGAGCAGCGATGTACTGGGCAATGGTTTGGCCCTCTTTCTGGATGCAACGCCGAAAGTACTGTCGGCGGGCGAAACGGGACGGCGCGGGCTCGTAATGATGCTTGAGGCGAGTCATCAGGTCTTCCCATGGTAGTGAATTTGCTGGTTCTGGGGCCGCAAGAGCCCTAGCCGTGGCGAACATTTCCGCGCCACAGTAGTTGAGGAATATGCCGCGTTTTCTCTCCTGAGAGAGGTTTATGAGGTCATGGGCTATGAGGAAGCAATCGAATCTCTCTAAAAACGCTTCCCAAGCCTCAGCCTCTGGCCTGAAAGGCGAAAAAGCGGCAGAGGTAGCCATTTGTGGCACGACGAAGGGGTCCGTGTCGCCCGTCCTCGTCGCCAGTGTTAAATCCGTAGTGAGGAGACTGAGGCAGAGGTCAGTTCAACGTATTTATTCAAAACAGGCTAACTGACAATGGACAAAACGCGAGCCGGCTGACAGCTATTTATACTTACAGCTGTCAGCCGGTAGAACCAATAGGGAACCTTGAATTCTCCCGCCGGCTGGAGCGCGCGCCTTGGCCAATCAGAGGGCTTCCTCCGAACGCCCTCTGCTGGCCAGGCTCCTCAGTACTCAACAGAGGTCTTCTAGTCTAGGCCCCTCCTCAAGCAGGAGAACCTATACTATTTCAGATAAGTGGCTGTCTAGCCCCCGGGTGTTAAACTCACCGTGTCACACTGCCATCACTTGACACATCACACCATTTTTTGCCTTCACGGGCCTAGGGTGGGCACGGGCTGTGCATGACAAGGCCAGCCTGTAGGCTGTCAGTTTCACATCCCTCATCTAGACTCGTCTTAAAAACATCCAGGGATGGAGTGCGCACAATTTCTGGAGGCAAGATTTGTTAGGAGGGGCCTAAAGGAATGGCTGCCATTAAATTGGTGTAGAAAAGTCAGTGGAAAAAGACATATAATAAAAACCTCTGATTCTTTCTGACCAGTGGGAAGGCATCTCTCTCAGAATAGGATTCTGCTGTATCTCCCATCTGGTGATTCTGAGAGAAAGGCATTCAGACAAGCCAAATAATAATAATAATAATAATGGCTCCACAGCATGCTCGGCAAGCAAGATTGGACAGTTAGTTTGTAGCTATAACAGGTTTCCAGTTCAGACCCCCTGAGAGTTAACATACCAATCTGTCTGGGGTGTAATGTCAAAGATACTTGAAGGATTTCAGCTTAAGGTATCTCTAAAGCAAAGAGTAGGTAGAAAGGTTGCAGCAATGCAGATCGGTGCAGTTTTAACAATTTAATAAGATAATTGCATTTGAAGTTGAACTTTGGCCTTCTTTGATTTTTATGACCATCTCACGCTGAGTGACATACAAGGATCAAAACACAAAGCCACGGTGTAGGACATCCTGGCATCCAAGGGTAAAAGAATAACCTCACTTAAAAAGAAACCCATCAACAGCAGCAAAGCTTACCTAACCTCTTGACCTGAATACTTGAGGAAGCAGTCAGGTCTTCACCTTCTGCTGCCCTCCAGTCCTTGCTCCCTTCCCTTGGTCAATGCCAAGAGCAATGAGGCCATTGCTAGAGCTAGAATAGATTATACAAAGGCAGTGAAACCATCACTAACCTCACCACAATTCTCTTGCCTTTTGGAATGTTTTCCTTTAGTGTGGTCCAGGTCTCCAACTTTGGTGATTTTTAAGACTTGTGGACTTCATCTCCCAGAATTCCCCAGCCATCATATCTTTATAGGTTAATAGTTGGCTGGGGAATTTTGAGAGTTGGGAGAGAAAGTCCACAGATCTTAAAGTTGCCAAAGTTGGGCACCCCTGGAATAGTTGGTGGTCATCACTATTCGATCTGACAATGCAATTAATTATAACTATACCCAGTACATTTTCCTACCAAAAGGAAGGATATGACTTCTACGAGTCATAACATCGGAGCTTTAAAACTATTGGCATGGAGAGTGCATATTTTCAAAGCTAATATTCAGAATAGGGAAATGCTCACACAAGGTGCAAAACTACATCACAATCTGGTGATGAACATGGAGTTTAAGACAGTTGAGGCTGCAGATGCAATAACCAACACTATTTGGAAACTGTTGGGAAATGCAAACTGGGTGATTACAACTCTTCCTGTATGCAGATGGGGCAGTGGTGAGATTAAGCCAGTTCGCACCTATTTGTGAGAACAGGTTGTTAACTTTCTAAGCAGTTTAGAGAACCGGTTGTTGGAAGAAATCTCATTTTCTTTTTTTCCACTTTACAGGGCTAACCCTGTAAGGAAGGTAGGAAGAAAACATTCTGGTGTTGTTTGTAGCCTAATCTTTATTGCCTTGCTTACAGAAACTGCCTCTCCAGTTAACCCTTATTACGTTGTAACAGCTAAGGCGAAGCAGCCATTGGTTTGAGTGACATTGAGTTGGCCATGCCCACCCAGTCCCATGACCACTGAGCCACACCTACCCAGCTGGTCATTAGGGCAGAGAACCGGTTGTTAAATTATTTGAATCCCACCACTGGATTGGGGTAATCAGAAACGTTATTCTGGGAGACAGACAAAGCACCGTAGGCTTCAAGATTTCTTCCTTCACAGCCTATCCCATTGTTCTAAATAAGGTAGCCCATATTATAAAAGAGGGGAGGGAGAAATAGTTCTTCAGATACGTCCTAGAAGCAAAACAATGTTTTTCGGCAGATATTAAACAATGACACCATTATCAATGACACAGCAAATCACAACATTTTATTCCCTTCCATCACAAAGGGATCCGTTCTTCCCCTGCAGTAATAATATAGTATAATAGAGAGAGAGAAGGCAGTTAGCATATGTGCAAGATATTGTATGTCTCGGCCCGTAGTGAGTTAAGTGACGCCATGTCCTCCCTCTCGCAGTGCCTGGAGGCTGTTAAGGGCTGGATGGGGAGCAACGGGTTGAAACTAAACCCTGGCAAGACTGAGTGGCTCTAGGTTTGGGGTTCGTGGGCTCAGGGAGAATTTGCATCTTTGGTCTTGGATGGGGTGGCACTACCCCAAAAAGACCCTATGCATAATCTGGGGGTTCTCCTGGGACTCACAACTCCTGCTCAAAGAGCAGGTGGTGGTCATGGCCAGGAAGGCCTTTGAGCAACTGCGGGTTGTGCGCCAGTTACACCCTTTCCTGGACCAATGATCCCTATTCACAGTCACTCATGCCCTAGTTACTTCCCCTCTTGACTATTACACACTCTTTATGGGGGTGTCCTTGAAGAGCATATGGAAGGTCTAGCTGGTGCAAAATGCAGCGGCCTGCATGGTTTTGTGCAGATCCTGGTGTGCTCATGTATCACCTCTCCTGCGGGAGCTGCATTGGCTGCTGATTTGCTTCTGGGTGCAATTCAAGGTGCGGGTTGTCACCTTTAAAGCACTTCATGGGTTGGGACCAGATTATCTGAGGGGCCATCACAGGAATGTTGTGGGTCCCATCCCCGACGGAGATACACCTCGTGGGACCCAGAAGAAGGGCCTTCTCTGTAGTGGCTCCCTCTCTCTGGAACATCATTCCCCCAGAGATTAGAATTGCCCCCACTCTAATACTCTTCCAGAAGGCACTAAAGACCTGGCTCTGCCAGTGGGCCTGGGGAACCCAGAGCGAGATGGAGTCCATAAAATGGCTCGTGTGATTGGCTGTCGCCAGGGCGGGGGTGATTTTATTATATTATACTATATTAATTGATTTGATTCTTTTTATTAGTTTCATTGTTTTAGATGTGGTTTTATATTCCGTAAGCCGCCTTGAGTTGCCATGGGTGAATAGGGGGCAATATAAATTCAATTAAAAAATGAAATACTATTTTGCCCCTAAACTCTACTGAAGATGTTATCTAGTCTGGTACTAAAACGTTTGGAAACCAACCCACAAGTTTGGAGAAGGAACCTTCAACCTCATCCTACACCTGAGCTACAGATATTCGCCATTGCAATGCAAACTATTGCAATGTTTTGCTGTATCTCATCTTATTTGCTCTTTGCCAGAATAATAAGTGAGGCAGCATTTTGCTTTCAAGATTCCATGACAGGTTTTTCGGTTTTGGTTCGCTGTGGATTTTTTTTTCCTTTCCAAAGTTTTACATCATTTTACTTTCCTACACTCCAATTTAGTGTCTAAGTAAAGGCATTAGCATGTAGATGGGAATCGCGAGCAAAAAGAACACAAGGGAGGATTGTTAAGACCAAAATTAAAACAAGGAAATAGTGGAGGAAGGGTTTTGACTCGCAGCGAAAGATGCAAAGAGCTTAAAATAGATGGCCTGCTACAGTGCAGCAACTAGACGGGTGAGTTGCTCTCCTGTTTAATTAAATCATAATGAATTATGCAGAGGTTGGTAACCTACTGTTCCCTGTCAATAAAGTAGCAAAGGATTCCAATCTTCTGCCACAATGATATAATCATGTTTAAGTATTATTAGTCATTACTGATGTGCAGTGCAATGGTTAAATGTGTTAGATTAGGGCTGAAGAAATCTAGGCTCAAGTCCATCCTCAGCAGGGGTGAAATCCAGCAGGTTCTGACAGTTTCTGGAGAACCGGTAGCGGAAATTTTGAGTAGCTCGGAGAACCGGCAAATGCCACCTCTAGCTGGCCTCAGAATGGGGTGGGAATGGAGATTTTGCAGTATCCTTCAGCTGCCACACCCACCAAGCCACACCATGCCCACCAAGCTAGAACCGGTAGTAAAAAAAAATGAATTTCACCACTGATCCTCAGCTACAGAAACCCCATGGGTTACAGTCTCCCTTTCAGTCCATGCTATCTAGAAAAAAATAAGAACTTACTTAGGCTGCCTTGAATTCCTGGCATCAATATGGACCATAAATGTAACAGAAAAATAAACAATGGTTTTTTAAAAAAAGAAATCCACTTTTCCGAGTTGTAGCAACAGTGATGATGAACAAATGAAACACCCTGTTGAAGCTAATCAACTATTGAGACAGCTTGGTGGCAAGTAAGCTGACTAAACCAAAATATCTACATCTCCCTAAACACAGAAATGGTGGTTCTTTCATACAAAGAAGCTGATCTGATTTGAAATTGGCAAGATACATATAAGGATGCATTGGTTTCCATAATGATATGCAGGAAAAACCTGGGGAAACATGAGGGAGTCCTGCAGACTGGACAACCACCATGTAAGAGATGTCTCTGCTCCAGTGATGGGATTCAATTTTTTTTTACTACCGGTTCTGTGGGCATGGCTTGGTGGCGTGTCAGGGGAAGGACACTGCAAAATCTCCATTCCCTCCCCAATCCAGGGGAAGGATACTGCAAAATCTCATTCCCTCCTGATCAGCTGGGACTCGGGAGGCAGAGTGGATGGGGCAGGGCCAGTAAGAGGTGGTATTTACTGGTTCTCTGCACTACTCAAAATTTCTGCTACCGGTTCTCCAGAACTGGTCAGAACCACCACTTCTATTCTGTTCATAGAAGATGGGATGGTGTGGGAAATGTTTCAGAAGAGACCCTCCCTGGTCTTCCAGCAAGTAAAAGGAAAGGAGAAGTGAAATACTTTAAGTCTTGCAAGATTCTGGGAGTTTAAGTCCAGAAATCTTAAAGTTGCCAAGGTTGAGCATCCATGGTGTAATCAGTGGTCCTTTCTATTTGGTCTATCAGTAGGTCTAATCTTATTACCTTGCAATATACAACTAATACTCCTGACTGTCATTATGCGGTTTGTTTGCCATATCTTTCATATGCTTAAGACCGGCATCCAAAAATTGCACTATGTTGGATACCTCCAAAGAGGAAATGATGCCGGTCTCAGAAATCTTGGCTCCAAACACTTATGGAAAAGATGATTAATGTCCCTTGGGACGATGCTGAAGATGCCATGAATGATAGAAACACTGGAAATCACTTGCTGATCAATGTGCTTTGCACAGGATCTAAGGATAATGATGATTCCTGATGGAATTTCTTGCCCAGACTGCCTTGCAGAGCTAGCAAAAGGAAACACCAGACAGCAAGGTAATAGCTTCAGAGAGCTGTCAGGAATCTGGGCATAGACCTGTAGCAACTTGTTTTATAAGACAGGTCCATGTATAGACAGAAACATCCTTGATAGCCACCATCAGGACATCAGTGGGTGCCTTTGTCATTCTTCTTCATTGCATCTCTACTTAATAACTTACTGCAAGTTGCTTAGTACTATGAATATATTTTCTCAATGCATCTTGCAGTACACAATACATCTTCCTTATAAATAGAACAGTGCTGGGCTCTAAGCACAATTCCTAGCAGCAGATTGCACTGTTGGTTTGAACCATTTCTGCCTTAGGAGTATTTCTGAGTTTGTGAGCATTTGTAATATACATAGTTTATTGGTTTTATATAGCCTTCTGTAGGCTTTAGTGGAACAGGACAGGAAAGAATTGCACGGAGGTTCATAAAAGATGAGATTCATATGTAGCTATATATTTAAAATAGTCATAAAGTTACCATCTATAATATTCCTCATGCATCTTCTCTTGCCATTTCTTTGCACAATATTGCATATGCTGTATAATGCTACAACCAGATGACATTCAGCCTATGGTGGCAGAGTTCAATAATCAAATTCCATTATCAAAATAAAGATTTTAAAAACTGAAGAAGTGTGTGTGTGTGTGTGTGTGTGTGTGTGTGTGTGTGTGTGTGTTCAGACAACTCCCTTCTGGTCAGAAATAATTGCATATTTTGAGTTGTCATTCTATTCCGTCCAATAATATTATTTCTAAAATTCTGCATGAAAATTGTATACCTCGCATAGTAAATATTTTAAATGTGCTTTATCTCCAAATGTTCATTTCTGAACATTTGTTTTTCAAGTACAAAGGTTTAAAACATATTTGAGCTCCTAATTTTGAGCTGGCGAATGGAACATTAATGCAGAAGGTACAGAGAAGAACAATTTACATGCCTAAAATAATGTAATACTTTAGTTCACATCAAGCCGTATACAACTAAAAGTTTTTACTTTAAGCCAAAATACCGTATGAGATTCTTCGCTGGAATGATAAACTTTGATTCATAAGGTTAAAAGATCTATGGAAATACAAGAAATTCTATTATACAGTAATTAGAACCATTTATTTTACTGAAAATTGGAAAATGCATTCATATTTCTATCAAGGCTGTAAACTAAAGAGTGTTTTACACATGCAGGAGAAAACTTGGGTTTGGGATTTTTCTAGAAATGCAACTCAGATGCTTTAAAAAAGGCAGTAATTAGTCTGTCAATTCTTGAGTTTTAAAATCAAATATAAAACCAAATATCCTTTAAAACTGTTGATGGAGCTCCAATGACTTGTAGTCATTTCAATCCCTTCGTATAATTGAAAATACCTTTGTGCATATCTGTGTGTGTCTAGGGGATTGTTTGAATTGGAATCCTTATTAAAACAATGAAAGCTCAATTTAAAAACCCACGTTGAAATTCCACAAGCGTGTCTGACTTGTTAGTCTGATTCATACTCTTGTGAATGTGATGCTTTAAAAACTATTCTTCAATTAGTGTACAACTCTTATTGTATCAACCCAATTTATTCTAAAAGCAAGTAAGTAAATGATAGTCCTTGATTTTCTCAGAGCTGAAGCTAAGCAATAGCTGTACAAATGAGGTTCCAAAATAGGAGTTTTTCAAAAGACAGCTGCTTAAGAGCAATGCAGAATTCCTCTTGATACATGAAGCAAAACTAAATTTCCCCTGCAATGAAGCTATAATCTATCATCCATGACAGTTGCAAAATTATTTTCCATAACTCCTTTCTGCATTGCTTTTTTGCCTTGAAAATGCTTATACGGGAAGCCCTCAATTTACGACTGCAATTGGGACCAGAAATCCAAGTCATTGTGGTCATAAGTCAAAGCACCCATGTGACCGGGTGTGTCGGTGATTAAGCAAATCACACAGTTATTAAGTATATGGCCATTATCCTTTGTAGTTTTATATATTTATGCATTGTATACATTATTTTATATCTTCATTGTTAGATGGAAGATGAGGCTTATATTTCCTATACGCCTCTGATGTACAGAAAAGTGATCCTAAGGCAGTTTTGGTGAACCTTTTTGGCACTGAGTGCTGAAACAGGAGCGCATGTGTGCGTGCCGGAAACTGGAAGAGCAGCCACCCAGTGCACATGTGTGCACCGGGAAGATGATCTTCTGGTTTCTGGCATGTGCATGCGCACCAGCCAGTTGGTGTTTGTGCATGCATGTGCACCAGAAACCAGAAGACCAGGTAGACGGTGCACATGCGCATACCAGAAACCGGAAGAGCTCTTCTACTTTCCAGCACTCCCACACACATGAAAGCGAGCTGGCTGGCATGCTGGAACCTGGGAGAGCAAAGGGGATGGCTTGCGTGTCCAGAGAGATGGCTCTGTGTGCTACTTCTGGCATGCGTGCAATAGATTTGCCATCACAGTCCTAAGGGCTTTTCTGCACCATAGTCTTACACTACCTGATTCCTAAACCACCCAAAGACAAAGCTGGCTTAAAAAATCCACTTCCACAGTTCAACTGCTTCCCTGCTTGATCATGAAGACAGTCTGGTGTTCTGTCCAGATTGGTGTTTGCTTCTTTGTTTGTTTTATTGGATTTATATGCTGCCCTTCTCCCAAAGGACTCAGGGCGGTGTACAGCATTAAAAAACACATATTACAAAAGTTAAAAGAAAATTAGATACAATCCAAAAAACAAACCCAATTAATAGGACAATAACATTTTAAAAATGAGTTAAAATTAACAGGCCAGGCCGGCTTGCTGGAAAAGCCAACTTTTTAGGGCGCGTCGGAAGGACCGGAGGTCGGGGATTATGCAAAGCTCCAGGGGCAGCTCATTCCAGAGCGAAGGCACTCCCACAGAGAAGGCTCTCCCCCTGGGGGTCACCAGCCGACACTGTCTGGCCGACGGCACCCTGAGGAGGCCAACTCTGTGGGATCGCACAGTGGATTCCCCTGCTGCTTTACTCCTCCCACCACTATTAGGAAAGCCTCAATGAGCTTGTTTTTTAAAAAAGAGGTTCTGCCTTGTGAACTTGGTAACTTCCCTGCCTCCTTTGTTAAATCTTGTGTGTGTGTGTGTGTATATAATAAAAGCTTTCAGGGAAGATGACAACATTTTTCTTGTTGGTAATGTATTTCCCTAAGTAAGCCTTTCACAAAAATATGATTTGTCACTAAATTTCAGCAATGTGATTTAGGGGAGCTCTTAAACAGAATGTGGGAGCCCATGCTTGATTTCAACCCCTGCTGTTTCTACTTTGCGGTGGCATATCTGTTTTCTTCTTTTGCTTCCAACTACCATCTATTTCGGCTCTCTATCAATTTGCCAGGAAAAGAATAAATCCCTTGTTCGTGATGATTAGGTTTGCACTCCGTAGAATTCTGAGGATATGGTGGCAGGACAAGGTGCCAGAGACAGAAGTCCTCTCCAGAGCAGGCCTGCCATCAGTTCACACCCTGCGGATGAAAGCCCAGACACGCTGGGCAGGCCATGTTGCAAGGATGCCAGGGCGTCACATCCCCAAACAGCTGCTCTATGGTGAACTGTCTCACGAAAAGCCATCTCACAGTGTGTGTGTGTGTGTGTGTGTGTGTGTGTACATACAAAGGAAGCGATACAAAGACAGTTTGAAAGCCTCCTTCAAGTCCCTGGATATGAAACCCTGGCACAAGATCGATCAACATGGCGCACGCTGATCCACTAAGGCTGACAGAATCTGAGGACAGAAGAACAACCGTAGCACAAGAGAAGCGAGCACTCCGCAAAGTCAGAGCTGCAAATGCTGCAACAATAGTGCCCACACATGTCTGCCCGACATGAGGCAGAACATTTTGTGCCCAAATAGGCCTTACCAGCCACCTGCTGACACATTGTGGCCAGCCCACAACCTGTTACGATGTCAAGGTCTTCTTCGAACACAATAGACAAACATCATCAGGTTTGCACTATTTAACCATGGAACTGATTTTACATGTTTTTTATTTAGTCCCACAACACCACCTAGCAGGTAATCTGTCAGTTGTGTATTACAGGAAGATACAACTCTTTCTGCCCCTCTGCATAAGGTCTATAAGAGAAGCCCCTGCCTCACAACCAGAGGCAAATAGGTTCCCCCCATCTCTATATCTTGGTCAATAGCTCCAACTTGAACTAAGGATAAACAAAACTACAAACCATGGCCGAAGAAGGAATGAGCTCCATTCCAATATCCTACAAACTTGATATGAAATAATGGCACAAGGAAAAACAACAGCCATAAATTGCCAATTTGGCAATTACAATGAACTATAGCTAGGAAACCCCAGTAGAAGAAGCTAATGGAACATGGAATGCAGGAGTCCATGGTCCTGACTGACAAAGGATAATGGTGACATTTACATCTCAGAAAATGTCAGCAGTTGCATTTGGCATCTCCGTTTACACGAACTGTATAATACAGAATGGTTGAAAACACTCAGAGCAATTATAAGTTTGCCACACGTTATAGCCTAAATAAGAACTGAATAAATGGATTGCTTGTACTTTATGTATCTCACAGATTTTTAAAAATACCTCAGCAATTATTTTTTCATTATGGCATATTTTACTATACTTTAATCATGTTTTAACTATTACTGCTGCCTAATGCTTACATGGAAAATTCTTATAAATATTCAGACATTTAAGAAAAAAATATGCGTTTCATTAAATCCACTCCACTACCACAAAACAGCTGAAAGATGCTTGAATTTCTCTTGTTAAAAACTCTGTGATTAATTGCCTCATAGAATAAAGCATATACAGCAATTCTGAGAGATGCTTTTATCATCTTTCACTTTTGAAATTCCTTTCAATCTGAAATATACATATTGAAAGATTGTCCCATTATGCACTGACGTGGAGTCAAAAAGTAACTTACTTTTATACGTTATTCTTGTTATGGTGTCTCTGTTAAGCATACGATTTAAAAATGGATTTGATGATTCAGAAACCTGCGGTGGAAAGAATTCATTGTCAAAACAAAAGTAATAACCAAGAACCTCTTATTTTTGGAAAACGTCTATTTATCAGGATGGGAGTGGGGGAGTAGGAGGAAGAGAATCAAGGGACAACTACAGAATTAGCAAAAATGTGGATATTCTGCAATCAGATGAAATGAGTAATGGCAGTTCAACTTTGCATTAGTACAGGAATGGAAAATAGGATACAGAAAGGAAAGGCAGCTGTATTTTGAATACTCTGAACATGAGTTGCACCAGCTTCTTGCCATCCTAGTTTTTGGTTTTATGTAAACATTTAATTAATAATGTTGGAAAACAGGAACAATCTGACATGGTTATGCTGGAGATGAAGAATGCCTTTCAATCATGAACCACCACCATTCTTGGCTTCAGTTTTCTGGGGAAAAGAGTGGGCTACTATAGATACATTTAGGCAAAAATCCAGAGCAAAACCTGATCTGTTCTGGTGATCACCACAACTTGACATATCACTTTCTGCCTCAAATCACAACATGCTGCATTTTCATCTATGCTGCAGTTATAGTGGGATGAACTGTGGATTCAAAACCATGTTTAGCTGGAGCATTTAATAAGGAGAAGGAGGTCTGGGCATCAACCTGTACTCCAGTCAAGAGCAGCAAATTCTCCCACATCCAAAATGCAGAAAAGATCAACATGACCTTAAAATACTACTCAAGAAAAGTAATTAAGCCCTTGTCCTCTTGCTTTGAGCTTAGGCATGAATCTGGTGTGAGCCTGCTTTTTTGTG
This sequence comes from Natrix helvetica, assembly GCF_964273705.1. Classification (NCBI taxonomy): domain Eukaryota; kingdom Metazoa; phylum Chordata; class Lepidosauria; order Squamata; family Natricidae; genus Natrix; species Natrix helvetica. The sequence continues at coordinate 224,165,598 of NC_138548.1, forward strand.
GTTTCTTCTGTAACATTTTGAAATGTTTTGTCCTCTGCTCTCTGCCTTCATTTAGAACAAGGCTTGGTTACATTCATACATGGCAGTGATAGTTCAAGGCAAAACAGTGTGAAGGTTACAGAGTGGAACCTGACCATGAATTAATTAGCCTGCACTTGTCAGGTTGACTCTTGCGCTTGGACCGCATGACAACAAAATACAAGATGTAGTCTGGGAATAATGCACCAAGGAAGTCTTCAGAATGCAGTGCCCACTTACATTGTTTTTTCTCTATTCCTTTTCCCCCCTCTTTACTTATCTGAAAAGCAGGATACGGTGGGGGGGGGGGAGGATTGAAATAGCAATAATATACCGCTTTATAGCCCTCTCTAAGTGGTTTACAGAGTCAGCCTATTGCCCACAACAATCTGAGTCCTCATTTTACCGACCTCGGAAGGATGGAAGGTTGAGTCAACCTTGAGCCTGGTGAGATTCGAACTGCCAAATTGCAGGCAGCCAGCAGCCAGCATAAATAGCCTGCAGTACTCCAATCTAACCACTGCACCACCATGGCTCAACAAAGTCTTAAGCATTCTACAGTATGAAAAGAAGAGACCTTTTTATTGGATTAATTTCTCTTGTAAACCAGGGCACTTACTTATTGTGATACAAAGTTTTTGCAAAGCGAAGAAACATCCTCCTGAGATATTCAAGAAAAAGGGCAAATACAGATTTGGGTTTTTTTTGTGTGTTCTGCCTATCCTGGGCATATCAGATCATCACTTGGACATGACCCTTTTAAGTGCTGGTTGAAGAAAAAAAAATGTGTTCTGCATTTTTAACCTAATCCAATACATTAAAAAGTATAATCGAGGTTGGAGGCATGGAGACATGTAGGCCACCCTTGCTATCCCCAGCCTTAAATAAGGAAAGTGGTTCAGTGGTTATAGCAACCAGTGATCCTCCTGTACAATGAGGATTTATGATCATACAAAATGCAACAACCACTTCAGCCAAATCTGCTATCTTTGTTCCTACCATGCCTGGGAAGTCAAAGGCCCGTGTAGAATTCTATTCTCTCCCTAGTTACATTAAAAAAAAATCAGCTAACTGCTGCAATGTGAAAGCCGAACTACCTTTTAGTTCCATTACTGTATTAGGTCTGAAATTTTAACTGCCTGTAATAGATAAAAATGGCAGCAGCTCAGGGCAGAATCAGCTTAGATTTTCTTCTACCTGTCACTTTTATAATGTACCTCTCCCCATGTCTCTCCTTTGGCTGGTTTTAGCAATACCATTCTAAGATCCCACACCAAATAGCCAGTTAGTGAAAAATGCAGTCAGCAAGAAAAGATTAAGCTCTTTGCATGGAACAAGGTGTCCAGATTCATGCCTGCTACAAAAAAAAAAAAGAAAAAGGATTGTACCAAATCTTTGAAGGGTGTAACACCTGAATGAAAATTTGCACAAAAATCCCATTTGAAGCTCCTCCTTGAGTGGAGTGCATTAGAGTGGAGAAACTGTGTTGTTGGACTGTGTCTCCCTCACACATGTACAGCAGCAACTGTTGATCATATAGATTAGCTCCAACTTTTCTTCATTGGGGTGGAGTGAGCGTCAGGCCTTCTTGAAGGAGATTGTTCTGAGATTCACCTCTATTAAATAATATAATAGGTGACATATTGCCACCTGCATGACATTGATTTAGGAAATATGGGATAGCCCTCTATATGCTGGGCAACTTATTCGGAGGATTGCTAGTATTGGACTCCATCAGTTCTTTAGGTTGAAGTTCTGCTTCCACTTCTCCCTTCATGTCCTCTGACAGTTCTGACTATCCCTGAGCATTTCTGTAGTGCCAAGTGAATGAGACTGCAAGTCTACAAATCCTGTTTCCCAGAAAAGAACATTCGTAAATAAATTCTTTCCAAATGTTATTTCTGCCTTTACCTCAATGTATGTAAACCATTTAGTACAGGGATTATTGGATAGCTCACTGGGAAGTAATCCCACTCTTCTTTGTGCAAAAAATGAACTAAGTACAGTCTATCCTAGAAATATTTATGATGGGAAGAAACCCAAAAGCAGGGGTGGGCTTCAAAACTTTTAGCAAGCGGCTCTCTGCCCGGTTGCTGGGTGAGCTTGGCCTAGTCAGCCTCCTGCACAACAGTGGCAGGGTGGGGATGGTATTTTTGCCTTCCATGGGCTCCAGAAGCTTTCTTTGAGCCTCCAGGAGGGCAAAAACGGCTTCCTCAGGCCCCGGAGGCCCACCTGAACTTTCCTAAGGCCTGTATTTCGCCTGCACTTACCTGCATCAAAAATGGGCTGCGTGGGCACTCCTGGGAGGGGCAGGGTGGGCAGGGCCAGCTAGGAGTGGGACTTGGGGATTCTCTGAACTGCACAGAATCCTAACTAGATTTTCTCCCAAATCCCTGCAAATCCCCAACAGCCCACCCCTGCCCAAAAGGACAAGAATGGGATAAGAAAAAAGCCCCACCAAAGATCTGTGATGTTTTCTGAGCATCTGCCTAAAAACATTATTATTAATAACACAATTACAGCAATATAAAATATTACTACATTATTTGCAGATAGATGGAAATGGATTTGTGTAATGTTCGTGTCTCTCTCCCAAGTGATATAATTGCTTTTCATCCTAAAGCACGACTGTGTTATCCCCAAAGAACCAGCAGTTTTTAAATGCAGGCAATCTTCAAAATTGTCTTCCCCATCCTGTAAATAGTCCACAGAATTACCATTCCTATGCTGGATGGGGGAGCCTGGAAGTTGCAATATCAACACATCTGGGGTACCAAGTAGAAAAGGGCTGCAGTTAAGACTTCCTGGATTTATGCACCAACACTCTTAGTTTCTCAAAATCACCCCGCAGAATGTAATTAAACATTTATGGAATTTTACTATACTTACTTTCATAAATATAGAAACTACCACCAAGCCATTGGGACTTTTTGCAGCTTCTGTGACATTTGTATATAACTCATGGTTATAGTGGATTAGTTGAACCTAAGGATAGAGGGGAAAATGAATAGTAAATAGTGGAGAATCAAACCCACTTTCCTCTTATAAAGCAACAAACACCCTCTTTATGAGGGCATATCTGTTTGCAATGTGATTTCCATCAAGTTTTTACATTCATTTTATGGTATTATTATTATTATTATTATTATTATTATTATTATTATTATTATTATTATTATTATTATTATTATTATTATTATTATTATTCTGCCAACATACTTTTAATAATCACTGGGGTCATCTGGATTGTATAGGAGTGCATCTGTTATTCCTCTTCCCAACTCTCAATGAGTGGATTGAACCACGCATAAAATGCTACCATCTTCACTTCCGGTTCAGACCTGGGAGCGTGCGCTACACTTCTGTGCATGCACAGAGTATCCATGATGACGTCTGGGCGGATTGGGTGGAGCCTCCTGCTGCCACCACTACCGGTTTGCCCAAAACCAGGGTGAACTGGAAGAATACCATCTCTGGATTGAACACATTAAGATGCTGAATCTACTACAGAGGTTAGGGCTCTTTTGCTGCAAAAGCATTCATATAGTCCAGCAATAGGCCTTTTCTTCCTCAGCACTTTTTTCCTTTAGCACCCCAAGCTCTGCACGGAGACAGTTGGAGGCGGATCCTTGCACGCTTGTGAGACAAAGGAAATGGCTGTGCCAGCTGTAGGTACTTTGAATCGCACACTGTGAAGGTTCACAGAAAGCCACTCACGAGAAAGCCTCCAAAGCCATATTCAAAATTCCCCTGAGTTTATGAACCCGAGCGCCACAATATCACGTGCCAAAGTAATCCACGAGGAGCTATGATGTACATTCTTCAATTTCACAGACCCCACAGATAGTCCTCTTCTTACAAACTTTTGCCTTACAAACTTCTGCTGGTACCAAAAAACCTGTCCACAACTCCAACCTAGAAAGTCTCAGAAGGTTGGAAAGGGTGAATTTATGGAACACTGTGAGAATAACCCCTAGGGAATAATCCTTTTAGTGTGAAATTACCAAGAGACAGCTGAACAACAATAAAGAGCCATTTATTATCTTTTGCAAAAGGGACCCCCATACTCATATGACGGAGCCAAGGAGGACACCTTCCATAGGAATACATGATAGTTATATACATTTTCAGAAGATCGGCCTTGTTATTGCCCACTCATCATACTGGTTAAATTCTGGTAATGTAAGGGTCCTCTTCCCGTAACTTCCATCCCATCTGTTTTACTCATTCCCAGTAATCTCCATCCCGTTTGACGTATTCTCCATCCTGTTTGGCAGCTGCCACTATAGTCAGCATTGTTACTTTGAGCATGACTACAGACAGCCTAACCCGCCATGTATTTTTAACCAGGTTGTGTGAAACAAACTTGTTATTGTAACTACAGAAAACATTCTTACATAATGTCTTACTTAATATTCCAGTAAAGTGTCTTAGGTCACCTGGAGGCTAAATATGGCGTTACCACTGCTCTTATCTTTTACAGGGATAATTCTTACTTCTTACACACTGCAAATGTATACTTGGCAGCGCTGTCACACGTTAGGAGGCTGATAGTACACCATTTTGGACATTATCCAGTCCTGTCTATTTATGTTTATTTTGATCTCATTATGTTTATTTTGCAATATTTTTCTTTTGTATAGTGACTGTGAATTACAGTACATCTGGAATTAGACATGTGCCATTTATATAAGGTAAGAACTGTACTGGTTGAACTTACAATCAAATGGACTGGTGATCAGCCTCTTGGAATATAATCTGATAACATAAAAAATATAGAGGACTGTCTGTAATTACTGCCTACACAAATTATAATCTTTCCCATATACCCTGCAAAGCATGACCAAAATAAATATCCAAATGGTATTTTGACTCTGGGTCACAAGTGTTGTAAGCTTTATAAAAACCCAGCTATTATTAGGGGATCTGTGATTAACTGTTTATATATTTTTGGTATCTATTCTTTTTTTGTACACACATATACTGCATCTGTCTGTCCTTCCTTCCTTCCGTCCATATACTTGTGATCTCCCAATCCCCGCCCCCCCAAAAAGCTTATCTATGCACAAACTTGTATTTGCACCCCTCCCTTGCAAATAAGGCTTGCCTTCCCACCTTGCAATTTTATAACACTGGTAAGTTTTCCTCTGGAAGATAATGTTGCTGTTCTAATAATGAAAAAAAAAAAGATATCAGAAGCTGTTCTATCCTGTGTTCCTGGATATTGTTGGAAATATTTTTCTTTCCTGCAGTAATGGTTTTAAATCTAGGCTATGCAAATTAAATTCTCATGATAACCACTGCATTTCAGATGAACCTTTTTTTTTGAAAAAAAAATCTATGCTGCTAAAAGTGTGGATGGTGTAGGAAAAAAATACCAATCTTCTTGCCAGGAATTATACAATAATAATACAATAGTAGAGTTGGAAGGGACCTTGGAGGTCTTCTAGTCCAACCCCCTGCCTAGGCAGGAAACCCTATACCGTTTCAGACAAATAGCTATCCAACATCTTCTTAAAGACTTCCAGTGTTGGGGCATTCACAACTTCTGGAGGCAAGCTGTTCCACTGATTAATTGTTCTCACTGTCAGGAAATTTCTCCTCAGTTCTAAGTTGCTTCTCTCCTTGATTAGTTTCCACCCATTGCTTCTTGTTCTACCCTCAGGTGCTTTGGAGAATAGTTTGACTCCCTCTTCTTTGTGGCAACCTCTGAGATATTGGAATAATGCTATCATGTCTCCCCTAGTCCTTCTTTCTCTTAAGCTAAACATACCCAGTTCCTGCAACCGTTCTTCATATGTTTTAGTCTCCAGTCCCCTAATCATCTTTGTTGCTCTTCTCTGCACTCTATAATGCATTATAGAGCATTATAATCCATTTATTCTTGCTGTTAGCATTTCTCACACAGCCTCTGTCTTACATTTCTCTAACAAAATATTTTTAGACTTTTAAAACCATTGCTTATTTTGTCAATCAATTTCCTCACGGTTAGCTCCTTTAGGAAAATGATTTAGTCCAGCATAATAATATCCTCAAAATGGACACAGGAATGGGGCTCTACTGAAGAATCCCTTTATCTATTAAATAAAATAAGAGTAATGCTAATTTTTATTCTTTCTGTAGTTCAAAGGAAGAAAGGAAGGTAGGTAGGTCTACTAACTGATCTGGTTAATACAGGGGTGTCCAAACTTGGGAACTTTAAGACTTGTGGACTTCAACTCCCAGAATTCCCCAGCCAGCATGGCTGGCTGGGGAATTCTGGGAGTTGAAGTCCACAAGTCTTAAAGTTCCCAAGTTTGGACACCTCTGGATTAATAGATCGGTCCTTGAATAGAACAGCTTAGTAAGTACCACACAAATAATATATAATAAATAATACGCCTATCCCTAGGGTAAGTTGGATCCAAAGGGAAAAAAAGATTCAAGGAGTAAATGAGTTTCAGATCTCCTTTAACATAATCTCTTTATCATTAGCTGCAATGAGGATTTTCTATGTGTTCAGACTCAGCTTCCTGTGTCTGGTTCAGGAGACATTTTTTCTTTCTTTCTTAACTTCTTTTCTTCTTATCTATGACCAGCAAGGGATCTTTTAGACAAGATTCCAGGCTTTGTCTGCTCACTGCTTACATGCTTGCCTCATATTTAGGGTGTGCCAACTTCAGCCAAGTTTCACACACCTTAACCGTTATGCTATGTAAGGCTGTTTGAAATCATTTGAGATTCAGTCTGATGGTCCCCTTTCAGTAAGTGCAAGAAAGAGATAACTCTGGAGTGTTCTATGAGCTTAGTTACTTAATAGCAGACATTTTGTTACCTGACTAGGTAATATCTTTAGTCAGGAGTGAAATCTGCTTACCTTTGCTCCTAGTTTGGTAGCAATGTGAGCGTGTGTGTGTGTGGACCTTCCACGCATGCATAGAGCATAAAAAATGGACGTGATGACGGGTGGGCGGAACCTGCTAGCGCACACTCCTGCAAAGGTAAGCGAACAGCGAGGAGGGGGGGAAGAAATCCGCTGTGCCACGTGATTTAGATTAGCTAGAAAACAGAAAATCCTGCTTTCTAGCTAATATAAATTGTGTGTCACAGCTGATCATTGGAAAAACCAGTTTGCCTGAACCGGTAGCATTTTTTTTTTTTACTATCAGTTCAGGTGAACCGGTAGCATTTCACCCGTCTTTAGTGCTATAAGGGAGTGGGGTTTGCTCTCTATTTTTATATATAGTAGCTTGCCTGTCAGTGTTGATAGGGATGCTATTTTACATCACCATACCGCAAACACACCCCAAAGTTAGTTTATATGCTAGTAAGAGATTGAGACATTAAAAGCACTCAGAAACTCCTTTGAATTCCTACTATTTGTTTTATTTTTCACATTTTTATAGCCGCCATCTCACAATCAGGCTACTAAATGGTGAAGATGTCAAGTCCTCTACTGCGTCTGTATGTAGCTACTCAGTCTAGAGCTAAACCACCCAAGATGAAATGGCAAGAAAATGTGTGTGAGTCACTCATCCCCTATACTTTTGTGTACTATAATCTCTCAAAAATCCATTTGAGTGGCCAAAAAGAAAGGGAAGGTGTGGGAGGCAGGTCTTGATGTCGCAATGACACAACATGCAATCTTGGGGATCCAGGATTGCTGTCGATATCTCTGTTGCTGGACAATCCTTTTGGATCTAAACCGTTCTGAAGGAACGGTGATAGAGAAGAGCAGGTCCTGCTGATCTCAGGGACATCGCAAAGTCCCTAATTGATCCAGGAGAAAGCTCTTTTTGCCGGCTACAAGAGAAGCAGTCAAAATGGCTACAGAAGGTTGGGACAGTCCTGTGAAATGGAAGCAGAACAGGAGAGACAGTGTGTCGAAATGGTGAGAAAAATCCTTATTAGTAGAGAAGAGAAAACCCAAAAGACTTAGTTAAAATAAAATTGAAGACAGAAGGAAGTAAGTGGTGAATTAACACTGGTTTAAAACTATCGTGTTATCTTTTTCACTTTAATTTTGTTTGTTTTCTATGGACGGACTTTTTACAAATGCCTCTTACTTTTAAACTGGGCTGGTCTTTTTTTCCCTTCTTCCTCTATACTTCTTCCATTTTTTGTATTTGTGGATTAAAAGTTTCTTTACTCGCAAGGCTCGGCAGGATCATAATCTTTAAACTTTTTTGTTCTTCTGTTCCAGACTTCGGAGTTTAGAAAAGAGGCAAAAACAGAGGGAAAGAATATATCACTGCCACCTAGAGGCTAGAGGCTGGTAACATCTGATAATTCAAAGCTATTGGCTTTGTTTACTGAAAGGGTCAGTGGCTATACAGTTGTTTCTTTGAATGAAAGAGAAAGCTTTGACCTGAAAAACTTTACTGAATTTGTTTGAAACCTAGCAAAAGTCTTGGATGTTTTAGTGGCAGTGTCTATAACCTGGAAAAATGGCCCAATATGAAGAAGAATAGGGACTAACATTGCAAAGAATTATGCTAGAAATTCAAAAAGTCTTAATAATCACAGAGAGAATTGAAAAGAGACTTGAAATTATAGATCAAAATACAGAAAGTACGGAGGGAAGAGTTGAGAATACTTATAAAATGATGATGAAATTTGAGGACAGAGTTAAAAAAACCCACAGAGACATATGAAAGTGATAAGAAAATTGTTGACACTGACAGCAAATCGAGAGTGGAGGGAAATGATAAATGTGAAATATGGAAAGGAGAGATTGATGAACTGGAACTCTATTTCAGATGTCATAATATAGATGAAGAAAGGGGAGAAAATTTGGAAGAAAAAATGAGAGTAATTTCGGCAGAAGCACCAGCGATAACAAAAGTCAAACTGATGAAAGGAACAGATAGAGGGTTTCAAATCTTTATAACATATGCAATGAATAACAAGTTGTCAAGAGAAGTCCTCATAAGACTTATCAAGAAAACACTTAGAATGCAGATTCTACAAATGGCAAGAGATATTGGACTGCACTATTTCTGGAAGGATACATGATGATGAAAGGAAATGTCACAATAAAATTTAGTTAAATGCAGTTAAACTTTGAGTATTATGTATAAGATAAAGTAATAATAGCTATAGTCATATAAATGATCAATAATGATAATAAAGCATTTACATATACTAGATTGATAATATGAAATTTTATACAAACTAAGTGAGAATGATGGAGATGATGTTGAAAAACATTTTTATAAAAGAAAAATAATTCTATATAGAATAGAATATAAAGATGTAATATCATTGGATGATTTCAGGATGATGTAATAAAATGCGGTAATATAAATTTACTTCACATTTAACATGTTTCATATAAAAAGGATGTAATAATAGCTATGCTTAATGGATGTTTAACAATTATAACAAGTTGTACACGTGTATATTGAATTGATACTAATAATGGAAAAAATATGGAATTGAAAATTATTAGAGAATTATCAATGCTAAAATTATAGAATGACTTAGAATAGGGTATAAAAAAAACTTTATTATTGGATATATTGAAGATGATATAATGAATCATTATAATATAAATGGATACCTATTTAGAATACCTTATTTAAAATGGAGAAACAATAGTGATAATCAAACAAATGAAGTATAATAATAATAATGTATACAAAGATATTTGATTGACAATATGTGATTTTTGATAAAGTTCAAGTGATGACTAAGGAAAGGACGCAGAAAGACCTTGTAACCCAATCGAGACACTGTATGCAGTTGAAGAGGTTTTTTATGTTATATGTCTTGTGTGTTTGTGTTGGTTTGAAAATAAAAAAAAAATTCATTTAAAAAAAAAAGGGAAGGTGTGAGCTTAATATTTCAGCAAGAGTGAAAAATAGCTCTCACTTGCTTTCAAGAATTCGGTGCTAAAGGCTATCTGCAATGTAGATAGAAAGAAAGAAATAAAATTAGGAACGTGGTATCTCCTGCTGGCCTTGAACTGCAACAGGGAAGTCTGTTTCCTCAAGGTGTTGGATAAGTACAGATAAAATGTGCAAAAAAGAAACAGCCATATAGCAAAATCTACTTTGTTAAGGTTCTTTAGTGGGACCATGAAAGGAGCAAGGATGTTCTTTCCTTGATTTTAATGTACAAGGTCACACAGGTACAAACATCTTATTAGTCATGGACATCACTGTGTTTTTTATATAATAAACCCTAACTTAGAATATTCACCAATAAAACAATCACGGAGAATAGGAGGGATGCAGAAATGAATCTGAAGAGTGTTATCTGTCCGCTATTGCAAGATCCACTATCAAAAGATCTGGCCAACTTCATATCCAAACACCCAAACCAGTTGTTTTGCATGGCCATATTTTTACTATGACATAAAGCAGCATATTGGTCACGGACGAGGCAATCTTGAGAGATGCATTTTAGCTGCTTGGAAAGCATAATGCCTCCCTACTGATTCTTCAGCTGGAGAAGTACACTGTAATAAAGAAAGCTGACGTAAATAGAAAGAGCAAAATGGCTGTCATGATCATATCTTCAACTTGCTTTATTTTCTTCTTCTCTCTCGGTATTTAAACAATTAGTCTTTCTTTACTTTTTTTCACAGTGAACCTAAAGCCAACAACAACCCCCACCACAAAATAAACTGGACAAAAGAAGTACACATATCAAAGACAATGAAATAATGTACAGTGTTCTAACAGTAGCAATGCTGGATGCATCGTGATGATTAATGGTGCCCTTGAGAAGAATTAATGATATTTTTCACTAAATGACGAAAAAGGGTTGCAGACTTCATTAACCGTAGCCCTTTCCAATTTTATTGAATGCTCCTAACACCTTAATACTTCGAAAAATGCCTCTGTTGGCATTTTGCAGCAGTTTATCAAATACCCATGTTTGGACATAAAAGGGCATGTAATGGTAGAGATAGAACCAGCAAATCCAAGTTAATATGGACATGAAAATAAGTTACTATCCTCTTGAGCAGTTCATTTATGGAACCTAATCTTTTTCAAAGATCTCTAGAACAGGTTATGAAAACATAACAGTGGTGGGTTGCAGGCGGTACGCCCTGGTATGCGCGTACCGGAGCCTGCTGGAAGCAGCAGACACCGTACCAGAATGGTGCTTTGGAGGGCCCGCCCGCCAGCCCTCGTTTCTTACCTGTATTTGAAGAAAATGGGCCAACTGTGCATGCACATGCGTGAGCAGCTTATGGCGCCTGCGTGATGCTCCGCTGAGCAGCTGGAGCATTGCAGGCGGTGGGTGCGCACGTGTGCACGCCCGGCTCCCGGAGCCAAAACCCACTACTGAAACAGAACCACATGAGGGGCAAGAAAGGATGATCAATTTCTTTGCCGACAGTTGTGACTTGCCTGTGGCAGATGAATTGAAAACTCTCTGCCAGCCCAGAGTGGTGATGCCGTGTTTGCATTGAAAATCAAATCCAGAGAGCAACTCATCAGGCCAAAATAAGGAATGCCACAACTTGGCAAAAGCATCACTTATTTTACGGCATAAAAATGAGCCACTTCCATTCATTAAGGGCCTATATATGCCTGTGTGCAATTTTCAGCCTCAGAGGGAGGAGTGACATTATAGCATCGTTGGAATAGATGGGGCTGAAACGTTAGGCCTCTTTTATGTTGGGGAATGGAAAGAATTATAGGTATACAATACCACTCAGAGGCTTAAGACACCCATTTGGTTGCTCAGATGATTAAAAAAAGGGGAGAGAGACAAGAAAGAAAATTGTATCATCATAAAGTGCTGTCCAATGTGATGTGGAAGGCTTCAAGAGCAGGGGTGAAATGCTACCAGTTTGGGCCGGTTTGCAGAACTGGTAGTAAAAAATACTAAAAAAAGTAAAAAAGAAAGTGCCAAAGATTTTACGTTGCACAGCCAAAAACGGGGAGTGGGGGTTCTGTTTTTGCTCCCACCAGGCTTCCTTTAAGCCTGCTGGGAGCCTGCTAGGCCAAAAATGGGAGGTGTGGGAGGGGGTGCTGAGAAAGAAAGAAGAGAGAGAGAGAGAGAGAGAGAGAGAGAGAGAGAGAGAGAGAGAGAGGAACAGAAAGAGAAAGAAAGAAGGGAGAAAGAAAGAAAGGAAGGGAGGGAGAGAAAAAGGAGAGGAAGGAAGAACTACAAACCTGACACTAGACGCAGCTTCAGAGGATAATCTGGAAGGGACCTGGAGATCATCTAGTCAAACCCTGCTCCAGCAGGACATTGTTAAAGTGAGTTTCTGTCTTTTGATCCCCCAGTTACATGACTACATACTCACATGACCCCACCAAGCCACGCCCACCGAACCAGTAGTAATTTTTTTAAAATTTCATCACTGTTTGAGAGGTCTACAAATTGGGTGGGGCAGGCATGGCTTGCTATTCATCCTGTTGTTCCAAAGGTGGTGTTCAGAAGGCAACAGGACTTTCTTGCCTTTTGCTTTGGAGCAACTATCGTGTGGCAGACATTCATTCCATTCTATAGAATGCTGAAACGAACCAGTTGGAAAAAAGCCAGTGTGGATACACTCACTCATCAGCCAATAAAAGCCAAAGTGGTACATCAAGTCAAGTCAAGTCAAATCAAGTAGGTTTCATTGTCATTCCAACAATATACAGTACAGTACACAGTGAGACAAAACAACGTTTCCCCAGGACCAAGGTGCTACATCAAACAACATAGACAAAGAAGAAAAAGAGCAGAACCAGAACTACATATAGCTCTAAATCTAAGAACTTAGAGAGTGTTGAGGAGTCTGATGGCTTGTGGAAAGAAACTTTTACACAGTCTGTTTCTGTGGGCCCGAATGCTTCTGCACCTTTTTCCAGATGGCAGGAGAGTAAAGAGCATGTATGAGGGGTGTGTGTGGTCAGCCACAATGTTTCTGGCTTTACGAATGCAGCATGTAGTGTATATGTCCATGATAGAGGGAAGAACAACCCTGATGATCTTCTCTGCCGTCCTCACTATTCACTGTAGGGTCTTGTGATCCGAAATGGTGCAATTCCCAAACCAGGTGGTGATGCAGTTGCTCAGGGTGCTCTCGATGGTCCCTCTGTAGAAGGTTGTGAGGATGTGTGGTGGAAGCTGAGCCTTCCTCAGTTTCCTAAGAAAGTAAAGACGCTGCTGGGCCTTCCTTGTTATGGAACCGGTGTTGAGGGACCAGGTGAGATTCTCCACCAGGTGAACACCAAGGAATTTGGTGCTCTCTACGATCTCCACAGAGGAGCCATTGATGTTCAGTGGGAAGCGGTCATGTTGTGTCCTCCTGAAGTCAACAACCATCTCTTTTGTTTTGTCTACATTCAGAGACAGGTTGTTGGCTTTACACCAGTTCGTTAACTTCTCCACCTCCTCTCTCTATGCTGTCTCGGTGTTCTTGCTGATAATATCCACCACGGTCGTGTCATCAGTGAACTTTATGATGTGATTTGAACTGTGCATTGCTACACAGTCGTGCATCAGCAGGGTAAGCAGCAGGGGACTGAGCACACAGCCCTGAGGAGCTCCAGTGCTCAGTATGATGGTGTTAGAAGTGTTGTTCGCGATCTGGACTGTCTGAGGTCATCCAGTCAAAAAGTCAAGGATCCAGTTACAGAGGGAGGTGTTCAGGCCCAACAGGATCAGCTTCCCCATCAGATGTTGAGGAATGAAAGTGGTGAATGTGGAACTAAAGTCTATGAACAGCATTTGTATGTATGAGTATTTGTTTTCTAGGTGAGTGAGAGCTAGATGGAGAGTAGTGGAGATGACATCGTCGGTGGAGCAATTCAAGCGGTATGCAAACTGCAGTGGATCCAATGTTATGGGCATCAGGACCTTTATGTGCCTCATGATGAGCCTCTCGAAGCACTTCATGATGATGGGAGTAAGTGCAACAGGACGGTAGTCATTGAGGCAGGACACTGATGGTTTCTTCGGCATGGGGACAATGGTCATTGTCTTGAAGTACTTTGGGACAACAGTGGTGCTCAGAGAGATGTTGAAGATGTTGGTGAAAAACATTTGCCATTTGGTCTGCACATCCTCTGAGCACTCTGCCAGGAATATTGTCTGGTCCCGCAGCTTTCCGTGGGTTGACTCTGCTTAGAGCTTTCCTCAAGTCAGTAGTGGAGAGACAAAATATCTGGTCGTTGGAAGGAGGTGTGGTCTTCCTCACTGTCATGTCGTTCTGTGCTTCAAAACAGGCGTAGAAGCTGTTTAACACATCTGGAAGTGAGCCATCACTCTCATGGGCAGGTGGTGATGTTCTGCAATTAGTGATGGCTTGGATGCCCTGCCACATACACCATGTGTCACCGCTGTTCGTGAAGTGTTGGTGGATACTCTGGGCATGTGCACACTTTGCTTCTCTGATGGCCTGGGACAGATTGGCTCGTGCTGTTCTTAGGGCTGCTTTATCACCTGCCCTGAATGCAGAATCTCGGGTTTTCAGTAGAGCACACACCTCTCCAGTTATCCACGGCTTCTGGTTGGGGTGTGAGATAATTTTCTTGGAGACTGTGACATCATCAATGCATTTGCTGATGTAGCCGGTCACTGACGATGTGTACTCCTCCAAGTCAATGGAGTCACTGTTGGTTGCAGACTCACTGAACATGTCCCAGTCAGTGCATTCAAAGCAGTCCTGAAGAGCAGAGATGGCTCCTGCTGGCCAGGTCCTGACCTGCTTCCGAACTGGTCTTGAATGCCTGATGAGTGGTGTGTATGCTGGAATTAGCATAACAGAGATATGGTCTGAGTGGCCAAGGTGGGGGTGGGGCTTTGCCTGATATGCACCAGGGATGTTTGTATAAACAACATCCAGCGTGTTTCCCCCTCTGGTTGCAAAGTCCACATTTTGATGAAATTTAGGGAGCACAGTCCTGAGATTTGCATGATTGAAATCTCCGGCAACAATAAACAATCCATCAGGGTGTGTGTTCTGCAGTTCGTTGATGGTCCGGTGAAGTATATAGAGCACTTCCTTAGCATTAGCACTGGGTGGGATATACACGCCGAGTATAATAGCAGTGGTGAATTCCCTGGGTAAATAAAAAGGTCTACATCTCACAACCATAAACTCCACAAGCGGTGAGCAGTGGGTGGAAACGAGGACAGAGTTTTTACACCATTCTGTGTTGATGTATACACACAGTCCGCCGCCACGAGTCTTACCGCACAGAGCGGCATTTCTGTTGGCATGAAATGCAGTTAACCTGGTCCAGCTGAATAGCAGCATCCGGAACTCTATCACTCAGCCATGTCTCCGTGAAAACAAAGATGCAGCAGTGTCTGTACTCACGCCGTGTAGCTTGCTGGAGTATGATGTAATCTAATTTATTGTCCAGGGAGCAGACATTTGCTAGCAGGATGGATGGTAGAGCAGGCCGTCTAGGGTTTGCCTTTAACCTAGCATTAACCCCTGCTCGCTTTCCGCACTTCCGCTTTCTCTTGCACCACTTCCGATGCCCCCTCCTCCATCCGTTGGCATCACCAGAATATGTTGTTGCTATGTCAGAAATCCCAAGGCAAATCCAGCATGTATGAAGGACCAGCAAATGGCCAATGGCAATAATAATAATAATAATAAATATTTATTTCTTAGCCGCACCCTCTCCCGAAGGACTCGGGGCGGCATACAACAAAACATAGGAAATAAATATATCGACATACATATAACAAAACATATACCAAGACATATACACGACATATACAAGGAGGAGGTGAACTGATAGATAAAAACAAGTAAAAACACAATGTTTAAAAACCCCTAAATAAATTGAATGCAATTAAAATACCCCAAATAAAAAACCCGTCAGGAGCAATATAGTTGGATCAAAGTTGAGCCAGGCCAGCAACTTGAAAAAGGTGGGTCTTGAGCTTTACACGAAAGGAGCGGAGGTCAGAGGTATTCCTAATATCCGGAGGGAGGTCATTCCACAGGGCTGGGCCCGCCACAGAGAAGGCTCTACTCCTAGGCGCCGCCCCTCGACACTGTCTGGTGGACGGCACCTGGAGGAGGCCCTCTCTGTGCGAGCGGATGAAGACTTGGCTTGATTAACCAAGGTTTTCATCCTAACAAATTTCCAGTAGTAATGTTCTTCACGTATCTACTGCAGTCTTTTGCTTTGGGAATACACAAAGGTATCAGTAGATATCTAGAATTTGTGCCCTTTATAATTCATGCAAAACATTTCAACAATTTGTTTTTAATCCTATCAACATGGCTAAACTTTTCATTCTTCCTTTTTTGCTCCTCTGAACGAGTCAGTGTTAATCTATATTTAAAGCTGATATTGAATAATTACATGTGAAACTCAGAAAAACTTAATATGACCTACAATAGCCTTCCATATTTAGAAAAGTTAATACAGCAAATGTAGCATTATACAATCATATTAACAGAGGTATTTGTACTGTACATTGATTGCAATTCTGCTTCTCTGCTTCTGCTCCAAATAATTTGCTTAATCTAATTTTGCTCTCAGGATTGTGGGTTTCAACCATTCCCACTTGACTATGGATTGCCTCTGCTGTTGATTTTGCTTGAATGAGTTAAATAAATCATAATATTTTAATAACAATGTGGACTTCAAATCTCATGGCAAGTAGATTTAAACACCATTGGTAATGAAAGGCCACCTCTTTTAAATCAAGTTAGTAGATGGGGATTGTAGTAACTCCCATTTCATTATCACACTGGCAATTCACTGGTATTAAAATGCCTGTTTTTTTTTTTTAAAAAAGAAATAAATAGGACACAAGAGAGAAAGAGAGCAGGAGGGAGAAGACCATGAGGATTGGGAAATAAAAATATTGACACTAAAGGAAATGTATTTAATACGGAAGAATAAAGTTTTTAAGAATGTGGGAAGTTAGAAGCTCCCCCCCCCCCCCGCGGGCTAGAAAAATGAAATATCCTGGGAAATATTAAGAAGGCAGAATATTATATTGCCCCAGATCAGAAATGGAGAAACATGTTTTAGGCAGGAAGCAGACTCACTCTTAATAGCCCCCACCTTTTAATGGGCCATTAAAAAAACCTGGGCCAGCCTATTTTACATAACAAAGATCTCTCCCCTTCAGCTCTAGGGTGCTGGGATTAAGGCATGATAGTATTAGCCCCTTTACCCATCTCACCACAGGGCACCTGGGAAGAAGCAATGCTCAACCAAACCTCAACCAAACCAGCCTAGAGAGTTGCCCCTGCATGGCCCCATGGGAGTCTTAACAACCAATCAGAATACATTTCTTACACAGGAACAGGAAACAGAGAGGTAGGGCCGAACAGAGAGTATAAAGGCAGGAACTTTCAGCATCTCGTTCTCTCTTCTCCTTCACCCAACATCTGGAAGCATGTGATCGACTTTCCCCCCAGGACCTCAAGCCATGTGGTCCTGTCCACCATTAAACCATCTTTCCAAGCAGCCTCCATGTTTCCAGTGTCTTTTTCCCCATTTGGGAGTTGAACCAAAAGGACATTTCTTCCAAAAAGAGGACTGATATATGCAGCAGAGGAAAAGAATTGGGCAGAGAGATTGGGTCCTGTGTTGTATGAATGAGCATATTACTGGATGATGGGCACCAGTGGTGGGTTCTGGATCCCAGTGCAGCCGGTACAGTGAAACAGGGCCGGGCATCCATCACATGAATGTGCGCAGCGCGTGTGCACATGTGCGCAGCACGCACATACATACTTACCACCTGTGATACCCTAGCTGCTTGGCGGAGCGTTGCGCAGGTGACATACACTCTGTGCACGGAAGCGTTGAAGAGCTCAAATACCGGTAAGGAGCACGGGTTATCCCTCCAGAGCACCGTACTGGAACGGTACCTGATGCTCCCGGCAGGCACCGGTACGCTCGTACCAGTCGTAACCCATTACTGATGGGTACTCTTCACAAGGAAGACAAGCAGGCAATTCTTAAAGCCAACACTCCGCTGGCTTGAGGAATTACAAAAGGAGTGAATACATTTAGCCTCCTTCAGGGAGCAAGTCATATTGAGCCAGCCTTCCCTGAACCTTATTAAGCATGTGCTCAACTTTGCTCATCAGGGGTTGCACTGGATCTGGGAAAGCTAAATTAAATCCATCTAAATTCAGGAGAAAAGCATTAAAATCTCCTTTCCCAGCATGAGGAACACACTCGTCTGTATTGTTAACGGGTTATTTATTATAGAGTATATTTATATATAAAGCTCTGTGCTTGACTTTTCCGTTTTCCACTCTTACATTGAAGTAGGCATCCCCATTTGAAATGACTTCCCTTCAAAGATCCACACACGGTTCCTTTGCTGCATAATGTCACCTGTAGAGTTGTACCTCAATGGCTCAGACTCCACTTCTGATGTATTATCAGCCTTCCCTGCTGTTCTTAACACAACTGTGATGAGTGGAGATGCTCAGCCTGACAAACATTTGATTTAAAAGAAAAGCTGCTGAAAGCAAAGCATGCTCTGCCTTCAGATGGTGTAATTATCTCAATATATTTTACATTAACAGTAAGAATCCTGAACAGGTACATTTACTATCGGCAGGATGCCTCTGGTTATTAAATAAATACATTTGTAACCATGACACAATCCGAATGGTATGTTTCAATGGTATGTGTGTATGGTACTTAAGACAATCGCTTCTAGGCCTAAGAAAGGCCCTGAGAGTTCAATTCCACTGTCATCCAGTCCTGCCCCTGTGTGGGCCCTGATGGGTTCTCAGAACTTTTACACATTTTATCATAGATTTTGTACCCTTAATGCTTGGCTCCAGGTAGCCTGTCAATCAATTGATTTGCCAACTTGCAGACTGTGGATGGTCTTTGCTGAATGGAACAGGACAGGGAATTTCCATGGCTTCTGCTTTCCACTGAGGAAAAACTAAACGATGTAGGCTAAAAGTGGGCCAAAATCATCTCTCTCTCTCTCTCTCTCTCTCTCTCTCTCTCTCTCTCTCTCTCTCTCTCTCTCTCTCTCTCTGTGTGTGTGTGTGTGTGTGTGTGTGTGATGGTGGAAGAAAGAGTTAAAACTTTGTCCAAAATTATAATCACTTGCCTTCTCCTTTCTTGGCATTCATACAAATCTCTTACTGCTGTCTCTCTTAGAGATAGTAGAGAGTCTTGATGAACTGATAATCAATTAACCAAAGCAAAACAAAAAATACCTATATTGGGGAATATGTACAAAATCTCATGAAAACATTTTTATCAAGTGTCAGTGTTTTTTTTCTCTATAACCTAGGAAAATAATGCTGAAGCTCAAAGCTCATGTCATCCATTCGTGTTGGACTTTAATACCCATAATTTTCAACCATCTAGCTCAGTACTGTGAAAGCTGAGGTCAAAGGTAACTAAAAGATACCACTTTAGAGCAGGATGGTTTTGTGAAATAATTCTTTTCTGGAACAAAAAAAAAGTGTACTGTACTTGTATTTAGAAATGCATTTTGATACCAACACATTTCAAAGCTCTCATTTCGAAGCAATTAATTCAAGTCTAAAAGATGTATCGTTGATTGAGTCCAGAAAGCCAGTTTCTTGAATGGCCAGTTACATTGTGAGAATAAGTGTGCCTTTCATACATTCATTCTATGGAGTTGCGATCTTTGTTACTTGCTTTAGCTTGTTTGAGAAGGGATAAAATTCTCTGGGTTACAAAGTTATAGAAAATGTCCTTGTTTTGTCCTGATTTTTTATAAATAGCATTTTGATATTTGAAGTCAAGAAACTGGCCCAGTTTGGTGTCGGTTTACAGAACAAGCTTCTTGAGACGTCATATATTCTGCAGAATAAAGTTTTTTTTTCAGTTTATGTCCTAATCCAGTGATGATGAACCTTTTTGGCGAAACGTTGGGCGGAAACATCACGCACACGCACTTGTCAGGGCCACACTCTGGAAAAGCTGAACTTCCGAGTTCTGATGCACCTGTGCACCTGATAATCAGCTGGCAGGCACGCATGTGCACACCAGTTGCCATGCACCTGAAGGACAGCTGATTGTCACGCATGCATGTGTGCCAGAAACCCAGAAGACAAACAGGCAAGACAGCACATGCCAGGTGTGCCACTTTGGGCACGCGTGCCATAGGTTTGACATCACGGTTCTATTCTGTCTGGTGCTGCTGCTATTACCAGCTCCTGAGTTGAGGAGATTTTTTTCGACTCCATTCGCATTTCAGATATCACCTGGGCAGTGATGGGTTTCAAAAAATTTTAGAACCTCTTCTGTAGGTGTGGCCTGCTTTGTGGGAGTGGCTTGCCAGCCATGTGACTGGGTGGGCGTGGCCAACTAGTAAAATGTGGCGAAACTCACTTAACAATGCTCTTGTTTAGCAACCAAAATGTTGGCTTAGAAACTCTGGCATTTGAAGTGTGCAAGTCTTAAAGCTGTCAAGTTACAAGTTACAAGACACTTGCACCCCTAACCCTTTAGAAAAAAAACCCCAAACTTGACAGCTTTAAGACTTGTGGACTTCTCCTCTCGCTCTTCATCTTGATGATGTGCGGACGGGCGGGGGGAGGGAGCTGGAACCGGTTCTAAACGGCACTGTAGATTTGTGGAACCTCTTCTATAGAAGAGGTTAGAACTGGCAGGAACCCACCTCTGCACCTGGGCCTCAGAAATGGGAAACAGATTCAGTTGGTTGTCCCCCATGCCCAAATATTATCCCATGCCATCAAATGCCATCTTTTCCCATTTCCATATAAAGAATAAACAATTTTCTAGATCAAAATGATGGACAAGGTGTTCTCAGATTCTTTCTCACCTTTTAAAAAACAGTTTAAAGCAACTTGAAACAGGCACAGAGTGCTTGTGTGAGGATACAGAAGGCATTATATACCTACATACACAATGGCTGATTCAAAGATATATGGGTAACAATTAATATTAATATTTCACCTAAAACCAGAAACACACTATAAGGTTTTGGGGGCATGTGAGAAAGAACGATTATCCTGCATGGCTAATACCATATTGTGTAGCTGCCACAATCTGTTTGAAAATGAAAGGAAGCAAGCACAAATGAATCCACAAACCTCTTAGATCTCATAAACACACTGCCTCTGGTGCAAAATAGGAATTAAAATAGGATGCAAAATAGATTGCAGAAATACAGCCTACTCATCTGCATACCGAGACTCCCTCTGAAGACGGCCAAAGGCAAAGAATTTTAAAAAATGATAATATCCAAACACGAAACACATTAAATTTCCTCATCTCAAACTTAGAAGTCTCACAATTAGAAGTCTCACAATTCTGACTGGACAATCTTAGAAGTTCCCTAACATTTCTCAGCACTCATTCAATTCCTTCTGAATGTAATTCATTCCACAGAATGCCTGCCAAATTGCAAGGAACCTGTTCCTATTTATCATTTGAACACACAAGCGCACATAATGCAAGCATTAACTGGCCAGGAGACCAAGCCAAGTTAAACCAAAAGGGAAAGTTGTTTTTTTTCAGGAAGAAGGTTAGTATTAAGTTTAATTATTCTTATTTTGACTGGGAGGGGGAAAACCTAAAACTAGAATGTATCCTTGCCAATTCTCAAAAGGTGAAAGGATCAAAACCCAGCAGTTTAGTTACACAAGCTAAGTTAATTCATTAATTGTACACTATTTTTCTGGTCATTCCAATAAATCTATTTAAGTCTGGTTGAAATTATAAACTGAATTTGGGAATAAGAGTTATGGTATCTCAGTAGAGTTAGAGACAAGAAATATCTTTCAAAGAAGCATGACATGTCAACTATGTGATAGATTTTTGTATCACAGACCTGGAGTTGTCCCCATGGAGGACAAAAAAGTCATGAGGGTGGATATACCCACATGATGGTGACTCTCCTCTTTTTAGAAGTTCATTGCATGTCACAAAGAGATGAGTTTTTGATGGTGTGGTTGCCATCTTGGATTCAATGATTCCCATTGATACCCTTGCCTAGAGGTTTGTCCAATTACTGTCATTGGTGAAAAAGAATGTGCAGGTTTCTCAAGCATTGAAAAATATATGAACAAAGATCACCAGCAAAAACCCAAAACACATCTTCCACAAATTAGATTTCTTGTCTCTGAACTCTACAGTTTAATGAATAATTTTGACCTCTTGTCAGAGAGGGACTGTGGCTCAGTGGTAGAGCCACATCAGATCACAGAAATGTGATCACTTCCGGTTCCTGCTGCTGATGGCGACGGGCAGGCTCTGCTCGCCCCACGCTTTCCTGGTGGGCCCCTCACTCCTTGGGGGGCACAGGACACCGCGTAGAGGCTCCTGCCGGAGGGGGATCCTCCGCGGGGGATCCTCCGAGTCGGCGGCAGCTGGGGGGCCCCCCCGCATCGCCCCAGGCACTGGGGAGCATGATGGGGAGGCGCTCCGGCGTCTTCGCTGCGAGGCAGCGGGGAGAATAAACATTCAGAAGGACGTGGCTGCGGTGCGGTGAGGCGGAATCCACTCTCCATTCCCTTTGTATATGCGGAGGAAATTGCCAGCTATTTAAAATCTCCTTTCGGCTTGGCTTTGAGAAGCGTGGCTGGAGGGAGGGGGATTTCCCCCCCCCTCGGACAGGCGGCTGTTAACTATTGTTGCTCTCGGCCCTTGGGGGAGGAGGCAGGGAGAGAGCCAATTAACGATGCCACGCTCTTAGCAAAGGTGAATTTTGGATTTAAACTGATAATGGAATGATGATCTGGAAACTTTGGAAACTTTGAAACTTTTGTTATGCCTCCTAAGCCCGAAGCTGGCAGGGCAAGATGGCTCACTTCCGTTGTCTTCATAAACAGTGAAAACTGACTCCACCTATAAAACTTCAGGCATCCGGTCTTTGTCTCCGTGCTACTCAGATAAATCTCTTGCTGTTTGTGACTTTTTAGACTCCCTGGACTGAAAAACTTTACTCTATTGCCAGTGTGACTAGAAAAATCCTCTTCTGCCTGGACCTTCTGTCTCCTGAACTCTCTTGGCGGTTCTACCTTTCTGACTGACCATTCTCTGTATTGACTGAACTCTATAATGTCACGTAAAAAGCTACCTCCTGGGAAGCCTGACTTTGCTGCCTCTGCCCCGACATCTACAACATCCAGTCCAAGTACACAGTCAATGATAATATCTCTGATGCAGTCAATGATAATATCTCTGATGAGACTGAATTCCAACAAACGTTTCAACAAATTTTACAGGGACAAGAGGAGATTAAAAGACAACTAAAAGAGATGAAAGAAGAAATTAAAGAGAACCAGGACCAGATCAACAAAAACTCATAGAGACTGGATCTTTTGGAGGGTGGGACGGCTGAGATGAGGGAGGGGATGGAAGGGGTGCAGAAGGGGAACAAAGAACTTGACACCCAACAGATGAAAATAGAATTTGAGATAATGTCCTTTTACCTTAGATTCCAAAATGTGGTGGAGACAGATGATGAAGATATAAAGGACATTATGACAAGTATTTTGGCTGAATACATTCAGAAAGGGAAACAACAGATGGGGTGGGAATTAGATTTGGTTTATAGAGTGAACTCAGCTTATGCTAGAACACACAACGTAACCAGGGAGGTTCACATTAAATTTCTCAGAAAAATCACAAGAGATGAAATCCTAAGTGCACAAAGGGGGCAAGCTTTGAAATACCAAGATAGGGAAATAACCATCCTGAAACAGATCCCCAAGAAAGTGAGGGAGAAAAGAAAAAGCTATTCGCAATTGGCGAAGAAACTATACCAGAAGGGGGTGTGCTTCAGATGGTTGATGCCTGAAGGTATGCTAATATTCTGGGAGGACACAAGAGTTAGAATTAATACACCCATAGAGGCGCAGGCCTTTATGGAAAAAAATAAAGTACTCCTAGATAAATCAGATGATCCTACAACAGACATGCAGGACATGGGAGGGGCCGGAGCTCTGCTGGCGGGGGGAGAAGGGGCAATACCAAGAAAACTCAGATCACAAAAATGAGTAAGAAAATCCACTTGATATAAAATGATCGAAATTACTAACTGAATTTACATGCTGACTATATATTGTTATTTAGTATTGAATTTTTTGTAATTGTATTCTATGAGTATGGAGGGGGGGGACTCCTGCCGCACATTGCAACTGCCAAAATTTGTAACCTTTCCTTTACCCTTTTCCTATATTATTTCCTAAAAAACCAATAAAACTTTGTTTTAAAAAAAAGATTATAGCAATGTGTCATTTCTTGACAATAAATACAAATTACTTACATGTTTTAAAAATTGATCAAGCAGATTGCGTAATCAAAGACACTTATCTCTTCCTTATACACGCATGCATGTGCCGATCCATTAAACTGGCAAAAAAGCATTATTTTTTTATGCATTAAGTATCTGCAGTTCTAAGGATGTTTGCTAATTAACCTATATATCTGTCATTTGTTCTTTTTTAATGATTAAATTTCCAGCAGTTATTTCCTCTTAGAGTAAATTGGTGAAATAAATTTTGTATGACTGACTAGACTGCTTGGTTCCTAGAAAAAAAGAGGGAGCACCACTTTTAATCTCCATCTGAAAATCCATAGAGGTTTTGACTTTTGTTTTAGCCAAAATCTTGGAGAAAGCTACTTATATATCCATAGAGCTAGTTCACACATACAAGTAAATGTGTATAAGAAGGTATGATTAATTCTAATAATTTTTCTCCCCATCTCTCTTATTCAGCCAATTAAGAGTGGTGTAGGTGACAAATGCAACACAACTCATTAGAGTAGAGACAGGAAATTGTAGCAGATGGAGCATTAATTACAATATTAACAGCCTCTATTTCTTCCATCTGCTCTCTGGCTACCTATCTCAAGCAGCAATTGAAAGTGGGGGAAAGTTTAAGGTAGTTTACTATGAATTTAAGAACTTTACCAGCTCTTAAAATATGCAGTGGTTAACATTTTGATATTGTAGTTGGTCTTGATATGAGTGGAGCTAAATTGTCTCATAAGATACCCTATAGAGTAGAAGAGGATAAATGCAGTTCAGAGTTGAACCCGGTACTCTCTGATCTTGGTTGTTTGCCTGCAGTTGTTTCATTATCTGAAACATCCTAATTGCAAGTAAGAGTGGGATTTACTCCCTGTTTAAATACAGTAGTTTGCCCTGCCAGTGTTAGTGTGTACATGTGATTTTTTTTTTCTCCTTGGTAATTTCTTGATTAGGACATTGTTTTCTGCTTGATTGTTCGTCTGGTATTAATCCCTGCTTATCTAGTTGTTGGCTACTGAAGAGGGTGATTTCTGGTCTTTTTGTTTCCTTTCTTAGCTTTTTAATTGACTCTTTTGAATCATTTAGCTCTATTATGTTTATTGATAACTGATTTGTTTGAGTGACAAGCTTTGAGGAATTCCCTAGTATTTTTGGATCTAGCTTGTTGAAGGATGCTTACAGTTTCTCAGCTGAAACTATGGTTGAGTCTGTCTATGCATTCCCTATCATGGAAAGGGAATTGCATGGATAGACAGAAAATCCCTTTTCATATAAAGATAATGGCATGAACAGACTTTGGACAGACAAAAAAGGAATTAATTACCATATGTCCAAGCCAGCTTTTGAAAGACTCATGGCATCTGGCACCATTTTGCAAACCTCCACTGGATCATGGAAAAATCTTGTGACTATCAAAAGATCATTTACATGTGCTTCATAGAGTACAAGACAGCCTTCAATTGTGTTGCTCAGGAGAAGCTATGGAGAGCCTTACAAGTCCTGGGGGCACCAGCACTCCTGGTTGGTACAAATCACTGTACCAAATTAGTACAATCACTGTTCACAAATCAGAAAGACAGTATGCAAACACTATAGGGAGACACAGATTGGTTTAAGACAGAGAAAGGAGTTTGATAAGGTTGCATTCTCTCTCTTTCTTAAACAACCTGCATGCTGAAATGATCATGAGTAAGCTAATCTTGAGGAATCAAAAATTGGGGTAAAGATTGATGGAAGAAATATACACAATCTTCAGTATGCTAACAATACAATTCTCCTCTCAGAAACCAAAGAAGGCCTGGAACATCTGATCAAGAAAATCAAAGAAGAAAGTGAGAATTTTGATCTCTTCCTGAGCACCGAAAAGACCAAACAGATGACCACTGCAAGGAAGGGAAACATCAAACCAGAAATTGACAGTGACGAGATAGAATGTGTGGAAAAAATCATTTTCTTAGGATCGCTTGTAAGTTAGTTCATTCTATTGTATTCTTTGTAGTTATCTATGGTTGTGAAAGTTGGATCATAAAAAAGCAAGACAGGAAGAAAATCAACTGTGGTGCTGGAGAAGATTCCTGCATATTCATTGGACAGCAACGATGACTAACAAGCAAGAACTGGAGCATATGACACCAGAAATGTCACGAGAAGGCAAAATCAGGAAACTGTGTCTCACTTATTTTGGCCATGTCATGTGGAGAAATTCACTGGAGAAAGCAATTACATTTGGAAGAGTTAGCGGTAAAAGGAAACCAGGACAGAAAAAGAATAAGATGACTGGAGACTATCAAAATTGACATAACTGAGAGCATAGAAAAACTCAAAGAAATAATGCAGAAGATGTGGAAAGATCTGGCCCATATTTCTACTCTGCTAATGGTGATGATGAATACCTTATGCTAGTCTTCAGCCTGTCTGACATGATGGTTGTTAATGTCCTTCCCTGTAAGTTATCAACAACTCTTCCTTATTTGGCTACTGCGTCTTTTATTTTACGTAAGACATTTTGGAGGGCTTTAATTGCTTTGTTTGCTATAGTGATGATATGTATTGTAATTGCCTGTTGGTTGTTTCTAAGTTGTTTCTGATGTATAGCAGCAGCATCCTTTTCATAGCTTATGTTGGTTGTGCTATCGGCATTGAGTAGCCAGGCAACTTTTGATAAAGTTGCATAGGTATCCATTTTGTTGGAAGATGTTGTATAGGCAGTCTGTTTTCTTTTCCCAGTGCTCTGGGATGCTGCCATACTCATATGAATAATATTCTTACACAGCTCCTCTTGTGGATGGTTAGGTTGTTACTTGGGTAATGAAGCACCCAAGTGGTTAATTGGTTTTCTTCCTAT
This sequence comes from Natrix helvetica, assembly GCF_964273705.1. NCBI lineage: Eukaryota > Metazoa > Chordata > Lepidosauria > Squamata > Natricidae > Natrix > Natrix helvetica. The sequence goes on from NC_138548.1 coordinate 224,192,608, forward strand.
ACACCAGCTAGAATTTCAGAGCTTTCTGCAGTCTTATCTCTGGAGGGATGCTATTCTAGAGGATGGGGGCTTTGAGTGAGAAAGCAAACTTCCTGAGTCCCACAAGATGATAATGTTTAATAGAGGAGACCTGGAATAAACCCACTCTATCAGAATGTACTAGACAGGCAGAAACAACAGGAGACAAGCAGTGCCTCCAATATCCAGGCTCTAAGTAACAACCAGCATCTTCAATTGTGCTCAGAAGCTGACTTGGAACCAACATAGGCTGTGAAACTATGGCGACACATGGGCCCATTGAAAGATACCCATTACTGTTCATGACATTGGATTTTGAAATGGCTGTACTTTCCAGGTGGTTTTCAAGGGCAGCCCCATGTAGAGTGCATTGCAATAATCCAATTGTGAGAGGACCATTATTGGTCATTTATTTGTATGGCTCAAGATGGAATATATAATGTTTGTGCCTCTTATTTTCCCTACAATGACTACTCTGAGAGATGGAGTGGGCTGAGAGGGAATGACTAAGTGGCTCAAAGTAAAGCTTACTATGCTCAGTCCCTTCAAGGTCAGAGATCCTTCATAGGGTTGCAGACCAGAGGTGGCATTCAGCAGGTTCTGACTAGTTCTGGAGAACCAGTAGCGGAAATTTTGAGTAGTTCGTTGAAACAGTAAATACCACCTCTGACTAGTTCTGCCCCCATCTATTCTTTGTCCCCCGAGTCCCAGCTGATTGGGAGGGAATGGGGATTTTGCAGTAACCTTCCCCTGCCATGCCCACCAAGCCATGCCCACCAAGCCACGCCTACAGAACTGGTAGTAAAAATTTTTGAATCCCACCACTGTTGCAGAAACCTAAAATTCCAAAATCTATGAAGTTTTCCCTTTGCAGATAGAATCACACACACACATGTACATGCATTCTGTTCACCTATTTATAACCTCTGATCTATTGCTGGATACATGCAATTAGTATGTGTATGTAACAGATGGCTAACTTTTAAAAAAAATGTACATCTGTTTGGTGGTGGTAAAGCTGGAAATATAATTTCAAAAATTCTGCTTTGATCCCATGATCCCACAAATGTCTCTTTTCTCTCCTGCAGTTTCCAGATGCTGTAGGAAATCTTTATCTATCTCAGTGTGAATTCTCTTAGACCAATCCAACAAATATTGGTAATATGGCAGTTTTTTTAAAGAGATGAAAATGAACAGAGTCAGTCTTAGGGGACTAAGGCTCCTAATTTTAATTTGTAACTCAATATGTTTGTTTCTCAATATGTTTCTCAATAGCCAGAAATAATATTTAAGAATATATTTTTGCCAACTTTTAACCTTGAAAATGAAAAAGAAGAATGTACAAGGGAAATTTAAAACAATCAGATACTCTGCAATTCATTTTCTGTCCCACCATTTGAATTTAGTATGTTGATCTATGATAACAACTTTTCAGTTTTAATAGAAGAGCTAGCTATTCTCTGACTAAAACAAGATGATTCATTGGAAAATATTTTTGGGATATAGTGAACAGAAGTTACCATTATAGCAGATCACAACTTCTAGATGTTGGTCAAGAAACAGGAAGTATAGAGTCAGACATATTACTTTATATTTGTAAAGTCACAATCTTGAATGCTTGAAAATATCTTGCTATCTAGTCCAGTGACGTGCGGTGAGGTTTATAGCTGGTGAGGCAGCAATTTTTTTAGACTTGTGGACTTCAACTCCCAGAATTCCACAGTCAGGCATGCTCAGTTGTGACCTGCCGCTCTCCGCCCTGGGATTCGGCCACAGCACCGCCTGCCAGAGCTGCGCGGAATCCGGGGCGCGCTTGTCCGGCGAGGGCAGCACAGGTGGGGAGCGGACGGAGCAGAGGAAGCCTCTCCCCCTCCCCCCCGCTTCCCGCGCCCAAAAGAACAAAGGGAACCTCTGTCGCCGCCCGGGCAACCTGGCCGGCCTCTCTCGCGGCGGCTCTCTGGTGCCGAGCTTGGGAGTCCCTGGAGGAGCTGGCGGGGGCTGCAAGCACCGCAGGCTGAACTGGAGCCTCGAGTCTAGGGCAGCAAGTCATTCGATAGGAATCTTGCCTCTTGGAAGGAATGACTCGGCTTGGCTCCTGCTTTGTCTCTCCTGGCTCTTCGCTTCTCCGTTCGGTCGTTGGGCGGCAGATCGAAAGCGGGAGCCAAGCTGGGTCATTCCTCCCAAAAGGCAAGTTTCCCATCGAATGACTTGCTGCCCTGATGATGAGAGGTTAGGCTGTGCCTCACTTGCCTCACCTGACTGCACGTCACTGATCTAGTCTTATACTAAACAAAATCCAGTTGGGATGATTTCGAGTTTCTTTCTCATGCTTGCTTCAGTCTCTGGCCAGTGTAATCTTTTTCTGCAAGTCACTTAGTTGATTCTTCCATATTGAAATATTTTTTTCTCTCCATATACCATTTTTGATCAGGCTCGTCTGAGTTTGGAGAAGGGAAACTCTACTATGCAACTCAAAAGCCAATGCATGCCTGTGGCCTCTGTGAACTTGGCTGCTGTAACTTGCAACTGCAGGAACGCTGCCTCTGAAAATGCTTGGCAAACCAAAAGAGTGAAGAGGAGTTTTGATCCCTAGCATGAAACCAATAGAGAAAAAGTCCGTATCTTAGTGATACGTACCATCACATTTCTAGAACAACTACCAAATTATGTAGCAGCTTTCTTTGTTTCCTATGCCACCCACCTGGTAAACTCACAAGATTTGCTTTTCTTGCCATGTACATGTATACATCCAAACTAGACTGTTGTTTCTCTGTGTCATATAATAAATGCATAATTATGTATGTATGTATGTATGTATGTATGTATGTACGTACGTACGTACGTATTCTGTCATGATTGTGTAGTATATATTGGAGGTGGTGACCCTTTGAGAGCTAAATGAAATGAAATTTCATTTTAATGTAGGCCGATTAGTGTACATTCAAAGTGTCAATAAAGTTTATTCTATTCTGTTCTATTCTATTCTATTCTATTCTATTCTATTCTATTCTGTTGTTGTTGCAAAGTCATGTCTGACCCATCATGACCCCATGGACAATGTTCCTCCAGGCCTTCCTGTCCTCTACCATCCTCTGGAGTCCATTTAAGCTCATGCCTGCTGCTTCAGTGAGAAATTCCAGCCACCTCATTCTCTGTTGTCCCCTTCTTCTTTTGCCCTCCATCTTTCCCAGCATTAGGCTCTTCTCCAGGGAGTCCTTCCTTCTCATCAGGTGGCCAAAGTATTTGAGTTTCATCTTCAGGATCTGGTCTTCTAAAGAGCAGTCAGAGTTGGTCCCCTCTAGGACTGACCAGTTTGATCGCCTTGCAGTCCAAGGGACTTGCAGGAGTCTTTTCCAGCAACATAGTTCAAAGGCCTCAATTCTTTGGCGCTCAGCTTTTCTTATGGTCCAACTTTCACAGCCATACATTGCAACTGGGAAAACCATAGTCATAACTATACACAATTCTATTCTATTCTATTCTATTCTATTCTATTCTATTATGCCATGCCACGCCATTCCATTCCCCAAAATAAAAAGTTGTATATGCCCTGAACAGAATCCAAACGCTTTTCCTTTTAATTTCAACATGCCTAGGTTTGCTTTCTCCAGTTTGCAAGGGGCAAAGGCCTAAGCACTTTAAGTCTGAAGCTGAATTGACTTCTGATGCTACAGAGTCATCTCCTTGTGAAAAGTGTCTGATTCTTCTTCATGTAGCACTGAAGGTGACTATTCTGGCACTATCATAGGAGGGCCCTGGATGCCAACAAAGGGATGAAAGTAAGGCCACCAAATCTGTGAGGCATCTGATTTTCACCAAGATGAATAATGATAATGAGGTTTTAAAACAACTGGAAATAAAACACTTGGGGTGATATTAGCATAGAGTTTAGGGCACAGGGCTCAAGGGAAGGCATGTTTGAAGAAACACAGGGCAATTGAAGGTAGCCCTCAGCATTTTAACACGAATGTTTTATTTAAGTGATGAAATCCTTTAGGATATTATTATTCGGTTTCAAACACAAAGAAAGAAAGAGAAAAAAATCTTCTGATTTCTTTCCTTCCCTCCCATAAGTGGGAGACTTAAAGACTATGATGACCAATAAGAGAGTGAGTAGTTTATGCCCACAGGGCAAAAACAATGGCAAAAAGCTCTAAATGAGCAGCTTGGTGAGCGATTAAATAATAATAGAAACACAGCAGCTTTTCCAGGTGCAGCCAGCTCCTGTTGTTTTATGTAAATGAGCCAAATATAAAGAGTGATTTTTGCAGACTGGCAAAACAGCAATAATTTTGACAAGTTAAAAAAAAATAACAGGCATGGAGGTCAGCATTAAAAACCCATTTTGTGTCAAGCTGTTTGGTACTGAGAGACAGAATAGACACCCACACAAATGGATGGGAGTAAACCAGCCTCTGAAACATGACACCAAAGTAGCATTTTTCTCCAAATTATTTTGGATCTCCAAAATTTGCAGGGATTATGTATCAGGGATGCAATGACATCCCAGGTGTATAGGGGCTAAATGAGCGACCTCTTTCAGCTAATGAGTTATAAAAAACAAGTGTGTGTGCTAAATTTGACTCCTTACATCATAATAGCAAAAAGACAATGTCTATTTCTTGAAAATTGTAATATAATAGCTTGATTTTAGCAGCATAATTCTTGGAGCCTCTGAGGGCCCACACGTGACCCCTAGGTTAGTACCCCATCTTTTAGAGAAGAAAGTTGGGGCTGATTCATATCCACCTCTCTGACATTTCACACATAAACATGAATATGTTCCCCACATCCTTTTCTGCTAAGTGCCTTTGATTAGGAAAAATCTTTATCACTCTGCTCAGTCAACAATAACTAGATCTGTCATCTATTTAAAAATGGAGTCTCCACCCCCACCTCCAACTCTCAGAGGGAAGAAACAACATACCCCTGACATGGGGCTCCCCTTGAGATGCACCCGAAGGCTGCAGCTGGTTCAGAATGCGGCCGCGCAGACAATTGTGGGAGTCACTAGATACTCCCACGTAACACCTTTGCTGCGTGGGCTGCACTGGCTACCTGTGGCTTTCCGGGTGCGTTTCAAGGTGTTGGTTATCATCTTTAAAGCGCTCCATGGCACAGGACCTAGTTATTTGCGGGATCGCATCCTGCCCCATACATCCCTTCGGCCGATTCGCTCTCACAGAGAGGGACTCCTCCGGGTGCCGTCCACTAGGCAATGCCAGCGGGCGACGCCCAGGAGTAGGGCCTTCTCTGTGATGGGCCCGACCCTCTGGAATGACCTCCCCCCGGATATCAGGACTACCACCGACCTCTGCTCCTTCCGTAAGAAGTTAAAAACCCACCTGTTCAATTTAGCCGGCCTGGCCTAATTCCCAATTTTAGTCCCTCAAGCCTGCATTTTTAAATTTTTAGGGGTATGCTTTTTAGTTGATTTTAACTTTTACTATTCTGTACATCTGTATTAGGTTTAATTCGTTTTTAAGGGTATTTATCTTTTGTATCTGTTTTTAATGAGACGCCTGTACACCGCCCCGAGTCCCTTCGGGGAGAGGGGGCGGTCTATAAATCTTGAAAAATAATAAATAAATAAATAAATAAATAAAGGAGGTGTGTTCTTACCGGTTCGGACCGATTCGGCTGACCTGGTAATGGTATACCGGCCTGGATTGCAGAACCGGTAGTGACCCAGGATGGCCATGCCCCTGAACCAGTTCCCTGGTTGCCGTTGTTGCCATCTTTTGGGGGAGTTCTGCGCATGTGCAAAATGATTTCCATTGAACTGTGCATGCATGCGCAGTGCGCATACAGCACATGCACGAGCAAACCAACAGTAACGCTGGCTAGAACCCACCCCTGCCTCTGACCCTAATTTGTAGTTGTACCTAAATTACTGAGCACATTTCCTACACACACACACACACACACACACACACAAATTGCTATCAATAGTTAATGGAGTTCATTTGATAACATAGCTGAACCATATCTTTAGTGTGTTCTTTCAGCTCATTTATGTTGTTACAAACCTATGTCTGCAATTTAATTAAGACACAACTGCATCTTCTAATCATCTCTCTGCCTGTTATAAATCTCAACATAGTTATGTACTGTGGATTCAAGTAACAGCTGTAAGTCAGTGCTGCAAATTGTTGTCAATTGTAGGACAATGGGTGATAGGAAGCCCTTGAGAGAAGAGGCTCAGAGTCCAGCATCAATGTTGTTAATGGGAGTGATAATAAAAAAGCTTAATAATCCAATTAAACAAGCAAAAACCAAAACTGGCAGCTTTTCTTCAGAAAAGGCCGTTGCTGATGCATTCTGAAGCTCTCCCTTTTGGAGAAACTGCCATCTCTCTTTGAATGTAGAAAAGCCTCCATAGTTGGATTTTTTTTCCATTATTCTTAACATAAGACTGCACTAAAGAGAGAAGGCATTCCTCCAAGGGATTCAGAGAGTCTGGTGGGTACCTGACTAATGTGGGAAGCAGTCACCCAGCTGAAAGACTTTTCAATCGGGTGTGCTGTGGTCTCTGAAAAATAATGTTGTCCTCAAAAGGCATTTTACCTGGAAGGAATAATTTGCTAGCACCAATATAAGTTTCTCTCCCATGAGAAATGTCAGTTTGAAGATATGTGATTTTTATACAAGTAAAAATATATGGAATGGGTGGGAGGGAGAGAATAAATTGTTTGCCAGTTGCAATCCAAAGCTACATGCTCTTTAAGGGAGGACTACAAAAATCTGGATGGCCACTGAATGACATCAGAGAAATAGAGAAAACTCTAGCTCTTTGTTGTCTCTTTGTTGACAAAAATTGAAGACTCACCTGTTTCGATTAGCTGGCCTGGCATAATTATAATTGTGACAACTGTTACCTCCTGGAAACATATTCTTACCTGGTTATTTATAGGGTACGGTTTTAAATTTAACTGATTTTAGGGTTTTTAGAACCATATTTATATTCTTCCGTACAGTTCTTTTAAACTTTTAACCTCCTCCTTATGTGTATTTATATCTGTATTTATATTTGTATTTAATACTTGTTATTTGTTGTGTGGACTGTACACCGCCCCAAGTCCTTTTTGGGAGAGGGGGCGGTCTAGAAATGCGAAGAAAATAAAATAAATAAAATAAATAATGGTTATCTGCACTTCTACAGCCCAGATAAAGTAGCCCTATTCTATGGTGTACAACTGGTTTAGGCCTAAGCTGCTGACTATATGACTATCTGCTTCCACCTGATGCATCCCACTGGGGCACCTTCTGAAGATCCTGTTAACTGTAAACAATTCCTTTTTCTGTGGCAAGGCCTATATTATGCAGCCAAGTACTGCTTATTTAGGGGGGGGGGAGACACAAAAAATACTTTTACCAGAAATTTTAGAGATTTCTGCATTTTATAATACTGAATTTTATAATTCTTCTTCTTCTGTATTTTGGGAAGTAACCAGAATGGGGCAATATATAGGTAAAGGTAAAGGTTCCCCTCGCGCATATGTGCTAGTTGTTCCCAACTCTAGGGGACGGTGCTCATCTTTGTTTCAAAGCTGAAGAGCCAGCACTGTACGAAGACGTCTCCCTGGTCATGTGGCCAGCATGACTAAACACCAAAGACACATGGAACCCTGTTACATTCCCACCAAAGGTGGTCCCTATTTTTCTACTTGCATTTTTACATGCTTTTGAACTGCTAGGTTGGCAGAATCTGGGACAAGTAATGGGAGCTCACTCCATTACGCGGTGCTAGGGATTCGAACCGCCGAACTGCCGACCTTTCTGATCAACAAGCTCAGTGTCTTAGCCACTGAGGCACAGCGTCCCTTGCGGGACAATATATACATATGCCAAATAAGTGCAAGGTCCATTCAGCGACCATTCAAAATTACAGTAGTGCTGAAAAAGGAAATTTACAACTAGTCCTTGAAGTATGCCCAGAGTCACGTGATTGTGATTTTGTTCTTGGAAACTGACACATATTTATGACAGCTACAGTATTCCGTACTTACACGACTGCCATTTCTGATCTTTACTGCTGACTTCCAACAAGCAAAAACAATGAGGAAGCTGGCTAGAAGTTGCAAGTCATGGTCATGTGACATTGTGCTCAACAAACCATGGTGATTCACTTAATGACTGCAGCTGGGATTGACACCATCAGCTGGTACAGCCATGTGAGATTAGACTTCATGCTTAGTAATGGTGTTGCTGATCCTAATTGTAATCAGTGAGGGCTATTTGTAAAAATGAATAAACTAATGTCACTCTGTGGTTCTGATGTCATATTATACTTGATATTTAAAAAGAGCATTCAGTGATAAAATATTTGACTCCTGTAATGCATAGTTCCTAGGGAGGTGTGATTTAATCATAAGTCAACTGCATCTTCAAATCAAATTGAATTTTCAAATCAAATCAACAAATATAATGCTTTTCAATTGACCTGAATTTTTGCACATGGAAAGAAATATTTTTTCTAGATTAATTCAAATATTCAAATCTAATCAATTTGATACGTATGTTGTTTGGATTTCTACATTGAACTAAATCACATTGATGAAAAACAAATAAATGATCCAGTGGTGGGTTCCTGCCAGATCGCACCGGATCGCGCGCTCCCTTTCGGCGCTAAACCCGGAAGTACGGTCTTGCCCCACCCCTGGCGACGCGACGACGCTTGCCTGCACTCCACCAGCTCGGCTGGGAACGGAGACGTTTCCTCAGCAGAGCGGAGCGCCTGAAAGGGACGCAGGCTCAGCCTGCCAGGCTGCCACCACTCCACTGAAGACATTGCTGAGCAGAGAAACGTCTCCATTCCCAGCCAAGCTGGTGGAGCGCAGGCAAGCGTCGTCGCGTCGCCAGGGGCGGGGCCAGAACGTACTTCCGGGTTTAGTGCCGAAAGGGAGCACGCGATCCGGTGCGATCCGGCAGGAACCCACCACTGAAATGATCTCAATCAAATTGCACCTGATTCATGCATGCTTGGTTCTTTCATCCTATTTCAACAAGAACAGATAACATTTTTCTAGCTGTGGACCATGTTTTTTTTTAAACGGACCTTTGAGGTTGACATGATATGACTGGAGAAGTTGGAGATGAAATTGATTGTTCTTTATGTGTGAAAGTGAGAATTGGTGGTTGTTGAATCAACTTACTCAAAATAATTTCACTATGGTTACCAAATACTTAATGTCCTTTTAAAATATTTTTGTTTGTTTTAGGAAACAAACAAAAAAAGGCACTAAAATCTTGGTGGTCTCTAAGATCCATACAAATGAGATCCATGAGTTACCCACTGTTGGTATAAACAAAAGCCAAGAGGGGTAGATGAATCTTATATTCGGAATCAATCAATGCGTGAAAATTGAAAATGAAGGTCTTCTTTATTATTTTCTTTTTAGGCAACATTCAGAGGGGAAAAAGCTAACATCTTTTAATTACTGATGTAGAACTTATGGCTGAAATCAGTCAACATCTCTGGAAAGTTTAAACTTCATCAAATTAATTACATAGTCCAATACACTTGTAGTTTCAACAAAATTACAAAATATTTAAGGGATGCTTAGAGATATTTTAGGTAATTACTCTAATGGCATTCCACAAATATTAGAAATACATTGTAGATGCTCGAATGAAATTAATATTAATGCTTCAAGTAAACTTACTACAAATCTTTTAAAGGCTTATTAAAACTTATGTGACCAAGAAAGTACACTCCAAGTGATAACAGTTCACAACAGTTCACAGTCATTGACATTTATATTTCTGAACTTAGAAATAGAACTCATAATAATAGTTGTCTTGCTTGGAAATGGTATGATTTGCTCTAATCGCAGGATCAAATTGGATGATGAACAGGAAGGCCATACATTCTAATATGACTCAATATTAGTTTGAGTTCCCTTTAGTTTATCCCAGCATGGAAGTTTCATCACTGGAAAATGAAAAGTTAAAAGATAACTGGAAGAAGGCTTCTAAGGTAGAACTTGGGTTAAACTCTCTGTTCTTGGAGGGCAAGTTCAAGTTACCTTCTGGCCCTCAGTAAGCCATTTCAGGGATAAAATTTGCCGCTTTACTCATCAGAAAATCTATTCAGAAATGACACGAGATAACACCGATGAGATAGCACATCCAAAATCCAAAATCAGTTTTAAAAATAGGTGTTTCAAAATTGTAGTTTAAAAGCCAGAGAATGGTTTATTTTTAATTTCTTCCCCATCATCATTTTCTTCCATTATGTTCTTTTGCCTCAAGGCGTTTCTAATTGTTATATGCCTCCCTGGGGATGGGAGTGGAGTGTGGCCTAAGAATGGTTTGAATGAATGAATGTTTTAAATGAATGAATGCCCTAATGTTTATGTAGTTTACACAGCCATTAATCCAGGTAATTGTGGGTTGCTGACAGGGAAGAAATGTCAAGAAATGCTGCTGTGTCTGCTTGTACAAATGATGACAAGCCTTGTTGATTTTTATGGCCTTCGCACCAACCGCCCAAGTTACTGTGTAGGATCTGTGGTGGAAATCAGGACCAATAACAAATAACCTACACATATTCATAAGAAGATATGGATATACATATATACATTTTCCTATCTCCTTGAAATTGATTTGCATTATATATGTGTATATATATATATATGTGTATATATATATATATGTGTGTGTGTGTGTGTGTGTGTGTGTGTGTGTGTGTGTATGTATGTATGTATGTATGTATGTATGTATGACCCACCTATTCCAAGTATGACCCACCTATTCCAAGTAGCTGGCCTGGCTCAACTTTGATCTAACTATATCGCTCCTGACGGGTTTTTATTTGGGTATTTTAATTGTATTCAATTATTTAGGGGTTTCTAAACATTGTATTTTATTGTTTTTATTCATTAGCCGACCTCCTCCTTGTACATGTCTTGGTATATGTTTTTGTAATATGTATGTCTTGTCTATATATTTATTTCATATGTTTTATTGTACGCCGCCCCGAGTCCTTCGGGAGAGGGTGCGGCTAAGAAATAAATATTTATTATTATTATTATTATTATTATTATTATTATTATTATTATTATTATTATTATTATTATTATTATTATTATTATTATTATTATTATTATTATTATTATTTTGTTTTTCGTAGATTTTCACGGGTGTAGGTATGCTGGTTTTGTTGTATTCGGGTCTTTTTCCGTGTAAGGTTGAGATTGTCTTTGCAACGTTTCGGCAGGATCTCACCTGCCATCTTCAAGCGTGGGCTTAAAATGGGAACGGAGCTGCCGTCTTTCTGTAAGTCTTGGTGGGAGGGGATGGGGTGCTGGTTTTGTTTCAGTAAGTGGAATGATTGGTTGTGTGGTTGTATCACGATTGGTAGAATAGGCAGAGCAATCCTTTTTAAAAATGTGATTTAATCCAGTGAGGTATATATTCTGAAGTTTCCAAATGCTACTACTGTCAAAGAACTGGAAGAAGTAAGAAGGAATTATATTCATCATTTTCTTTTCTTTTTTCTTTCTTTCTGGATGAACAAGAATCTCTTCCATTGCTTATAAACAGAACTGAACTGCAATATTCAGAGAAATGCAAAACATAAGGATAATATTGTCTCCTTTTATTATCAGTTCAAGGTTAATTAAGCTGATTCATACTAAAACACAAGCCATCAACATTTTCTCCTACTCTTAGTTTCTGGGCTTCTTCTTTTATGTTGCATAATAGTGGTTGATGGATTTTCACAAGCACAATTTAAAGGGCATCCTAATTATAATTACATGAAACCAGGTCTCCTTGAAATAAAAGGCAGTGTACCTGTAACGGGTTCAGATTAAGCTGTGATTTCCCTTGTAAAATGTTGCTGAACAACCTAGCTTCTGTGCTCCATTTTTCTTTTGGCAATGCAAACACATTAAGGACCTGTGCTTTGCTGAAACAGAGTGACAAAAGATAAGTGTTTCTTTTTTATTATAGATTTTCCCCAAGAGCCCCCTTATCACTTTTGAAAATATTTTACAGGGTCTTGCAATCCTTCAAAGAGCAGTCTCTCAGCCAAGGTGAAGGAGGATTCTGAAAATGGCCTTCCCTTTTCTCCAACCTAGCATTTTAGATGAAGTTCTCTTTGCAGGGATTTAGAGCCAAGCCTGCGTTTTCTTACATGTCAAAACCTCTGCAGAGAGAGATATTTTCAATGTTGCCGTATGCCTTTTTACAGCCCAACACATTCTTAAAAGTAGTCCAAACATAAAGGTAAAGGTTCCCCTTGCACATATGTGCTGATTGTTCCCAACTCTAGGGGGTGGTACTCATCTCTGTTTCAAAGCCGAAGAGCCAGGGCTGTCCGAAGATGTCTCGGTGATCATGTGGCTGGCATGACTAAATGCCGAAGGCGCACGGAGCACTGTTACCTTCCCACCAAAGGTGGTCCCTATTTTTTCTACTTGCATCCGTTACGTGGCGCTAGGGATTCAAACTGTCGACCTTTCTGATCGACAAGCTCAACATCTTAGCCACTGAGCCACCGTGTCCCTATAGCCCAAACATAGCCCCACCCCCACCCCAATGCAATTCACAAACTCCAAAATTTTCTCTCAACTGTCTTCCAAACATCCTAAATCTCCAACCTAAAATGCAGGCTATCTGTTGTATTAACTTTATAGCAGGTTTGGCTTTGCAACAACCGCAGGTACCTTGAGGGATGGCTGCTGAAAATGCAATAATTTGGGAGGAAAAGCGAATTTCCTTTGCTAGTCCTAAAAATGTTGTAAACACTAATTCAGAGCCTTATATTGTTACCATGATCACAAGGCTTGCTTGAAAAGAAATGCATTGCCTTTTAAAGCACAGTGTTTACTCATTTTATGCTGCAGAAAGTTATCCAAGAAGGTGGTTATAAAATGCTTTCCAATCAAAGCTCTATTGATTTTTTTGGGGGGGAGGAGATGGATGTTTTATTAATCTGAATGGCTTTAATAAAAGATAAAATAGTGATATCTGGCTATACATATTGTTGGGGCAATAAAACAGTGATCCTCCTGAAAAGAATACAACTTTTTACAATTTTCGTTTTGTATGCTCCTCACAATTTAAGAAAAATAAAATAAACTTTTAGGGATTACTGCATTGCAGTTTCCAAGTACTCTACTACATTTGCTTCCCTTCTTTGAAGATGGTCTCGAAATGTCAGTTACTCAAAAACATGGCGATTTGAACATTCATTTCACTGAGGGTGTATTTCCTGCCCCAGTTGATTTATTGCAAACTGAATTTTAAGTACTGGTACAAGTCTTCCCTTATTTGTAACAATAGTATTTGGAAGAGTGCTTCTTCACAAGCATTCCTACTCCATATCTGACAATAATTTTGGGAGGTTCTCCTTGGCATATTTAATATATAATAAATATTGAGGCATATTTTTTTCCATATGCAGACGTAGAATTTTGGGCAAAATAGCTCTCAGGTTTGGAAAGTGGCCTTGTGAGAGACTGAGTGGTTTTAGTGCTTTTATAGTGCCTGGCAAAGTCCTTTTTTGTTTTCATTTTTTAAATGGAATCTTAATTTTCTGCCCCAGTGCTGCGGTATGATCTATTAATCAATTTCCTCTCTGCTATTTTAATCTCTCCTGCTTACCAGCTAGCAACTGATTATTATAATTTATTTTATAGTACCCACATTTGCCCGGGGGTGGGGTGGGGGAAGAAGCTGTAAGGTAATCCCTGTTGACCTGAAATGTATAATGGAAACTGAATAAAAGAAGAGAGGTTGAGCTCTCCAAGCTCTAGCCAGCGTTATTGAATGCTGCGATGCATCAGCCTAGGGTTGGAGGGTGGGAAACTTCTGTGTTTAAAGCGGGGTCCCCAACCCGTGGGTCACAACGCATACTGGGCTGTGGCCTCTTGGCCACTAGACTGCATGAGTAGCTGGCCAATGCGCGCATGTCTCTGTGCATGCCTCCCCCACGTGCTACTGTCACTCCTCCCATTCACACTCACGGCCCCGTTCGCATGCATGCATCTGCATGCAAATGCGCCTGCCTTCCTCTTCCGGGCCACCAACCCAGAAAGGTTGGGGAACTCTGGTCTAAATTCTATAGCTGTGATGGCAAACATTATGGCATGATTGCCACAGGTAACATGCAGAGCCCTCTCTGCGGGCGCGCCAGGTGTCGCCTCAGCCCAGCTTCACCATGCATGCACGCATGCCTCCTGCCAGACAGTTGGTCTTCAGGTCTCTGCCACACATGCACAGAGGGCATGTGGAGTATGCATACGCAGGGCACATGTGTGGGGGAAACTTGCATTGCATTTTGGGGCCATGTAGGGTGTCATCTGTGCTTATGCACAGGGGCGCGCGGCATGCCGGGGGATCTTGCATGCATTGCACTATGGCTGTGGGCACATGGTTGCACTTTCAGCATGCAACAACAAAAAGGTTAGCCATCATTAGTCTAGAGGAACACCATTTCAATGGCCAGAAACTGTATTTGATTGTCTGTCAATTGTGAGTGTTTGCTGCTAACCCTAAATGGCCAGGAAGTGTGGGGATACTAGGTTCTATCTCATCCATAGTGTTGTTTAACATCTATATAACGGAGAGGTCGTCAAGAAAATTTGAGTGGGATACCAAGAATATTTTGATGATATCCAACTCTGCTCCTTTCTGATAAAGAATAAGGGGGATAAGGAAAGTACATTATTATGTAACAAACTTAAAAAATAGAAATTCAGAAATTTCAATGTCCTTTCCTTGGCAATTTTTAAAGAAAACATAGTAAATACTCTAACTTCCTAAAGATTTTGCCCATGAAAAATAGTAATAGTTGAGCCAACTGGACGTATTGTCTCATGGCATAATAGGGAAGGATTATTCTCATATTTAGTTATGATTAATCCATTCTTCATTAAAAGGAATGTTCAAATCCCCAATGAAATTTATATAAACTACTTAATGGTGGACAGAATCCTTAAAGTGATATAAATATTGCTGGATGTTTAGGTGAGGGCTGTAGCAAGGAGTACATTCACACAATTATGGCGAGTCCTCTCATTCAACTCTTTCTCAGTTGATTGGAATTAGCAACAGGGACCTTATATACAATCTACCTTTACTAATCCAGCATGCTCTATGTGCAGCTATGCTCGAAAAGTGCTTTAAAATGACTGTTGAACAAGTTAAAGGAAACATAATACCTGTACTGAAAGATCTGCACTGGTTGTGGATTTCCTATTAGGGACAAGTGAAAGTGCCAGTGTTTACCAACAAAACCCTAAACATCTTGGAAGATGATTATTTAAAGGGATCACAACTCTTACTGTCAACCTGCCCCCTGAATAGCGAATCAGTTTCATGCCTGATTAATGGATCTGAACTGGATCTCCCCCATCAAACTCACTGGCCATTTTAACTCTAATTTGACAAATATCCAAAGAACTTGTCTTATGGTCTTTGGTTTTCAAATCAATTCCACAAATATAGGGATTGCTATAATTGGCAACTATTTTTGAATCCCACCCTGATGCTACTCTGTTAGAATTGGTGACTAGATCAAATGAGAGCTTAGCTCTTGGTCCTTGTTGACAAATTTGCTTTTGTCAACACCTTTTGTCCTTATGGTTATTTAGTTGCTGGCATGGCAAATATTAGATTTGGGCCTGGGAGGCCAAACACAAGAAAAATAAAGTGTGACGATGTATTCAAGAAATTACTTAAAAATTATTGTGATACTTGAAAGTGTTTTGCCTGTGGAGGTAACCTACTATTTAATTAAAGATATATCATCCCTGAAGCTAGAGAAAGCAATCCTTCAGCGGCTGAAAACAATTCAGGGAAATTCAGTTTTTTTTTAAAAAAAAAAACTGCAAACACAAGAAGAAAATCCCCTCCAAACTTTTTTTCAGTTTTGTGCTGGCAAGTTTGAAATTCTGATCCCTAAAGAGAATTTCAATCTGTGTGTGTCTGCTATTGAATATTTCAAATAAACAGAACAGTTGGTAGCTGAACAACTAAATAAATGAACTAAAATAGGAAATTATCCACTTAGTTTAATTTAATCAGCATTTAAAGGAACACCGCATCCAGCAGGGGCAGCCTATATGTAACCCAGTGTAACTACCAAATGATTACTCATAATAGCTATATATTATCTCTAATAACTGACACATTATACCTCTGAATATTGCTTTCTGAAGAACATAAGCAGGGAGGTTTTAAAGCCATTCCATGCTTCCCAGTTAGACTTTTAACTTAAGTTTAAAAATCAACTAAGTCTCGTAAGACCCTCAAAATGCCATGGGGTACCTGCCCTGTGATCACAATTATCAAGAATTATATTGTACTTCCATAGCTTCCTTTTCTTTCCTATGTACACTTTGGAAGAGCGTGGGGAAAAAGGCTCATTGGTAATACAACGTGCAATGTCTATGGGTGAGGAAAATGCTTCACCATCTCCCACCACCATATAGCCCAAATTTGACATATGTGTAGCCATTTTATTTAGCTCTCTATTATACTCATTCTAATATGAAAGGAGCTAATAGATAGTGAAGATTGTTTTGGCAAGGTGAGCTTTTTTCTCATGGAAACAGAGGCTGCTCCTGGTGAGAATGGAAGGTGGAGTTTGAAGACACAGGGTAATGTGGATTGAGTGTTTATTGGAGAACGTGACTTTTGAGCGATGTTTCCAATTTACAATATTATGTGGTGTAGTTCCAGTTTGTGTCAGATCCGGAATTGCAACAGACTTTGCTAATTTGATGTCTACCTAAGTAAAAGAAATTTGTTTTCAAAGATGGACTTTGCACATTTCTTTTTGAATTAGTTTCATCACTTGGAAACCTGACACATATTTTGTTCGTTACTGCTCCTTGACAAAAATCAATGTATATACGTCTCTTTATTTAAATTTAGATGCGACTTGTGGTCTGCTGCCCCTTTATTTTGATTATTTATAGGTTCTCTTTCAATGATTCAGAATCCTTCATTTTTCCTTATGCAGAAGATCAAAATGTCTAAATAAAACCATAACAATATAATAATCAAAATGTAGCCGGTCCTCAAGTTCCTTCTCATGAAAAAGCTAGTGATAGTTTTTGAAGAGTTGGAGATTTTTCCAAAATGATTTTAAATCATAAGCTTTAAATCACAAGATATTCCATCGCAGGGAAATTTGGCAGTTTCAAAGTTATGATACATGTCAGGAGGGAAGAAGCAGGAGGAAGAGGATGTGCACGAGAAAAGCAGATATTTCATAGCTCTCCCTTCCTCCTCTCCAGTGAAAACAATTGTACAGACTATGAAGATGAATAAGTTAATTGGAATTGTATTCATTGGCATAGGTTCTTTTTTTTCCTATTCCCAGAAAATCTAAATTTCTAGTTGGATGTCTGTGTGATAGTGGGGTTGGGGAGCGGGGAACAAATGGTGCAATCCCTGGCAATCTAATGAGAGATAGTGAGACAGGAATAAAATAAGTATCAGCCCTTCAAAACAGACTTGATCAGGAAACAGACTCCACATGAAATAACGGAACTCTACATTATTGATACAGGCTACAGTGACAGGATGGTAAAAGTCCCAGAAATCTTGAAAATCTTTACCAAAGGAAGTTAAAACGGAGCCAGTTTAAGTGTCTCTTACATTCCCCCCCCTTTTTTTTTCTGGGATTAATGTTTTCTAACCATCATATTTCTTCTCCAAGGTCATCTCTGTGATTTTCTACATTGACGCACATGGCTGAAGGAGGGAAAGCAAGTTTAAATTAAACTTGGGTGGGGGTGAAGAGCACACCTATACACAATGGTGGCTAATATGCCAACTGTAATCTTTCTGAGCTAGCCTGACCTAGTGACAGTTATCCATATCTTGGTTACAATTCATTTTAACTATTGTAGTATGCTTTATGTATGTTTACACTCCAAAAGTGTCCAGAAATTGCAACTGTGTAAAATCAATGATCAACCTGCTAACTAGTAAGTAAGTGGCAGGCTGGTGCAGATGTGTTGTGGAGCTGGCAGCAGAGTCAGACAGTGAGGAGGTTGGAGAGGAACGTGGGCCAGTCCTGGAGTCTAGGGAAGGCTCTGATGAGGGCTCTGCATCAGAGGCAGAGAGGGGGCCAGGGCCATCTGGGAGGTATGTGCTGCCTCTGGAGCTTCCAGAGTCGGACATCAGTGAGGCAGAGGAACAGGGGAGCCTGTTCCCAGTGTGTGCATGCGCAGAGCTGCCAGAAGGCAAGAACAGTTAAGACAAAAGTGGCAAATCAGGAGTAAGGCTTGGAGATGATTGGCTCCTCCCATAACACATAAAGGAGGAGCAAAAGGACGTGACCCTTTGCGGGAAGCAACTTTGTTTCTTCTGGTCGGTTTAAACTCTGAAGCTCCGTTTTGACTCTGTGCTCCGTGTGGCCTTGCAAAGCTAATTGGTAATTGGGTCTTTGATAGCGTTTCAAGGGAGATAAAGGTGGGTGCTTATCAGCCTTATCCTGAAGGACTGTGGCAGACTCCTGTTGGACTCTTTACAAACTATTTGTGACTCATTACGGGCTGTGAATGAACATAATTCACAGCCGTTGAAATAAAAAGAGGGTTTGGGGGACTAAGTGTGTGCTTTTTACTGTCTCAGGAAGCCTAGGTCAGAAGAGTGTGCGTGCCAGCCTGCTACTTGCATGGGCCAGCTCCTCTCTCCCCCCCACCAGGCTGCCAAGCCGTAAAGGTTGGGGACCACTGGCGTAGAACCAGACTCTACTTTTAAAACTTGTTAGTTAAAGAACAGAAGCAGCTCTGGTGAAGATGCACCACTGCAAAAACCTCAGGGGTCTGGTGCCTGAAGAAGAGCCTTCTCCCGTGGCTTCAAGCAATAGAATACCCTCTTCAAATTTGGCTCCCTTTCCCGCAGTATTTAGGAAAATGTCAAGAATACATTTCTTTCACTAACCTTTTAATTGTTAATGGATTTTTATGATACTTTTTAATCATATTGAATTGGTCATATTTTGCATGTTTTTATTTATATTAGCCACCTTGAGCGCTTATGGAAGAAGAAAGACACGGTATAAATGTAATAAGAAATGAATAAGATAATGGACACTGCTTGTGCTGTTATTCCTAAGAGGCTACTGAAAACTGCAATTGGGGAAGCAAGATTTTAAAAAACTATTGACCTTTGCAGGAACGACTGTGTTGGATTCCAGTTCAAACATCACTCCATCTGTTGGTAAAACGTGTTCTGTTTCCATAACTTGATTCTATTATCAGGGTTCCAAGTAACACCCCTAACGAAAGAAGACTCCGAGGATTGATTTCCCTCAAAGTTCCATTTTATTAGCGATGTCATATTGGCACATCTGGGAATACCCAAATCTGAGAGTCTCCAGGTTTTTCCCACCCAAATGAAAGTTCAAATCCTTGCCCAGAACCCACATGTCCATTACAGGATCCAATGAGGCACCATCCAAAACTGGAGATGCCTCCCAGTCACCTCATTGCAGCTGCTTGGCAGGATGGCCTTGACTCTCTAAGAAAAGAATGTTTTGTCTAAATATCACCCACACTCTGTATAATCCCCCCTCCCATTTTCCCACAATAGAAAATGGGGCAGGCCTGAAGTCACAAAAGTAAAAGATGGCTTCCAGGTCTCGCAGCTGTTACTGGACTTTATTTCTAAACACTGATTGCTTAATTATCTGCCATCAAATTGACATCAGCTCTTAGGGATCGCCTAGATCCGTGATGGCGAACCTATGGCACACATGCCACAAGTGGAATGCAAAGCCATATCTGAGGACACATGAGGCGTTGCCTTATGTCAGCTCCAGTACAGATGTGCACACTGGCCAGGTAATTTTCAGCCTTCCGGAGTGTGGGGTAGGCTGTTTTCGCCTTCCCCAGGCTTCAGGGAAGTCTCTGGAGCCTGTGGATGCCGTAAAATGGCCCAACGTGCCTACCGGAAGTCCAGGCGCTTCAGTGAGGTCTGTGTGCATGCCGTGGGGAGCATGGGAGGGGGTTGTGTGTGCATGCACTGGGGAGAGGCCATTGCATTATGGGTGTGGGCATGCATGCACACATTATCGTGCACGCATGCATCCTTTTGGCATCCGAGCAGAAAAACATTTGCCATCACTGACCTAGATGGACCACCTACAGAATGATCTGGTTCTCATCTGGCCCTTCAGTTTTTCCAACAGTGTACTCATTGCTGCATCCATCCATCTCATTGCTAGCTTCCTTTTCTTCTGTTTCCTTCTACTTTCCCCATCTCTGTGAATTTCTTAAGGGAGTTATGTCTTTGCATAATGTGTCCAACATATGATAATTTGAGCCTGGTCTTTCTTTTGCTTTTATTCATGTTTATTCATGATTCTCACCTACAATTATCCTGCAGGAGGAAGTGGGTAATAGCTACTGCTAGGTTTGCTTGTGAACTTGAAACTAAGGATATAACACTTCCTTTGTTGTCAGCTTTACAGGATTCTAGCATATGTACAGTAAAAGGCATCCAACTGCCCCTAAAGCTAACTCTAGAAGAGCATTCTGGAAATGTATTCCAATACATCCAGTAAGGGCCACAGTAATTCAATTGATAAATCAGAATCTTCTCACTTCTATCACACACACTTGCAGTACCACTAGCAAACTTGGAACCAGAGAGCGATTACAGGGAAGTTCTGGTTGTTTGAACTAGTATCTTTATGGGGAAAAATGGGGGCTGCAATATGCATTGGCAATGTCCAGTAGGTAGTGATAGTTGGCATGGGGAAGACTTCAATATGCACCACCCACACCGTCTCTCTGATTAAATTATTTTCAGGACATCAGATAAATAAAATGAATTGCAAATTTGTTCCTGGATCTTTAGCAAGGTTATTGGGATTACATTCAGACAGAGTGGTGCTGAAAATAATAATAATAATAATAATAATAATAATAATAATAATAATAATAATAATAATAATAATAATAATAATAATAATAATAATTTTATAATCAATCCAGACCATATTCAAGTTCGTTTTTCTTTTCTTACAATTTTCTAATATCATTTTATCAATTAGGAGCTGATCTTTTGTGCCCCTACTCCTTCTTTTGTTGCCTTTTTGCTCTACTGGCAAGATGTTGTTTGTTTCCAAATAATCCATAATGTTATCTGCAATAATGCCTGTGAATAATTTAAAGGTTGTTGGCAAGCATGTTATTGGTCTGTAGTTTTCAGGTATTGTTCCTTTAGTTGCATCTTTCTGAATCAAGTATGTTTTTCCAGTTGTCAACCATTCATCAATTTGACTCATTGCCACATAGTTGGATCATAAAATGCTTAGAAACAACTGGCATTAGTAAAAATATTACATCCTTCACTGAAAAGGCGATGAAACAATGGAGAACTGAGTTGGCAGTAGGGAATGAGAAATACGGAATGGTTAATATCAAGCGAGGAATTTTCCAGGGTGATTCACTTTCACCTCTTCTCTTCATCATCGCGATGATCCCACTATCAGTAATCTTAAAAAAATGAAATTAGGCTACCAAACAGCCCAAAAAGCTGAAAAAATTTCACATTTATTATATATGGATGATTTGAAACTCTATGGAAAGTCAGAAATAGATATCCAATCACTGACAAACACAGTCCGAGTATTCAGCACCGATATTTCAATGCAGTTTGGCATGGAAAAATGCGCCACTGTATCCATAAAAAGGGGCAAAATCACTACATGTGAGGGAATTGAAATGCCCAATGGCCAACTAATTAAATGCAACGAAAATGAAGCCTACAAATACTTAGGCATTTTGCAGTTGGATAACATCAAACATGGAGAAGTAAAAACTATTGTCAGGAGAGAGTACACCAACAGAGTTAGGAAAATTTTGAAATCTAAATTAAATGGTGGAAATACAATCAAGGCCATAAATACCTGGGCAATACCAGTTATAAGATACACAGCTGGTATAGTTAACTGGACACAAGCTGATTTGGACATTTTGGACCGAAAAAACAGGAAACTAATGACAATGCACTACAGTTTACATCCACGCGGTGACACTGATAGACTATACCTATCTCGAAAATCAGGTGGCAGAGGATTATTACAAGTGAAGCAAATAGTTGAAGAAGAAAAACATGCACTGGCAGATTATTTAAAAGAAAGTCAAGAACATCTATTAATCAAAGTAAAGAACAAAAATCTATTGAAGGCCCAACAGACGAAACAAGAATGCAGAAAAGATGTGATAAAATCAAGAATGGAGAGTTGGCAGAACAAAGCATTACATGGTCAATTTCTGGAAAAAATAAAAGATAAAGTGGACAGTAAAAAAACTTGGTTATGGTTAACAACAGGTACATTAAAGAAAGAAACAGAGTCACTAATCCTGGCTGCGCAAGAACAGCTATCCGCACAAATGCCATTAAGGCCAAAATCGAAAAATCCTCTGATGATGCCAAATGCAGACTCTGCAAAGAAGTTGAGGAAACTGTTGACCACATACTGAGCTGCTGTAAAAAAATCGCGCAGACTGACTATAAAATGTGGCACAATTCAGTGGCACAAATGATCCACTGGAATTTGTGCAAAAATTATAATATTAAAACAGCAACAAACTGGTGGGAACATAAGCCTGAAAAAGTCGTCGAGGGTCAGATGGTCAAGATCTTGTGGGATTTTCGCATACAAACGGATAAAATACTGGCGCATAATACACCAGACATCACACTGGTTGAGAAAAATAAGGTTACAATCATAGACATTGCAATACCAGGTGATAGCAGGGTCAAGGAGAAGGAACATGAAAAAGTCACGAAATACCAGGACTTAAAAATTGAAATTCAACGATTATGGCACAAACCAGCAGTGGTAATTCCAGTGGTAATCGGCACACTGGGTGCTATTCCAAAAGCACTGGAATTAAATTTAAAACAGTTAAAACTTGACAAAATCACCATCAGTCAAATGCAAAAAGCTGCACTGCTTGGATCTGCACGTATATTACGAAAATACGTTACGACGTCCTAGGCCCCTGGGTGGGGCCCGACTAGTAATCAATGCCAAATCCGGCGAAACAACTGGCCGCTGTGATACAATTGAATAATAATAATAATAATAATAATAGACAAAATCGCCATCAGTCAAATGCAAAAAGCTGCACTGCTTGGATCTGCACGTATATTACGAAAATACGTTACAACGTCCTAGACACACCAGACATCACACTGATTGAGAAAAATAAGATTACAATCATAGACATCGCAATACCAGGTGATAGCAGGGTCGAGGAGAAGGAACATGAAAAAGTCGTGAAATACCAGGACTTAAAAATTGAAATCCAACGATTATGGCACAAACCAGCAGTGGTAATTCCAGTGGTAATCGGCACACTGGGTGCTATTCCAAAAGCACTGGAATTACATTTAAAACAGTTAAAACTTGACAAAATCACCATCAGTCAAATGCAAAAAGCTGCACTGCTTGGATCTGCACGTATATTACGAAAATACGTTACGACGTCCTAGGCCCCTGGGTGGGGCCCGACTAGTAATCAATGCCAAATCCGGCGAAACAACTGGCCGCTGTGATACAATCGTATAATAATAATAATAATAATAATAATAATAATAATAATAATAATAATAATAATAATAATAATAATAATAATAATAATAATAATAATAATAGTTTCATACCTTGAGTATATACAACTACTGCTAAAATCAGTTTAATTTTTTTTGGGTTTAACAAGTCAGCTATTTACAAATAATTTTCCACCTCATGTGGAAGCACTTCTGAATCATTTTTCCAAGTGCGCAAAGCAATTTACAACACCCACAGCATGAAAACCTAAACTTCAATCATTTGAAACAGACAATGGTTTAATAGTATTATTTAATCCAAATGAAAATATGACCTACTGCATACTTTTCAAACAAATGTGACTAATAAATCTACAATTATCTTAGTAGTGTTTCTCTGTAGGATTGGGTCTCAGAGCTTTACACTTCAATTATCACCCCTACCAGAACAGGTTTATAATAGGCACCTTACCAGAATTCTCAACGTATATTTCTGCTCTATACTTGTCTCAAAGCTCTGATGCTGGTTCTTGGCAACTGATATTTTTTTAGGCTTGAAAAATCTAATCACAAAGATGTTTACATGAAGAATCAAGCAAAACATATCTCAACAATTTGCTGCAACTGAAACTAACAAGACTCTCTCAATTCCATTTGTTCTCCAATAAAAGGAACATTTAGTTTTTCAATATGAAACATTAATGTTTCCCTGAAAGATACTAATTTGTATTTTTCTCTCTCAAATAAGATACTAATTTGGTTCTTTCCTTGTACACTATGAATAGACCCGAATATACGTGACACAATTTTGCTTAGCTATCTGCAGGAGCTCAGACACCATGTAACTGTCTTTGTATAATGGAATCTATATACAAAACCTAATTTTTCTTCTCAAGAAGCTCGGTGACAAAAGCAGTACTGCATATACTGTAAGACCCTAGGCTTTTATCCTGTTATTGGATTTGCAAAACCAAGTTTAAAGAGAAGAAATATACTTGTACTCTACCCAAATGAGGAAAAACAAACAAGAAAACAGCGAAGAATCTGTTCCTCGCTTAAGAAGATTCAGAACTTTTTCTCCATGTTTTTTAAATAGTTCATAGGCCACCCAGCAAATCAAAGGCCTGATATATAAATGGTGAAAGGGATATGATTTTTTTTTAAAAAAGTAAGAAAATAAAAAACCCAGTGAAGTGGAACTAGCTATTTCCAAGGCATTTGTCACAATGACAAATCTTAGTGAAAAAACGAAAGCAGACAATCTGGACCAAGCATAGTTGTTGGCCCATGTTAGCACTGTATTCCCCTTTCTGTTTAAGAAAAACATGTTTGACGCATTAAGAATTCTCATTGCATACAACACGGACCAACACAATATTTTGTTCAAAGCAATGGTTCATTTGATTACTTAGTCAACCGGCATCCTTGGGCAAGATAATATGTGTCAGTGGTGGAAATTGACGAAACGATCTTTGCAACATCAAGATGTTACGTTGTGTCCCTTTTGTTTGGCACATTGATAAAATGGACATGGTAAAGAGGTGGAGCTTATGTTATGTGACCTCCTTTGCTGTTTCGATAAAACTACTGGATTCTCTCACAATGCCACATTGTAAAACATGGCTCATAAACCATATTGGGCCATGCATTAAACTAAACCAAGACCAAGCAAACTCCCCATCCATATTGTGGTTTAGTGCAATTAAAGAGATAAGAAGACAAAGGATCCAGGTGATTTGTGGGTTGCCTCCTTATAAGTTTTTTTTTTAAAAATAATAGAAATAGCACTTATATACCACTTCATAGTACTTTGACAGCCCTCTCTTAAGTGGTTTATCAAGTCATCATTAACCCCCCCCCCAAACAATCCGGGTCCTCAGTTTACCTACCTCAGAAGGATGGAAGGTTGAGTCAACCTTGAGCCTAGTGAGATTTGAACTGCCAAATTGCAGGCAACTGGAAGGCAGCAAAAGTAGCCTGCAGTACTGCATTCTAACCACTGTGCCATCATGCTCAGTGTTGCTTTTATATATGACCCTGCCTCTCACTCACAGTGCTTCTCACTGACCCTGCCTCTCACTTATATATGACCCTGCCTCTCACTGTCATTTATTCCTCTCCTTTTTCAAATCTTCTCCCAACTCATTATGTCACCACAACTATTCTAGAACTAATTTAAACTTCCTCTTTCAGCAATTTTAGTTCTGCCTAACCACTTTAATGCCTACAGCTGGTATCAGTACTTAACTGATCTTGGCTGATTCCACTCTGCCCCCCAAACTTAAGTAGAATTGGACCTAGTTGTTATTTGGAATGGAAGTCCACTAGGCACATTTTTTTTAGTTAAAAAAAGGTGACAATGGCACATTACTTTTTCATTATTTCCACAAAGACTACATAGTATAGACTCCATAGAACTCCTGATGAGTAACATCATGTTTTGGGGGCATCTTTATTTTAAAAGCATTTCTGCATTACTTGCAAACCCATCCCTGATTTTACCTTTAAGTTATTACTTTTGGCAGGTTTAGAGGTTTGATGTCACCTGAAGTACATCCCTTCAAATTGCTAAGGAGAATTTCAAGTGATTCACTTGCCTAACTGCTTCAGGCAATTGGAAATTGCTTTATGTACAGAGATATCCTGCAATGTAACACATTTAATAATCTATCAACCACTCAAAGATTCTGGCTGAGCTTTTTCCCCCAAATATCTTTTTTTTGTAAAATTATCTGTGTTCTGTCTTGTTGATCCAAACGATGGTTCAAGGTATCTTCCAAAAACTCAGCAACTCAACAATTTTATCATATGCAGTACAAAAGTCATTTGAGTCCATATTATTCCATATTATCACCACCCACTAATATAGGTAGTCCTTGACCTATGACCAGGGGTGAAATGATACCAGTTCGGACCGATTCACCTGAACTAGTACTAAAAATGCTACCTGTTCGCCCGAACCAGTAGTAAAAAAAATGCTACCAGTTTGGGCAAACCTGTTTTTCCGACAAACAGCTGTGACATGCAATTTATACTAGCTAGAAAGCAGGATTTCCTGTTTCCTAGCTAATCTAAATTGCATGGCGCTGCGGGTTACAACCCCCCTCGCTGTTCACTTACCTTTTCAGGTGCACTTGATAGCAGGCTCCACTCACCCGCAGAAGGACCTGCGCATGCGTGGAGGTGGCGTGTGCAAGTGAAGTGAGTATGTCTGTGATTGGGCACGCGCACGCGAGCTCATATTGCTACCGAACCAGTAGCAAAGGTAAGTGGATTTCACTCCTGCCTATGACCATTCAAAGTTATGAGCTATCTGAAAAAGGAGAATTATGACCTGTATCTAAAGTTTTGATGGTCAGACCCTCAGAGTCATGTGGACCCACTGCAGCAAACACTCAGCAACAAACCGTGTTTTATGATGGTTTTGCTACACAATACTGAACAATGGGTTTGCATTTGCTTAATGACCACCAGAAAAAACATCATAAAAATCGGGTTGGTCGCATTTTATGACCATCGTGACATGCGACCATAAGAGATAGGCTCCTCTTAGGCATGAAGAATCAGGACCACATGTTAAGTTCCAGTTACGCTGACTTATTGCTCATGCCTATATACAAGAATCTAGTCAACTAATGGTCAGCATTAAATTGGTACAAGATAAGAGTTAATGGAATGGAACTGAAGAGGGGCTGAATTTGGGCCACTTGTGGTAATGTTATGACTCCAGGCTGATTCCTCTCTTGACTTCACTGCCAGGCTATATACCTCTCTTTCTCCTACAGCTCCGTGACGGTCTTAACTTGAGGACTACCTGTTAGAATTGCTCCCTAAAATGATATATATATCAAGCAACAAACAAATCAGCTGATTTTTCTATTTCTTAGATTAGGCTATTATAATTTATGGCTATTCTTACATGAGGATATTTTCAGATAAGGGGGGGGGGAGAATCTGTTCTACGAGGCCTTTTATGATTTTAAATGTGCAATTAAGATTTAATCAATTGCTCACACTAATCAGTCAGCATATAACTTACATAAAATGTGCTTATATTTATTATACATACATTCATTATGCACAAACAGATGATCTAAAGGGATGCAAATATGTAGCATTACTTGATGCTGAGGCAAGAGGTCAAGTGAAAGCCATAGATGAGAATAATTTAGGAATCAATTATTTCAGAATGCGGTTCTCATACTTGATAGTCATAATATCTTGCTATACCGATTTCTCAAATGATAAAAATGCAGTTTAATTATATATACTGATTGTTTCGGAAAAAGCAGGAGGGATGCATTGGAAATTACTGTCTGCATTGTACGAATCAACTGGGATCCTTCTGCAGCTGAGGGGGATGCAGCGAAAAGGAGACGCTTTGCCACTGTCTTTCCCTGACATGTTTTTGAAATAAGTCTGCGATATGTCACCATCTTGGAACCTCCATCATAATCAGCAAATATGAAATAAAACTGTCAGCCCAGAAACTTCACACCGGAGAAGAGACAGGCAAAAAGAATGTTGGTCCTTACCTGAACGTTTCTTTTCTGTAGAAAGGCGAGGGGGGGGGGGCTACCGCTGGGTTTAGTCACAGCCTGATTGGTCCAGAGACTGAGGAAATTTTCTTAAGTATCCTTCCTTCCCTATTGGCTCCCAGTTTCCATGAGGTCGAGTGGAAAAAGCTGCGAGATAGTATGTAAGGAAAAAGGCAGTGCGCGCACACACACACACGACCACCCTCACCCGAACTAACTAGAACCCTAGGGCGGTATGTAGCCCCTCCCGCCTTTCTACAGAAAAGTTCCATCCACAAGAGGAATGGAACTCTATGGCCAGCATCTGCAGAAAACTGGGTGGCCGAGATAATTTTGGTAAGGTTTTGGTGAAGACGCTCATCTTGGATTGGAATGCGGTCCTGTCATTGGCGAAGCCACATAACCGCCGTGCGATTAAATTAAGGGGCTGCAGCAGCCAACTTAATGGCCCAGGCCGAAGCGTTGAAATTCTTATGGAGAGTAAGTTCTGCACGCTTATCCTCGGGCTTTAGCTTGTCGGCCACATCCCCTGAGACCACGGTAGATGCATTAGCAAGAAGGGCAATGGGGGCATCTACTGTTGGCAGTTGTAGGGCCTGGGAGAAGGCCTGCTCCATATTGTAGAAGCGCCAATCATTACTCCCAGGGTTAGGCAGAGAGGAAGGTCCAGCCCACTGGTTCTTAACCACCTCTAGGAATAGAGGAGGGGCTGGAACTTCCTCCTTATCCGTATTGGGATTAATAAACATAGCCAGGTTGGGACACTGGAGGAGCCCCCATACCAATCTGGGTAGTCTTTTTAGTCTTATGTAGAAAAGGCTTGAAGCCCAGGGGAGGAAAGAGGCCTGGGAATGCCAGGGGATCAGGAGGAAACGAGTCCTCATCCTCCGAGAACCCCTTGCCACCCCTTGAGAGGTTCGTTCCCGTTGGGAAAGGCCTCAAGCAATGCCCTTAGAGATAGCGGAGGAAATGAGCTGCCTAATGCTTTTAGGCAGAAGCTCAAGGTCCTCTAGGTCCTCATCGGAAGGACCCTAGGATGGGGCCCCCCGGGGGGAAGTTGTGAGGCCGGAAGGTAGTCCTGAGATCCCCCTTCCCCTGGATCCCTTCCCCCCTCTCTATACGATCTTGGTGAGAGGGGAGGTGAATGCAATGTCTTACAAAGAAGGAAGGGGAAGAAGGGCTGAAACCCCTGGGGGATGAGCCAGAATGGTGAGAGCTGGGCCCAATTGGAGATCTGGATCTAGCCAGGGATTCAGGCCTAACAACTTGTGCTAGCCTCTCCGCCCTGGCCACCTGTTTCTCTAAGGCCTTCTGTCTCCTTGACTCAGCCCTTGTAGCCACTCGGGAGGGGTGCTATTCAGCTGCAAGTCTGGAGGCCGCTGCCCTGGTCCTGAGCCTGCTCTGACCTTCCTCTGCCATTCCACCTTGGGCCTGCACTGGTTCAGGGGCTGTGGAGGCCATGCCTCACTCACGTGTTCTGTGCCTGGATTAAGCTGCAGCAAGCCTGCCGGCCTTGATTTATGGCCGTGCTGCAGGCAGTTGTACAGAGGAGAAGACACCTACCGGCCTTGATTACTGGCCGTGATGTAGGCTGGAGGAAAGGCCAACTGCTGGCCTTGATCAATGGTCACGATGCAGGCCGCTGCCGTACAAAATGGGCGCCACCCACAAGGTCATCCCAAAATGGGCACCGCACCTCGTGTAATCAGAGGAAGATGCCTGACATAAGTGGCTCTGAGGTTGTAGCCTCACAGAGAGCTGAGTCCTCGTGGAACTCCTTCAGTGGCAGGACAGTTCAATGCGTGCCGTGGCATTAGTTTGCAAGCTGTGGTGCCCCCTCAAAGCGGTCTTAATGATCTGAGGCATGCCTCTCAACGCCGGTAAAATTGAAGCCGCAGCAAACTTTAAAGGCGCGGTGAGGCTCTAGAGGCTGCGCTGAGCTCCCTTAATGCAATTAGACTTCGAAGCTGCAGTGGGATGTTAAAGCCGTGGCAAGGCTCATGTATCGGCAATTAAGAAGGAAGAACGAGCCAAAGGTAGCGTGCTAATCAATCGCTACACGTGGAAGCCTTCAATCCACTTGACTACACTAGGAGCCTGCCACCCCTGCACGCCCAGGGACTGGGCAAGCCCCCTTTCAGGCCCAGGGGTAGGAGACTAGGGCACTCCTATTCCCTTATGAGTCTGACAGATCAGTCTCTATGGCCAGCAGTCGAAATTTTAGAATTTTTAGAGAATTTAGAATATCCAATCAACCAAAGTAGAAATATAATTTTGAATAAATACCACACTAGAGCCACAGCTAGTGCTTGGACCAAAGACTGAGGGAAACTGGGAGCCAATAGGGAAGGAAGGATGCTTAAGACCAATCAGGCTGTGACTAAACTCAGCTGTGGCCCCTCCCGCCGCATCTACAGGAAAATTGTGCAGATTGTGAACATCATTAATTTTTCACATGTTTACTCAAGATCCTATAAAGAAGAATAGATCCATAGAAGTGATGGGATTCAATTTTTTTTACTATCGGTTTATGGGCGTGGCTCTATGGGGATGGCGTGGCAGGATACTGCAAAATCCCCATTTCCTCCCCACCCCACTAACCTGCTTTCCAGCTCCATTCTCCTGTGCAGGGCAAGAAAAGAAGACGCAATCGATCAGCTGGGACTTGGGAGGCAGCGAATAGATTGGGGCGGGGCCAGCCATAGGTGGTATTTACTGGCTCTCCGAACTACTCAAAATTTACACTACCAGTTCACTAGAACCAGTCAGAACCGGCTGAATACCACCTCTAATCCATAGGTAAACAGAGAAATGCCAGATGGACAGAAACGTTTCAAAAAAAGGCAGCAAAACAAAAATCGGTGAATAAAACATGAATAGTGAAGAGAACTAAAGAATATAAGGAAGACAATTGCCTTAGTTTTATTGACCACAACAAAGCCAGTGGTGGTGTAAATCATGCCAAATTGTGGAATATATTAAAGAAATGGGTGCATGGATGGATAAGCTGAACACCTGATTACTTTTATTAAGCCTGTTTACAATGAATCAAATGCTACTGCAAAACTGCAATCGGCAAACAAACCCTGCTATCTTGAAAAAGGTAGGTTTGCAACAGGGAAAGGAGTGAGATAAATAGTCCTGTATCTGCTTCATTTTTACAATGAATATATTATTTTTAAAAAGGGAAGCCTGCAAGAGAAGACAGCTAAAATCAAATCAGGAAGTTTGAAAATCCAGCATGAGATATGTAGATGACACCTCCTTGTTAGCTGAAAATGAAGAAAAGAACTACTTATAAAAATAAAAATGGGCATGAAAAATCTGGGTTATGTTAAATTTTAAATAAACAAAGATAATGTCAAGCATTTTAGTGAACTTACTAGTGAGGGAGAAGAAATGAAAGTGAACGTTTTGCTTTTTTGTGCTAAAGAAAGTATGCTAGAGAACTAAAGAGATTTATTCAAGAGAAAAATGACAAAGTTAGTAAAAATCAAAGAGCCTAAGGATGCTTTTATGACAAAATGATCAGATGACCTAAAAATGGTTGTGAAAAGGGGACATTGAGAAAGAAGATGGTTTCCTTTGAATTAATAGTCTGAAAAAGGTTAGTAAAAGAATCATGGAGTGTAAGAGGAATCAATCAATTGGTCCAGGCTCAAATAAAAAATAATTTACCCCCTTGAGGTGAAGATTAGCAAGCAGAAATCCACATTCCTTAGACAGGTTATGCGAGTGTATGTATTATTGATGTATTTATTTATTAGTGCTTATATGCCAGTTAAGCAGGACACTGAGTGATGAACTAGAAAAGCTATTATGATTATTTATTTATTTATGGAATTTCTCACCAATACGGTGGGTGGCGTACAATATAATAAAAAGTTGAAAAATGCTAAAAGTAACCCAATTAAAATTGGAAAATTGAATAAAAAAGTTAAAAGTTAAAAACCAAGATTATGGGCAGCCTGTTCTACCCCATCAGCCACTCCCAATATAGTGGTCCCCTGTTGGGGACCCCAAGCCAAGCAGCAAAGTGAAGATTTTAGGCTCTTCTGGAAGGCGAGGAATGTGTTGGCAGACCTCACCTTTGACAGGAAAATATCCCAGACGGCAGGGACCATGCCAGCTGGTATCCTTTGGCTGATGGGATCCAAAGTTGATCTCTTCCACTGGAATGAGCGGGCCAGATTAATCCCACCAGGGTGAGATGATCAGTAAGGCCAGGAGAGAGAGAGAACAGGAAGGCAGCAGTTAAGATGGGAATGAATTGAATCAAAGAGATCACCGGGATGTCCTTGAAGGAGTTAAAATTACCACCGAAGAAAAGTTAAGATGGTGGACATTTGTGCATACAGTCACCAGAGGTCAGGTCTGACTCTGTGGCACCTAACTAACTTAATGTTCCATAGAACCATTTAAAAATGGCAATCCCGCTTGCTTGAGTAACCCCACTTGCTTCCTAAAATATCACCAATATATTTTGATTTGATATTCACTAAACTGCCACATTGATCTTTCTGCTGAAGCTGAAGATTAGTCTGCAATCTTCCAAAGTTTTACTAAACTGCTCTTACATGAGACATATGTTCCCTCTTTTGACTCTTTCCTCTGAGGCTTAATGTTCTGTTAAATTTACCGCACTTCAGTGCTTATTATCTTTGTGCCAACATGCTTAAAATTGACCTGTGATATTTTCCAGTAAAAATTGCTAGCATGTATCGCAGATACCTGTAGAGTTTTACAGGTACAAGTTTCAGCCGAAAGAAAATATGCTAGAATTCAGTCATTTTTCATATGCAAAATACCCATAGAAGTATGGGAATAAAACAGACATCGAGGGCTTGCATTCAATATATTTTTCTTCTTGATTATGGTAATTAGTATTAATTACTGCATGGATATCAATGTAGTTAGAAGCCCTTCTCTAAGCATTAAGCAAGAGGCTATTTACATATGAATTTCTTGACAAAATTAAGTACTTGTTTTCCTTTCTTCCATCTCCCTTCAGAAAAGCTTTCTGATGGTTTTTATTTGAAAATCCACAATAGGAAACTTAGCACACTTCGAACGCTTTCAAGCCTGTAGAATTCTTTATGCCACTAACCTCTCAAGGAAAAGATTAGATTAATTTGATAAATCAAAGCATTTGCGCAAATTATTATAAATGGCATATGTCAAATCATAGCTAACCCAAGTCAGAATCAGCATCACCAATGTCTGTATGTAAAAGATTTGTATGGCCATCTGTCAGAGCAGAAGTCTGGAACCTCACAGCAACTATAAACCTACAAAAACCATAAAGCCGTAAAGCAGAACTTAAAGACCTGTTGCTTTAATCCTACTCCTAGGAGGCCTCCCTAGTGGAGCTTCTGCTAACCACTACAATGCAGGATCTTCATAGGGAGATGATGCCTTCATATTGTATAGGAGGGTTTCTCACCTTGGCAGCTTGAAAACATTGGCTGGGAAATTCTGGGAACTGAAGTCCACACATCTTCAAGCTGCCAAGGATGAGAAACACTGCTCTAGTGTTCCTTCCAAGGCACTATTCTGAAATTTCATAGAAGATGGGCAGATTGTTTGAATTCACACATGACAGACTACAGCTGCAGAAAGGTAGTCTCTCGGTTTACACATATGGATCCAAATAGTGCATCATTCCGGGTTTGGTGTTTTTTTTTTAATTTTTAAAACAAACACAACGCAAAGAATCCTCCTTCTTTACCTACTGTAGAAAGTGTATCAGTTGGTTACAAAAGACTTTCGTGCATCTCTTCCACAGTCATCAACCATAATTCACATTAACTCAAGTATTTTAACTCAGATATATTTATACATGTTACCATCATCATACCTCCATTTTCATTTGACTATAATTGTTTAAACGTCCTTCATCATAAAATATACCAATATTTAATACATAACCACATACTGGCATTTCATTTACTATTTCTAAAATCCTCCAATAACACTAAATTCTTATGGCCTGTTCTGGCTAAACATCCATAATATTTAGCAACAAAAATTTCTAATCCTCCTTTCCAAATCACTGTTTACAATTTGCATCCAATTTCTTTATGTTGTACATACATACATACGTTGTTATCATTATCCCTCCATTATTTGACTATATCCTGTATCATTTTTCCCCATAATAATCAAAACTTAACTAAATTTAACTTAGTTCTTTTTTATTAACCTTTATATATAACCAAAAGATTTCTAATCTTCCTTTCATAGGTACCATTTAATATTCATATCCAATTATTAATTATCATAGCAATACATATGTACACATTATTATCATTATCAATTATTTATTTAACTATATCTATTGTCACTAAATTTCACTAAGTTTAACTGGTTTTAGATTATACACTTTCATCTATCAACCTGTATCTTTCCAGTAGCAAAACAATTTCATGTCTTCTGCCATTTGTGGTATCAGTCCTCTAATCATCTCCTTAATCAAATTTGCATGAACTCCTCTTTGTAGCTCATTGCTTATTAAGTCTCTCATATAATTTCGATACCCTTCTTCTGTTTCCTTGCTCAGCTTATCTTTAATTATCCGTGGTGTTGTCAATGATGTTACTGATAACATTTCTCTCTTTAAATCCATAAATTCTTTTGTTTCTTCTTCTTCTATGTCTTGCCATCTGGGGTAGAGTTCCCATCCATCTAACTCCCTTTCCGTATTCCACTCTTTCCATTTCCAGACACAAACCATTCACCATTGATGTCAACAGATTTGATTTCTTCGTGATCATTTTCCTCTTGGGTTTTTAGGACTCTAACCTCCACTTTTTCCACTTGATAAACATCTCCAACTTCTTCATCATATTTTACTGTTAAATGCTCTAGGTTTTCCAACTTCTTTTCTATTCTCTCAAATTTATTTAATAATTTCTGAATTTCAAACATTATCTTTGAAATTCAGAAACTTAAAGTTTATTTCTGCTGTTGAAATTGTGCCATTATCTCCAGCTATCAAACACTGCTGCTCTGGCTTGGAAGGTTTTTACAAGATTAAGCATAAATTCACAATAAGGTCTTATTTTCACTTTTCTCTGGTTAAAGATATACTTCAAAAGAACATCTGTATAAACAATTTGTGCTTTTCTTATCACTCTCTATAAACAAACAGTGAGATTTTGAAGTGCCAAGCCAGAATGATCGGTGAGGAAAGTAAATGTGTTTTGTTTCCAATACACAAACCTCCAGCTTCTGAGTAGCAGTGTTGTCTTTCCCTCTGTTGTTACAATTTTCTTTGTTTCCTTTTGTATCTTTTTTATATTCCAAGTTAAAAAAATATCAAATTCTTGAATGAAATAGAGAAGAAAAGGGGAAAAACACATGCAATAATGAAGAAGGAGAATTTTAGTCCATAGGTTGCAATAATAATAATAATAATAATAATAATAATAATAATAATAATAATAATAATAATAATAATGATAATGATAATAATAATAAAAGACAGACGAAGAAAACTTAATTCATTCATTTTAAAAGGCTTGCATAAATTCCATCCATGAAAATAGCATTTAAAAAGTAAGATAACACGCTGTCCAAAACCATTCAAAGCTTAATTCCGCCACTTATTTCTTCTGTTCTCAAATTTAAATTAACTTTAAGTTTTTTGTAGGCAGTCTCTTTTAAAACGGTAAAAATTCATCACCAGCTGAAAACACTTTCTCTTTCCGTTTCCTTCCATTTTGGAGCCGGCCCAACTTCATCAGCCTAAGGGCTGTGCTTTTGTCGCCAGCTAGAAGAACTTGTCCTGGATCGATCAGGGACTTTGCAGTGTCCCTGAGATCAGCAGGACATATTCTTCCTATTCACCATCTCTGCGGGACGGTTTAGGTCTGTTTGGACCACCCAGTGGCAAAAGTGTCGGCGGCGATTTCAGAGCATTGAGATTGCACGTCATCTCGTCACGACGTTGGCTCCTCCTCTCTCCAGGTTTGGTGTTGAGGAGGTAAAATTTGGTAATCACCAATGATCTGATCATGTCCCCAGAGGGAAAATATGATGACCAATAAGAACGCTGTTTTCCAGATAGGAAAAGGGGTGAATGTATGGCTAATACAGTAGCTGAATGCAGGCAATCAGGAAAGTACCAGTGGTAAGTTTCAAGGTGGAGTCACAAAGATAAAAAACTCTGAACATCATTCAAAACATTTCCTTTGTATAACAAGTATAGAAAATTTCCAAAGTGTAACAACAATCTAAAATTTGGGGGAAGAGGACAGGTAGAGGCTGAAATGCTGTGAGCTATTTAGCAGCAAGGCCTTATGTGTCGACAGGTGACCCATGTGACTGAGATAACTACTTTAGGGTACTTGTTTTTGGATACTCTATCTAATTTCCTTTTTAACTTTTGTAATATGTGTTTTTTTAATGTTGTACGCTGCCCTGAGTCCTTTGGGAGAAGGGCGGCATATAAATCCAACAAACAAACAAACAAACAACCACACACACACACACACACGATGGATAGGATTTTACAGGCTTGAAATTCTTGGCATCTGGTCGCCAATCATTGCTCTTACAATGGTGAAGGGGTCCTGTTTTTCAGATGAGTTCTGAAAAGCCTACACAGTAATTTGAGCTTTTCTATAGCCAAACTATTTTGTTAAATGTGGTTACGCCCATATCTTTCCTTCAAAACAAACATTTTATGTTC
Source organism: Natrix helvetica (assembly GCF_964273705.1). NCBI lineage: Eukaryota > Metazoa > Chordata > Lepidosauria > Squamata > Natricidae > Natrix > Natrix helvetica. The sequence continues at coordinate 224,229,394 of NC_138548.1, forward strand.
TCTAAAATTCTCTATAGTAGTAACTGTAGTTGTGATCTCCAATTACATCCATGTAAAGTGAAATATGGTATTGTTTTACAGCAGATTCTTAGGGTTTTTTCCTCCCCCAGGCTAATACTGGTTTTCTAATTATTGTCAATTATTGGTTATTTTATAAAATTCATTCGAATATTTTTCTCTCTCACACTTTTGAAAAGAAAAAATGCACCAATCTGCCCACTTATCACAATATTCAAAGCTGGTGCATCAGTGTCAGGAGTCCAAGACATGAATAATGCCTTTAAAAAAACCTCTCCTGACTTTGTTACATCAGCTACTGAACTTTGGAAAGTAAGGAAAACGATCACCATCAATTATAATAACATCCTTTGACAAGGCTGCAATTAATTTTTCCCCTTTTTTAAAAAGCGTAAGTTTTGTTCCATGATGCCAAAAAAAATGGCAGGCATTAATTGACTTATCACCAGGCAGTGATAAATGGTACTGAATGTAAAGTAGTTATTCATCTTTAGCTGAATAAACTGTTTTGTTGCTACAATGTCTCCAGTGTTATGGAAAGAATAACAATAGGATATTCAAAGAGCGTTTTATAAATATTTGCAATAGCATGTGTTATAAAGAAATATATCACGATGCAGCATTTACATACAAGAAATGCCAATCTAAAGTTCTATAATATATATATGTGTGTGTGTGTGTGTGTGTGTGTTTGTGTTACAACCCCTGGTATGCCTAAATATGTTTTATAATATGAAAGAGAAATATGAAAAATGAAATATAAAGTATAAAAAGTGAAAAAGTAGGGTTGAGTCTTAACATCAGGTAAAGAAAGATAATGACAACAGCTGTTGATGGATATGAAATGTTTATAATAAACAAAGAAATTGAATTAGTTTGAGAATTTATCTCTCTTGGATCAAAAATTGTTCATGATGGTAGTTTTACTCCTAAAATTAAATGTAGAATAACCTTACAATGTTTAACATGAGTAAGATATGGAAAAAACAGAGATATTGAAATAAATACAAAAAACAGACTAGATTAGAGCAGGGCTGTCAAACTCCCGGCCCGCGGGCTGGATGCGTCATGCTTTGGCCACACCCATGCCCGGTTTAGTGAGGGGAAAAAAAATATCCTGATACATCACGTCACACTGCCGTAATGATGTGAGTTTGACATCCCTGAGTTAGAGCAATAGTCTTCCCTAAAATGATGTATGGGTGTGAGAATTGGATACTAACAATAGTTGATCGAAGAAGAATTGATGCTTTTGAACTGTGATGCTGGCGTAAATTATTGCATATAATATGGACAGCCAGAACAACTAATAGAATTGTGCTGAATTGTATAAAACCAGAAACATCACTAGAAACCAAAATCACAAGATTACATCTGACTTACTTTGGTCATGTAATGCATGCAAATTCATTCGGGAAGTCAATGACCCTAGGAATGGTTAGTGGAACAAGAAGAAGGGGTAAGCAAAGAATACACTGGCTTGATAACATCAAAACTGATACAAAGATGTACATCCAACAACTGAATGATGCTGTGCTTGACGGGGTAGCATGGAGAACACTTGCCTATCAAGTTACCAAAAATCAGACACAACTGAATGGTTCAAACAACATCAAAAGAACAAACTCTTGTCCTTTTCCTTAGCCTGAGAGAGCGTGCAGTTCTAATGATTTTTCTTTTCAGTTATGGATACAGTATGAACTTTAGTTTCCAATGTAGATTAAAAGTCCCCCGCCCCAAAAAAACCCCAAACCCCTCAGCATGTCCTCAGAAATATTTGTAAATTATCTCTCAGCAGGAACTGCATTCTGCCACCCAAGCCTATCCCAGGCTTTTAAGATCAGCAAGCATGGCCATTTCCTTGCTCCAGCAGCAATCAAAGATATATTTGGAAGGAAATCAGAGAGGGATTTCTTGGTCTCAGCTGTTCTAGCAACAAACAAACATATTTTTATTTGGATATCCATTTGATACTTTCCGCTAGTTGGGTATGGGCTATACTTTTTAATCAATACATTTCAAGAATGTTTTACACTTTCAACTGCGACACACTATGCAGTCTACTGAATTATAAAACGTGCCTAACCATTGTTAAATAAGAGTAACAATTATCAAGCAATTCCTTTGATTTTCCACCAATATCTGATATGCAAAATCATCTTTGTAAAGGTTGTGGAAATACAGTCAGTTTAGTTGTCGAGACTTGGTTGTATTTATACACTGCATTAAATTATGGCTATTTCTTTGGCATAATGCATTATGGAAACCCAGCAAACTGGGTTTTGAAAACTTTTTTTTTATGCTTAGCATGTGGTGAAAATTCAGCCATGTGGTTTATTCAATAAATTGTGGTTAAATAAATAATGGTTAGCCATGGGATCAGTTTCAGTATGTGCTCTTGTTATTATGATCTTCTGCTTCATGTTTTTAAAATTCTTCTTCCTGTTGATCCAAATTAAACATTTACCTTTCCCTTGGCAATTTGTTTTATGGCGTCTCCCTCCGATTTATTCTATCTTATGCCCTAACTCTTTTTTTTAAAGACATGCGGTTTTATTTCTCATGACTTCTGTGCAACATTTGAAACTCGAGACAGGACTGCTCTCCTGTGTTCAAGCTCTGATTTCAGAATTCATTAAATGACCTAATCTGGACAAGCTACAGCTGCATCCAAAATGGAAAATTTCATTTTGAGTACAAATCCGATTCCTTTCTCTGCAGCTTGGACAAGAAATGTTCCTATTTCATTTCATTTCATTTCATTTGTGAAGTAACGCTGGAAAATCTATAGGGAAACCTATCAAATGTATGAGCCCTGCAAGATTTCTTTTAATAGGTTCCTGGACTTGCTGAAAGCTGTCTAAAATTGCAAGAGCCCTACCTTTTGCAATCTGCTTCAGTGATTTTTCAAATGCTGACTCTCACAAAATATTTCTTAAACAGCTTGTTTATCAAAGAACTCCTAGAATCTGTGGTATACTAAATGCACAGATTCAATTTATGTTCTGTATTCTGCAGAATTGATACATACCCCATAGCTGATGAGGAGCTACGGTAATGCCTAATATAGGCCTATAAGTATATACTGTAAGTATTTTACTTTATTTGCAAGGACGTATTAGTAGTGGAAGAAAAGGGGGTCTTAAAAGCTTCCCTGCCTAACCACCATTACATAATTTTTTACTGAAAAACTTTTCATAAGTTTCCAGGAAATATTCCGGTTAGTGGATCTCACTTTGAAAACAACTGCTATATTGTGGCAAAGCTACTATTCAATCTCTGTCTTATTGTTTCACAGAGTTCAAAACAGATCTTCCCCGCCAATAATGCAAATTTGTTCCCCTAAATCTAAACAAATTTTATGCAAAATAAATTACACGGATTAAGCAAATAAACTCAGGTACGCTTGGTGTAGTCCAGCTGCAGAATGTTGGTTTTCGAATTGCAGACTAAAGGGTTTCCCCTTCACGAAGTGCTGGATTGCAAACCATTTCTGAAAGCAATAATATAATCATGTCTCCTCTAAACATGTCCCCTCTCATAGTTTAACTTCTCCCCCCAGAACTTTCCATGCATTGACATACCTCCCCAGAAAAAGCTTGTCCATTCAACAGATGTTCTGATCCCTGGCTGTCTTCACTGCCAAAATGTAACCTTATTTCTTCTAGTCGGTGACTGTATGTCATGGGCCCTCCAGAGATATTCACCAGATGTTCTTTATCCAGGCGTAGAGAAACATGCCTCCCAGTATTATACATTGTTCCACTGACCTAAACAAAACAGAATATAAAAGAATGATATATAAAACATTTTTCAAAAACAGTTGGGAAGAAATTAACAATCTTTTAAATGAGTATTTCTCAACTGTGGCAACTTAAAGGTGCGTGAACTTCAACTCTCAGAATAATTCTACATGTCTTAAAGTTGTCAAGTCCACATGTCTTAAAGTGGTCAAGATTGGGAAACATTGTTTTAAGAGCTTCTTCTTTTCTGCTTGGAACATTATGTTATACACCAAATTATTTTAATCTACACATATTTCATATAAAATCTGCAAGATACAGTACATGTGCATATTAGCTGGGGGTGTATGGGAAACATAATAAATGTGTTTGCTGCTAAATAAGTAAGAATATGAAAGCACATTCCTTCGCTAGAATGAAATCATTGCTTCATTAACAAATTTTGGGCCCCAGAAAGGTGAATATTTGCATGAAAATATAAATTATTTACAATATACTTAAACAGTGAAAAAAAAACCTAATTCATTCTTGCTGAAAATGTCATATATATAAAAAAAGAAGGCTAGCTTGGAAGACACAAGGATCTCAAAAAATAGGAAATGACACTATTTTTTGGGACCCTTAGCAACTCTGGATGAAAAATGTGATGCCAACTATGACTGTTTCAACATAACTAATTGAATTCCTTTGTCCAAGATGTATTGACCATATAGCATTAACGTAAGACATTATGACCCAAATACTGAATGATCGCTCCTGTAATGAAGGACAATAGGGTTAGGTCTGTATACATGACCTGTGAATGATCACACCCTCTGGATTTTATAGCAGGGTCATTGAACGGCATTCCGCTAGGACGTCTGAGTAAGTTGCAGTATAAAAGTCCAGTATGCTCATCCAAGTCATACTAGCAAAACATAAGTTGAGTAGTAAGTAAAAGACTTTCTACTATTTATTAGTTTCATTTCAAAAGAAGATGATGCTGATGGAGGAGAGTCAAAGCAACAAAGCAATGTATGTATGTATGTATGTATGTATGTATGTATGTATGTATGTTGCGCACACTGAAACTAGCAGTAATGCTGGCAGAAATCCACCCCTGGGGATAAGGCCCACTTCATGAAAGAGCAAAAAACAAACTAACTCTGTACCATTTCAGCAGGCTGTTGGCCTTTAGGGGGCAACCATTATAGTAGCTGGTTGTTGTTGTTGTTATGGTTTGATCTTAATAATTGCATTTCAGAGTTCTTGTTCACCTTATAGAGCAATGATGGCTAACCTTTTCTGGAGCAAGTGCCCAAAGCACTCCCGAACCCCCAAAATGCAATGCGTGCATGGCCCACATGCATGCACCCTGTCCACCGTGTATGCGCACCCCACATGTGCCCCAGCCCATGTGCATGCATGTGCACCCCCACATGCACCCCCACATGTGCATGTGCCCCCTTGCATGCACCGTGCCCCCTGCACATGCACGCACCCGCATGCACCCCGCCCCCTGTGCATGCATGGCAGAGACTCGACAACCTGCTGGCCGGCAGGAGGTGCATGCACATGCGTGTCACCTGTAGCATGCGTGCCATAGGTTTGCCATCACAGTTATAGAGTCTGTCAGAATTGGAATATTCTATAGGTGTTGTTAATAAATAATAAAGTGCTTTTAAAATGGAAACTAGGTGGCTTTCAGGTTATTCTGTAAAGGTGAACCCCAGACATCTGCCTTCAAATCTCCCCAGGATGGCATTACCTTGAGTTTAAGTCAAATGTCTACCATTCTTGAAAACTGCTCATAAAGCTATTCACTTCTGTAACTTGAGGCTTAGAAATAGATAATGGCCATGCGTGCACTCTCTCTCTAACACACATTGTTCTCTGAATCACATTTTTCAGCACTTCTTGGGAGAAAAAAAAACTTAGGCCAAATAGTTACAGAACATTAGATTACAATAATTTATATTAATCAGAGGAAAGTCTACCAACAGTATGCTTTGCTAGGCTTTAATTTGCAAGGAACGCCTTGCCAATTACACACTATACTTTATAGTTCACCAGCATCATAATAATTAGCACTGCTGCAGTGTAAGTTGATCAGTAGTAAGTAATTCCTGTCCTTAAAGGTCTTATTTTGTTGCTTATTTCCTTGTAAAAAATGTTATGTTATAGAGATTTTTTGTAAGAGAAGTTAAGAACAGCCATAAAGAGTTTTGCCTCATTAATCTGACAGGTGAGTTTTATGGCCTCTTTTTTATTTCAAATCAGAATGAATAAAGTTTCTATTTGTCACATAAAGTCACATTTATTAATAACCGAAGGAAAAAAAATACCTTCACAACGAGCAGAACGATTTTTTATTTGCTCTCTACTGTCTACTGTCTTGATATTAATGCATCTACTGTCTTGATATTAATGCATACAGTAAATATCTAAAGATTAACTTTAAACATTATTTGAAGTTTGCCTTACTCTGTTGGTAGCAGTATTCAGGCTCTTGAGAAAGGGAGTGTGTGTGTGTGTGTGTGTTTCAATGTGTGTACACACACTTGCCTGCACATCTGGACAAAAGAGAAAGAAAGCAGCTAACTAAGACTGGTTTAATCCAGCAATTAGATAACTTTTTATGAACTTTTACACTTCTGTTTTGTTCCAATATTAAAAACCGCACACCTTGGCATTATAATGAAGGAAACATGTTACATGCTAAATATATTATAGGACAATGATGGATAACTTGTTGGTGCTGAGTGCCCAAAGCGAATGCGTGCAAACCTCCAAAATGCAATGCAAGTGCCCCTTCCGCATGCATCCCGCTCTCCGCACATACACCCTGCCTCCTGCGCACGCGCGTGTGCCCCTTACCCATTTTTGCCTTCCAGGTTGGTGCAGGCCCAAAATGGGGTACGGAGGGGGGCTTGTACGACACCACTGTGTCCTGTTTTGGCTTCCAGGATGGTGCAGGAGGCCTTCCAGGCCCAAATCGGGGTGCAAGAGGGGCATGTGCGTGCACCCCTTGCCCATTTTTGGCTTCCAGATTGGTACAGGCCCAAAATGGAGTACGGGGGTCCTTGCGTGGCACCTCTGTGCCCCATTTTGGCTTCCAGGTGCAGGAGGCCTTCCAGGCCCAAAACGGGGTGCGAGAGGGGTATGCGCACATGCACGAAGCCCCAAAATGCATTGTGCGCTCTCTCTGCACATTTACCCCCAGAAGACCAGCTGTCCAGCAGAAGATGTGCACGCACGTGTTGTAGAGCTGGGCTCAGGCAACGGCTGGTGCGTCCTCAGAGAGGACACAAAGTTTATGCACAAGTGCTAAAATTGTGAGTCTGCACTGCTCAGTGAATGATTTTTTTGTGTACTGTTTTCTTGTTTTAACTAAGTATAGAAGTTATGCGGAAACAATTCTCAACTGTCCCTTTTCGTCAAGAGATCAATGAGATACATTTTGCCCCTGCTCAGAAATAAAGAGCTTTTAAACACCTTCCCTGACTCAGTGTGTCTTTTGGCTATTGCACACCAGATTGAATGGATCAACCAGGCTTTCTGGCCAACAGTGTACACAGGAATGAGCAGTCAAGTGCTCCCTACTGTATGTGCTACTGCTTTCAAACAGAAAGAAGGAATAAAAGAACTGGTTGGAAAGTCATTTTGCTGATTTGCTTTTTTTGAAATTACACAAGTCCCTGAATATTCTGTTCGACACTGAGCATATTTGCAATATAATGAAAATCCATTTCTGGACTCTGCTGGATGCAAATCTGAAATTAGAGGAACCCTGTTTTCTCTCTTGAAGGTAAAATAGTCTGACTGATTTCTAACATAAATCTAATAATTCTCTGCGGAGAACAAAGGGGGAGCGAGCCAAGGAGTACCTACACTTTGGGGGAATTTAACAAGTACAATTCTAAAGAACCTACACAGAATCTCCTCTGGGAGTCCTTTGCCATTTCGATAGCAGCTGATTCCATGTGCCTACTTTGTCTGCTCCCAAGAGCTGAAATCGATGCCTTGCTATTGCTTTGATCTTCCTCGGCATGGGGTGTCTGTAAGACATGTCAATAAACCGTACTCAAAATTTCAGTTTTTCTGGCTCTGCTTTGGACCCTGTACCTTGCAGTAACTTAAGCCTTATCGTTCCGGCTATGTATCCCAGCCACTTCCACCAGTCTTTGTTGAATTCAGTCATGCACATAATGAAAACACTGCCGTGTAAATCTTGTGGGATAGTAGAGGATCTTCTCGGTCAGGACTCACAGAAACAATGTGTTAGATACTCCCCCCTCTAGTTGTTGCAAGGACAATAGTAGTTTCCAGTCAGGTCCTCTCCTTTCAGGCGGGAACAGAGAGAGACCTGATTGGCTGAAGCGCTGGCCAGCTCCCCTTTAAAAAGGGAGCTGCCAGACCTCTCACCGAGTGGATGCCTGTACTTGACCAAATAAAGAGCTGTTGTTTTCTTAGCCTTTGTGCCTTTCATTACCCAATCTAACACAATGCATTGTGCAGACTTATCACTCATGCCCAACACTGGTGGTTCCCCTTCTTTTGTCTGGTCTATCAATAGCAATAGCACTTAGACTTATATACTGCTTCACAGTGCTTTTACAGCCCTCTCTGAGCGTTTTACAGAGTCAGCCTATTGCCCCCAACAACCTGGGTTCTCACCTGGGAAGGATGGAAGGTTGAGTCGACCTTGTTGCCTGGCTTTCAAACAAAATGCAACCAAGTATTTGAAGCTGAGTAATGCAAAGGTCTCAAGATTTTAAAAAAATAATAATATCTGTTCATAGAACATTTAAATTATAGCAGTCTTTTCCTCTCCCTCCTCCCCTTGCCAAGAATAGCCAAAAGATGAAACCAGGGCAGAGAATATGATGAGATGAGGGGATTTCTGGCCAATAGAGGAGAATGTGGAGGGGCTGGAAGGGCAGTTGCCAGATGCCAGACTGTGCAATTAAAATGATAATTATGGGTGTGCGTTTATATGGGTGTGTAAAAAATTTGACACTTGTACAGAAGATTCTTTGAGCTATGCTCCAACTGATTCAACTAGATAGAGTAAGTTAAACTATAGTTATTCTGTCATTTAACTGGTTAGGTCTGGCTATTGCAATGCATTTTAATGGAGCTGTGTTTTTAGATTACTGGAAATTAAGTCCCGGCAATTAAAGTGTTACCTTGTGAGTACTGATGGTGGAATTTCAAAAGAATTTGTCTATTTTGGAATAGGAAAGCAAGCCTCACAGAAAAGTCTGATGCTTAGCATCTTTTTTTCTGCTTATGATTTTAATCTTGGACCAATTTAAAGGTCTCTCACTTACCAGACCTGGCACTGCCTATCACTTACGTTGGCTCAGCTTTGAGCTAAATAAGAACTGAAATCCAGAGAGTTCAAAAATAAGAGTGATACTTTATTATTTTTCCCCAGTAACTGCTCCGACATAATTCTTATTTTAATCTACAGTTTCTATCAGCACGGAACCAATTAATGTCATTCCAGTAGCTCACTTTTTTTTAAAAAAAAGGCACATTTTCCAGATATTTCCCCAGCATGTAATGTGGATCAGCGCACGTATTAAATAGATAATAGCTACATAAATTTATGTAGGCCGAGAAATTCCCCACGTTAAACTGTTCCAGAGATAGAAAAACCTTCAAGAATTAATTTGCATACCTGTCCAAAGCATTACACTCCAATTTCAGGGTGACTATAGAAATGCTCCAAAATGCCTTTAGAAAAGAGCAGATTAATTTCTCATCAAAGTCAATAACCATGCTAGCTCATCTCTTGCATGGTTTTGCATAGTTAGTCAGCATTGATTGCAACAAGTTCTAAGCATTAAGCCGAGATAATTTGTAATATATAATAATATGTCCTCTCCATTTATAAAGCTGAGGTTGGTATCCTATTTGGCCTTACAGGTAAGACAGATAAATTACCTAGTGTAAATCCCTTCAGAAAACTCATTTTGAGGTAGGCAGGCAAGCTCAGAGATAGAACATCTCATAAACTATGATAGAATTGTGTGGATTAGGATGAATTGGGTCTGTTTTACCATCCGTGTGATTCAGGCAGGGTTCACAACTGTCATGTTTTTCTCTGGAAGTTCTATAATGAAAACCTATGTTCGCTAAAAGATTTTGGAATTAAAACCTCAGTTTCAGATACATATTTGATAAATAAAAATTTCTGTTTCTGAATGGAGAATGATTAACAGTACTGTGTGTTTGGTGCCGTTCTCCACTAAAGTATATGAACTTTTGTATTGGAATGTTTATAAGTCTGCTCCTGCTCTACAGTATATCCTTAATCCGTGTGCCTAGATGACAATTCCATTAAAAATGGACAAAAAAATATTCTTTCCAGATATAGATAGATAGATAGATAGATAGATAGATAGATAGATAGATAGATAGAGATAGATAGATAGATAGATAGATGATAGATAGATAACTTTATTGTCACTTTGAATGCATACTAATTGGCATACATTAAAATGAAATTTCATTGCATACAGCTCTCAAAGGGCCACCACCTCTAATATGCACTACATAAACAATGCAAAATTAAATAAATAAATAAAAAATATGCATATATCCACGTATATTATAGGATACAGACAGACAGAGGCTGTTTCTGGCAGCAGGGAAGTAGATCCTAAAAACAGTGCCTCTCCTTTCCTAATATGCCCTCCTGACCAGTGGTGGGATTCAGAAAGTTTCACTACCCGTTCTGTGGCTGTGGCTTTGTGGGTGTGGCTTTGTGAGTGTGGCAGGGGAAGGTTACTTCAAAATCCCCATTCCCTCCCCACCTCACTAACCTGCTTTCCAGCTCCTTTTTCCTGTTTAGGGTAACCAAAGAAGATCAGCTGGGAGGCTGCGGAGCCAGCCTATTTGCCGTTTCTCCGAACTACTCAAAATTTCTGCCACTGGTTCTCCAGAACCTGTCAAAACTGGTTGAATACCACCTCTGCTCCTGACCTAAACCATGGGTACTGTAATGTAAAGTACATCGCCCAGGAGACACTGCAGCTAAACAGCTAAATTTAGTTTAGCAGAGGGGAAGAGAATCAAAATTTAGGATTGTGACCATGCCATGTTTCATGTTGTTAAGTAGCAAAGAGTTAAGTTTTACTTCCCCTGGGATTCACGTTAAGAACCCTCTAAGAAAGAACTGAAAACATGCATTTTGTAAATATCAGTGAATTACATTCTTTAGCTTTTCCTTTGAAGGAAGACACTTCAAATCCTTGTCCTTTCCCTTTATTAGGCTTCCAGAATTAATTTGTAAGTGGATAAACAGATCTGAGCATAGCATTAAAATGTGGCGCACCACCCCAGATTTAAATCAAAGAGCACAACCTAAACAAAGGTCCTCTTTTTTGGGTCAACTGTTAAGCACGGCGATTTGGAATCTGGTTGACTTAGTCTAATGTTTAAGTATACTTGTCTGCTTGTACTACAATTTCCTGAAACAAGGGTAGTCTCAATTATTAAACATATAAACAAACCTAGACAGAATAATTATGCACAAGAATTAATATGTATTATTATGGGATATTATGATTGGTCACACAGCCAGCCAGATATTTACATTGGATTTGTTATTTTTGTCCACCCACTGAGTCCTTCCCAAGGACCTTGGATGGGCAGATGTTGTGTGATGGTTGTTACAAAATGTAAGCTGTTTCAAGTAATACTGCCTTTTGCAGCTGACTGATGGTGATTTTTTTCAATAGTATTGGTGTTTAAGTAGTGCTCTTGATGTTTTGGCATTGCAGCCAAAATTCTTCTTCTCCTTCTTCTTCTTCTTCCTTCTTCTTCTTCTTCTTCTTCTTCTTCTTCTTCTTCTTCTTCTTCTTCTTCTTCTTCTTCTTCTTCTTCTTCTTCTTCTTCTTCTTCTTCTTCTTCTTCTTCTTCTTCTTCTTCTCCTTCTTCTCCTTCTCCCCTTCCTCTTCTTCCTCTTCTTCCTCTTCTTCTTCATTATTATCTATTATAGAATATATATAATAATCGGATAGAATACTGATTCTATCTACAGAATCAGTGGGCTAAAGTTCTTCTAAATTGCGTTTATTTTCAAGTACACTGCATGCTGTGCTGCAATAAATCCAGCAGAGAGCACTGTAAGAACATTTCATCCTTATAATTAAATACACGGTGTTTACTTCTTTGCACCAAGAAGGAACCAAATAAATGAATATTTGGGGTAAATGATCCCACCATAATCTGTGACTTCAAGATGCAAAGGTAGAAATTGCCGCAATCTGAAACAATTGTGAATTGCATCCCATGACTTCTTCCTAGATCTACTCTACTAGTTTTTGAGGTTATGGGGTGTAATCTAGCAAACTACTTGAATACCTGAGGACAAACACCACCACCACCAAAACAAGTACAGAGTGTTCGATTTTTCAAAAGGCTGAGAGTCAGAGAAAGACTGAACTGTTACCATATTAATCGATCAGTTGGCCCTTGTTAGTTACTACTGTACATGGTTATGGCACATGTAGCAAAGCTTAGAGTATATACTACTAAAGTATCGGTAGTCAAATGGCATTCTGCTTTCTCTTGTGGCTTAATATTGAGAAAATACACAATTGGTAATTGATTCTCTAGACAGGTATCTTCTCTTCTCTCCCATCCTCCCTCCCTCCCCAGTTTCAGCTTCAGAAATCCTCCAACCAGAAAAAAATAAGTATTGAACACTGCAGAATATTCAAATGTTTTGTTGTACACCAGTTTACATAGCTAGTTGATGCAATTTATTAGTAAATAACAAAGAAAATCAGGAAGCCAGATAATGGCTTCAGATATGTTATTCTTTAATTCGAGGCAGGCACTGCAATGCAAATCCAAGTATCTGATTGTGTCATCTGCATTCCTTCCCAAATTACCTTTGGCTCTTGCTAACTGATTCCTTTAAAGTAAATGCAGATCGACAATATCATTCATGAATGGTGGAGCTGGCAGAGATGGCTAAATTGACTATTTTGATTAAAGAAAAGGATATAAATACTCTTGTTTCTACATGGAGACCATTTCTGGACTTCATGCACGAGTTGGGGAAAAATGAAACTTTGATTTGGGGTTTTACTGATGAGACTGATTTGTTATTACAGAAATGGCTAGTTTATATTGTTCAGGAAAAGGAAATGTTGAGGTTTGATATTAATGCTTTATTCTGCTGCGACAGAGAGTTGGAAGTCAATGCTTGTTTTCCTCCCCCCTCACTTTCCTTTCCCCTTTTCCTCCCCACTGTGTCCTATTATTTGTTTTCATAATTTGTATTTTATTCTATAATCTAATAAAAATGTTTTTTTTTAAAAAAACCCAATATAATTCATGAGCAATACACTGTACGGACAGCAAGCTTTTAGGAATTTTTCTTGTAGAATTGGCTTGTAGAAATTTTACGTGACGCACGTTCAGAAGGCACAATGATTTATGGATTTTTCCGAAAAGAATTGCAGTAGCCACCCAGTGTGGGTGACCAAATGATTACATCCATGTCCATCATATAGAACAGCATCTCCCAAAGATCTGGTCTACCCCATTCTCCTTAGTCCTTTGTGGGCTCTGAAAAGGCAGGTAGGTAAGCACTTTTGTTGACGTGCCTGTTGTTTTGGGGATTATTGTTTAACTGTGGTGTCATGGGTTTATATTGCTAGGATGGTTTTAAGTTTTGTCTTCAACCCAAAATCACTGCTGAGTGGCTCTATAAATTGCATTCATACTTAGATACATACTCTTTGCTTCCAAAAATCTGATCAATCTATTGGATAGAGGTGAAAGAGGGAAACAAGCTATATCACCTGTTCTAGGTTGCAATCTAGGTTGCATCACACTTAAAAGTAATAGTGCATTCGCCCTCTGTCCTATGCCATATCACAGTGATGGCTCTGTATGCCATCTTTGGCACGTGTACCATAGATTCGTCATCACAGTCATATCATAACAATAAGTATATCAGTAAGTATAATTTTTGCCGTATAAGTATATGTGGAATCTGGGAGTTGTAGTCTTCATATATCTGGAAGGAACTAGGTTGGGGAAGGCTATAAAATAGTCTCAATGGAAGCTCTTAATATAGGGGTTCTGGTGTAAAAAGAGATGCTTTTTTCAGGTACCCGAGGACCGAACTCCTTTGAGATTTAAAAATCAGGATGAGTGTTATTTGCCTGTTTTAAAATAACTAGGCAGGCAGTGCAGCTCATTAGAAAATGAGAACTTAACTGTTTAAGGTTTTGAAGTTTACTTAGAAGTTTAAATAAAGTTTAATCTTAAATAGTATAGCAGTTACTCAAGTAACACACATTGGTAAAAAAAAATACTACCAATGAGACAACTGGAGTCAAGTCACAATGTATTCAGTATAAGATTGTAGTTGTGATGCATAAATTGGCCGTGAAATGCACAAGAAATGGAAGGGACTATAGGCTTTCCTCCTTCTGTCCTTAATTCATTTTTAATTAAACTCTGGTGAGCCATGGTGGTGCAGTGATTAGAATGCAGTATTGCAGGCTAACTCTGCTGCCTGATATAGTGATTCAGGAGTTCCACTCTGACTGGCTCAAGGTTGACTCAGCCTTCCCTCCTTCCGAGGATCGAGGACCCAGGTTGTTGGAGGCAATATGATAACTCTGTAAACCACTTAGAGAAGGCTGTAAAAGCACTGTGAAGCAGTATATAAGTCTAAGTGCTATTTCTACTGCTAATTTAAAATACACTACATTTTAAAGGTGACCAGGTTATGCACACACAGCTTCTAAAATTGACCAAACTGGGCAGTTTAAACAGTAATGATAAACTTAGACAAATTCACAGACATCATGCTAATTGATAACTAATTTCTTTGGTGGCAAACTGAAGCCTAGATAGCACAAAAATATAATATATATTAATAAGGTGACCAACCGTCCTCCTTTAGGGAGGACAGTCCTTCTTTTGTAAGTTCTGTCCTCCCTCGAAAAGTGTCCTCCTACATGTCCTCCTTTTTGATATTTGAAGGCTAATCTGTTGCGCGTTATGTGACGTATTTTATTAAACAGTTTTTAATGGTGTTTTTTTTACTTCATCGCAAGTATATTGAACAGATATTGAATCTTGTGTTGAATTTTTATCTAAAGAAATGCTAGACATTAAAATAGATGACAATTGTCTCTTTGAAGAAATTAGAAGACTGAATGTATATTTAAATTCTGAAAAATTAATACAATGGGAAAATCAACATGTTGAAATTGATAAAAGATGGGTGGATATTTTCAGCCATTTCAAAAATGAACATATTCCATGTGAACATTTATTTATACTTGTTCAATTTACGTTGTGCTGCCCTGGAACTAATGCAGCAGTTGAAAGAGTTTTTTTCAATTGCCAATGATTTTTCGACAAGTGAGAAATTGAGATTGAATGTTGATACTCTAGCTGCAGCACTTGCCGTAAAATTCAGTATGAAGGATATTTCTTGTTCAGATATTTCCAATATATTGTTAGAAGATGATACATTGACAAAAAATATTAATTCAATGGAAAAGTACTCATTTAAATAATAATTAACAGGCATATAAGCATAATTACAATATAAAATGTTGCAAATGTTTTTATTATGCATATATCATATTTTAGTGTATTATTGTTGCAATGAATAAAATATTTCTTTTATTTACGATATATTGTTTCCAATTTATTTGTCCTCCTTTTCATTGTAAAAAAGTTGGTCACCTTAATATTAACTGGATACTTTTATCAAAGATAAGGCCCTAATCATCTTACGGGCATCAGTTCGAAGCAAACTAGATTAATCTTGGCCTCCTCTCAGCAAAACAGTTCTAAATTCTTATTTATTATTTCATTTATTAGAGTTTTATTCTACCCTTCGCATAATCCCTGACCTCCAGTCCTTCCGACGCGCCCTAAAAAGTTGGCTTTTCCAGCAAGCTGGCCTGGCCTGTTAATTTTAATTTTAAATGTATTGGGTTTTTTTAAAATTCGGTTTGTTTTTTGGGGATATGGATTTAATCTTTTTAAACTTTTGGGATGTGTGTTTTTTAATGTTGTACGCCGCCCTGAGTCCTTTTGGAGAAGGGCGGCATATAAATCCAAATAAACCAAACCATACCAAACCAACCCCTTATTACTTTATAAGTAACTCAAGGTAGCAAACATATCTAATCCTCCTTCCTCCTCCTATTTTTCCCACAACAACCACCCTGTGAGATAGGTTGGATTGAGAAAGAGTGACTAGCCCAAAGTAATCTAGCTTCCCTGCCTAATACAGGACTAGAACTCACAGTCTCCTGGTTTCTAGGCTAGCACCTTAATCACTACACCAAGATGGCTTTTCCAGGCTCATCAAATGTGAAATTGATGTGTGTGTGTATGTGTGTGTGTGTTTGTGTATGCAATACTGTGTGTGTGTGTGTGTGTGTGTGTGTGAAAGAGAGAGAGTGATATTAAAGAAATATGTGAAGAGATAAATCTGCATTTTAAATAACTTGAAATTTGACCTCAATAAATCCAACTCTGGATTAAAGCCATGATTTTTTTTTGCAGTACTTTAGAGCAGTCATTTTACAATCCCATTTATATATATTTCCCATTCTCAAACATCATAACAGCAGCAGGATTATTTGGGCTCCCCCCCCCCCAACTCTTGCTCTTTTCACTCTTCTGCCTCCCCTCTACACCCCCCCCCCGCCACATTCCTTTACTTGGGTAAACTCACATACACAAAAAAGTAGGATAAAATAAATATGTTCTCCCCTCCTCCCCTTTACTGCTGATGCTTTTTAATAAATGCGGAGCTCAACAGCAGTCTTACCTTTTAAATGAGACTGTGAGAGGAATGTCTAAATTTCAAACTTTTTTAAAAATAAAAAAAAATGCCATTTCAGAAACACCAGAGCTGGCAGAAACAGAACCTTGGAGAGCGCTTTCATGCTCAGCTTGCTGAAAGGGGAGCTTAAACTCCCATAAAACACCCTTTGAAAAAAATGCAAATCAGTTTTCTAAGTTTTTTTTTAAGTCAAGTGCAAAGAATATAATGTGACCTGATTTTATTCGTAATTCCTTTGAGAGAGAAGATATCTGACAGGCATGCACACTTTTTCACTACCCCAAATAAGTAAATGTTGCTCTCTCTTACATTATTTGTGTTGTACCCATCTTCGGAAGTCGAACGTATTTCCCAGCACTTCTGACTGCAGTTCTGAATGGAGGAGTTTGTGAGTGATAGGACCTGTATTTTGGGGGGAGGGAGGAGAGTGCCAGCTGCTAATTGGACTACATCATTCCTTGTTGGAACAATGCCGCTACTTCATGTTTCCCCCCCCCCTGAATTTAGAAAGGACATTAAAGTTGATGTTCAAGGAGCTACAAAGCTGAAGATCCACAGCTCTGCCAAGGCTGTCTTCAATAGCATGATATACGACAGTGATGGCTAACCTTTTTGTTGCCACATGCCGAAAGTGCCTACGTGCGCATAACAGTACACACCCATAATGCAATGTGCATGTGACCCCCCCATACATCCCACCCCCTTATGCATGTGTGCATGACCCTCCACACATGCGTGTGTGACCCCCTCCCCATGCCCTGTTTTGGGCCTAGCAGGCCTGCCTGCAGCCACTTGGCCCCAAAAATGGGCTGTGTGTGTGTGTGTGTGTGTGTGTGCTGCATCCCCCTGTGCCCCTTTTTGGGCGTAGCCGGCCTCCCTGCAGCCTCCTGGAACCAAAAACGAGGTGCAGGAGGGTGTGCTGCACACCCCCACGCTCCCCCACCCCCTGCATACATGTGCAACCCCCCACAAATGCGGCGCGTCTCCCGCATGCGCCCCGCCCCATGCATCCATGGCAGAGACCTGAAAATCAGCTGGCTGGTGGGAGGTGTGCATGCATGCACAATGGAGCTGAGCTGGGGCAATGGCTCGTGTGCCTACAGAGAGGGGCTCCACGTGCCACCTGTGGCATGCGTGCCATAGGTTCGCCATCTCGGATATGCAATGTGCATTTTGCACCCTTTTGCAGTTTATTATTTAGATCAGGGATCTCCAAACTTGGCCATTTTAAGAGTTGTGGACTTTAGCTCCTAGAATTCCCATTCCCTAGCTGGGGAATTCTGGGACTTGAAGTCTACAAGTCTTCAAAGTTGCCAGGTTTGGACATGCCTGCTTTAAATCAACACATCTTTCTCTCACAGAATTGAACCATACATGATATATGTGATGTTCGCTGGGCATAACCCACAGAACACTAAAGAATGCCAATGTGGTTTGTGCGCATATGTGTGTTTTGATTTTGTACACTATTATTAGTAGTTTATATATGTGTTTTTTTTTTGCTGATTCTGACCAGTTGACTCAGCCCTCCCTCCTTCCAAGGTTGGTAAATTGAGGAGCCAGATTGTTGGGAGGCAATATGCTGACTCTGTAAACTGCTTAAAAAGGGCTTTAAAGCACTGTGAAGCGGTATATCAGTGCTATTGCTAATCTAAAATACATTACATTCTAAAGATCAGACTATGCACACACAGATTCTAAAGGTGTGTGTGTGTGTATATGTGTGTGTGTTGGCTTTGTCCACTAGTATTAGTAGTTTTTCTGTTCGTTTGCTGACTTGACCCTGAAATTCCTCTCATCCCCTCGAAGGATCAGCTAAAGCCCAAGTTAACTTTCCAGTAGGAAAGTTGTTCAGCAAGCTATTGAAGCTATTCAACAAGTTAACTGAATTGCCTGTTTACTTTCCACTTTACCTTATAACATCTAGTTTCTCATTTATAATAGAGAGAGAGAGAGAGAGAGAGAGAGAGAGATCTCCAGCATTGCCTTAGAGGCAATTGTATTGAAACCTATTGGAGAAGGCAGCCTGCTGTTATCCTGCACATACCACTCCAGAAAGCTCACCTCAGAAGACTGTAATTATGTTATTGGGAATAAAGAATCAAGCAATAATAGTGGCTTTTCCAACCTGGCATCATCATCAAAGGGAGTGCTGAAAGTTCACACCAATCACCAGAACTTACTTTCAATCTGCCACATCGAAATTCATGAAATTGAATCAGTCACACATTTTATGGTTCTTGTTTTCTTCTCTGTTTGATTTCATCTTTCCCTCTATTCTCCAGTCTCCAGAGTAGATTAGGAAAAAAAACAAAAACCAAAAAAACCCTCAACTGCAATGTTTGTACCAAAACTCTGAATCTGACTCTGAAATTCATCTGTAGATGAGGAAGTCTGGCCAAGCAGCCTTTCAACTGATCCCAAAACAGTGAAGCCACCATAAGTGTAGAATGAAGAGCCTGGATGTTCTAATCAGAAAAGAATCCTGACACTGGGAAAATTACCAATACACTGAATGCAGAGCTAGAGGAAAGAGGTAAACCAAGGTTGCTGCAACTGGGGAACAATTACTAGTATACCGACTATGAAAGATATGGGTTTCTCTAGATAAGCCTGGCTAGCAGTAGAGTCATTAGGAACACGTAGAGAAGGATCTCTTCCAATTATGGAGAAACACCTTCTCTTTAGAAGACAGATCATGACTAGCTTCACTGAAGAACCATGGGCATTATAAATTTCTTTAAATGACAAAAAGTTTTTTGGCTGATGTCCATAGTGAAAACCTAAACAACTTGGGTATCAAACCATTACTGTAGAATTGCTTGGGATGTTCTATTGAACAGTTATTTTCTCTAACTAAGTGAGCTGCAAAAAAAGAGAATATTGTGCATTATACACCACCCAAGATTAGATTATTAAAACAAAACGCCCTGGAGCATGCTTTTCTCTTATTTGTTGGTGACTATGATAGTACTGTCTTTAGCAGTTTGAACCATTCAGTTGGGAATGGGCAGGATCAAAAGCACAATAGACCTTGCACATCATGATGAGTTCAAGGAATATGAAAACAGAACCAGGCTCTTTTTGACTCCAAAGTCCACGCAACAGCACAACACACTATCATGATGAGTTTAAGGGAAGTGATATGACAAATGTACTCTTCCTTGTTCAACTGTCCTGGATAGGTAAATATATTCTTTCCCAGTTTCATAGATCTATTTGTAATGGCCATCTTTTGAAATTAAACAAATGGAAAAAATGCAATTAGCAATAGCAAAAGCATTAGACTTATATATCACATTTACAGGGGTGGGATTCAGCCGGTTTGGACCAGTTTGGGTGAACTGGTAGCTCCGACGATCAGTGGAGAGTGAACCAGTTCGCTCCGAAGATCAGGAGGGCCCACCCCGCCACCCACCCCTGCGCTATACTGACCTATATTTCCTTTGTTTGTAGCCCAGCTGATGGTCGTGGCAGAGTGGATTGCTGTACCTCAGCTGTTTCTCTCACCGGGGATTGCAGTAGAAGTTAGGTTTTTGAGCTGTTTTCAAATGCACTGTGCACTCAGTAAACCAGTTGTTACATCGGTTGAATCCCACCACTGATCACATACATGTACAGCACTCTCTGGGTTTGTATAAAATGTCAATGATTGCCCCTATCAACCGGGGTCCTCCTTTTACTGATATCAGAAGGATGGAAAGCTGAGTCACCCCAACGAAGCCGTCGAGGTGATGTCCCGGTGCCTGGAGGCCGTACGGGTCTAGATGGGTGACAACAGACTCAAGCTCAACCCTTCCAAGACGGAGTGGCTGTGGCTACCAGCGCCCCACTTCAGCCAGTGTGTTCCATCTCTGGCCATTGGGGGCAAACAACTGCCCCCCGTGGACAGGGCGCGCAATTTGGGCGTCCTCCTAGATACCCGGCTGTCGCTGGATGACCACGTGACGGCCGTGGCTAGGGGGGCGTTCCACCAGGTTCGCCTGGTGCGCCAATTGCGCCCCCTGCTGGAGCGGGACGCCCTGCGCACAGTCACCCATGCCCTGGTGACATCTCACCTGGACTACTGCAATGCTCTCTACATGGGGCTCCCCTTGAGATGCACTCGAAGGCTGCAGCTGGTCCAGAATGCAGCTGCGCGGGCAATTTTGGGGAGTTCTAGGTACTCCCATGTAACACCGCTCCTGCGCGAGCTGCACTGGCTACCTGTGGCTTTTCGGGTGTGTTTCAAGGTGTTGATTATCACCTTTAAAGCGCTCCATGGCTCAGGACCTAGTTATCTGCGGGATCGCATCCTACCCCATACATCCCTGCGACCAATCCGCTCACACAGAGAGGGACTCCTCCGGGTACCATCCGCTAAGCAATGCCGGCGGGCGGTGCCCATGAGTAGGGCCTTCTCTGTGATGGGCCCAACCCTCTGGAACGACCTCCCCCCCCGATATTAGAATCATTGATGATCTCCGCTCCTTCCGTAAGAAACTCAAGACCCACCTGTTCCAATCATCTGGCCTGGCCCAATCACAATCACAATCATAATCATAATTTAATCCCCGACCTTCCTGGCCGGTATTTTAAATTTTAAATTTTGGGGTATTTTAATTGGTTTTAATTACTAGCTAATTTCATGATCATTGTACAGACTTTGTTTAATATGTTTTTCTGTGATTTTGTACTTCCGTTGTTTATAGTGCACTTTATTCCTGTCTGTACACCGCCCCGAGTCCCCTTGGGGAGAGGGGGCGGTTTATAAATCGAATAAATGAATGAAATGAGTCAACCTTAAACTAGTCAGGATTGAACTCCTGGCTGTGGACAGAGTTTGCCTGCAATACTGCATTCTAACCACTGCACCACCACAGCTCCTGCAATAAATATAAAATTTGTTTTTCTGCCAAAAACACTCTAACCTTCTTCCGAGAAAGGTTTTATCCATACCGTAGCTAATTCTGCTTGGTCCTCAGATCAGATCACCCATTACTTTAGCCTCTCTTGGCCCTTATAAAAACTAATGGATAACATATGGGCAGGATTGAGTAGACATGCCTCAAGAGTGTTTTATCTATCATGTCATCTAAGAGGCAGGAGGTGTACATTTGCAGCATTGTTATCTATGCTGGGATAATTTTTGTATGTTCAGATGTAGGTATAAATTCAGATTTGCAAACAGCCTGATATGCATTACGGGTTGTTTATAAAGATGTCCATCCTGACGATCTGAAAACTATTCTAAATAGGGACACTTGTCTTTTAAGTGACATCCCAGGTATCTGGTAGAAAGAATACTTCCATAGCACTATTGTTTTCCATAAAGCCCAAATAAAGATGTTGTTTTTTCTCAATTCTCAGGATAATGTCATCTCTACTGTTGGCTTTAGTTTTTTGCTGTCACACTTGCATCTTTACTCCCTTTCCATTCCATTCTTGCAGGGTGGTTTTTGTGGCTTAAAACTGGAGTTTCCTCCCTGTTCTTTACTGTATTCCAACAGAACTCTTCAAAACAGAGATGATCCCTTAATAAAATTCTACAAACACAAAAAAAATCTACAGTGGATATATTTACTTTGAATGCAATATGTGGGAGGTGAAAAGGAACTTAGTTTTTTCTTGGCTACAGAATATATATATCCCTCCTTCCCTCCCTCTCTCATATTAATTTTCTTATTTTACTTAAGTGTAAAGTGTAAAGTGTTTACTTAAGTGTATACAAGCTCAATTCTTTGTTTTCCATTCCAAATATTTCTGAAATCTCTCTGATTTCCTATATGAAAGCATTTAATCCCAATGAAAATGCCAAGCCAATTTAATAAATTCAATTACCTTCTATAAAATATTGCTATATTGATCTTTGTGCTCTGGGTTTTTGTTTTTTGTTTTTTGTTTGTAATAAGCAAAGATGCTGCAGAAATGTTTGTTATAAAAGTCCTGGAAAGTAGGACATAAACTGCCGCAGTAAGCTCCTAACTTATGAAGTTAGTTTACAGCATGGTGTAATCTATTGTTCTTTTATGGTTGTTGTTATTCATTCTAAGAGAATCTGGGGAATACAATGCCACACTCTGTAATATCCTTTGACTATCTTTGCTGTATCTTTGCAAGTGATACTGTTTCAAAAGGAACATTCTCCTAGAAATGAGAATATGGCTGTGTTTTACTGACATGAAAAAGCTGGCTATTATAAGTGGCTAAGATGCTGAGCTTGTCGATCAGAAAGGTCGGCAGTTTGGCGGTTCGAATCCCTAGCGCCATGTAACGGGGTGAGCTCCCGTTACTTGTCCCAGTTTCTGCCAACCTAGCAGTTTGAAAGCATGTAAAAATGCAAGTAGAAAAATAGGAACTACCTTTGGTGGGAAGGTAACAGTTTTCTGTAAGCCTTCGGCGTTTAGTCATGCTGGCCACATGACCACGGAGACGTCTTTGGACAGCCCTGGCTCTTCGGCTTTGAAACAGAGATGAGCATTGCTCCCTAGAGTTGGGAATGACTAGCACGTATGTGTGAGGGGAACCTTTACCTTTATAAACATAGAAACAATATCCTTCTATAAAAAACACATGCTTATTTCTTAGATAAGCAATCTTTTTTAGATTGGGGGCCAGAAGAAAATGCCACAGATCCTTCTTCATTCTACCAGCTATTCTCTGGACTAATTCACAAGCAAAGCCACCTGACCTGTATATTGTATCCATCAGGAAGCAACATAAAAATAATGAAAACCAGAAAAATCTTCATCACAGTGATAATAAGAGTTCTTATTTGTAGTTATTTGTTCTGGCTTTCTTCTATATTTTCTTCTCCCAAATACTGGGGAATTTCAGACCAATTTCTACACATGATGAAAGTAGGGATGTGGTAGAATTGACAAGGATAAGTTGTTGCTTTTGTTTCACCAACCTATCTAAAATCAATTTTCTAAGGTACATCAGGCTGGAAGATCCCACTATTTGCACTTCTTCTTTTCGCAAGTGTCCAAAATGGATCTCTGAACTCTCATCTTATTAATAGTGGCTCAGAAGATGTGAAAAATTCCCAACAACTTTTTAACAGAAAATAGGGACGAGGGACTGAGTATTATCCAGCTGCCAACCTGTCCTTGTACTGGAAAATACCCGCTTCTCTTGCTCTCAAATGAAAGTCCCTCTTGATCCATAAGCAATAATAATAATAGACAAAATCACCACCAGTCAATTGGAAAAGGCAGCTTTACATGGAATAGCTTACATCTTGTGACCTAATCTTTAATACTATCAAATACTATCAAACAACATCTGCCTACCACATGTCCTTGGGAAAGACTTGACAAGTGGATAAAAATGCCAAATCCAGTCAAAACATCTGGCTGACTATGCAACAAACCATAATAATTGCCACCGGTAATAAGGTGCTTTGGGTACAATCTCAAAACAACTGGAGCACCATTTGAACACTGTTAGCATTGACAAAATCACCATCAGTCAATTGCAAAAGGCAACTTTACTTGATTTGCAAAAGACTACTTTACTTTACTTGAAACATCCTGCAACGATACCTTTAACACCATCAAAGAACAACATCTGCCTATCCCACATCCTAGGGAAGGACTCAACAGGTGGATAAAAATGCCAAATACAATCTAAGTACCTGCCTGACTGTGCAGCAAACCTAATAATTTAGGATCTATGTCAAAACATGTTTAAGTATTTACAAAGTGAACTGTTTAACAAACATGTACAAAGGTCTCCAGCAGCTATTATTTCTGCTCTTCCTATTTCTTCCATGAATGTAAGAACCCAATGAACTGGTAAGTTGCATGGTCCAAAATATAAACAGTTGAACTTGAACTAGGCACAAGAACAGTTTTTCTCCGAATGCCATCACTCTGCTAAACAAATAATTTCCTCACTACTGTCAAACTATTTACTAAGTCTACATTACTATTACTATTAGTCTTCTCATCGTTTGCTTATTGTACCCTATGACTATCATTAAGTGTTGTATCTTATGATTCTTGACGAATGTATCTTTTCATGTCTTTTTATGTACACTGAGAGCATATGCACCAAAGACAAATTCTTTGTGTGTCCAATCACACTTGGTCAATAAAAAATTCAATTCTATTCTATTCTATTCTATTCTATTCTATTCTATTCTACTCTACTCTACTCTAACTTCAGACTGTTCAACTTGGTAGCCTGGAGCAAATCAATGATATGATCTATTCCTTGTACTAAAGTTGAAAAGAATTGATTTTTCTTCACATAATTGTCTTTTTTATACTTCAAGTGCTATATGCCTGATTATGGAGATGGAGAACTCTTCATGAGCTATGTATTTCTCCAGACATATAAGAGATTTATGTGTTTTTGTTATAAATGCTCCATACACCATCTGTTCATAATCCTTCCAGAAGTTTTTCAAAAGAAAACAGAAAAGCTTGAATATCTGGCCTATTGTTTAGTTCAAGGAAGGTATTTCTGGAATTATAAAACATGTATTAACTTTACAACAGTCCATGAAACTGTCAACATTTAACTCATAAAGAAATGATAGCATTCAACTATGAAGATGATACTTTTCTCACCATAGCCATTCCTATAAAAGGAATTGGTTTGTAATGCTAGGTATATCAGGAGATATATTTGTGTAACAATAGCAACCTGAATTTTAAAATGAAATTGGATGGCCATGCTTAACCTGGACCTGGTGACATCTAAGTAGCCACTGGTTGGATCTCTTGCCTTGACCTTCAAAATACTTCAATGAGAGTAAGATTTTGGTGTGGGGGGTGTTGGTTATTAGTTTACTAAGTTAAGTTTGAAATTTTGAGAAATGCTAACTCTGCCTGATAAAATGAAGATGAAAAAAGCAAAGGAAGAAATTCTCAGCCCCTGGCCTATAGATGTGTTCGTTTTGACAGTCAAATCTCAGCATGAAACTTTTCCTGCTGCTGAGATTCTTGATATTCAAACTGAAATGCCTCCTCCATCTTCTGAAGTAATTCAATCTGGGGCTGAGAATCCTTTCAAGGAAGAATTGACTCTTCAAGTGATGGAAGAATTGCCATCAGTGTGCAATCTAGTTCGTGACAAATTATATTCTGAAACAGCTAACGTACGTAAAGACATTGGCATACCGGATAAGAATATTATCATTCTGGATTGCAACATGAATTAGTATTACAAAAAGACATGAAATCTATGGAACCACATCTCACAAAGTTTCAACAGGAGGTGAAAATAATAAACTCTCATTCCCAGGAACCCAGGCTGAAGGTGGCAGAATTTACCCTTCAAAAGCAAATAGAGGACATGGATTTGCACAACGCAGTCTCCCTGTAGATATTGAATGGTTAAATATATCCTCTAATTTGCTTTTTTAAGAATGACGATGAGAAATACTCTTCTTGCCCTCAGATGTGGATTTGGAAATGGATGATGCGGTCAGAATTAGATCCAGGTTGCAGATTCCCAAGAGTACTTATAGATTGTAGCTAAATTTTGCAGAATTGTAATTTTTGGTTTTGAGAAAGATATGTGAGGTCACTTCACTGAAGTTTAAAGATTGAAAGATTTATTTCCCATGATCCCCCACCTGCTGCAATTTCTTCGAAGAAGGATTTTTCTTTGGCTCAGGCCTTGACTAAAGAAAAATCAAACAATTTCTTCGTTCCCTTCTGTTTTTGTTTGTTCATCTCTGACCAGATCGAGTGCTTTCTGTATCCTGACACAGCATTGACATTTTTGCTTGTACAATGGCTGATTTTGGCTATCTTGGAATCACCTTATTCCTGGACAAAGGACCTTTTATTATTTTTGCTTGGTCAGCATTACTCTGCTGGCTATTGTTGTAAGTGTATCTAGGTTAACTTGAATTGTTATTGATTGGAGTGAGGGAAGTGATGATTTTGGAATCAAAATCTATGGAATTAGATTGGAAATTCAATGGAAGTTATACATTTTGTTAATTTTTGTTGTTTTAATTTCTTTTTATTTAAGTATTTCTGATTTACATTTTTTAAGTTTAGCTTCTTTAGTCACTGGTTGTATTTGTCAATAAACCTTCATAACCATATATTATTTATCCATATCGTGCCATGTCACCATTCAATGCTTTGTATTTATGATTTCTCTGTAGAGATACATTATTTTTAGTTTTTCTACATAAGGGGTGGGGTTGGCGAAGGATTAAGGATATTGAGTTGGAATGTGAAAGAGATACGCAATATACATACATATAGAAAGTTATTTGAAGTGATAAATAGATATAAAACTGGAATCTCAGATTTTATAAACATGTCTTTTGCTTGAAATTGAATAGTTGGGTATTTTGTATATTAAAGTTATTAGCATTAATTCTGCTGTTAGGTTGTGTTTTAGGAAAAAGATTAAGGTGACAATGCAAGAAAATATTGATCATTATGGACATTTTATTATTATTTATCTGAAGATATTTGATGTTGACTTAGATCTTTTATGATTATTTAAAAATGACCCTGATTTATTTCATATACAAAATGCATGGGTTAGTTTATGATTAATTTTAATGAGATTAGATTATTTTTTTCATTTCTTCTTCATTATTGAAATATGCTTTAGACCCTTTTATTAATCCTATTGTTTTACATCATCATACTCTTATTAAGTTCAATTTAAAAGCTTTAAGCCAGGCTATGGAAGGATGTATTTTCAATACATCCTTGTACAGGACGAGAGCTTTTAATATATGTTAGGCAATTAACTTTACAATTTTTTGAAACTGACTATAACTCAGCCATGGATATTTATAAGGCCTGTAAAGTTGTAATTTATATTTCTAAGGGACTGGTAAATTATCTATATTATTTTATGAGATGTCTATAAGGTTGATTCTAAAACCAGGCAAAGATCCTGAATTCTGGGTTATAGGCTTATTTCATTAATTAATGCAAGATATTAAAATGTTAACTACTTTACTGGCTAGGCAATTGCAGTAAGTTTTACTATGTATGATTCATCTCTCTCAATAGGGATTTATTAAAAATTCTCAACTATCAGATAATTTACATTTATGAATTGATAAATTGGACATAGGTAAAAACAGAATGGACTGTACCTGTACTAATATTTTTAGACTATTTTATGAATAGTCTTTGACCTGGTTTGTACAAGTAGTCCTCAATGTACAACCACAATTGAACCCAAAATTTCTGTTTTTAAGTGAGACATTTGTTAAGTGAACTTTGCTCCATTTTACGACCTTTCTTTCCTCAGTTGTTAAGTGAAACACTGCAATTGATAAGTTAGTAACCCGGTTGTTAAGTGAATCTGGCTTCTCCATGGACTTTACTTGTCAGAAAGTCACAAAAGGTGATCCCATGATCTTGGGACACAGCAACGGTCCTAAATATGAACCAGTTGCCAAGCATCTGAGTTTTGCCCAAGTGATCATGGGAATGCTGCAAAGATTGTAACTGTGAAAAGATCATAAATAATTTTTTTTTAGTGCTGTTGTAAATTTGAACAGTCATTAAATCAACTTTTGTAAGTCGAGGACTCTATGTATTACATTTTTAAGACAACTGATAATTAGAAATGGCTTTACAAGGGATTTAATTCATTGGATTGAAATTGATTGTAACCCTGTGCTAGAGTTATAACAAACAATGCATTTGCAAGGGTGCCAATTTTTCCCCTTCTATTTAACTTGATCCTTTTATCTCTAGCTATTGTAAGGCAGTTTTTGGACATTAGTTCATCAATTCATTTTGTATGCCAATGATATTTTGTTAATTTTGGATGAATGTTCTGTTCTACTTCTCTGCCTGATTTTATAAAGATAGTACAGAATTTCAGGAAGCCCTCTGGCTAGATTAGATGATTAACTGGGACAAGTCTTGCTCACTTTTCCTTAGGCTTTAATACATCAACACAATTACATAAAGAATTGGATTCTATGACTTTCCCTGATTATATTAAATACTTGGGACTGTATAATCCCCAAAACGTTTCTAAATATGTGGAAATAAATACGTTGAAACTTTTAGAGAAAAAGATGAATTGGATGTAAATAGATGGGTTAAAATGCCTATATGTTTGTGGGGCAAAATTGATGTTATTAAAATGAATATTGCTTGATTTATGAACTCAGTGGTATCCAAATGTTAATGCCAAATATTTCTTCAGATTGATGGGTTAAGTAGAAATTTATTGGGATAGTACTACAGCAGAGTTTTGATTAGCTCAATTGAGACTACTATTTACAGCACGGGTGTCAAACTCATGGCGT
The DNA here is from genome assembly GCF_964273705.1 of Natrix helvetica. NCBI lineage: Eukaryota > Metazoa > Chordata > Lepidosauria > Squamata > Natricidae > Natrix > Natrix helvetica. The sequence goes on from NC_138548.1 coordinate 224,258,225, forward strand.
CATGTTGCCGTCATGTGACGTTTTGCGGCATTTTTCCTCTTTGCAGAGCTGGGATGGGCATGCCCTGCACATGATGCATCCGATCCACAGGCCCCCAGTTTGACACCTCTGATTTACAGGGTGGGGAATTTAATTTATATTTGATTTGCAAAAGTATCATTGGGCTAATATTTTATCAGCCATAAGTATACAGAGTGAAAATTTCATGGAATATCATCTTCACCAGCTATGTTAAAAAATTATTATTTATTTTCCTTGTGGTTATAGCAGCTTCTTGGAACAACACATAGTAAAAAAGATGGTTTTTTTTCCCCCCAGGAGTGTAGACTGCAATACATTTTTGGGCCATATTGGGGCATGGATTGGGTTTTCATAATGAGACTCACAAATCTTTAACTCTTTGGAATTTTTTTTTAAAAAAAGTTCTTAAAACATTTTATTGGAAAGTATGGGTAGAAGCAACTTTAAATCAATTATTAAATAATTATTATTTTAAGAATTGAATTTGATCTTAGCTTACAACAATGGCAGTATTTTTAATTTAAGCATGTTTTAATAGAGGCTTTCCTATTTGTTGGAATCCATGACAGATGTTTATACCTGTAAAATATCTTCATCAAAAAAAAATTAAAATATTTTTATAATGAGTAACTAGTGGGATATTTCAAACATGGATCAAAGAATTGGAATAATATCACACCAATGCCTCATGTCCTTAAAAATGTTAAAATGGTACTGGCAGATTTGAGATTAAAGCTGAATAATCAAATATATATTTAGAGTGTATTGAACTCCTCAAAGAATATACTTGAAAGTAGGGACATCAGATTTTCTTTCTTTTCTGTTTTAATGTTTGTAAGTAAATTTATGGGGGAACATAATAAAGATGTTAACATGGTGTTTAATTATATCCCAAAACCATCTATGAGGAATGATGATTGTACTGTGCGTGAGAAGTGATTAAAAAAAATATTAAGAAATAAGAAAAGTGCTATTATTCCAGATGTAAGACTGGCTTTGGAGAACTTGTCCAAGTTTGTGTAACTTGTCTATACAATAAAAAAGCAATATTCTCCACTAATCAAAAAATGGAGCCTTGGCACAGATTTTATGATATTGTTCAATGATACTTTTATTTTTTTATACTGTAGTATTCTATGGTATTTTTATTGATCTAGCAGTTATCTTTAAGTTTGTTATACAGGATAAGCTCAATCTCTTGTTTTGGGGGTTTTTTTTTGCTTATTTTTTACTTGCAATTTTTTCTTTTTTGCTATGTTTAAAGATTGTTTAATTTAACTTTGTTTTTATATCTTACATTTGCTTATATTTTGTGATCTTCTTAAATAATAGATAAAATGGTTGGCTATAGTTTAGTGGTAATGGTAAGGCATCTCTTTTCCGTGTAGAAGATTTTTTTTTTACTCCTTGAAACTCTCTTATTTTAATTTCCCCATAGGATCTGGGTGAATGTATACAGTATGTGAACCCACCCCCTAGTTCAGCACACCATTTCAACTTTTTGAACAGTGCTATGTATCTTTCATACCTTTAAAAAATTGTTTGGTTATACTATTTTTTTCCAGTTTATTTAGCATTTTTAGCATTTGGTAGCAGTTGGTAGGATAACAATGAAAGCCTTGGAAAATATATTCAAAGGATGTATCTGTATGTATTTTCCAACAACAGAATCATGCAGGCAATTGTTTTTTCTGTCACATTCTATGGAAGTAAAACTATCATGCATCTGGTGTTGGAAGAGACTCTTGAAAATACCATGGATAGCCAAGAACAGAAACAAACAGATCATGGGACAAATCCAGAGGTGGGTTCCTACTGGTTCGGACTGGTTTGGCTGGTTTGGCTGGTTAGGTTGTAATTTGGCTACCCATGCCCCTGAAACGGTTCTATCAGCAGCACCATCTTGTTTTTTGCTTCTGCCTCTGTGCAGAAGCAATTTTTTTTTACTACTGTGCATGCGTGCGAAACGTGTCCCTGAGCGAACAGATGCCGGAACACCCCCCCCCCCTGGACAAACCAATCCAGAGTTCTTAATCGAGGCACAAATGACCAGGCTCAAATTATGATATTTCAAAAACGCCTTTTCAAGCTCTCTGAACAAATCTATAATACTAGGAAAAGTGGAAGAAAAAAGAAAAAGACGACAACCCGCAGCAAGGTGGATGGTCTCAACTATACTGACCAAATGTGCACTATTGGAAGATCTGGAAGACTTCTCTGGGGACAGATACTCTTAGAGAAAAATCTGTTTATGTGGTTGCTTAGAGATGACACCATTCTGATGGCACATAATTAAGTATCTCCAGACACTGGAACTCTGACAAATTAACCAACAATAGACAGAAAGACATTACTAACATTTATATGCAAAAGAGACACTCAACCAGCCCCAAAGGGAACAAAAAAGACCCCAGCACCTCTCCACTAGCACCCTGATCGTAGTAGATTAACTCCAAGGTTAACATCAGACTAACAATCAAGTAAGCAATACCCCAATCAAGAAACTGCCAAAGAGCCATCAATAAACAGCCCAACTAAAGAATCTCTAAGACCGCCCTCACCCACACAGACAGGCAAGTCACCAGAATATAAACTGACAGCAAACCACACTCTTTACTAGCACTGATGATGTTACCTAGTTAGTAATGAAACGTCTGCAAGAAAACAACCAAGCTCAGAGAGCACTAAGGACCCCTCATGTCAACCCTGAGTTACAAATATTCTCTTTTATTGGCATCTTCAGACAGTTTACATTTCCTATCCATCATTGATCTGCACCAATGGAGAAACTGTTCCAATTAGGTGAAGAATCCTTATTGTATGTGGCTGAAACTGGAAGAGAGTTATCAACCCCACCTCCTATTATTGGATGCTTTGTTTTGTAGAATATTCTTTTAAAGAAATAAGACATGAAACAATGTACTTTATCATAATGTGTAGCATAAACAAAATCCTCCTGATAGGCTTTGTTTTCCTCTATTCAGGTATTTCTGCCATTAATTTCTCTCACATTTGACACCGTTTCCTCCAGTCGCCACTCATAAAAATAGAACCAAATGTAAACCATACTTTCAAAAGTTACAAGACCAGATTTTGTATGCGAAGTTTCAGTCTATGTAAAAGCTGCAGCCATGGAAAATAATTCAAAATAGGACACCTGCAGTTTACTGATCGCCTTGATTTACATCTCTTCAGCTCCCTTTGTCTGGACATGATATGTGACGTTTCATTTGGTACCCTGCACAATGTAAAATATTTCAACACTCGCCTAGAAAAAAGAAAAGGGCTCGGTGACTAGTTGCTTCTAACAAATCACACCTGAGAGAAAGGTACACACCTGGTCTATAAAACATGTGCTGAAGGAATGTCTAAAGTCAGATCTCTCTATAAAAAGGAGATGAAGTTTGAGAAAGGATTAGAAATTAATTAAGAAGGTTCATTTTTTAAATATTTGCTTTGGTTTTTTTTTTATGGGAATCTCCTTAAAAGAGTGATGGCTAACCTTTTTGTCGTTGCATGACGAAAGCATGCACATGCACCCATAATGCAATGCACACATGACCCTCCCTGTGCGCCCCACACCTGCACATGCAAGCGTGACCCCCACGTTTGCCCTGCCCCCACACATGCGACTTCCCCCACTCCCCCCACGCGCAACTCCCTGCATGCCCCCCCCACACACATGCACAACAGTAACCCAAAAACTAACTGGTCGGCGGGAGGTACACTTGCATGCACAGTGGAGCTGAGCTGGGGCAACGACTTGTGTGCCCACAGAAAGGACTCTGTGTGCCACCTGTGGCACGCATGCCATAGGTTCGTCATCCTTAGGATGTTGCAGTTGCTATGTCAGGGATATTTTGAGCTGTAAATAGTATATAAACTTATAGCTCTTTGCACTTCTTTCACATGCCATAAAGTTTTAAATGGCCATTGATAAATGCCTGGCACTGAAGATGAACAATGATAAATAACAATTTACCCTCCAGTCTATCTTAAGACAAAGGCTTTCAAAATGGAATACTGGGGGATTTTTTTAAACGGGTTGAAAGTGTATCAGGCATTTCTTAGTGAGAACATAAACAAAAGAGGATTAGATTTCCTAAAAACCTGACAAACTCTTCTTGAACTAAGGACTTTCTCCCCATTTGGGATAATTTGCAAGGAATAACATTGAATAAGAAAGAGAAGCAGTGCTATTGTTTTCCCCCCAGAAAGGAAATTCTTGAACATTTTAACTTATTGCATGCCTTTGCAACTGCAAACTTTTTAAAAGAGACCAACATGGAAATGTACAAATAAAAATAGGCTTTATATTTAACAAAATACTTTTGAGTGCCGCCTTTATGTTTATATTCATGAAATGGGTTTGAGGGCTGTTTTGAGTTGTTGTTTTTTTTCTTCTTGCTGCTTCTTTGGTCACTTGAACTAGCTCAGATGCAGAGCAGCTGCTTTCTAAACAGAACTGGAGCCAGAATAAAAGGCCCCTATGTAGTGGAGTACATGATTACAGATTGTACCTCTCATGATATCTCTGGTTTCATTTCAAGCTGGGTGCTGGTCACTAATCACTAAGCTTTCTTGCAGGATCTATCATTTGATTCAGCTTTCAGAATTTAGTACTGTTAGATCGGGTAATGGACAGGCACACACAGGCTAACGGTAACAACTGCTCTTTATTATAACACAACAAGTATGAACAATCCAGCGAAGGTTAAGTCTGACATCAGCCCTTTTATAGGGAGCTGTCAGACCCTTCGACCAATGAGATTAAACCTCTGTTCCCGCCGGAACAGAGGACCTTGGTGGAAACCATTATAACTGAAGCTAGTATCTAACAAGTACCCTAATTAGACAAAATTTTCTGACAGTTAGAACAATTAATCAGTGGAACAGTTTACCTCCAGAAGTTGTGAATGCTCCAACACTAGAAGTTTTTTTTAAAAGAAAGATTGGGCAATCATTTGTCTGAAATGGTATATGGTCTCCTGCTTGAGCAGAGGGTTGGACTAGAAGACTTCCAAGGTCCCTTCCAACTCTGTTATTCTATTCTATTCTATTCTATTCTATTCTATTCTATTCTATTCTATTCTATTCTATTCTATTCTATTCTATTCTATTCCATTCCATTCCATTCCTTCCTATTCCTTATTGTATTATATTCCTGGCCCTGTGGTCTTTGTTTCAGAGATCTTTTCTTACCAAAGAAATAGAATGATCAAAAGTGGGCAAAAAAAAAAAAAAAAAAAACCCAGAAGGAACTTCCAACTTTCTGTCAGCTTCCCCATTGAATTTCTTTGTGGGAATCTGGCAGAGAGCATCAGAAATCTCCCTTCCCCTCACACAGGTAAATATCTGTTGTAGGGTTTGGGAAGACAGCAAGGGATTGTGAGATTGGCTGGGAAACTGTCATAGAATGTTGAAAACAAAGATCACGTGACCATAGCAGCAGCCCAAGAGCACAACTTTGCCAAATTTCATTCTCCTGGAAATCATGGATCTCAGATTCTGGATGCATTTTGTAAGTTAGCTCAACTCAAGGTGTCTTGGTTCAAGAATTGTTGCCCTGTGATGCACTGTTTCATCCAATTAAAGGTCCTGACAATGAAGTTTTATTAGTGAATAAATATTTCAGTCCACACTGAAGATCAGGTGAATTCCCCCTTGAATGCAGAGTTTTCCAAATTCCTCCTGGATCTGTAATTACTTCTACCCCTTCCCAAAAACCTATTCATTTTTGTTTCTTGTAAAATTAGTACAATCCAACCTTGTATAAAGAGGATCTGTCATGCAGTTTAACCTGCAGACAAAAGGAATTCATGCTGCCTGACTGTAAAGAAGATATTTACAAACAAAGCCCCTGGGCGTGTTGCCGTGAAAAGTGAATATGTTTTAGTTTCTTCAGATTTACAACTGCGAGAAAGCTTTGAGGATTCGGTGAGCATCACACACAGTGGCAATAAACAGCAAGAAATCAACCTTCTTGAAATTTTAAACACAACCAAGATAAAAAGTATGACAGAAAGAGCACACAACTAGACTGAATTCCAATGGCGTTTATGTTCCAGGTGGACACTGGTATGTTTCTGGAAGACAAACATCAAAATGATTTGGGAAACCGAGTCATTAAGTCTTGGTTCAAACAACAGAATAAAATCTTAAACTTGGAAGACAAACAGACTGAGCTGGATCCAAAGGAACTTCTTCTATAAAGGAAGTGAACTATACAGCAATTTAAATGGTTTAGAGCCGTGATGGCAAACCTATGACAAATGTGCCACAGGTGGCAAAACGAGTTCTCTCGGTGGGCATGCGAGCCATAGCCCAGCTCAGCTCCACCATGCATACACAAGCTCCTCCTGCCGGCCAGTTGATTTTCAGGTGTCTGCCATGCATGCAGACTCTAGAGATGTGTGTGAGGGGACAGGGGGACGGGGGTCATGCATGCATGTGTGTGGGGGCAGGGGGAACCCCTTTTGGTCCCAAGAAGCTTCAGGGAGGCCTGCTAGGCCCAAAATGGGGCATGGGGGGAAGTGCAGGGGGTCACGGGGGAGTGCAGGGGGATCGTGTGTGTATGTGAATGGGGCGGGGTGCATTGCATTATGGGTGTGGACACACACACATTGTGGCATGCATGTGCACGATTTTGGCACGTGAGGACAAAAAGGTTTGCCATCACTGGCCTAGAGGTTAAGACACTGGGTTTCTGGACCAGAGGATTGGCAGTTAAAGTACCGAATAATGGAGAGAGCTCCCTACTCCTGCCAACCTAACTGTTCAAAAAACAGATTCCACTTTGGAAGCGTTTCGTGTACCTCAGCATAGTCATGCCAGCAACATGATCACAGAAGCTTCTTGGGACAACCCTCCACTAGGAAAGAGAGATGAGCAATGCCCCCTAGAATTGGACATAACAGGGGAAATCTTTAACTTTTTAAATTTGCTAAATGTAATACTCATCCTCTCCCTCCCCTGATGTTAAATTGGTATGTATAGATGGTACTTACCATTTTGGAATATTAAAAACAAAACAGATTTCTTTCAGCATGAAATGCTGCAACAAATTGATACAGACTCTTGCAAAATGGGAGTCACTGATGTCCATCACTTTGAGCAGTCCCCCCCCCCCGCCCCACCATCTGCTTGCCTGCCTGCCTGCCTATCTCTTCTACAAAAAGTGTTTATCAGAAGGGTTAAAAAGGCATCTTGTATTGTATTGTATTGTATTGTATTGTATTGTATTGTATTGTATTGTATTGCATTGCATTGCATTGCATCTTAGGAAAAGTAGAATATAAAATATAAAACTCTGCCACTATGTTTTTAGTTCATCCTTAGATGAGAAACAAATCTGAATGTTAGAGAAAATGATATACTGTATAAAACAAATACAATTTTGTATGAGGGTTAAAATAGTTGTCATAATTGTGGAACTCACTATCTATATTTAAAATCCAATCTTAGTCCCAAGGTTGAGAATTACACAGAGATTATTTTAAATAGTCAAGTGGCAACTCTTAACAACATTAAGAATTAATTAAGAAACTACCAAGAAGAAAACAAAACAACTACCAACACTGAGAGGCAAGCTGCTGTAGAAAAACAGAGAGAGAAAAACCCACTTACTTCTAGCACTGAAGACGTTACCTAACTGGGTAATGAAACATCTGCAGGAAAGCAACCAAGCTCTGGGAAATTATTATTTTCATAGTAATGAACATTGATTGTACGTTGGCAGAATTATAAATGAAATCAGGGTAAATTTCTGAGGACTGTATTTAATTCTAATCAAATCTCTGATTAAGACCATATCTCAGGTTAAAAAAGACTCTAAGTGTTAATACATCCAGTGTAAAACTGCTTCACACTCCCTTCCTTTCTTACAACTCCCAAAAACAAAATAAAACCAACCACAACAGTGGTGGGTTCCTAACTGTTTTACTACTGGTTCACTCATGCTCGCACACAGAAGCATCGGGGCAGGTGGGCGGAGCCTCCCGCCACTGCCACGACCAGTTTGGCTGAACCCGGGAGCCGCCCACCTCTGAACCACAACTCTCGAAATAACACAGGGCCCACCTTAAGAGAAGATAGGAATGAAGGTTTCTTGAATGAGTAATTCCTCAACATGGACATTAATTAGTGGAGGCCCCATATGCTGTGCTGATCTATCAGAGATAGTGGAAAAGAATAATCTCATAGCCATTACCTCCACAAGAGAACTAGAGTAAGTCTTTACTGGAAATTTGCATATAGGCATCCCCCAAATAGTCTATAATAAGGTCACTGAACTTCATCCACAGAATTAAGGTTAATATTGAGTGATAGGATTCACATTTGCAGCTCTCTTCATCCACATGTATTGAATTATTAAAATCCTCCCAAATTTGAGAGAAGGCTTTCGGGTGATCCTATTTTCAAAATGGCATGAAATTACAAACCAATTATTTTGCTGAGTTTTATCAGGAAATTATGATCTAGCGCGGTGATCCCCAACCTTTTGGGCACCAGGGACCAGTTCCTTGGAGTGAGGTTTTTCTACGGACAGGAGGGGCGTGTTTTCGTATGCTGCCTGCACCCCATGGATGGAGCTTTGCTTGTTTGCACGGCCTGGCTTCTGGCATGCTGTGAACTGGTGCCAGTCCATGTTCCGGGGGGGGGGGGGGTTGGGGACCCCTGATCTAGGGTCGACGTGTCCCATCCATGGCCTACAGGTCACATGTGGCCCTGGATTGCTAGTAATTTAGCCCCACCATATAATAAAATATATATTTAAAAAATGAAGTTCATTATGCAAATACATTAACTGTATTATATATTTTATATGCAACCCAAGACAATTTCTCTTCATTCAGTGCAGCACAGAGAAGCCAAAAGGTTGGAGCTCCAAGACCTAGTAGACCCTAGAATAGTGATGGTGAACCTTTTAGGCACAGAGTACCCAAACTACAAGGTACGCGCATGCATGTGCAAACATGCGCACATGCACAGCAGAGTCCCGAAGACCAGTTGGCCAGCAGGAGGTGGGGCATCCCGACATCAGCAGCTTTGCCAGAGATGAGATCTTTTTCTTTTGTGAGCTTGTGTTTCGCCGTTTGCAGGGAAACAGAAGTTTCCGAAAGAAACGCCACGGAGAGCTGATGTCGAGCTCAAAGCCAAGGCTCAACATTCTCGGGGGTGGGCAGGGGGGAGGAGAGAAAGCGATTGGTAATGCCAGTGCCGAATTACATATCGGCAAAGAAGGCTGACTGCGGAGCAAGGCTAGCAGCTACAGGAGAACTTCAAAAAGCCTCCAATGCCTGTCTGCATGCTGACAACGTCCCATTGGCCTGAAAGTACAGCTGAAACCATTCCACACAGCTGAGAGGGAGTTGGGAGTACCGAGTGGTGGCTAAGGATTAGGGCGTAGACTGTGACTACATAAAAAGTGCTGGTAGGCAGAGGCTCCCAGCGCTGACGTTAAACTGCTTCAAGTACTCGAGGTGCCTTGTTATACTGGATTAAAGAAAGCTCTTTGTTGTTACTGGATCCTGGGTTTTTGTTCATCACGCACGAGGCAGAACCAGACAAGACAAGAGCTGAGCTGGGGTGAAGGCACACGTGCCCACAGAGAGGGCTCTGCATGCCACCAGCAGCGCGCGTGCCATAGCTTCATCATCACGGCCCTAGAACACTGCTTGATACTAAACCATCTTATTGAGATATAAACATGGCTAGCCCCAAAGGAACCACTTCAATGTGAAAGACTTGGGGAGGATCCCATGATTGATAAGCATATATCAACCTCCTTGTGCAGAATCTGTGTGAAAATGTATAAAGGAGTTCTCAACTAAGGCATTTTACAGAAATAATCCCCATGCAAGGAGGTGTAAAACAGGACTATATTTTGCATTTAATTGTTATATAACTTCTTTCGTTGATGGAGTTATAGAACTGCTATTTCACTAACACCGCGGTTATTTAGTTGGTCTCCTATACGTGGACGCTTTTTAATCCTCTCCCTCAATCTGGATGGAATGAGCAGCGTTAAATTTCCCTACAAAAGGGAACTTACCGTTTGTTCCAGCAAAAATATAAATACATATTTTGGGATTGTGTTACAGGTTTTTTTTTTTTACAACATGGAAAGGACATAGCAATTATAATGCCAAACTTGTTGTGAAAAGGGCTGCTGTCATTCAAAAAGTATTTTGATCCGAAGGTGGTTATTATATCCCTGCAGCTCCGAAAGTGAGTAATACCATAGTTGTTATATAGCACTCGAGTTTTTGTAGAAATGATTATAGCCCATTAGACACAGACAGATCAAAATTCTTCAACTAGTTTTGGCCATACCTACAGTATTAGTGAGCTAAAATGCTGCACTGAACCTAGAGTTGGTTTAATCTAGACATAGTTCTTTTTCTTCAGATTTGGTTTAGTTTTCATTTGTTATTCCTCACATTTAAATCTGGCTCTTGCTCATAAGTCTCGAAGGGAGAACATTCTGTTAACATACATTTTATCTCTTGAATTCTTCTTGGAATGTGTATTCTCCTCTGTCCAAGAGAACTTAATTGAAAAAGAGAAGTAAGATTCTAAGTTACAAAGACAATAAGTATCATCCTTAAATATTCTTAAATATTAATGGACGTGATGAACGGCTTTAATTATCCATGTATATTGTTCTGATCTCCACACTCTCCAGATTTGATATTTGCCCTTCTATGGTGCTAAAAAATCCATCCATCCATCCATCCATCCATCCATCCATCCATCCATCCATCCATCTTCCAGCATAACTCTGGAATGCCTTGAGTAATTTAAAATAAACTTGTACACAGATGAAATACTGTGGGGGTAAGATATCCCTAATATCCCTTGGGGGGGGGGTGTTCTGTTATGATACAGCCTGTTGGTGCCCTATAATGACTTCTACTGTACAGTGGTAAAATGGCTTCTACTGTACAGCACAATGGAATTGCCATGGCAATGGCTTCACAGTACTCCACAAGGGGGATCCCTTTGGTAAGGGGGAAAATCCAACATTAGAAATTATGTTTGGTCCAGACATTTCACCCTTATAAATAAATATCCGGGCAACACTGAGTTATGAACTAATAGGTATCGAAAAAAATACTGCACAATCACTGATTATGTCTCCAAGAGATCAATGGAGCTGAAAGTGTAAAGTATTTTTTATATTTGTTAACAAACAAATAGCGATAAAATTTTGCATGGCTGCTAATTCCATAGGGCAGCGATGGCGAACATTTTTTGGCTTGCGTGCCATAAGTGGGGGGAGTACAGGGGGGTCATGCATGGGCGTGCTGCACCCATAATGCATTGCACGACCCCCCAGTGCGCATGTGCGCACTACAGGAGCTCCCCCTCCCATTTTACATGCTTTTTTCGCCCTCCCCAGGCTCCAGAGGCTTTATAGGAGCCTGGGGATGGCTAAAACAGCCTCCCCCGCCCCCCCGGACGCCTTCCGGAGGCGTCAGTGAAGCCTCCGGACGGTCCCTGAAGTGACTTCCGGTTTGCTCGAAGGGTCGTTTTGAGCGCTCCGAAGGCTTCAGGGACATCGGGAGGCTTCGTTGATGCCTTCAGAGCGCTAAAAACGACCCTCCAAGCAAACCGGAAGTCATGAAGGCTCAGGGACCGTCCGGAGGCGCCTCGCGTGCCCTGACATAGGGTCGCCATCACTGCCATAGGGCAACAATTACTTTAGCTTTTAATCTACTACTTATGTATTTTTTCATCATCAGGATCAGAAGGGTATCAGTATGTAACATTTACTACTGGAATTTTATAATAAGATATGGATTGCCGAGAACTGTTTCTTTAAAAAAAAATTTTTTTTAAATAATCATTTATAATGGATAATCTGTTTATATGGTGATCCTTTTATATATTATGCATTTTGGTGTTTATTTCTTTTCCTTATTATTCTTCTGCTGCTAAGTTCCATAATGACAATAAACAAAAATCATGCTGCCCAATTTTTAAAGTAAATTAGGTCTTTTTCAAGTAGTTCCAACCCACAGAAATAAGTCCTAGCATTCATTCAAATAACCCATTAAAATACTCATTCAAGAAAATCTTTAAATCTCATTAAAAAAAACCCTCTCAATAAATCATTCCAAATGGGATAACCACACCAGTGGTGAAATTCAATTTTTTTACTACTGGTTCTGTGGGCGTGGCTTAGTGGGCATGGCAGGTGAAGGATATTGCAAAATTCCCATTCCCACCCCACTCCAGGGGAAGGATACTGCAAAATCTCCATTCCCTCCCCCCTCCTGGCAGAAGGATATTGCAAAATCTCCATTCCCACCCCACTCTGCGGCCAGCCAGAGGTGGTATTTGCCGCTTCTCCGAACAACTCAAAATTTCCGCTACCAGTTATCCAGAACTGGTCAGAACCTGCTGAATTTCACCCCTGAACCACGCCCCTTCCCAATTTTCAACACAGAGATAAATAATACTGGTCTGTTGGAAGATGTTTAAGTGAATAAGAAATTACATGACAAAAAGATGGTTGAAAAGAAGAAAAAAAAGATAGATTCTTTATCAATGTGGTATCCCAATATCCCAATGCCATGAAAATGTATGATAGAACATTTTTGAAGTTTGAGGCCATGGATTGATTTTCAGTAAATTTTGGGTCATTCCATGTCAAGTGATCTGATTTCAGAAAAGTGCCCAGCTCGACCATCACAGATTTCGATGAAATTTGGTGTCAACATGCACAAATGTCCCCAATGAACATTGGATAAGTGTTACGTTTACCGATGCAATACTTTTGGAGACATAGTCATTTGTTTGACCCCCATACTGCAGCCTTCAACACTATGACTCTGAGGTTTCAGCAACGTTGAGACATAATATCTCTGCAATATTTTGTTGAGAGAAACAAAACTTGGCCATCTCATACAACTTGTTGTGCTCTATGAAACAAAATAATAAAAACATTCTCATGGGCGATCTCCACCTAGATAATTTGGAGCAAAGTTGGCCAAAAATAACTGTGGTGCGAAAAAAGGGTAACGTTTGGCTTCTTACAGTATGTCTCTGGAAGGAAAGGTATGAGAAATATGAAACTTTGTGCATAATAATTTAGCAAGACAAGGCTTTTGACTATAAAATTTCATTCTCCTACTGCTTTGCAATAGTTCACAAATTGAGTGCAAAGTTGACCGTTTTTGTAAAAATGCCAAAAAATAGGATATTTTCAGCCAGTTTTTACAAAAAAAAAAAAAAAAAAAAAACAAAACCCTTCTGGAAACTGTTCAGTCATTCTCATTAGAAAGAGCATCGTTCAAACCCTCTAAAAAAGTAGAGTTGGTGTTTCATCGCTGAGTATAAAGCCTTAAAAATAGGGACGTGATGGTCGAGTAGGGAGCACCAGACCACTTGAATGGAATGACCCTTTTCCTCTTTCACCCCACATGAGCATTAGACTGTAACTCATGACTTTTCCAGAAGAACAGTATGACATAAGTAAGAAAAACAAAATCCAAAATAGTACTTTTAAGCACATAGAACAGCTGAAGCATGCATGTGCCCAGGTATGTGTACCTGCGGTTCCACTTCCCTTAGTAAGTTTGAGCTGGAAGGCAAAATGGTTGATTGCATCACATACGGCATCAGAAATATGAGCAAAATGAGCTCACCCAGGAGGTTATTAACATCCCCAACACGTTCTGCAGTGCATTTGCATACTACTAGCAGCAAGCTAATTAATGTATAGTTCATCTTTTGGCAACTGTCACCGTGCTCTGAAACTGAGCAAGTTCAGTTGGCCTTTGGCCATTTCGATCACTGCTGCTAAGAGAGGCTCCAAAATATAAAGGCAAAGGCAGAACACAGAGCTCTTGGCAATGTTCATTAGCTGAAGACTTCCTGAACAAATGCCTGAATCAACTGTTCAGTAGGTCACATAGCAATGGCACTTATATACCACTTCACAGTGCTTTGCAGCCCTCTCTAAGCAGTTTACAGCCTACTGCCCCCAACAATGTGGGTCCTCATTTTACTCATCTTGGAAGGCTGAGTCAACCTTGAGCCTGGTGAGATTCGAACTGCCAAATTGCAGTCAGCAGAATTAGCCTGCAGTACTGCACTCTTAACCACTGTGCCATCTCGGCTCACATGCAATTTCTATGGGTGTGCTTGATGGTGGTAGTGGTGGGCTTCCAAAATAATCATGGCCTACCTTGAATTGGATCTTTCATTGTGGATCAGCTGTGCTTTAGATCAGGGGTCTCCAACCTTGGCAAATTTAAGTCTGGAGAACTTCAACTCCCAGAATTCTTGGGAGTTGAGGTCTGCCAGGTTTAAAGTTGTCACGGTTGGAGACCCCTGCTTTAGATAACAACTTTTGAAAGTCTGCCATTGAATCCTCCCTAATTCAAGAATTATGTGCAATGTGCAAATAGAATTAAAAGATCAAATCCAAAGCAAAAAAACCCACAACCACAGGTCATCATTGACTTACAACCTTTTGTTTAGCAAGGGTTCAAAGTTGCAACGGCACTGAAAAAGGTGACTTACACCCAGTCCTCACAGTTACAATCCTCACAGCATCTCTATGGTCCCTTGATCAAAAATTCAACTGACATGAATTGACTGCAACATTCTAGGCTCATGTGATCGCCACATGTGACCTTCTCAACCAGCTTCCGATAAGGAGACAGTGAGAAAAGCCAGATCTGTTTAAAGCCCACACGATTCACTTAAGAATTGAAGTGATTCACTTAACAACCATGGCAAAAAAAATTCAAAAAATGGGCATTACTCACTTAATAACTATCTTGCTTAACAATGGAAATTCTGGTTCCAATTCTGGTCATAAGTCAAGGATTAGCTGTAATGGTAAATTTACTTATTATACTGAGCTATAATGTGAAGCTATGGACATTTATCCACCATGCATCAAGAAGACAACTTTTTTTTAATGCTGGCCTGGTTCTTCTAAGTACATGGGCCAGAGTGGTGCAGTGATTAGAGTGCAGTACTGCAGGCTACTTCTGCTGACTGCCGGCTGCCTGCAATTTGGCAGTTTGAATTCTCAGCAGGCTCAAGATTGACTCAGCCTTCCATCCTTCTGAGGTTGGTAAAATGAGGACCCAGATTGTTGGGGGCAGAATGCTGACTCTGTAAACCACTGTTGAGCACTGTGAAGTGGTATATAAGTCTAAGTGCTATTGCTATTTATTATGATAAAATTTGAAGTGGGAAGCGTATTCTACTTTGTTATACTTTCTGCACCACTGAGATAGCTGTGATAGCAATAGCACTTAAGACTTATATACTGCTTCGTAGTTCTTTTCAGTCCTCTCTAAGCGCTTTACAGAGTCATCCTATTGCCCCCAACAATCTGGATCCTCGTTTTACCAACCTCGGGAGGATGGAAAGCTGAGTCAATCTTGAACCGGTGGGGACTTGAACTGCCAAACTACTGGCAATCCGAAGTAGCCTGCAGTACTGCACTCTGATCATTGCACCCCCACGGCTCTTTGATCTTGCTCTCTCCTCAGTCCTTTCCAATTCTGCATGTAGTACTGGAATAGAAAACTTCTAGACACAGTTCTAGATTCACTCTGATTCTGTTCAGTTCAAATCTGAGGGTATTAGTCCAAATAGAGGAGAATATTTGTAGGTTGGGGTTGACCTGAGGGGTCCTTGGTGCTCTCTGAGCTTGCTTGTTTTCTTGAAGACATTTTATTACCCTAACATTACCCTACCCTAATACCATCAGTGCTAGTCATCAGGTATCAGTTCCGTATTCAATAAGTGATGCAGTGTTAAGATTTTAGACTTTACTTCAAGTTTACTTTCAGTTATGTACCCTAAGACCATTTGAATCATCTTGAACCCAGCTATGACAATTTTATTGAGGCTTGTTTAAAACCATTTTTAAGCAAAAGGCAAACCATTCGCTTGGTTTCTAAAATCCTAAAAAAGAGGTTAATTAAGCTAGCAATTTCAACTGAATTAGGCTTTGGAAACGAAAATTGATTAATTTGTTTCCTGACTTGAACAAATTGCCAAAATAATTAAAACACGATTAAGCTTATTTTGAAAGACTTTCAGCTCTTAGAAGCGCATGAGCGTGCATGCAATCTGCTAAAAGAACTGGGAGGTAACAGAATTTGTGGCATATTGTATGTCTTTCAGTTTTCACAGCTGTTAGCCCAACCCTCCTCCTTTGCTACTGAACACTCTGTCAACATATATCTCTTGCTCATTTTTGCCCTTCCAACATCCGGTAGTTAAATCATGTTTTTTTTTTAAAGTGTCATGATTGTAATCACAAAGTGGATCACACGGAGGCTATGATTAGTCATTAAATGCTGGGGATGGCTCTCTTCTTTGAATTTATTTTCACTTCCGTAAGAAAGGAAGAGAACAAATGGAACACTCTAAAAGAAGGACGGGCAGATTTAGGGGAAGGAGTAAAAAGGGGAATCTGCTGACAATCGTTACGTAGCCACAAGCCCAAGCTCTCTTGATTGCTGTGTTATCTACCGTATTTTTTGGAGTATAAGACGCACCCTTTTCCCTCAAAAAAGAGGCTGAAAATCTAGGTGTGTCTTATACACTGATTACAGCACTTTGTGCCTCCCGAAACTCTGCCCCCTTCACCAAAATGGCTGTGCATAGCTTTTAGAAGGCTTTCAGACAGCTCCTGGGTGCTGGGGAGGGCAGAAATGCGTGCAAAATGGTCCATTTTTTGTCCCCCCCCCAGCCCCCAGCAGCACTCTATAAGCTTCTTAAAGGCTATCCATGCTCTTTTTGTGACAAAAATGGTACCGGTTTTGCAAAAAATGGACCGTTTTTTGCTCGTTTTTGCCCCCCCCCACCTCCCAGGAGCATTCTATAAACCTCCTAAGGGCTATTCATGCCATTTTTTTTAAAAAAATGAGCCCATTTTCACGAAAAATGGGCCGTTTTTGGGAGGTTTGCAGAGTTCAAAAACTTTTTTTTTTAAATTTTCCTCTTCAGAACTTTGCTGCATCTTATACTCCGGTGCATCTTATAATCTGAAAAATACGGTAACTATAATCTGGTGCTGACTGTTATTTGAAGAGTCCTGCAAAAGCATCAGTGGTGGGTTTCCATTTTTTTTACTAACAGTTCACTCAGTTGTGCATGCACTTGCATGAGCAATGCTTCTGCAGGTGCACAGAAGCATCCAGGTGGGTGGGTGGGCGGAACCTCCCACTGCCACCACTGTCAGTTCACCCAATTTGGGCCAAACCAGGAGCAACCCAGCTCTGATAAGCATGATTAGCAATAAATCAGCTAAGTTGAACCTTCGTGTGTGGATCTGGTATTTTGTGCCTGACACAACCAGAAGAATTAAATGTTTGTGCATGTGTGACGGGAGAGAAACTGAGCACATTGCCTAACCATTAACATTGGATGCTTTTGGCTGACGTGCAGCATAAACAGTGGACTCTGGAATATACTTTGCATTCTCTTGGTTTCTCCTGATCAATGGGCTCGGTGGTCCACCTTGACTCCAATTCAAGAACCAAAGCAATAAAAAAAAAGAACATTTGGGTCCTACTTATCAGGTTGAAATAAGGATCAGTAAATTACATCTATGGTGATTCTCAGTCATGCAGGTCATGGCTGTCCCAAAGGTGCTTTTTCCAAAGGCAACTGGATTTTGTTTTTCCTTGAAGATATTTGCTTCTCATTCAAGAATTGTGAAGCTCCTTGGATGAGAAGCGAAACATCTCCAAGGAAAAACTAAGTCCAGTTGCCTTTGGAAAAAGCATCTTTGGGATGATCAGTAAATTACATTTGTTGCTTTATAAGTACATAAAGTAAAGGTAAAATTTCCCCTTGCACATATGTGCTAGTTGTTCCCAACTCTAGGGGGCGGTGCTCATCTCCGTTTCAAAGCCGAAGAGCCAGTAATCATGGCCGACATGACTAAACACCAAAGGTGCATGGAATGCTGTTGCCTTCCCACCAAAGGTAGTCCCTATTTTTCTATATGCATTTTTACATGCTTTAGAACTGCTAGGTTGGCAGAAGCTGTGACAAGTAATGGGAGCTCCCTCCATTACACGGCGCTAGGGATTCGAACCACCGAACGGCCGACCTTTCTGATCGACAAGCTCAGCGTCTCAGCCACTGAGCCACCATGTCCCTGTTTATAAGTACATATTAAAATCCATGGAAAGATTCAAAGTCACAGAGTTCATTGGGATTTTCCTATATTTCCTTTTTTCAGTTCCACTAGCATTCAGAGAGTGTATCTGACTGTGATTCCATTCTTGGGAAGGAATATTTCACACACTTTACACTTGTGGAAGCATATGAAGTAGCAGACTTGAAGAAGGAGGACTAGGAATGGTTAATTCTTTCAGGGGAAACTTCTGGGGAATATGATTCCATGCGTAAAAGAAAGGACAGAAATTTAATAACCCCAAGCCATTATATTATATTGCCAACACGAAATGAGAAGATTTGGTTTTGAAAGAAAGGAATATTTCTGCAGACTGAACACCCCCCCCCCCCGCGCCCCGTGAAGAAATGTAAAAGCATAAGTTGCAGTCTGGAATATATTTCTTTTTTTACTTCCTTTCTCGTCTCTATTAATTTCTACTAGTGTAGCTCTTCTGCTGAATTTTGCCTCCTTTTACTTTGTTTTCTTCTTCCGCTGCTGAACTTCTTTTTGGCTACACTTCTTAGCCTTTCTCCTTGAGCAACCATTTCTACTTCATTCTTCTTGAAATTTATTTTCGTTTCCTCCCCCCCCCCCCCGCTTTCCTTTTTTCTTACAAATCCAACAGCCACTCAAAGTGAAGAACAAATCCAAAGGATTTTGGCTTCACAAGCGCAGAGGCCTCTATTCTCTTGCCCACTTTTGTAGCTTTAGGACATTTTTAGACAGCAGCTCTGGGAGCATGGCAGTCATCACTGAAAATACCGTGCCACTTTGGAGTTGCCCTTTTCTTTTAGGGTCCCTTCGGTTCTATCATTCATTTCAGCTTGGATTAGTATTTGGCAATCCTCAGCTCCCACACATCCTCAGACAGACTTTCTTGCAGAGGATCAGGACAGCATGTTAGTTTTAACTAAACCGTCACTGTGACAAGTCATGGAAAGTTTTTTTTTGTCAGTGCCAGTGGTGATCTTCATATAGTCAGGAGATCAGAGGCTGGTCAGCCTGGGTAGCAGCTGATAGAGCTGAGGATTCCTAGAAGAGCATTGCACAAGCCCATTGAGCAGGTTTGCATCTCTTTTGTAGTGACACACTTAAGGCACAGGTGTCAAATTCATGGCGTCACGGCATCGTCACATGATGCATTATGACTCCCCCCCTTCGCTAAACCGGGCATGGGCAGCACGTGACGTATCCAGCATGCGGGCTGCGAGTTTGATACCCCTGCACTGTTCAACTTTGGAAGCCATTTTGCTACACACCGCAAATGTGTAAGTATTTGGGAACAGTTACACACTCTCATGTTATTGACTCAGAGGATGTGCTGTTAATTCCTATATTGGACTTTCTTATTTACTCTATGAACCCCATTCATGTGAAGTAAAGATGTATATTTAGAAAGAATGAGTTGTTATTTTATGGCTGAAGGAAAGCATTCAGCTTCCTCACAGATAAATTTATACCTTATTCAGCCAACCATTTATTTATTTATTTATTTATTTATTTATTTATTTATTTATTTATTTATTTATTTATTTATTTCTTAGATTTTTAGACCGCCCCTCTCCCAGAAAGGGACTCGGGGCGGTGTACAGTCAATACAAATAAAACCAGTCATAATAATAAAATACATTTAAGATACATTTGGAGGGGGAGATAGGCTGTACTAAGAAATAAATATATTCTAATCCTAAAAACATCACAATTAAAACCCCAAACCCAATTAAAATAAAATAAATCCCCGGGAGGTAAAACTAAGAAAGTGCCAGGCCAGCTGATTGAAATAGGTGAGTCTTTAACTTTTGCCGGAAGGAACGGAGGTCGGTGGTAGTTCGAATGTCTGGGGGGAGGTCATTCCAGAGGGTTGGGCCCATCACAGAGAAGGATCTACTCCTAGGTGTCGCCCGCTGGCATTGCCTAGCAGACGGCACCAGGAGGAGCCCCTCCCTGTGTGAGCGGATAGGTCGCAGGGATGTGTGTGGTAGGATGCGATCCTGCAGATAACTAGGTCCTATGCCATGGAGCGCTTTAAAGATGGTGATCAATACCTTGAAACGCACCCGAAAGGCCACAGGTAGCCAGTAGAAAGAAGTATAGGAGAATTATCTTTAAAGGAGGATTAAAACCATATCTGTTGTATATGAACAGGTTTTGATTTCGCCTTGAGCCTTTAATTTCTTGTGCTTGATATACCTTTTGTTAACTATGGATTTTCCCATGTTTATTCTGCGTCATCTTGGTGTGACTGATTTTGTGACAAAAGCAGAGAAAATTCTTCAAAGTCAAACTCCAGGCCCCTTTTCCTCCTTTCTATTTTAATATTAAAACTTGCTCAATCTTACAGAAAAAAACTACCCAAAAAAATGTACAAATAGTGAATATCTAGATAAAAAAAGAAATATTGTTGATAGTTAAATGCAGTATGTTTGATTCCAGATGATACAGTGAATATGGACAATAAACCTGTCTAAGCAAAACATTGCTTATTGATAATTATGCCTTATTGTTATTTATTTGTAGATGACAGATTGTTAAAAGAAAAAGGGCACCCTCATTATGATGTCTCAGAGTGGCATAATGACAGTAGAGAATCTTGAAAATCTTTATTTGTTTCATCACTTTTCCGGTATACATGGATACAAAAAGGGAGGAGGGAAGAAAAATGAACACAAAGTGGCCAGATAATTAAGAAATGTTGTATAGCGTGAGCTTCTGTATGTCATTCTTTACAAGATACCATTAAAGGAGAAAAGTTTCATGCAAGAAATTATTTCATTGTTTTTACTACTGTTTGCCAAATTATTATAAATGATTCTACATAGAAGGGCTATTTGTAAAATGATATACAAATGATAATTAAAATGGGAATTGTACACTGGTTACATACTCCCTAGGCAACCAATTACCATAGCAAGTGACAAAATTCCACTAAATAGTGCGGAAAGGTTCAGGTGCAGATGGAAGAAAAAAGAAAAGAAAAGAAAAAGAAGCAAGAACAAAGGCCAACAGAAACATATGATTGTCTAACTAACTAAATTGAAGCAAGTTCCTTAAATAAAAAGTAATATGGAATTAATGGAAGCAATAGTTTGATCATTTTGGCTGCGGTTATTAGCAATGTATAAGATGATTACTACAAAGCATGTTACTAATCATGATCAAATCCACCTCCAATTGATTGATAGTTGTCAATTATGCTTCCGACTGTAAAAATATAAGAGCAGGAGGGAAAAAATCATCGCACTTTCTAAATGTACAAGGATGTCACAATACTGCTAGATATGTCAGAAGGAGGACTGGCGTAAGAATAGGAAGAGCACATTGTTTCTACCGCAGTCAAGGCCTGTAGGAAAACATTTTGCCAAGAAATAATTACAATGGTAAAGAAATTTCTTGTTCAATTGCAGCCCTAATGTGATTTGTTTTAAACGGGTGAGCAAGCTATCAGAGCAAAAGGGTTATATATTATTGATTCACATCCACATGCAAGTTTTATAGGCTGGGGAATTTGAAAAAAAGTGAATGAGATCAAAAGTGCACAGAGTTCCAAGTTGCTGGGACTGTGTGCTGACAAAACATGCAACTAATGTGATAGAAAGGAGAGAGAGAGCGGAAGGCTGAGCTACAGATTCCTTGGCACGCAGGTACCTGGAAATGTCCCTGGAAATGCAAGCTAGGCAATGCCTCCAACATTGCTTGTAATATTGGAAAAAGACCATTGCTTGTAATCTGAGAGGAACAAGAAGATGGGAGAAAATGAAGCGGAAAGAATTAAAATGGCTTTAACAGCTAATTTTCCCACTAATGTTAACATTGACGTCTGCTCTTTTCCTTGCCAAAAAAAACAAGCAGAAAGGAGCAAACTAGGGGTGGGGAGCTGTCATCTTTCATCATAGAGAGCCAGTGTGGTCTAGTAGTTAAGGCACCAGTACTCTTCTGACCTAGGCTTCCTGAGACAGTAAAAACCACACGCTTAGTCCCAAAAACCCTCTTCGTATTTAAATGGCTGTGAATTATGTTCATTCACAGCCCGCAATGAGTCACAGTTTGTGAAGAGTCTGACAGAAGTCTGCCACAGTCTTTCGGGATAAGACTGATAAGCACCCACCTTTATCTCCCTTGAAACGGTGCCAGAGACCTAATTGCCAATTAGTTTTGCAAGGCCAAATGGAGCACAGAGTCAAAATGGAGCTTCAAAGTTTAAACTGACCGGAACAAACAAAGTTGCTTCCTGCCAAAGCTCACTTCCATTTGCTCCTCTTTTATGTCTTATGGGAGGGGCCAGTCATCTCCAAGCCTTACTCCCGAGTTGCCCCCCCCCTTTTAACTGTTTTTGCCTTTTGGCAGCTCTGCGCATGCACGGACTGGGAACAGGCTCACCCTGTTCTTCTGCATTGCTGATGTCAGACTCCGTAGGCTCCAAAGGCAGCACATAACTGCCAAATGATCCTGGCCCCCTCTCTTCCTCTGATACAGAACCCTCATTCGAGCCTTCCCCAAACTCCAGGACTGGCCCATGTTCCTTCCCAACCTCCTCCTGTCTGACTCTGCTGCCAGCTCTGCAGGCTGCTGGCAGACCACAAGTACTAGAAACCAAGAGACTGTGAGTTCTATTTATTTTTTATTTTTATTTTCCAGGATTTATAGACCGCCCCCTCTCCCCGAAGGGACTCCTTCCTTAGGCATGAAAGTCAGCTGAGTGACTCTGGGCCAGTCCTTCTCTCTCTCAGCCTACAAAGTTCACAGGGTTGTGGTTGTTGGAGAAAAAGGAGGAGTATTGACAATGTCCACTGCCTCGAGTTATCTATATTCAGTATAAAAAAAATCTAAAAACTAAGTAGGTAACATCATTGTGTTCTCTGTATGGGGCAGGTCCTCTATTACTGACATTGAGATATACAGGGACACCTTGCCAAGCAGGAAGAGCAATCTGAATGTATAGAAACTCTTATCCAAACTAGCAGCACGACGATATGCAGTGTGTTAAAATAATACCATGGCCGGTCACATTAAGGGCCAGCCCAGATTGGATGCTCCATGCTTACTCCTGATCAGGAAAAAAGAACAGATGTTGCTGTATCCAACTTGTTAAAAATAGCCTGGCCTTTAAATCTGATCTTTAATGTAATCATCGCTGAGCAAAATCTGCGGATTTCAGTGCAGCCGTTCACAGCCCACACAATCAAATTTCTCAGAGGCACATTTGCTTGGGTGTATAGATTGTTCACCCCATTTCCACATTGATCCAGTTTCCATTCTAAACCCACATAGAAATTCACTTAGAAATATACCTTGAAAGGTGCAGGTGTACTGTAAAAAACATATTCTCCCAAGCTATACCACCCAACATGCAAAACATTATCATTCAGATGGTTCTTAGGAAATTCAGATCTGATCCTTTTGTCCTCCATGATTCCCCCAAGCATGTTCCTATTTCTGCCTTGGTCAGTGAAAACTGTGTTGTGGAAACGGGAATATACTTTTGTTTTGAAATCGTTCTGAATCATTTCAAAGCTTGGATGGAATTCCTATGGTTTTATCTCACGTTTTCAAGAAGAGACTGGACAGCCATTTGTCCAGAATGGTATAAGATCCCCTGCTTGAGCAGGCTTTGGTCTAGAAGACCTCTTTTTTTAAAAAAATATTTTTATTATTTTTACATTTAAAAACAATGCAATACCGCGGAGTCGGAGTGACCATACATTCACATTATATACAGCTAGTTTCAACCATTAACAGTTAAACTACTTGATCCATTGTCTATCCTTCTGTCCAATCACAATATATACATTTGTTCCAGTCTTGTCATCTTGTCTTATACCAATCATTAAATCTATTCCACCTCAAAATATTCTGATTCCCCTTTATTTTTAAGTTCAAGAGTGAGCCTATCTGCTTCTGCACATGCCAACACTTTTCTGATTATATCTAGCTCTGATGGTGTATTTTCTTAGGTCTAGAAGACCTCGAAGGTCCCTTCCAACCTTACAATACAATACAATACAATAGTAGAGTTGGAAAGGACCTTGGAGGTCTTCTAGTCCAACCCCCTGCCTAGGCAGGAAACCCTATACCGTTTCAGACAAATGCCTATTGTTATTGTTATTTTATGTTCTAGGTAAATAAACCTATGTTCTAGGTTATTTTATGTTCTAGGTAAATAAACCTATGTTCTAGGTTATTTTATGTTCTAGGTAACACTGAAGGACTGCTTGTGGCCTTTCAGCTTTGTTTTTATGTTACTCAGATGTTACCACCACCATTTGCCAGAAAAAATAGTCAACCATTTCCAGAGGCTTTTTAAAATAATTTCAGAGCAAACCAGGTGGGGAAGCATCAATCAGCATCTGCCCCCCTTGGATATTTTGTCCTATACAGTACTTCCTGCAAAAAACATCCTGCCAAATTTGGCCCTGCCCAACATTGTTCTACCTTAGAGGCTCATTTAGACATCACTTTAAGGGGACACTACATTTAAAAATATTAATTTACTTCGGTAAGTCAACAATGTCAGATTATGTGGTGTCTTTATAATGGTACACTAAATGAATGATTCATCATGAATGAAGGAAATATATGTATCCCAGGATAATGTTTCAGGATCCATTCTGGGTTGGTCACTAGGACCAGATGTTTAGTCTTCTGAGCTTTTGGACTTGAGCTGGAGCCCATCCTCAGGAAACTTCTCTCTAGACTGTCTAGGTCCCTACTGGGCTGGTCTCAGTGACCGACCCAGATTGGATCATTCTGATGAGAGAGAAGTTCCCTGAGGATGGGCTCCAACACAAGTTTGAAAACTCAGAAGACTAAATCTCTGATCTCGGTGACTGACCCAGATTGGTTCCTGCAAATGAATAACTGTCAGTGTAGATCTGTGTTCCTAAACATTCAAAGTCTGTGACAATGTATGCCTCATTTTTCCCCAGGAACAGTCCTAAAATGATACGTGCATTAGCTTCTCTGCCTGAAAACTCTAGGCAAAAACCACTGATAGAAAACAGTGGCATAAGGCATTGCTTGATAAAATCAGGAAAATAGCAAAATGCAGTTGGTTCAATTTGTGCTTAAAAAAGCAAAACAATACCACTACTATCTTAGGATTTATTCTTTCCCTTCTCCCCTCTGTCTGTGAGTGTGTGTTTGTGGCGGCTTCCATCCATGCGTACCTCCTATCATTATCAACTAGGCAAGTCTTTGTGTTGGGTGAATGCAAGATTAACTCATGAACAGATTGGCTTTATTAACAAGGCTGAAATGCACATTGTTAAATGTGCACATGCAGACATCTCCATTCAGCATTTCCGTTAAATGGATAGCCCCGTGCATGCAAGCTCATTAAGATGCAAGAGCAATGAACAATTAAAGCTTCATCAGCATAATCAGTTGGACATTAGTCGACCCAGATCTGCAATGTAGCATTACAGAGCTTACAGCAGTTACAACAGGATATCTTGTGTAGTTTTTTTTAAAGAAATAAAACAAAACAAAAGGAGGGAGTAGGATTTAACAAGGATTTATCTGTAGTTTTCAATCTCATGGACTCCAATCTGTGCTAACGTCTAATACTGGCTGGAGAAAAGAGGGCGTCACATGGCGATTCTAACAGGGATCACGCACTCCTCTAATGATATGATTCCCTCAAACCAGGAAAGTTAAATGAGGCGGAAAAACTACCTTTAAAAAAAAGAACACAGTGAAAGGAAATGTAGAATAAAATGGAAGTAGTCAAGCTCTGCATCTAGCTTAAATCTGAGTCACAATTCAAATGTTTTGGGGGAATGTTGCTGCTGTTTAAAACATCATATGGTTGCATACATCAGTATTTACATCAGGCAATTGATATCCAAATTCATTCATTCATTAATATATAAAATAGAATTCATTATAATGGTAGAGTTATATTTACAATACAATACAATACAATAGTAGAGTTGGAAGGGACCTTGGAGGTCTTCTAGTCCAACCCCCTGCCTAGGCAGGAAACCCTATACCGTTCCAGACAGATGGCTATCCAACATCTTCTTAAAGACTTCCAGTGTTGGGGCATTCACAACCTCTGGAGGCAAGTTGTTCCACATATAAAACATATCGTATTTTTCAGACTAGGCTCCTGGGGGCTGGGGGAGACAAAAACAGCCCATTGTTTGCTCTTTTTTGCCCTCCCCAGCCCTCAGGAGCACTTCAGAAGCCTCCCAAACTCTCTGCATGTCCATTTTTGCAAAGGGGGTGGGATTTTGGTAGGCCAAAAATGCTGTATTCACTGTATAAGATGGACCCAGATTTTCATCCTTTTTTTTTGAGGGAAAAAGGTGCAGCTTATACTCTGAAAAATACAGTAAATGGCTCTTTTGTTAATTGTGGTGTTATGGAGGCATGCATGGAAATTAGCCTCTGGAAGCAAAATGTTTATCAGAATTCCACTATAATTGTATCACATGTAAGCCTGGCAACCACTTGTTCTGTTATTTCAGATTATTTTTGGCTTGTAGAGCTAAAAGGAAATCTACAAAGGTATTAAAGAATTGTATCTACTCACTCAATCCTGCCCCTTTTGGCTGAGTGTATCAGCTAAGGAAGGTGTTTGAAGGTTTCTTGTGGTATGGATGTGTTCCCACTTGCCTAAGGGAGTATGTAATACCTTTATTAAAGACACCTTAAAGACAGGAGATCTATACACTTAGAAGGTAGTCTCAAATGTCCACCTCTGGGAAAAGTAACTGAGCAGGAGGTAGCCTTGAAGTTCCAGATGGAAATAAACAATGCTGTTTGTCTGAATCCATTTCAATTGGGCTTCCATCCAGAATACAACATTGAAAGGGATTTGCTTATACTGGTGTATGATCTGGGCCAAAAATCTGAATCTTGCTAGTAATTCCGAAGCTTTTGATAGCAATTAATATCATTACCCAAAATAGGGCATGTCATATTGTTTATTTATTTATTTATTTATTATTAGCGTTTATATACCGCCCCCTCTCCCGAAAGGGACTTGGGGCGGTGTACAGTCCATATTAAAATACAACAGATTAAAACGTAGAAATAACTATATAAATACATGTATAAGAGGAGGGTAAAATATGCCAAACTGTACAGCTAATAAATAAATCAATACAAAAGTTTAAAATATCAAGTTAAATTTAAAACAATATCCCTCTAAAAACCAGTAAGAATGTGTATGCCAGGAGGTAGACGTTAAAATTATGCCAAACCAGCCAGTCGGAACAGGTGTGTCTTCAGTTTCTGTCGGAAGGAGCGGAGGTCAGTAGTGGTTCTAATATCGGGGGGGGGGAGGTCATTCCAGAGGGTTGGGCCCATCACAGAGAAGGCCCTACTCCTTGGTGTCGCCCGTTGGCATTGCCTCGTGGACGGCACCAGGAGAAGGCCCTCCCTGTGAGAGCGGATTGGCCGCAGGGATGTATGTGGGAGGATGCGATCCCGCAGGTAACTAGGCCCTATGCCATGGAGCGCTTTAAAGATGGTGATCAGAACCTTGAAACGCACCCGAAAGACCACAGGTAGCCAGTGCAGCTCGCGCAGGAGAGGTGTTACATGGGAGTACCTAGTACTCCCCATGACTACCCGCGCAGCTGCGTTCTGGACTAGCTGCAGTCTTCGGGCGCGTCCCAAGGGAAGCCCCATGTAGAGAGCGTTACAGTAGTCCAGGCGAGACGTCACCAGTGCATGAGTGACTGTGCGTAGGGCATCACGGTCCAGAAGGGGGTGCAATTGGCGCACCAGGCGAACCTGGTGGAACGCCCCCCTTGCCACGGCTGCCACATGATCATCCATTGACAGCCGGGCGTCTAGGAGGACGCCCAAATTGCGCGCCCGTTCCACAGGGGGCAATTGTTCGCCCCCTATGGCCAGTGATGGAATCAACTGGCTGAACCGAGGCGCCGGTAGCCACAGCCACTCAGTCTTGGAGGGGTTGAGTTTGAGTCTGTTGTCCCCCATCCAAACCCCGACGGCTTCCAAACACCGGGACATCACTTCGACAGCCTCGTTGGGGTGGCTTGGGGTTGAGATGTACAACTGAGTATCATCAGCGTACAGATGGTACTCAACCCCAAAACCACGGATGATCTCACCCAGCGGCTTCACGTATGCATTGAACAGAAGGGGCGAGAGGACCGACCCCTGCGGCACCCCACAAGAGAGTGGCCTCGGGGTTGACCTCTGCCCCCCAGTCAACACATATTGCATCCGGCCGGAGAGGTAGGAGCCGAACCACCGTAAAACGGTGCCTCCGACTCCCATCCCCTCCAGCCGGCGCAGTAGGATACCATGGTCGATGGTATCAAAAGCCGCCGAGAGGTCTAATAGGACCAGGATAGAGGAGCAACCTCTATCTCTGGCCCTCCAGAGATCATCCACCAACGCGACCAAGGCTGTCTTGGTGCTGTGCCCGGGTCGGAAGCCGGACTGGCGTGGGTCTAGATATACGGATTCGTCGAGGTGACGTGGAAATTGCTGCGCCACCACATTCTCAACAACCTTCGCTAAAAAGGGGAGGTTGGAGACTGGACGATAATTAGCTAGCTCCGTTGGGTCAAGTGAAGGCCTCTTGAGCAGGGGCCTCACCACCGCCTCTTTCAAGGCAGTCGGTAAGGAACCCTCGCTCAATGAGGCGTTCACCAGGCCCAGAAGCCAGCCTCGCGTCACCTCCCAGGATGCCAGTACCAACCAGGAGGGGCACGGGTCCATTGAACATGTGGTGGGTCGCAGCCGTCCACGCAATCCGTCTAAATCCTCGGGGGCAACAGAGTCAAACTCCTCCCAGAGTGGGCTCACAAGACTCACTGATGTCGGCTCGTCCGGTCCACTGAGGGGGGCCCATCCGCTCCGGATCTGAGCGACTTTGTCTTGCAGATATTCCCCAAACTCCTCTGCTCTTCCCTGCAAGGGTGCCTCCCGCGTCTCCTGCGACAGGAGAGAGCGGGTCACCCTAAACAGGGCGGCAGGGCGGTTATCCGCAGACGCAATGAGAGCGGCACAATGTCTACGTTTGGCCACTCTCAATGCCACAAGATAGGTCCGTTCAACTTTCAATTTCCAAACATTAGGGATGCTCAAAAGTTGTGACATGCCTTGGGGATGGCAAAGATATTTTGGTTACTTTAGTATCATTCAGATATGCTTGGTAAGTAACTACATAAATATCATAACTTTTTAACATTTTGTTAATTCCCATAGTATTGTTCTAGGACACCTCACATGATTGAACTTTGAGGAAACTATTTTACTACAGTCCTTCCTGCTGGGATCATTTTAAAACAGGGATTGCTATACTTTTTGCTATCACACTTCCCTTTAGTGCAGAAGTGTCCAAACTTTGGAACTTTAAGACTTGTGGACTTCAACTCCCAGAATTCCCCAGCCAGGCTGGCTGGGGAATTCTGGGAGTTGAAGTCCACAAGTCTTAAAGTTCCCAAGTTTGGACACCCCTGCTTTAGTGTAATCTTAATGTACATACCTCCCCTAAACATCCAAACCCTAACATGAACACAAATGAACCATGAAAACAATGCACTGAAACTTTGGGAAAGGAGGATTTATTATAACAACCTATAGTGGGACCTTGGGTCCTGAATGGCTCAGACCACGAACAATTCAGGTGCCGACTAAAAAATCTGCTAAATGTTGCACTCAGGTCACAAACACATCCTCAGATGCTGAATAAACACACCCGCGGTGATTTTCCCTTCTGCGCCATTTTTTGGTTTGTACGCGCATGCACAGTCAGTCTTGCTTCTGGTCACAAACAAATCGGGTGCCGACCAAAGTCCTGGAATGGATCATGGTTGGCACCTGAGAGGTCCCACTGCATAACTAAACGTTTCTCCATACCTCCCCTGCACTCTGTCTGCACCTCTCCAACAGAAGGACACCTCACAGTTTGAGAAACACTGCTGTAGACGTTTGTACTTGAGGATTATTGATCCACAAGTTTACCCACACAACTACTTTGCCATGCTTTCCTCCCATTGCAAAACCATAATGTCTGTGTGCAGTACGTTAGCCAGGGAAGGACAATTCAGTTTCCAGAGGGGCCACGTGAAAAGGTGGGACTGTTGTGAAGGGCTGAACCAATAATGCTGTGAAGGTGCATGGACATGCACACACATACATATATATGTAAACTGCAAAAAAATAAAATAGCAGTCACCTTCAAAATAAAATCAATCCACGTGGGCCAGATATGGACAGCCAAAAGGCTGGATATGATCCAGGGGCCATAAAATGCCCAGGTTTGCATTATTCTAAAGCCATCATCAGTTATTATGCAGAAGGTATGATAGGATACAGTGATAGGATACCGTTTATAAAATCTGTGTGCTCCATTCTATTTTTTTTTCTATTCCTCCCTCCCCCAGGATTATTGGCTAATTGATGTCATGATCATTAGCTGGATATAAAAAAAATAAACTAATTCATTCCTAATACAAGGTATTAATCAGCTGGACTTGTGCAGCTCAGATGCAGCCAGTGGATTAAGTGTTCTTGAGGAACATCCAAATATGTCCTCCAAAATGTTTATTGACCTGTTGACTAGTCAACCTATTAACCACCTGGTGAGAAGAAAGAGTAAAAAAAAGGTTTTTTAAAGTATCTTGGCTACCATCTCATGGACTTTAACATTTGTGCAGCTGAATAAATGTTGAAGAGGTATATGCTGATGCCATATCTGTACTAGGCTAAATTATACAATGGAGCAAGACTTTTTAAAAGAACATTCTTTGAGAAGAGATGCTTAGAAGGCAGGGCTTGGCATCATAATTTTATAACTGGACTGGATGAAGGAGAAAAAGCTGAAATTAAAACCAGTCAAGGAGATTAGAAACTGCATCTGGTCACTAATGTTCATTGGAATGAGTAGATGAAACCATCATTGAAAGGATTAGGATATAATTTTGATCCTCCCATTCAATAAGTGTACATGAAAAGACTTCAATAGTCAATGAGGTTATACTAAATAATATTTAGAAAAGTCCTAGAGTGTTCCATTATTAATAAAAAGTAATAATTCCTTTCTTTTGAATGTAGTGCCTCCCACAAAAATTCATGTAGTATTTTCAGTTTCTTAGTTGTCTTATTCCTCATCTTTGTCAAAATGTGATGCTAAGTGTTCTCCTTCCTGCTGACTTTCCATCTGTTTGAGAAATACACAGTATATTATATTTTTAGATGCCATCCATTACAAAAGTGGTGGGTGTTCATATTGACTTATTGGATGCAATCTACACTAGCATAGTTGCTGTTAACTTTCCATTCTGTCCAACATCTCTCTCTCCACTCCTCAGATATTTAGTATTCTTTCCCCTCGCTGATTCAATCTTATTCATCTCTTTGGCTCTTCTTCCTTTCTTCTTTTCTGCCTATCTCTCCCTTTTTCAAACCTTGCTGTTCTTTAAGGCTTCTGCTGAATGGATGCTGGCATTCTGGCAAAATACACATTAGCATTCAGAGGGTGTGTTTACTATGAACAGTTTCTCACAGTAATGTTAACATTCATTGCCTTTATCTGTGAGTTGACAAATGTGATCTGCAAGCTTTGATGGCCAAATTTTACTCTATCAAGGATAGGGTGTATGCATGGGATGGATTCATGACAATGAATGATGGATTCCTGCTTTCCTTCCATCCAACACCATCTCCTGGCAGGAAAAACAACAATCATAGCTTTATCTGGTACTTTTGCTATGCCCACTAGCCAATCATTCCATATATGTAAATTCTGCTTTGAGTTGTCCAAAGTTGCTTACAAAATTATAGAATGTTCTGCAATATTGAAATCTGGATTCCACTTTCAAGTGGGCTTGAAAGCTGACCCATTCTGGAGCACCACTGAATAGTCAGCAAGACAATAGAAATGATATTAAATTAGGCAGAGATCTATTCATCAGTCTGAATGAAAGACATCAGAATAAACATTAAAACTGAAAGTTGGGGCCATTTCTCTGGGAGTAGGCCTCACTGAACTCAACAGATCTTGTTGCTGAGTCTACATGCACAGGATGATATCGTTGAAATAATCTGGGATTTAACTGATTCACATTCAGTAGGTTATATTTCTAGGAAATATATGAAGGATTACATAGCAATATGTACATTTTATACAATGCCTCATATTTTGGGTTTACAAGACACTAAATACATTTCTGCAAGAAAAGGAAACCAAATTGTGCATTTAGCAAAACTAAATCCTACCCCTATAACAAGTATGCAAATTAAACTATTGGCATATTTCTATTTTTCATAATTTATTCAGCCTTTATACTATTCTGCATAATTTATTCCACTTCTGTGAGAAGAATACATTATTAAACTCGGAAAGACACTGAAATCCATTCTGACTACAAAACATGTTATTTATTCTTTGGGGTAGCTAAGACTTAAGCAAGATTTGTAAATACTTTAAGGTCAATGAGGGTATGGGGGCTTTTTATCCCCTTTTAAGGTTTTTTCTTATCTATTCTAAGGAGATCTTCCATTCAAGTACTAACTAGGACAACGAGAATGCTCAGAACCATGAGCCTCCACAATGGCACCAAGGTGATGCCTTTCTCATAATCTATTAAAAAATGGATCAGTCTTTTCTGAATGATTTTCTTCTTCATGGAATAAGAGGCATGGACTAAAGAGCCTGGGGATGACAGGTGACACAAGGCCCATACGGCCATCCACTTAAGACATGTTTGAGAAGCCCATTTCTCTGGCTGTCTCCCAGTTTTGTTTCAGAAAATTGTCATGTCTCTGCAAGGCAGAGCACTGGAAACATCTGTCAGATTGAGTACCAGAGGGAAGGCCTTTCCAGCCATAGCAGCTGCCTATCCATCTGAATGAGATCCTGAAGTGTCCACCTAGCAGCTGGCGAGAGAGGAAATTCCAGGAGCATAAAGGCAAAACTCCCACTGGCTGCTGCCTAGACTGATGAGGGCTGATACAGCCTTTCTTGCAGAGAACAGCTGCCAAAGGCTAATAGGCAGTGCTGAATTTTACATGAGCCTGTCAATAGAGCTACACAAAGCTACACAGTCTCTTGATATGGCTCTGAGACTAAAACAGAAGCTCGCCGCCTCATTATTTGGGGCAAAGAAACCCTTTCATCTATCCAATAAGCTCTGCTTTCACTTAACAGCATTTTGCTTCAGCTTTCTGAACACTGCCTGTAACTTGAGGGGTAGATCACTTGGCACCTCTGCAAACTTGCAGGCTGTGCAACAAATAGAGTAGGTTCTGTCTACAAAGATTCATGCCAGAAAACATCTGTTATTGCAGACAGTCATTAAGATAAGTCATTAAGTCTGTGAAAAGATTCTTCTGTGTGTGTGTGTGTGTGTGTGTGTGTGTGTGTGAGAGAGAGAGAGAGAGAGAGAGAGAGGGAGGGAGGGAGGGAGGGAGGGAGGGAGGGAGGGAGGGATTAATTATGGATAATTCATATCCTCCCTCTGTTGCTATTTCTGATTCCTGTTGCATTTTATTCTTGTTGAATTCTGTTTAGGGAAGAAGCACTGCTTTTATGCTTTTAACAACTGAGTGAACATTCAGTCAATGTTACTTATTGATAGATACTTATGAGAGTCCCAAGATTGGTTTGAATGAATCAATCT
Source organism: Natrix helvetica (assembly GCF_964273705.1). Classification (NCBI taxonomy): domain Eukaryota; kingdom Metazoa; phylum Chordata; class Lepidosauria; order Squamata; family Natricidae; genus Natrix; species Natrix helvetica. The sequence continues at coordinate 224,292,023 of NC_138548.1, forward strand.
ACCACCATTATCATTACAATAGCACTTAGACTTATATACCACTTCACAGTGCTTTACAGCCCTTTCTAAGTGGCTTACAGATTCAGCCTATTCCGGGTCCTCTTTTGCCGACTTTGGAAGGATGGAAGGCTGAGTCAACATTGAGCCTGGTGGGATTTGAACTGCCAAATTGTAGGCAGCTGGAAGTCAGCAGAAGTAGTCTGCAATACTATACTCTAACCACTGTGCCATTGCGGCTCTATACAAGAAGGAGTTTTGCCTCTTTCTTTTTTTGTAAACCTTCCCTGTCCTTGTGCCCAGTAAAGATGGGAGGCAGAGAACTCCTGCTTCCATTTTAGAACAGGGGTCCCCAATCTTTTTGGTTCCACAGACTGAAAGTGGCAACTTCAGCAGTTTTGGTGTGGGGGTGGAGAATGGTTTCACATGCGCAATCTAAATCCCACACATGTGCAAATGAAACTTCACACATTTGCCCGTTGTTTCAGCAGCTCTGTTTTCAACAGGCCGCAGCCTGGTAGCGGGCTGGAGCCCAGATGTTAGGGACCCATTTTAGAGGATAAGCATACTATCTGAGTGCTAACCTATAGTTAAGGTTTATGACAAGAAGCTAACTTTCAACTGATTGCTAGCGAACTCTAACTGATTATGCAGACTGATCAGCATTTATGGTCTAGGGCCGTGATGGCGAACCTATGGCACGCGTGCCACAGGTGGCACACAGAGCCATTTGTCAGGGCACGCTTGGCTTTGCCCTGTCAGCTCCAGCATGCATGCGTGCGCTGGCCAGCTGACTTCAGCTTTCGTTTTCGGCCATTTTTTTGCCCTTAACTGCTGCAGATCGGCAGAGCCCAGCTCTTTCTCTCCTTCCTTGGATGGATCTAGTGGGATGATCAGGCTTTCTTGCTGGGGTTGAGGAGGGGGGAGGCGGGACTGTTGCTCCAGCCACTTCTGAGTGCGCAGAAATGATGCAGCAGGGCAGGAAAGAATCCGGTCTTGCTAGAGACCCCATGCAGGGACAGAGGCAGGCTGACTTGAACACAGGTGGGTGGTTTGCCGGCACGTCCTTTGCTTGTTGGAGGTACTCCCATTCGCTCTTAGTGACGGGGAATACTTTGTCATGTGGGCGAAGGCTGCCCCCCCTGCAACATGCAGGGGGCTTCCCACAGCCTCGGCTCATACATGAGTCAGCTGCCCTGTGCTGGTGGAGGTGGTGGGTGCAGATGGGCTTGCGCTAACCTTCTCCCCATTACCATCGCACCTACCAGGCTTGCCCCTATCCCCCCCTTGGCTCCCGAGCTAGAGGCAGAATGTCCTCCTCCATGGGAGAAAGGCATAGAAATGGTGTGCGGTAGGGAAGCAGGTTCCCGGAGTGTGTGTAAAAGAGAAATATCAGACTAGTGGGGGGGGGAGTTTCCCTTGTTTGCCGCAGGAACAGCGCTGGGCTGAAGCACCCCGCTGGGCATTTGGAGTTTCCCTGAACTCTCCCTCCATGGACTTGAGGGGAAAGCCCCCTTTTTTTCCCCTTCTCAAATTGCAGGAGAGCGGCACCTCTCAACAAGTTGCCGAGCACGCTGGCTAGCTGGAGAGACTAATCCACCAATGAATCCTAATCATAGCCTCATCCCAGCAGACGGGTGGACAAACAAGTGCTCTTTCTCTCTCCCTGGCTCACTTGGACTGCATGGATTTCTTCGCTCAAGCACCGCGGTGACCCACACACCGGCCGGGCGCGACCCACACACCAGGCACATTATGATTTGAGAAGGGGGAAAAGAGTGGGGACTTTCCCCCCTCAAGTCAATGGAGGGAGCAGTGCTGGGCTGAGGCGTGGGGAGCTTTGCTTTGTTTTCTTCCACTTCCTTCTCTACAATCTGTTCAAAGCATTCAGTTTCTAGTGCAGCCGTTGCTCTCAAGTTACCTTGAAAAGAACTCAATATTTTCCCCCTCCGAGTCAAACACTCTGTTCAGAGCGCCTTCAATGCCCGACTCCTTTTAAAAATTCCTAAGAACAGAAGTACATACGTTTATTCAGTGGTATCTTTTTAATTGTCCTCTGCTTTGAGCTTGAAAGGAGAGGCTGGGCTGAAATGTGCAAAACACTCTTGAGGTTTTGCCATGACTTTTTGCAAAACTACCAGAGTTATTATCCCCGTGTCAGTGAAAATGAAAAGCAAAGCTCCCCATTCCTCAGCCCAGCACTGCTCACTCTGTGGACTTGAGGGGGGAAAAGCCCCCCCTTTCCCCCTTCTCAAATCACTGCATGTCTGGAGAGAGAGAGAGAGAGAGAGAGAGAGAGGGAGAGAGGGAGGGAGGGGCTGAGGCTACGATTAGGATTCATTGGCGGATTAGTCTCTCCAGCTAGCCAGCAAGCTCGGCAACTTGTTGAGATATGTCGCTCTCCCGCAATTTGAGAAGGAGGGGGAAAAGGGGGCTTTCCCCTCAAGTCCACGGAGGGAGATTTCAGGGAAGCTCCACCTCCCTCAGAATAAAAATGCGGGGCAAGGCACTTCAGCCCAGGGCTGCTCCTGCGGCAAGCAGGGGAAAACGCCCCCCCCTGCTGGTCTGATCTCTCTTTCTAGCCAACTTCCACTGCCCTGGGAACCTGTTTCCTCACCACACACCCTTTCTGCGCTGGTGGAAGGCACTGGTGGAAGGCACTGGACATCAGGGGCATTGCACTTGCAACCGCCTGCTGGCCACCAGGGAAACCACTGGTGTTGCCAGGTGCCTCCCAGCGCAGTTGAGCCGCGCTTGGCTCAGCGGGGGACATGAGGCTTCGGGCCAGGAAACATGACTATGGGCGGGCTTACAATAAAATCTCCCAAAATAAACAATTATTTAAAAAATATTAAAAAGCTAGGAGAGAGCATTAATCTGGGTTTCTGCCCAGTCTTATGGCTATCCAAATTCACCTACTGTAGGAATGTACATATTGATAAAATGTTTGGCACAATATTTTACTATTTCAGACAGAATATAGCATTATCGATGATCTATTCATGATTTTCTGCTAATCATAATAAATGAATTCTTATAGAAATAATTAGATTAGATTAGAAGGTATAAGAGACAGTAAAAAAGGGAACTAATGTTAAAACCATTTCAGGTATCAAAAAACCAAAACACACCCCCCCCTCAAGTTTCCTTTTCAGTACTGGTAGTTCAATTACTTTGGTAAAGAAATATGTTAGTGGTTTCATTAAATTCCTGCTTTGCTACTGTAATTTATATAATATTTTATATTATTTTACTTTAGCATGTAGTATTTAGTGAAAAGAGAATAATAATAGGGATAATATCCCTTAAGAAAATCATTTAAAGATAAATAGTTTGTCTAAAACCTTGAGAGAGACACATTTTAGAGAACATGCACGCATATTTTGGCAATGTATTTCAGATACTCTATTTTATGTAATTAAACTAACGTAAATATCCATTAGGAATTTTTGAGTATTCTTAGAAGACCCTTTCAAGTTAGCCTCGCTGTTTTTCAGGCTCAGGTGGATGCCTGACAAAAAGCAGCAGAAACAGCTGTTAAGCTTGCACTCTTACAAGTTCTAAATCACGTTTCAGTCCTAATATGCTTGCATCAAAGGAATATATGTGGAACACTAGTAATTTTGGAAAGTCTATGGAGATTCTCAGTTATCCAGGTCATGGTTGTCCCAAAGGTGCTTTTTCAAGAGGCAACTGGACTTTCTGGTTTTTCTTTGAAGACATTCCATTTCCCATCCAAGAAGCTTCTTCAGCTCCAACTGGATGGTGGGGAATGGAAGGATTTATATTCCTTGCAGACAGCTGGTCATTTACATTCTTTTAGTGAGTCATTAAGGCCACCTGGAGGTTTATCTGTGTCATCAGGGTTAGTGGTGCAAATGGATGTGGAGCCTTCTTGGAAGTGTTGAAAGGACTGTGTGGTAGATTGGAGATAAATGATGTCATAGCCCTTCCACTCTGTTGAGACAGGGCTGTTCAATTTTGATATAGATGGACTCTTTGATCCCTCTTTCAAGCCAGCGGTCCTCTTTGACCAAAATGTGGCCTTTGCTGTCTTTCAAAAGAGTGGCCTTTTTCTTTGAAATACAGATAGACTGCTGAATCTTGTCCTAATGGGTTTGTTCTCCTATGTTGTGCCATGCATTTATGAATTATTTTGGAAACATTCAGATTTCTGCCTAGGGACACCACCTTGAAGTACAGGTAGGCCTTGACGTATAAATATTCATTTAGTGACTGCTTGAAGTTATCATGGCACTGCAAAAATGACATGGTCTTTTTCACACTTACGACCATTGCAGCATCCCCATGGTCACATGATCAAAATCTGGACACTTGGCAACTGACATGTATTTATGATGGTTGCAGTGTCCCTAGATCATGTGATCACATTTTGTCACCTTCTGAGAAGCAACATGATTGGGGAAGCCAGAGTCACTTAACAACCATGTTACTAAATCAACAACTGCAGTGATTCACTTAACTGCGGCAAGGAAGGTTATAAAGTGGGATGCAACTCACTTAAACAACTGTTAGCAATGGAAATTTTGGGTTCAGTTGTGGTCATAAGTCAAGGACTAATTACCTGTATTTTTCTTTAACATTAAATTCACAACAGGGGTGGATTTCAGCCGGCGTTACTGCGGGTTTGCTCATTGCGTGTGCTTTGCTCATGTGCGCGCATGCACAGTTCAATGGGAAATGTTCTGTGCATGTGCAGAACTAAAAAAAAAAAAAAAAAAGATGGCGGCGGAGATGGTGGCAACCGGAAAACCGGTTCTGGGGCGTGGCCGGTTATGTGACCCAGGCCGGCATGCCACTACCGGTTCAGCTGAACCGGGCCGAACCGGTAGGAACCCACCTCTGAGTCAAAAATATGTTGTAATGACTTCTATAAGGTGTACTTTCAAAGTACTTGGCACTAGACTGCATTAGTTAAAAAAATATTAGATCTATAAGTAACACTTTTAAAAATGGCACAAGTACAGGATAATACAGCTGTGTGTGTGTGTGTGTGTGTGTGTTCTTTGGCTTTGGATGACAACATCCTTTCATAAGATGATGCCACCATTGTTTCTCCTGTGTTGACTGTTGGAAAAGAATGTAAATAAGGCATTCCAGGAAATATCATAGGATCCTGAGCCTCTCATTCTATTGTTAACTGGCAGTTTATTAGAAAAGTTAGGGTTAAAAAGGGTGAGAAGGCAAAAAAAATAAGTGGGGATAATTACTGACTAACATTATGTTGGTAAAAGTTCAATATAGCATAGACAGGAGAGGTTTCTCTTGCCCCTGTCTTTTGCAGCCAATGGATTGCTCCTTCTATTTTCTAATATATTTTTTATCTGCAAAAACCTTTCCTGGATTCCACTCCTACAAAGAGTGGGAAGCTCTGATACCCCCCCCCCCCAAATGTCCTTATTTTCATCTCTAGTACACAAGGGATTATATAATAGTTAAGAAGGCTTTGAACCAGAGGAGGAGAAATTTCATCAACAATCCACCAGACTTTAAAACTCCTGGCCATGTTCCAAAAAATGCTTAACTCCTCTTAAGTACATTGATTAAATTGCAACCTGTTCATTAGTGTGATAGCTTGATTAAAGCAAATGAAGCAGCAACTAATTTGTGTAATGTGATTTGATTATTTAGTATGGCCTACAAAAGTTTTAGATTCAAGTACAGAGATGCCGGATGAAATTCACATCTATAATTTTAATTTATTCCTGACCTTCCTGACCAAAGAACATTAAAGACAGGTCAACAACAACAACAACAATCTAGAACAGTAAAAATCTACTAAAATCACTTGAAAAACCTATTGTTTCTTCCAGGGAAGCCTGCAAAAATGACTTAGACAAGAAGCACACTGATTTTTCATGGTAAGTATTCTTGGAGGCAAATTCTTTATACACAAATGTTTGTACCCAGAAATTGAGTTTTTTAAAAGTTAAGAAAAGAGGGTTAAATAAAATTATTTGCTCTTATGCTGACCTAAAAAAAAGGGAGACTATTCCTCGAAATTTAAACCAAGGCAACTGAGAAACTTCTAAGTAGTTTTCAATGACACTATAAAATATAGTACAATTAAAAACTACCAAGGCTGACTATGTCAGTGAAACTGAGGAAAAATCTTACTATAACGTTGTTTAGAGCAAAAAGGATTATCTGTGGAAAAGGTGCTGCAATAAGAAAGTTTTTATAAGTAAATTTCTTTAAATTAGCCAGTCACCTGTGACAAATGTGTCAATAGAAAGAAAATTTGTTTTAACATTAATCTTAGCATAAAGACAGTTTCCCTTTTATTGTGGCAAACTTTAATCTTTTCAGCAATTATTTTTTTGAGAATATAATACCACCACCCCCCGGACTTGTGTTAAAAATAAATATATCTAAGATGTTTTGGGGTATAGTTCTACACAGTGATTGATTCCAGGCAATAAATATATAGAGTATTTAGAGAACAATGGAAGATTAAGCATCAGATCATATATCAGCATCCAGGTTTTTATTTATGTAGATTACATTTTCCAGCATTTCTGAATGCTGAAGTGCTATTGTTAATAATACTGAAGTATCTAGTATTGTCTCCTATCAGGATCCAAATTTGGTTTCAGAGTTTTTAAAGCACTTTAAATAATTCTCTCTGCTTCTGAAAGTTTGAAAAACTGTTAGTTGAGTGTGTATAACTGAATGCGGCAAAGGCTCTCTTTCCATCATTAACAGGAAACTAACATATCCCAAAGTCAATATTCACTACTGCACCAATTTAAACCAGAATCCATTTCAATTTAAAATTTAATTGTAAATGTAAATTGAAATGCAAATCAATGAAACTGATTCCTAGATAATGATATACCTACAGGACTGCAGCAACAGTACACTATGCGAGAGGATCAAACAAGCTTATTCCCTTGTATTAAGGCTTTTCAAGAATGATCAAGGATTGAAAGTTTCAAGGCTTTCCTAGTGTTCCACAGACACTTAAGTTTGTCAACAACTGCAATATAGGCACATCACATCTTGCCACATAAAGAACGTGTGTGTAACATTTTCAAAAGTTATCTACAATCAACCCTTTGATACCCTATTGCCGTGATGGCGAACCTATGGCATGCGTGCCACAGGTGGCACATGGAGCCATATCTGCCGGCACATGAGCCGTCAGCTCCAGCATGCATGCATGCCATGGCCATCTGAATTTTGGCCTTCTGGAGGCCAGTTTCGCCCTCCCCAGGCTTCAGGAAAGCTTCCAGAGTCTGGGGAGAGTGAAAAACAGCCCCGGAAGTTCAAAAATGATCCATTTCTGGCTTCTGGAGGGCCTCCAGGGGGCTGGGGGGGGAAGGCCATTTTCACCCTCCCTAGACTCCAGGAAAGCCTCTAGAACATGGGGAGGGCCAAAAATGGGCCCAATGGGCCTACCGTAAGTTTATTTGGCCTGTTGGACCCATTTTTCATCCTCCCCAGGCTCCAGAGGCTTTCCTGGAGCCTGGGGAGTGTGAAAAAAGCCTCCTCTGGCCCACCAAAGGAAATACCAAGCTCAGCATGGAGGCGAGCAGTGTGGCGCACGTGGGGGGGACCGTAAGGCGGGTTGTGCACGCATGCACATGTGGAGGCGTGCTTTGCATTATGAGTGCTGGCATGCGTGCAAACTATTGCACATGCACGCTCACATTTTTGGCACCCAGCAACAAAAAGGCTAGCCATCACTGCCCTATTGGGTTCTCACATTATTCAAACCATTACCTTCAAATAAATCCCTTAATCTTTAGTTAGAACTTCTCCGGTAAAATGTAAGTAATGCATGTGTTCTGAAACATGCCCAAATTATTAACCTCATAGTCTAAGGCACCTATTCATTCAAAAAGCAGCAATTTTATGCTAAATGGGTTACAAGGCCTCTCCCAACTAACAACCTTAGTGCCTCCAGATTTCCAACTGATTCTTTATGATAAATATTGCCTGACTGTTACTATAATTGCTACATCTATTTTAACAATTTATAAAATATTATGCCTTCTTGACATTAATTTATCATGATTATTTTCATAATGATTTAAAATGTTTATTGGCACACTGGATTTCAGAAAGTGCAGAGTAATTTAATTTTCACTTTCATGCATGGAAAAATCACTGTAGGCATTCTAATGATGAAAGAGCAGCTATGCTAATATAACAGAAAAAGGAATGCAAAAATGATTTATGTTACTTTCTTCTTCTATTTGCAGTTCATTAAGTCACTGTCTTCTTGTAATGACCAAGTGAAAATTAAAGTACTTCATAGAAGAACTTTAGGTTCAGCATCATTAGAAGGAGAGAAATGTATTATTTGATGAACTTGACTGGAGAAATCTATAGAGCACAATTTAATCAGACAACGCATTGATCTTTGATGCTGAAAGGCAGGCTTAAGATTGAACAAATCTCTTAAGTGCATATTTCTGCCTTTTAAAAGTAGCACACAATCCACGAGTGATTTATTTTTAATATGTTTCTCTTTTACAAGGCCCAAATAGAAGATATTTGCATGCCCACATAAATGATATATAAAATATTCTGACTAAGGGAGTTATCATTCGTCACCTTGTCATTCCTTAATTTTAACAGATGGGCACTAGAAACTCTACCAGATCACATCACCCAAACTCAGTAACGTCCCTTCCTTCAGCAGCCGTACTCTACTTCTTGCTCTTTTTTTGAAAGGATAAAGTCAGTTTCGGTTAAACCTGCGAAAAATTGTGGTAAATTTAACACACCTATTTTGGGTAAAAACAGCTGCCAAGTTCCAAAATAACCGAAGAACAAGCTGAAACATTCGGCTCTGTTCCTTCTGCAAAGGTACCTGAATTATCATCACGTCCCCTGCAGCCTTAGAAGAAAAATAAATAAACCCTGGATAATCAAAACAAGCTGGCACGTCTTGTTTCCCTTCTCTTTGTTTGGCATAAATATCTTCAACACCTGATGACAAGAGAGCAAGCTGTAGATATAAATGTATTTTTAAAAACGTTGTAATAGAAAAAAAATCCACAACTGAAAATAATAAAATGCAATATAAAATTGCTTAAAAACAGAGGAATTTAAAAACGAACAAGAAAAATAGCCTGTTAAGAAAGTGATCCTCATAGTGAATATTTTTGATTATTCTGCAAAAGGCCAGGAGAGAGAAGATAAGATGGGGCTTCCCCCAGAATGGAATTTAAGAGTGAAGCATAGCTAGTAATCCTTTGAGTAAATGCTTCTTTGTGAATGAATGGACCGAATAGTGCAATCAGGCAAGGGTGAAATTCAGCAGACTCTGACAAGTTCTGGAGAACCGGAAGTGGAAATTTTGAGTAGTTCGGAGAACCAGCCAAAGCTACCCCTGGCTGGCAGCAGAGTGGGGTGGGAATGGAGATTTTGCAATATCCTTCCCCCAGGAGTGGGGAGGGAATGGGGATTTTGCAGTATCTTTCCCCTGTCATGCCCACCAAGCCACACCCACAGAAACAGTAGTAAAAAAAAAATGAATTTCACCACTGCAGTCAGGTGACAAGAGAAAATAGCAATAGCATTCAGACTTATATATCACCCCATAATGCTTTATAGCGTTCTCTGGGTGATTAACAATGTAAAAGCATTATTTGCTTATTGCCCCCAACAATCTGGGTCCTCATTTAACCGACCTTGGAAGGAAGGAAGGCGGAGTCAACCTTGTGTCTGTCGGGATCGTATTCCAGGCTGTGGGCAGAGTTTACCTGCAATACTTCACTTTAACCACTTTGCCACCAAGGGTCCTTGAGAAAGTTGTGAATGGGACAAAGAGAGACACAGACCTGCTACTTTTGGGATAGTGAAATTTCAAAGTTGAAATGGTTTTGTTTCAATCGTTTACTACATGAAGATAATATAAGAACAGGGAAATTTACAGGCTTATGAAAATATCACTTTTCAGGGTGAGATAGAATAAGGAAAACTAATCTACTATATTCTTTGCCTTACTTTCTCCAACACAAAGAATATAATGGAAGGAAAAACACATCAAGATTTTTCTTTTTAGACTGATCTGTCTCAGAAAGACACAAAAATGTGTTTAGTATATACACTGGTTTTAAATTCTACTCTTGGTACACAAATAATATTCCCGATAGCAACACAAGAAAATATCTGCTATTCATTTTCACTATCTGACTTGTGGGAACCCCCATCTGGACACATATGCAGTACTTGTTCAAGACTGAATTAAAAGGATCTTGGGCAGATTCTATACTATATGAAATACAGAAAAAAATATATCAATATTATATCAACCCAAGTGGGAAAAATGCAAGGCTTATACTTATAAAAATGCTTTGGAGGAGAGAGGATTTATTAGATTGCAATCTTCTGCTATGCATGGAGAAGTTTGTTTATGAGTTCTACCGGGAGATATTCGGCAAGAAAAGATGTGAGGAATAATATTTCCCCAAATAAGGCAAGGAGAAGGCATGACAGCAATGGGAGAAAAAGGTGTTGGAGTATAATGCAAAAAGACGCACATACTCTTTTAAGTTTCAAAGGCGCACAGATGGCAATCTCCGTATTTGACCTGGAATCCAAAAAGGTTTTAAGGAGAACTGCCAGCCCATAGTCAGATGCGATCTACAAAGCCTTTGAATCTACTCTCTATCTGAATCCACATCCTTTCCTCTTAAAGATAAAGATTTTCACTAGCCAGCCATGTCCGACTCTAGGGGGTAGTGCTCATCTCTGTTCTTAGCCAAGGAAGCCAGTGTTCTGTGAAGACATTTCATGTGGCCAGTATGACCATTTGAAGAGCTACACATAACACTGTTTCCTCTTAAGGCACACCTTTATTCAATGTAGAGGAAGAGGTGATTGGCTGGCTCCCTGCCTCTCCAGCATGAAGATGTTATATAGGTCAAGCCATGCTTGGCTTAATGACAAGAGCTTCTTTATAGAAAACCCTAGATATTCCATTCTTTCCAGTTGAAAATAGTTTGGCCCTACATGGGCTGTAGTTCCCTTCCTGTTGTATTATTTGTCATAAGAAAAGAATATTTCTGAGATTCTTGATTCCAGGGATTATTTGGGACCAGCCAATTATGGATGGTCCTCAACGTATGGCCACCCATTTAGTGACTATTTGAAATGATGACAGAGTTGAAAAAAGCGACATTTGACCCGTGCTCACACTTACAACTCCTGCAATGTCCCCACGCTCATATGATTGAGATTTGCAACCTTCCCAGCCAACATCTGACAAGCAGCCAATGGGGAAAGCCAGACTCACTTAATGTCTGTGGCAAAAAAAGGTTGTAAAATCAGGCACAGTTGTGTGACGATTCACTTAATGAACACATCAGTTAGTAATGGAAGTTCCAGTCCCAATGGTAATTGTAAATTGAGAACTATCTGGGTACATTTATAAGATTATGCCTGCTAATAATTGGTTTAAAGGTTTTGGGTCACTTCAAATCTGGGGCAAAATTTCTACTAGGGGTTTCAAGGGGCCAATTCAACGATGGTGGCAACCAGGCTATTAAGATGACCTTTATATCGAGTTCCGGTTCCGGCGGCTGACGGCAACGGGCAACTCGTTGCTCGCTCCGGCTCCCCGGTGGGCTTCCCCACTTCTTGGGGGGCACAGGACGCCCCGTAGAGGCGTCCTGCTGGAGGAGCGGCATCGCGGGGGATCCCTGCATCGGCGGCGGCCGGCGGGAGGTCCCCTGCGCGCTCAAGGCACCGGGGAGCAGATTGGAGGGCGCGTGGGCGCGTCTTCGCTGACAGGCTGTTCGGAGTGAAAAAAGAAAGCTGAAGGATGCGGCGGCGGAGCGGTGAGGTGTAGACTCCCTTCATTCCTATTACCAACTATAAAATCTGTCAGCTGTGCAAACTTGAACTTTTGGCTTGATTTGGAGAGGTGCGGCTGGAGGGGAGGGGGATTCCCCCCCCCTTTGGACAAGCGGCTGGAAACAAGTGAGCTCGCAGCCCCAAGGGAAGGAGGAGGGGGAGAGCCAAACTAAAGATGTCACACCCCTACTAAATGGATTTTCAGATTTAAACTTTTAATGTTTAAGACAATGAGATCTGGAAGCCCTGGGAACTTTGAACTTTGAAAACTTTATTTGTTGCCTCAATACCCGAAGCTGGCAGGGCAAGATGGCACACTTCCGTTGTCTTTATGAGATGTGAGACTTGACTCCACCCTTTAACTTCAGGCTTCCGGTCTTTGTCTCCGTGCTACCTGGATAATTCTCTTGTGGATTGTTTGCTTTTGAACCCCCTGGAGTGAAAAACGACTGCTCTTTTGCCAGGGTGATTAGAAAATTCCCCTCTGCCTGGACTCTCTGCCTCCTGGACTCTCTTGACTGCTCTATCCCTCTGACTGATCCCTCCTTATACTGACTGGACTCTTTACCTTATAAACAATGGCATCTAAAAGACCACCTCCTGGAAAGTCAGGCTTTCCTGCCTCAGCCCCAACATCTGCAACCTCCATGTAAAACATTAAAAAACCAATAAAAAACTTTGCTTTTTTTAAAAAAAAGATGACCTTTATACCAAAACATATCCAGCATTTTTATGCTCTGAATCTTCACATGAGCCTCAGAGTATTTTATTAAACAATGCATAGGTGAGTTAAACATTTATAAATAAACATTCCTTCAGTAGTTTGAATATTTTAGAAAATCGCACAAAGAGCATCTTAACATTCCTTACTCTTAGCAAATAAATTATTGCATGAGGAGCCCATACTTGCCTGGTGCAGGCACTTCTACACAATACTTTCAGCCCTCCAACAGAAGGGAATATCTGTAGCTCAGGGTTGAACTGTGGAATCCTTGATGTTCTTGGAGTTTGGTTGTTTGCTTGCAGATGTATCATTTCCCAACTAGGTAACATCATCAGTGTTAGTGAATGCGGGTTTTGCTTTGCTCTCTGTTTATATACAGTAGCTTTCTCTGTCAGTGTTGGTGGGGGTGTATTTACTCTTTATAGTTCCTTGATTAAGATATTGGGATATACACTCAGTAGCACTGAAGATGTTAACTAGTTGGGTGATGAAATATCTGCAAGCAAACAACCAAAGTTAGAGAGCACCGGAACACAGAATAATAGAATTGGAAGGGACCTTGGAGGTCTTCTTGTCCAACCTCCTGCTCATCCTATACCAGTGATGGCGAACCTTTTTTGGCTCACGTGCCACAAGTGGGGAGAGCGCAGGGGGGTCGAGTGCGGGCGTGCTGCACCCATAATGCAATGCGCGACCCCCCCAGTGCGCATGCACGCACAACACGCACCCCCCCAATTTTTACATTTTTTTTGCCCTCCCCAGGCTCCAGGGGCTTTATAGGAGCCTGGGGAGGGCGAAAAGAGCCATCACGGTCCTATACCATTTCAGACAAGTGACTGTCCAGACTCTTGCAATTACAAAAAGTGGAGCCACCAAAGACTTCACTTTTTGCCCTTCCTTACTGTATGTCCTTGAAAATAAAGAAAAGTGGTGCAGTAGGGGAGAAAAAAAGAAAATTCATCACATATGGATGTTTTCTTTTATTCAAGATGGTAATTATAGGACGAGATATACTTGAACTATGCGAGTTGGCAGAATTCAGGGGCAGGGAATCTGGCTTATAGGTTGCTCAGTCCTGCAATGGGGAAAAAATATGCTTCAGTTTAATTTAGTTCCTTTGAAGTATTCAGAGCATGAAATACTCTGGGGTACATGAAAAACTGCAGAGTAAACCAAAACCTTTCAAACTTATGAAGGGAACTATAAGACTGAACTAACACCATTTTCTGCAGCTTAATATTAATATGTTCATAATTAGCTGGGGGAAAAAAATCAAAACTAAATGACGTAAAGTCGTCATTCTTTTTATGAGAAGCTAAGGAAATTATCAGCCTTGTGTGTTTTTTGTTTTTGCATTGCAGCTTATTTTCTATATTGTAAAAATCACATGTAAAGGGCTACAAAAAATAAATGTAAAGAGAATAAATCATCATCTTTGGAAGATTCTGTTGTGTATTTGTGTACTTTCTAAAGGGGATAGAAAATAGGGGGGAGAGGAGGAGCCAGAGTTGCGACGAGACAACGTGCAATCTCAATGCTCTGAGATCGCAGTGGATACTTTTGCTGCTGGGTGGTCCAAACGGACCTAAACCATCCCGCAGAGATGGTGAACAGGAAGAATTGATCCAAGAGAAGTACTTCAAGTAGGTGACAAAAAATCCAGCCATTAGGCTGATGAAGTCGGGGCGGCTCAAAACGGAAGGATATGGAAAGAGAAAGTGTTTCCAGCTGATGAGGAATTTGTACCGTTTTAAAAGTGACTGCCTATAAAAAACTTAATTAATTTAAATTGGAGAACAAGAAATAAGCGGTGGAATTAAATTTGGAATGGTTTTGGACAGTGAGTTATCTTACTTTTTAAATGCTATTTTCATGGATGGAATTTATGCAAGCTTTTTAAAACGAATGGATTAAGTTTTCTTCTATTTTTTTTTTACTATTCTTTGTAACCTATGGACTAAAATTCTCCTCTTTCATTACTGTGGGTGTTTTTCTAACTCATTTAAGAATCAGACTTTTTAAAAACTTAAAATACAAAAAAGATACAAAAAGAAACAACAATAACACTGCTACTCGAGGGTGGAGGTTTGTGTATTGGAAAAGAAACACTTTTATTTTTTTCACTGATTATCCTGGCTTGGCACTTCAAGGTCTCACTGCTTGTTTATAGAGAGTGATAAGAAGAAAAGCACACAGATGTTCCTTTGAAGTATATTTTTAATCAGAGAAAGTGAAAATGAAATGTTATTGTGAATCTATGCTTAATCTTGTTAAAACCTTCTAAGCTAGAGCAGCAGTGTTTTTTAGCTGGAGATAATGGCACAATTTCAACAGCAGAAAGAAGTTTTAAGTCTGCAAAATATATTCTCAGAAATACAGAAATTATCAAATACACGTGAGAGGATAGAGAAGAAGTTAGAAGACTTAGTGAATCTAATAGCAAAATATAATGAAGAAGTTGAATATGTTCATCAAATGGAAAAAGTGGCGGTTAAAATCCTAAAAATCGAAGAGGAAAATGAATATAAAGAATTTAAAATTGCTGATATTTATGGTGATTGATTTGTTTCTGAAAATGGAAAGAGTGGAATACTGAAAGAGGAATTAAATGGAGGGGAAATCTACCCCAGATGGCAAGATACAGAAGAAAAACAAAAGAATTTATGGATTTAAAAAGAGAAATCTTATTAGCAATAGCATTGATAACACTACCGACAATCAAAGATAAGCTGATTAAGGAAACAGAAGAAGGGTATCGAAATTACATGAGAGATTTTATAAGCAAAGAGTTGCTAAGAGGAGTCCATACAAAGTTAATTAAGGAGATGATTAGAGGACTGACACCACAAATGGCAGAAGATATGAGACTGTTTTGCTACTGGAAAGATACAGTTTGATAGATGGAAGAGTATAATTTAAAACTAGTTAAACTTAGTGAAATTTAGTGACAATATAGTTAAATAAATAATTGATAATGATAATAATGTATACAATGTGTAGTGTTATGATAAGCAATAATGGGATATGGATATTGGATAGTACCTATGAAAGGAAGATTAGAAATACTTTTGGATTATATATAAAGGTTAATAAAGAACTAAGTTAGATACAGTTAAGTCTTGAATATTAGGGAGAAAATGTTATGATACAGGATATAGTTAAATAAAAGAGGGATAATGATAACAACGTATATATAGGTATGGATACAACAGAATGAAATTGGATGTAAATTGTAAACAGTGATTTGGAAAGAAGGATTAGAAAACTTTGTTATTAAATATTATGGATGTTTAGCTAGAATAGGACATAAGGATTCAGTGTTATTGGAGGATTTTAGAAATAGTAAATGAAATGCCAGTATGTGGTTATGTATTAAATCTTGGTATATTTTATGATGAAGAACATTTAAACAATTATAGTCAAATGAAAATGGAGCTATGATGATGGTAACATGTATAAATATCTGAGTTAAAATACTTGAGTTAATATGAATTATGTTTGTTGATTGTGGAAGAGATGCACGTAAGCCTTTTTGTAACCAACTGATACACTTTCTACAGTACGTAAAGAAGGATGTGTTGTGTTTGTTTTGAAAATTAAAAAAAAAACTTTTATTAAAAAAGAAAAGAAAATGGGTATAAAATGTAAGATCTAAATCCATTTTCATGCTTCTCTGGATTTACCAAAACTTAGTGCATTTCACATCATTGAACATTTGTTATTCCATCTCTCTAATTATCTAAACCAGAATCTCATTTAATTAAATCTTTGGGGGGCAAATTATTCTTAATAACATATGTTACTTTTGACATTCTAATATTAATTCAAGCAAGCAGTGGGGATAATTTCCAACGAAGATAATAAATAGAAGGAGGCATGACACTTTCCCATCCGTTGTTTTTCCTTTGTAACTTCTGTTGCCCCCTGAGTTAGGAGGGGAGTGAGAAAGTGACAAATTACAAAATGTCATGACATCATGCAAAGGCTCCTATTTTCCTATTTTTCACACATTGAGGTTTTCACCATGTAATGATATGTAGAAGAGGGATAAAGGGTGGTAGTGGGGCAGTGATAGGATTCAATTTTTTTTTTACTACCGGTTCTGTGGCTTGGTGGGCATGGCAGGGGAAGGATACTGTAAAATCTCCACCCCTCCCCACTCCAGGGGAAGGATACTACAAAATCCCCATTCCCTCCTGATCACCTGAGACTTGGGAGGTAGAGGATAAATGGTGGCGGGGCCAGTCAGAGGTGGTATTTACCGGTTCTCCGAACTACTCAAAATTTCCACTACCGGTTATCTAGAACTGCTTAGAACCTGCTAAATACCACCTCTGGGATGGAGGGAAGAGACTCAGCTTCTGAATCCATTCTCCTGAGAAAAGGCAAATGTCTCAAAAGGGACCCTCCCTATTTTCTTGGACTATAAAAACAAGGGGAGGAGAGAGAAATTTACTTTCAGACTTGCTAGATTCCGTTAATGTAACCATAATCAGCAACCAATTGACACAGGATGGAGCTGCTTGTTACTACTTTATCCCAGAATTATTTTCTTCCCGCACAACCCTAGAATTTCCTAGGAAATTCAAGTATTAATTATGAATTAATTATCTGTTTCAGTGAGTCTTTTTAAGATCAGCCAAGCGTGTTGTCCAGTTTGTCATCTAGTCACTGTGCTCTCAGAGATTCTTATGGGAAAAAAAAGTTTTGCAGTTTGCCTGTCAGAAAAGAACCCTAACAGAAAGGCCTGTGCTCTGCGTGGAGAAAGAGTATATTTTAGCCCAGAGCTTTCTCAGTGGTTTTTAAAAAAAAACTTAATAAGAACACACAGAAAATGTTTATGCTTGCAACATCTTATAAAATGCTGAGGTTTTCCGCACAACTTCTAATTTCCAGAATGGTTTGTATGGTAGGAATGTCCCAGGAGCCCTTTTGCAGAACATCCTGCTTCTGTTTTGTGACACACAAAAAGCATAAGGCAGGCTTTTGAAAATGCAAATTCCTTCCATCTTAGATGTTTTTTGTTTTAAACTGTGGTCACTGCTTTCGGAATGTAACTTTCACTACTGTACCTTAGGTCAGATTTCCTTCCCCCACTTGCAATTTTTAATTGGCAAGAGAAATGTTAATCAATTTTATTTGGTGCTACTATTTACCCCACCACTAAATCTGGTGGAAACAAAATGTCTAACTCATTCCTTTTTTATAATGTAGGGATAAGCTCAGCAGTGTCTCTGTGTGTGTGTGTGTGTGTGTGTGTGTGTTTAAGGAAGGAAATTTGAGATAAGACGTTTTGTAGTTAGAAAAAAATGTAGTTGCTAAAGCTAGTATGCATATTAATAATCAATAAGGAACACTATGTGCTGCATACCAATCCCATTCAATTTGATATGAGATGTATGATTAAAACTAGGAAACACACAGTTTTAAAGAAACACCAACTTTTTCAGGCTTCCACATGAGGCTGAACAAAAATAACATTTCTTGAAGTTTTTAATTAATTCGAGAAATTAACTCATTAAAGTTAAGGCAACCCATAAAGTGATGACATCTTTTTGGGGGGCTTCTGGGGGAAGAATTAAGCTTGCTTTAAAAGAACTCCATTTAAAAAAATTCATAGTGCATTGTTTATTTGTGTGTGCGTGTATGCGCCCGTGCGTTTACACATTTCATAGTTAAAAATAAATTTAAAAAATAACCCTGGCATCAAGAGCTCCAGGTTAATTCCTCAGCCTCTCTAATTCTCATTTATTTATATAGCATTTGAAGCAATTTCAGGCCTCATGTAAGTAAGTAGTGCAAGACAAAAAAGAGTTTATATTTAGAGAGGAGAAGGAGAAAAAATTGAAAGGGAATTTAAATATGAAATTAAATTGAGCGAAGATGAAAGACTGGGCCTGTGAGAAGTTGGTTTTCTAAGATAGGCACAAAGCCAGATGGAATCAGGAAGGAGAGAGGTGGGACTGTGGAGGAAAGAAAGAAAAGGGAGACAAAAAAAAAACCACAGAGCTTTTGAAGCCCTGAGTGCACAAGTATCTCGTGATACCCGTCTGTAAGACGCAGATAAGGCCTCCATCTTATTACAGTCTTGCTTGGGTGGGAATACGTACCGAGACCTTCACTATTCTGATATTTAGAATTAGATATGTAGAATTAATGAACTTTAAAGAGCAGACCCGTCTCAGACAACCAAGAACTTTAAAACTGAATTTTCAGAAGGTTGCCTGAAATTCAGCTTAACTTGGGATATTTTCTGTTCTACCTTTCATGCTTCCCCTCCCGAGAAAGGCAGAAATATACACGCAAGTACTTAGCTTCACATCCCTATCATGCACTTCCCTTTTCTGTCAGCTGAAAAATAACAAAACAGAAAGGAACCCATTGTTTTAATCCATCAACCCATGCCTTTGATCATGCATCTCAGTAAAAGAATGAATTCTAGACATGCATCCCTGATACTTGAGAGGATATTTATTTTGTTTAATTTCTATGCAGCCCATCTGGCTGTCGTGCGCCTTAAAATATGTGAGATGACAATCTAAACACTGCATTTGGTAACATACCATTAGTAACAGAACTTTTTTTTTTACATACCAGTTGCCAAGTATACGAATTTTGATCACCTGACCATGGGAATGCTGCAATGGTGTGTTTCAAAACATTTTAGAACCTCTTCTGTAGGTGTGGCCTGCTTTGTGGGAGTGGCTTGCTGGCCATGTGACCAGGTAGGAGTGGCTTTCTGGCCATGTGACCGAGTGGGAGTGGCTTGTCAGTCATGTGACTGGGTGGGCATGGCCAACTTGTAAAATATGATGAAACTCACTTAACAATGCTCTTGCTTAGCAACCAAAATGTTGGCTCAGAAACTCTGGCATTAAAGTGTGCAAGTCTTAAAGCTGTCAAGTTACAAGACCCTTGCACCCCTAACCCTTTAGAAAAAAACCTCCAGGGGTGTTCAAGCTTGACAGCTTTAAGACTTGTGGACTTCAACTCCCAGAATTCCTCCACTCGCTATTCATCTTGATGATGTGCAGATGGACGGGGGGAAGAAGCTGGAACCGGTTCTAAACGGCACTGTAGATTTGTGGAACCTCTTCTATAGAAGAGTTTAGAACTGGCAGGAACCACCCCTGGAATGCTGCAACAATTGTAAATGTGAAGAACGGTCATAAATCACTTTTTTTTAGTGTCGTCGTAACTTCAAAAAAAATTACTAAACACATGGTAGTAAGTTGAAGACTACCTGTACACAAAAACTCAAAAGCTTAGAATGAAATCCAGTTCAATTAAATTTTGCCTAAAAATGCTAAATGACGAGTTGGCAGCCATTTTAAAGCAGCAGTTTTTCCAATTAAAAAAAAGGGGGGGCATGGATTATCTGCTTAGTGATAGAGCCCTTTCCCGGCACGGTAAATACTTGATTTAGTAGACTTGAGATAAAAACAAACACATTTTTTTCATTCAAATTTCACCACCATTTGATGGACCATTTGTCTATTAAATGAAGGTTTGAATGAAAAGGATGGTATTTACATCATATGCATCATTTAGAAATGGTGCAAATGGATGCAAATGATGTAAATTCAGATTTAGGAAAAAAAGTTTTGATTTAATGGATATCTCTTCCCCCAAGCGGCCCTTATTAAATTAAGGTTTATTTTAGAGTACTATTAGAACAAACTGGAGAGCTCACCCTCATAAATAAAGATGCAAAAGGTTTCCACGTGAATCAATGCTTTTTTTACATTGAAATTGTTTCCTCCAAGCAAAGCAAAGCAAAAGCGAGCTTAGATGAATAATGTTCTCAGGCATCTGTCATTCTAAAGCAGGGGTGTCCAAACTTGGGAACTTTAAGACTTGTGGACTTCAACTCCCAGAATTCTGGGAGTTGAAGTCCACAAGTCTTAAAGTTCCCAAGTTTGGACACCCCTGTTCTAAAGCCATACCTTTAAAAATGGGGGGGGGGGGAACCAGTACAAATTGAAATGGTGCCCAACAAGTGATTGGGAGCCAGCCAGAGTTCAATATCAGATAAGTGGCTATATGAATGTTTTAAATATAGAAAGAAAAATAAATAAATAAAAAGCACATCAGATGATGTTCTGCATGACTAAATCAGAGACTCTGGAAAGCACCATAGAAAAAAAGCCATATGTGTTAGTTTTGGTAGCATTATTAAATGTTCCCATTCAAAATGGGTGGAATGGAATAAAATACAAGATGCAGCACTCAGTCATAAGTTAAAATAACCTCCATTATTCTGTCCAGGACTATCGATCCATCTTGAGGACTGATCACACTTAGAAATGGAATTAAATCTTTTTTTTTTTGGTTCTATGTTATGTAGCTGTTAGCATGAGAAAGAAAGCACATGTGAAAAGAAAACAGGAGGCTCATAAAGAATATATCTGTGACAAATATATTTTATTTATCACACACACATTTACACTGAGTAGGTATTAAACTATAACAATCATGTGCTTATAAGTAACATTAAACAAGACATAGGGGCAGGGAATTTATAGATCACATCCTTTGATCACATTCACAGGTATGTGAAGGTATTTTCAATGAATTTTGTGAAAGTTGTGGGTCTGTGTGTGCATGAATGAACACTTGCATGTAATGAATAGATGTGAACAAAATGAGGACCCAGAGTGTTGGTGGCAATAGGCTGATTCTGTAAACCACTTAGAGAGGGCTGTAAAGCACTGTGAAGTGGTATGTAAGTAAGTGCTACTGATATAGCTCGATAGATAGATAGACAGACAGACAGACAGACAGACAGACAGATATAGACAGTGGTAGAAATCAAATAATTTAACAACCGGTTCTCTGCCCAATGACTTCTTCCAGCAACCAGTTCACCAAACTCAGAAACCTAACAACCGGTTCTCCCGAAGTGGTACAAACTGGCTGAATCCCACCACTATATGCCCAAGCTTGAATATGGCAGGTGAGATCCTGCCGAAACGTTGCAAAGACAATCTCAATCTTACACGGGAAAAGACCCGAATACAACAAAACCAGCATACATACACCCGTACAAATATAAAAAGGCAACATTAAAAATAAAAATATGGTTTTCTGCCTGGATGGTCTTCTGTGATGAGCCGAATGACAGAAAGAGGGAGTAGTGAGTTCCCTCCCATATTTGGGCACACCAAGGGTTGTAACACACACACACACACACACACACACACACACACACACACAGAGTACATGCATACAGTAGGTACATGTAGAGGTGCGTGTATGTGTGTGTGTGCTATGATAACCTAAATTGATGCCTTTCCCTTAAAACTAAATAATTACAAAAGGTATGCAATGGCCTGTAAAGCCAAAGAAAGCTTTTTACGGTGCAGACTGAAAATAACCCACTGGCGCATGCTGTGTCAGGCATGTTTACATAGCAGAGGCTTTGGGCCAAGATCAAATGTATTAATTTGATACATCCTCTCTTGGGTGGTGATCATCCTTGACTCTCAAAAGAAGGGCTCAACTATCTTTTCAGAGCTGCTTTCCATCTCTAATGACATGACACTGCCACCATCCTGTTTGTCACAGAAATAATGACATTCTGCTGCGATCGAGCTGTTGTCCCTTTTTTCCTCCTCCACCTTCTTTTTCTAACTTGAGAGGCAGATTCTCTCCGGAGGTAAATATTTATTTGCTTTCTCAGCACATACCCAGTGCGTATTGCATTGTGATCACCGACATGCAGATAAACAAAATTGTTCTGTGTTGCATAATAACAAAAGAAGCCCATTTTTATAGGTTTTATATGTTAGGTAATCAGCTTCACAGATAACCAAAGATTAACTTTTAAATGGATGCTGTTCAGAAATATTCTCAGTCTTAAATCAGCTTTCCTGCATTAAACCTTTATCTTTAATCCTCAGCTGCAAGTAATTTTATATTTAGATAAAATTGAAAAATCTCCTAAACCACCAACATTTAACATAATCAGATGACAATATCTACAATCTCCCTCCCCCCTCTTGCTTTTTTTTGGGGGGGGGGGCTTGGTTGAGACTTTTTTTGTGAGAAATGAAACAATTATTTGGAGCTCTTTTTTGTATTTAATTGTTTTTCAGGTAATAGATTGAGAAGAAAGGAACATCATCAGAAGACATAATTAATAACTGACAGCATTACATTAAATACACCCCCCTATTGTATGCTCTTACTTATTGCACTTTAAAAATAGATCTGTGGTAATGGAAGCAGCTCCTTGAAGTGCAGATCCAACTCAGAAAAAGCATCATGTTCTGTGAAGCATTTCAGCTAAATCAGCCAATGTGCTACAGTGGAATCTGCCCTCCATAGTCTTAGAACATAGAATCCAAAAGCTGGAAGGGACCTCGGTGGTTTTTTAGTCCAATCCCCTGATCAAAGCAGGAGACTTATACTAACCTGGTCAAATGATTGTCCAGTCTAATTTTTGAAAACCTCCAACGATGGACCACCCACAACTCAGAATGTATTTTTTTTTATTTTAAACATTTATATAGCTGACCATCCAGTGGTGGGTTCCTACTGGTTTGGACCAGTTTGGCCGAACTGGTAGTAACTTGGCAGCTTGGGTCACTGGAACTGGCATCTTGTTTTTTGCTTCTGCGCATGTGCAGAGCAATTTTAGTTGTATTGCACATGCGCATGCGTGCAAAGACTGTCCCTGAGTGAACTGGCAGTAGTCTCTGTTGGAACCCATCCCTGTGTCCATCTTATAATCAACTCTGGGTAGCTCCCAAGCCAGATTTTATTCATTGGTTTCAATTTAACAGAGCAAATATCCACAACTTATTCTGTGAAGCATTTCAGCTACATCAGCCAATGTGCTACAGTGGAATCTTGCCCTCCATAGAACATATAATCATAGGGCTGGAAGGGACCTCAGAGCTCTTCTAATCCAACCCCCTGTTCAAGGCAGGAGACCTTATATCCGTGATGGCAAATATATGGCACACATGCCACAGGTGGCATGCAGAGTCATCTCTGCAGCACTCAAGCCGTCGCCCAGGTCAGTTCCACTGCACTTGTGTGTGTGCCTCCTGGCGGCCAGCTGATTTTCAGGTCTCTGCTGGGAGAAGTGTGTGGATGCACGGCGAGTGGGGGGGGAATGGCCCTCCCATGCCACTTTTTTTCCCCAGGAGGCTTCAGGGAAGCCTGCTAGCACCAAAACGGAGGGGGGGAGGTCATGCGCCATGTGTGGGGGGTGGGGCCTGCAGGGGGCACTGGATTACAGGTGTCGGCACAAGCACTATCACACCCACACATGCGCTTTTGGTACTCACAGGAAAAAAGGTTCACCATCACTGTCTTATACAATCCTGGTCAAATAACTGTCCAGGCTATTTTTGAAAACCTCCAGCAACAGAGCGCCCACAACTCCAGTAGGCAAACTGTCCCCCCCCCAAAAAAAGCTCTCCTCACTTCTTGGTTGCATATCTCTTTAACAAGCTTTCACCTTGTTACATATTCAGTAGGCTTTGTGATCTGGGCTCTTATATCTAAATGACAGAACTGAGCTGTTAAAGACCTTCATGATGGAGGCTTATTAGGAGAAAACACATCTGTGGAATCTTCCTATGGTATCCTTGCATGGTCAAGCAAGTGAGGTTAGAGCAGGGCTGACAAACTCGCTGCCTCGATGTATCACAAGCTGGCCACGCCCACGCCCGGTTTAGTGAAGGGGAAAAAAGTTGCGGTACGTCACATGACACTGCCATGATGATCCGAGTTTGACACCCCTGGGTTAGAGGACACCCAGGTAGTGGCATGATTACAAGAAAGAGATGACAACCTGCTTGTACAAAAGTCTTGAATGCATAATTCTAAAATAGCCCCTATGATGTCCCGATGATTTCTGTGTTCTTCAAAATGGAGATGAAGAATGGAGGAGAAATTTCTCTCAACTAATTTTTCTTTGCAACTTATACAAACTTGAAAAAAATCACTGAGTCAAGACTGAAATGCCACTCCTATAGTTTTGCGGTCTCGTGTGTAGGCTGCAAGTGAACAATGTGATTTTGAGAGACAGTGGTAACACCCACGAAGTTTCGACTACTCAAAAATTCTCCACTCGGAATTTCTAATTATTTTCAAGAGAATGTCCTATCTCTAGAAATTGAATGTTTGGCCCATTTGGTCATGTTATGTACAGGTATATATAAAGGTATATCAATTTAATAAAAAAATAATCAGGACGATAATACGATTGGAAATAATTGTGAATAATTCTGGTGCTGCAGTATAAATTCGCTCCAACATATACACCAGGATCCTGTAGCAGAAGTGCAATAGAAAGTTTGGCAACAAACACACTAGAATGATACAAATATGCTTGGCATGTTGAGTTTACCTTTCAAGTCACACCATCAATTTAATACTCACAGTTCCATTAAAAAAGACAATTAAAAGACAATTAGAATCATTCCAAGTGTCAGTACCATTGCTGAGCTTCCCCGATGATGAGTTTATTCTAATTACATTTAAATTACAATTCCATCAAATTGTGCATTATTCATACATGTTGCTATGCCAAGAGATCAAGACAAACTTAATGTAGGAAACCGCAGAGAAACTGTAAAACAGTTGCAATTATATTGCTGGAGGTTATTAAATATCACCTAGTCCATATTGCTATGGGGTATTAAAATGAAACTGCAAAACAGAAAACAAGCTAGAACAAACAATATTATATTACTGTGCAATCCATTGCAGTGCTAATTAAAGATCAGCTGAGAACTACTTTCACGTGGAAATACTGAATATGGCCCTGCTCTGCTAAAAATCAAAATGACTGTACTGCTGATTGTAGCAGAATTTATTTATTTATTTAATTTCATTCAAAACATTTATATAGCTGGCCATCTTATAATCAACTCTAGGCAGCTTCCAAGCCAGATTTTATTCATTGGTTTTAATTTAACAGAGCACATATCCATGTAGTCTTGTTTTAAAAGTTGAGATCCCATCACTTTATATTTGATGAAACAGTAGGTATACTGTATGCAGGGACCACTGAATTGTCCCTATTTGGCTCCCCAGGAACAACAGATCTGCTGGATTTGTAAAAAAAAAAAAGGATCACATAAAAAAAAATCCAATTGCATGCTCTCACTTATTGCCCTTTAAAAATAGATCTGTGGTAATGGAAGCAGCTCCCTGAAGTGCAGATCCAACTCAGAAAAAAAAACACATCATGTTCTATGAAGCATTTCAGCTAAATCAGCCAATGTGCTACAGTGGAATCTGCCCTCCATAGTCTTAGAACATAGAATCCAAAAGCCGGAAGGGACCTCGGTGGTCTTTTAGTCCAATCCCCTGATCAAAGCAGGAGACTTATACCAACCTGGCCAAATGATTGTCCAGTCTAATTTTTGAAAACCTCCAACAATGGACTATCCACAACTCAGAATGTTTTTTTTTTGTATTTTAAACATTTATATAGCTGTCCATCCAGTGGTGGGTTCCTATTGGTTCAGACCAGTTTGGCCGAACTGGTAGTAACTGCTGGAACAGGCATCTTGTTTTTTGTATGCGCAGAGCAATTTTAGTTGTATTGCGCATGCACACCTGCGTAAGTGCGCCCCTAAGTGAACCGGCAGTAGTCTCTGTTGGAACCCACCCCTGTGTCCATCTTATAATCAACTCTGGGCAGCTCCCAAGCCAGATTTTATTCATCGGCTTTAATTTCACAGAGCAAATATCCATATCTGTAGTCTTGTTTTAAAAGTTGATATCCCATCACTTTTGGTTTGATGAAAGAATAAGTATACGTATGCAAGCACCACTGAATCTAATCTTTGGAATTGCTGCATTTGTAAAACACACACAGACACACACACAGACACACTCACATTCACACACACACACACACAAAACTGTGTGCACCTGCAGCCTTGACAATGGGCTATAAAAAAGAATTCCTGACACCATGCAGTATTTTTATTCAAGATAGGAATATTTATGCAGAAACCCTCAGCTAGGCAGGAAAATTGCCTTTAAACTCATGGCAGCCCTTTCAAATAAAGAACGACAAAGGTTCAATTGACTTCTGGCTTGATAGAAATTGCAGTTGGTTTATTTCCTGAATGTATTCCTGTTCAATATTACATGCTAACTTCATTTAACCTATCAATTACACATTGTTCTTTCACATTAGTTTTCACTGCAGGAAGACCCAGGGTGGTCTTGAAATAAGATCTAACTCCAGTACTTAAAAGAGAAAAATATTGAAGGCAATTTAACACTGACAATATATTGAGGGCCTTTACCACATATATATATATATATATATATATATATATATATATATATATATATATATATATATATATATATATATATATATATATATATATATATATATATATATATATATATATATATATTTCATCAATGACAAAAACATCAGAAAACCAGTTCAAGACGAGAACACTGTTTCTCTGCTTTCTTTTTTTTTTTTTTTTTTGCTTTCTATCAATTCACCAAAGAGAATTGGCTAAAATTAATTAATTTATACAGTTGGTGGAAACTTTGCCACAAAATATCCCATTTCAGCTTTAGTTCTGTGAAAAATGCCAACAAAGTAGTCTCCCCAATAGATTATACAAAGCAGGCTACAGCAAATGAATATGTATGTGTATGAGTGTGTATGTATGTATGTATCTAGTCTCTGTGTGTCTGCCTGCCTGTTGTGGCCTGCCGGCGGCCAGTGGAGCTGGCAGCAGAGTCGGACAGTGAGGAGTTTGGGGAGGAACATGGGCCAGTCCTGAGGGCTGAGGAAAGCTCAGACGAGGGCTGTGTGTCAGAGACAGAGAGGGAGCTAGACAGCAGCGAGGCAGAGGAACAGCTGGAGCCTGTTCCCAGTGTGCGCATGCGCAGAGCTGCCAGATGACAACAACTACTAAGAAAGCAGGATTGACTTCGGAGTAAAGCCACAACTTGGAGGTGATTGGCCCCTCCCATAGGAAATAAAAGAGGAATGAACGGGGAGTGGGATTTTGAGGGAAACAATTTGTTCATTCAATCATGTCAAGAGTGGAAAGTTCTAACTATAAGAGACTCTGTGCCAAGTTTGATCTTGCCCTGCATTTGGAAACTAATTATTTGGCAGCTCACCAAACGAGATAAGGTTCGTGTTGATAAATAGTCCTCTGAAAGACTGTTTGCTAAGCCTTGCGGACTGTGAATGAAAGGAATTCACAGTCCTGTAAATAAAAAGGAGTTTGGCCAGGACCAAGACTCTGCTTCTTGCTGTTTAAGGAAGCCTGGGTCAGAACACTGCCTGCCTACCTCAAGATCATGATGTACTCAGTGTTGGATGGTAGGGGTGTTTTCGATAAGAAAATGTTTACGAATTTTGGGGATGCTATCTTGAATTCAATAAACAGCAATGACATCAAAACAAAACAAAAAGTGCTGTAATTTTATAAACTTAATCTCTGGCTATAACCCAGGATATGAACATGAGCAAGTCTAAGCAGCAAGGAAATAGACTCTGTGGATAAGGGTAGGTTCAGGTCTACTAGTGCAGTATTACACACCCCAAGTTTTCCTATTTTTGCTTTACTCATCACAATGGTGACTTCATACAAACAAAGTCTTTTCACTGGACCTTTAATATAAGTGGGAGCATGAGCTCTCAGCTGCCTTCCACCTTGTTTTCGTACAAGAGCAAGATCAATAATTGTTCTGTCAGGAGAAAGGAAGTGTAAACAAATTATTTCATAATAATTATGTGACCTTTTCCTCTGGTGCTTTCTAAAGTGAGGAACTGAATAAGCAAAGACATTGAGAATTATGTTGTAAATAGCATTAGGCCTTGAAGGAGATCTGGGGGAGGTAAAATGAGCCTAGAATAAATCTCTCCAAGACAGAGATGTTCACCAGTAAAAATGGGACACCCATTAACATTGGACCCAGCAGTTTCTCTGGACAGGCAAAGCTCTTCCTGGGGGAAGTTCACAACTTAGAAGACCCCCATGGACTCTTGGCTCCTGAACAGCAGGTGGAAGACGTGGCCAGGAAGGTGCACCAACTATGATCTATCTGAACCAGTAGTTCATACTGAACCAGTTTAATCTTTGCTCAAATGGTCTACACAGTAAGTCACTCTATAGCAGTGGTTCTCAACCTGTGGGCCGGGACCCCTTTGGGGGTTGAACAACCCTTTCACAGGGGTCGCCTAATACCATCGGAAAACACATATTTTCAAAAAAATATGGAAAACATAAAATAATTTTATGGTTGGGGGTCGCCACAACATGAGGAACTGTATTAAAGGGTCGTGGCATTAGGAAAGTTGATACCCACTGCTCTATAGGAAGCTGCCTTTAGAGATGAGCCAGAAGCTGCAGTTAGTACAAAAGACAGCAAGATTACTAGTGAGACGACTTTACCAATCCAGAATAAGCCTAGATTAAAGTAGGCTTCCAAGCCCAACTCAATGAGCTATCTTGAAAACCTTACATGTTGGAGCACCATGATAACTCAGGCAACGCAATGCCATAACAGAACTTGCCTGCATTGTCTAGTTATCTAGGGGGACCAGCTGAGAGACCCCATTCCTAGTGGGATATGGGAGAATAACATGGCACTACAATCCTCATTTTATGGAATTCTCAGCCTTGAAAAGATATATGGAGCCCCTTTCCTTCCTACATTTCAAAAGCACGTGAAATGGTTCTTTTTCCAACAAGTGTTTAATTCTAGCTGACTGGAGAGAACACAATAGTTTTGATGACTGTGCATGTCGTTAATTTATTGTTTCACTGCATTCATTTAATTATATTGCAATTTATATTTCATCTTTGTTGTTTGCTACCAGAGTATTTTGGTAGGGCTAGAAAGGTCAACCACGTAAATAAGTATACTGTCCTATCCTTTCCAGTTTTTCTTTGATGTCATTCCTCCTTTATCCATTCCTCTTAACACTACTGTAGTCATGATTTATCCCTGGAAGCATTTTGAACTGCACATCTCTGCATGGATCTCTTTCATGTGTTCCTTCAAACAAACAAACAAACAAACAAACACCCTTGAATTCTGGAATCAGAGCAATAATATGTTCCAGTGATCTGTTTCAGTTAAACAAGCCAGCAACTTCAAAATATGTAATCTAATAATTTCAGAGGCCCACCTGATTAGAAAAAAAAATAATTTCATTATCTTCACCCATTCAATGGATGTTTATGTACTGAATACCAGTACGCTATACCATTTTGGGGTAACCACCATTCTGCAAAGCACAAAACAAAACAAAACAAGAATGAAAAATAACAGACAAAAGAAACAAAACATGGGAGATAACAGAAACAAATTCATTTACTGTATTCTCCATACCTTTCTATCTTTTTGCAAACCATCATTGTTTCCACCACATGCATGTAGTACTTCATATATTTATTTGTACACTTGTCACCTCTTTGCTTTTTAGGATATCATCAACTCCACCCAAGCACGATATTCTCAATCTTCCTGTTTCTCTTGACCCATTAACTTTTCCTTCCTGTATTTGTTTCACAATTTGATGTTTCTTGTCATTGTTAGTTGCGAAGTTGTGTCTGACCCATTGTGACCCCATGGACAACGTTCCTCCAGGAAACCCTATGGACAATGTTCCTCTAGGTCTTCCTGTCCTCTACCATCCCCCGAAGTCCATTTAAGCTCACGTCTACTGCTTCAGTGACTCCATCCAGCCACCTTATTCTCTGTCGTCCCTTTCTTCTTTTGCCCTCCATCTTTCCCAGCATTAGGTTCTTCTCCAGGGAGTCCTTCCTTCTCATTAGGTGGCCAAAGTATTTGAGTTTCCTCTTCAGGATCTGGCCTTCTAAAGAGCAGTCAGTGTTGATCTCCTCTAGGACTGGCCGGTTTGATCGCCTTGCAGTCCAAGGGACTCGCAGGAGTCTTCTCCAGTACCATAGTTTTATGCTTATTAATGCTGTTTATATGACCAAATCATCCCAACATATTTTGATCATTCACTTTTGTAATTGATCCACATTCATTCTTGACTTTCTCTCTCCTTGTTGTACCACACACAATGCTTATGATTCCAACACCTATAGCATTCATCTTTATTTTGTTTCTCTTGAAATAACCAAGTCTCTATAAGAGCAGAAGCACTGCACTATACAAGTAGTCCTCGTTTTTATGACTGTAGTTGGGGAGCATCGTAATTGTCATTGCTAAGGTGTCATGGTTATCAAGCGTGATATTAGGCAATCACACCACAATTTATTAAATGAGGATGTTACATGGACACCATTTGCAACCTCCTGCCAGCTTCCCCATTGACTTTACTTGTTGGAAGCTGGCAAAGAAGGTCACAAATGGTGATCACGTGACCACAGGACCCTGCAACAGCTGGAATTCTAAGGACCAGTCATAAGTATACTCATTCATTGCTGTTGCAGGTTTGAACAGTGACTGAATTAGTGGTCATTAACTGAGGGCCATATATACGCATGCAGTTTTGCTCCTTTCCATTCTGTGCTTCAGACAAATGCAGGCCGCTATTTTTCTTCTAACACCTTAAAAGGTTTCAACTCGTTTCCCATTTTAGCAAACATTCTGCCAACATACACACATTTATCTATTTGCTCTGGGTTTTTTTTTTTTTTTTTGCCATTTAAACATAACTGGCAATTATTCATTCCATTTTCCCTGTTAAAGAAGGTCTTTAGTACAGTACATTAGTCTTCAATACTTCAGATCCAAATTCTTCACTGCATCTTACAATCTATTATCTATACCACAAATGAGCAGGATTCTCAGACAGCATAAATCTAAAGATAAACACATCCCATTGAATTATTCTTTTCCACATGTTTGTAGGAATAGATTTAAACCATATAATAGAAAAAGATTCTTTTCTAACCAGATACTACATAGTCACAATTCTTATTCATTTTTTTGGGGGGTGGGGGTATTTCCGAGTGGCCTAATCATTTTTTTTACTGCATTTTCTCTTCTCATTTCTACCACTAAGTAGTTCATGTCAACCAATGAGCATTTTTCGCGTGGATTGCGTTCATTCAGAATGTTGTACAACTTGTCCAACTCTCTGTGTTCACTGCAGAATAACCTGCGACTATCACTGATTTATGAAGCGTGGCTTCCATATGCACTCAGAACAGTTTAGTTGCTACAAATTCTTGACATAGCTTTAGCCCTTTTACTCATTCTTACGACCATTAAATGATATATTTTATTCTAGTTGTATTTCAAACTACAGTCAGATATATGCCATGGTGAGCCCATGCATAATTTACCTGGCTGAGCCCATGCATAATGACTTCTGCCATTCATTCTGCTATTAAGACTTTTATTATAATGCTTTTAAATAAGAGAATCTGGGGATTAGGTTAACAAGCTTTATGGTACCTGCTAATGGTAAGTTTTGGCACATTTTAACTTGCATATTCTGGCTAATATGGAAGCAAAACTAAATTTTATCCAAACCATGCCCCTGCTCATCTATGCAAGCTAGTATTTTGAATTTAGATATTGTTGTTCACATGCCATCAACTAGGAGATACAACATATGCAGCATATTGAATTACCACTAGTTAGGAATTTTTACAATTCTGATCTCACAATAATGGATAATCGAACCGCGAACAAGTTTAATAAATTATTATCGTCATAAAAATAAGTTATTATTTGCAAATAATATATCAAATACCCAAGCAAACTACATTCCTTTTACAAATAACTCATCTCATGTCATTGTTTGCAAGTCCATTGTCCATTCAATGCAAGAACTAAACCTGTCTCTATGACTCAGAGGAGGCAAAACCACACTATTGATAGATGAACTCTCATCTTCAAAACACTCCTAATCACAGAACTAGAGACAAAACAGAATAGCAATAAAACGTTAACCTTGGAGGAATTATTATATTTAACCATCTATTATCACCAAGCTTTACATTAATATATCCAATGCCATGTAAAATGAGGATTAGAACAAAGTTTGAACTACTGGTTAAGGCACCAGGGGAGACTATGAGTTCTAGTCCCAATTTAGGCATGAAGCCAGATGGGTGACTTTGGGCTAGTCATTCCCTTCCAACCCTAGAAAGAAGGCAAACCACTTCCAAACCCTTGACAAGAAAACTGCAGGGAGGACAGCTGGACTATTCAATCACTGTTTTAGACTATTAAAAAAATCCGCCAATTGTGGAATTTAATAAATTGAAACCATTGGAAAATTAACTTTTTCCATTGGATGATAAGTTATTGTCATAAAAGATTACTTTTAGAAACCAGTCCTTGGTGCCAAAACAGTTAGAGGCCACTGGCATATTCTATTTCTATTACTATTTATACCAGTGATGGCAAACATTTTCGGCAATCAAGTGCCGAAAAGGGAGCATGCATGCTTGTCTGGGCCGCAACCCGGAAGAGAAGCTGCCCAGGAGGCATGCGCGCATTGGGAAATGAACTACCTGTTTCCAGCACGTGCATGCATTCTGGCCAGCTAGTCTTCCAGTTACTGGTGCGCATGTGCTTGTGCGCGTGATGATCACCTGGCTGGCACACATGCTCACACCGGAAAACGGAAGACCAGGTCTTCCAGTTTCCAGCACTGCCCAAGCAGGGAGGTCAACTGATCGTCGCACATGCATGCACACCAGAAACCTGGAAGAGGAATGGGCAATGCTGCGCATGCCAGGCGACATGGCTCTGCATGCAACGTCAGGCACATGGGCCATAGGTTCACCATCACAGATTTATACTATACAATTTTCTCTAAACTATACATTACTATTATTATACTATATTATATTATTGCTATATGATACTATTTCTTCTACCAGTATACTATTACTACTATAACCACAACTATTACTAATATGCTATAGTGTTTTACTCTTACAGACCTTGGTCTACTTTAAGTCTGGGATTTCTTCTATTGTTATTTTCTTCTTTATTAATTGGCAGCCGGTAAAGCATTGGCATCTCCCCAGTGTTGTGCTTGGCTTGGCTTGGCTGCGCCTCTCCTTTTTCCTCCAGACCCTTTAGTCTCTGTGAAGAAAACAACCCTTCTTTTATTTGCCTGCTTTCTCTGTTGTTGTTGCTGCCGCTGAGCTTCCCAAACACACTCTTCTCTTGTCTCCTCCTCTACCTGTTTCAAGATAAAGTAATTCTGCTGTGCTGATGATAGGGAAAAAGGCTCAGATAGGGACAGAGAAAGACAGTACTGATGCCTGAATTTTTTCTCTGCAGCTTGGACTTCCATAGGGACCACCTAACTTTGATTGTTTCTATTTTGTAAGAAAATGTGGCAGAATAGATGAGATTTGAGTTCCTTCTAATAATTGAAACCTCGGGGGCATGACTTCTCTCTCATGGTGCCCACCCTTTAGAGTAGTATTCTAAAAGTCTGTATGTTTCACACTCTGATGATGTTCTTTAAAACATTGGAAGCTTGATATTTTCCACCAAGCTGTGGGACGAGGTGGTAGGCGGGGGTCCTGTAAGATTTGATTGGGTATAATTTTGTTCTGTTTTATGTAGTCTTTCTACATTCTATAGGTGCATATTATTTTTTGTTTATTGTTCTGGTTTTTGCTCTTTATTATGTAAAATGCCCAGAGTCCAGCATTGTTTGAGTTTACCTATGCAAACATATAAACAGCCAACAAACAAATAAATAAAAGTGTATTGAATTACCAACTAAGTTTTTATAAGAGACACAGGGTCCAATTTAATAATGTGGTCATTATAATTCTTGGTTATTTGCTTTCCCCTTGCTCTCCTGCCTTGGGCATAAAGGCATTCTGCTATTATAACCTCAGCAGTTTCTTCCCTCACCCTCCTCCAATTGTAAGGACAATCCATAAAGTTCCTCAGTGCATTCCCTGTAATAGTATAGCACAGAACTGTTACTCAAGGCATATTTGTGACTGTGTCGCTTTTCTGTGGCTCTCCATTCTCAAAATCAAATCATAATCACCTTCTGGTGAATGTTGACAATTCATCCATTGTAAGACTGAATCTCAATCCTAACTATTGCTATCAGCAGCTTTAATTCATTAGTTAAGAGCCACAGTGGCGCAGTGATTAGAGTGCTGTACTGCAGGCTACTTCTGCTGACTGCCGGCTGCCTGCAATTTGGCAGTTTGAATTCTCAGCAGGCTCAAGGTTGACTCAGCCTTCTATCCTTCTGAGGTGGGTAAAATGAGGACCCAGATTGTTTGGGGCAATAGACTGACTCTGTAAACTGCTTAGAGAGGGCTGTACAGCACTGTGAAGTGGTATATAAGTCTAAGTGTTATTACTAATGATACCTTGGGTATAGATGCTACCCCATATTCAAGTGATCTGTCAGGTTTCTGAAAGATGCCCTAATTAATTCATGAGCCTGAAGCCAAGTTTCAAAAGAAAGCCAGTCATTTATTAGGAACACCATTTCGGCAATACCACATTGCAGTCAGATCTAAACCTCATTTGAATTATGATTGAACTTTACCCCTGTTTCTTCCCTCCCCTCAGTCTGTGTCATAAATCACGTTCCCCAACGAGGTGCATGCCTCACAAGCCTGCTGTAGTAATCCGAGATTTGACTTTAGCCAAAGGTATGCATGGAATGTGTTCCCCACTTTCCTCACCATGGCAATTTATGCAAATATGCCAATGCTTTATGAGTTGACATGATCAGGAGGAAAAAGAACCGGAAGTTTTCACCCAACACATCTGGCATTGGCTTTCCAATATCATCAACTAACAGACTGAAGAAACCTTGTCCACAAAGCAATAGAGCAGGTCAGAAATCCAAGGCCTGGTTCTTTCCCAAATCCACCCTGAATTCTGTGCCATTGTAAGCCACAATGCTTGATGGCCCGAGAAGCCCTCGCAAAAATAGAAGCATCCAGATGTCTGTCGAAAACAAAGCAAAACAAAACAAGAAATCAAGTAATCCACCAAAATGATTACGTGAAGCAGGTGTAAGATTCAGAAGGCAAGACAAGATATATAATGTTTTGTGTTCTGCATATGTTCCTCTCCTCCCCTCCCCTCCCCAGAAGCATTCTTTCCCTCTTTTTTTGTCAACATTAATCTGCACAGATGGCAAAACATCCTAATCTCTGCTATGGGCTGAAGGGGTGGCAGCAGCGGGGGGGGGGGGGGGATTTTTAATGAAATGAGAATTTCAAGGTTTATGCAGAAAGCATTAGAGATGCTATTAATTTTGTTTTCTGAGGCCCAAACTGCATTAGCTGTTATTTGGCAGACTCTGTATTGTCAGGACTATTATTAGTGTCCTATTCAGAAGGAGGGTCAGTTATGGTCCAGCTTTGCTGGCACTAAACTTTGGCCTTGGTATCAGGGAGGAAGGAGAAGTCCAACTTCTTGATAGGTGTTTTTACTGTTTATAATATATGGAGTTATTAACAGAACTTAGAGGTCCTTCTTCTTCCAAAGAACTCTAGGCAGTGTAGTGTGGTATAATTGAGTATAGAGCATAGAGGAGGTATTCTGCCAGTTTGGACTGGTTTACCCAAATCGCGGGTGGCTCCGCCCATCCACCCCGTCTCTATGGCATCCCATTTAGGCACTTTTTTTTTTAGCTAAAGTGCAGGTGCAGAAGGCTTAGTGAATGTGGGGACAGGACATGCTCACATTTGTGAACTGGTAGGGAAGGTAAGTGAATACCACTCCTGATAAAGCGGGATGACTGAGTGCAGTACTACTAATGTAGTAATAGTTGTGAGTTCAAAAGGACCCCCAAGTCAGGAACCATCTTTTCTTAAGAAGCATGATGCCATCAAATGCTACTACTGGAGCAGATGTTAACCAATGACCCTGATATCTACCTTGGCTCACATTTTCCAGAAGTGTTTACAAATGGCTATCAGGCTTTTCCAGAAGATGTTGCACAATCTGCTCTTTTAAGGCTTGTGCTGGCTGAGCATATGCCATCACAGGTACTTTGAATTCGATGTCCTTCTAATGTAGAGACTGCAATTTTCATCATGAACTAACAGTGACAGGAGTGGAACTGTGTCACCCTAAGCTTAGTTGTCCCCCTATGTATGCTCCCTGTGAAAATACTGTAGGGAGCTGGATTCCTCAATTAAGCTGGACACTTATTTTCTGGTGTTTATTTTACATGATCTGCTCTGTGTAATATTACGATATTAAAATATGCATCATATGGTCACTGACTGATTCAATGGCAGCCCAAGTCCAGCAGGTATTCAAAAATGGGCTTCCATTACTATTCTCTGCTCCATTAAGCACCGTGCATTTTAGCTATGTTGCTATTATTAGTCAAAAATCACTCATGCTTGCTATTGATACATCATTAACAACCAATTTCAGCACATAATGTGCTAGCCATTGGTACACAATAGCAGACTATTTGTGAATGGTATGGCAAGCACGTCAGCACCTGCTTTCCATTGATGGTAGGTGGCAGGACTATTTAAAGCCAATCCTTCAGCTCTACATTATCTCACGAGAGTGATACGGATTCTTTTCAATATTGAAGCTTTAAAATATTGACACAAAGGCAAAATCTTTTTCCTGGCACACTAGCTCTCCAGTTGCCAGACGTTTTTCATGTTGTATATAGAAGAACACAGAAAAACACACACGCTTTGCTAGAGAGAAATTCCCTGAAGATGGATTCCAGCATGAGTCCGAAAACTTGGAAGACAAAACCTCTGGTCCCGGTGTACCGACCCAGATTGGATCATGCAACATTATCCTGGAACAGGTATATGTATAACATTATCCTTTTTCATTTTTCCTCAGGATTGTATTATGTCAGTGGGATTCTTTATTGCAATACAAACATCCATATAGTACACAATATGAATAAATAATATAAAACAGCTATATGAATTGTTTGGAATTCTTTCTCTTTCTCCCTCTCTTAGTGTCATCCTGCTTAGGTTAACCATTAGTTTGATTGTCTCAGTGGTGATAATAACAGGTTGTTGGTATGGTTGATTAAAACTTTCACCTTTATTTATGAATCCATTTATATCTACTCTGGCGAGATATTAATGAGGAGCTGTTATTAGCACAGCTGATTCCTAGAATATTTAGATAATGATTCAATTGCCCTGAACTGTTGCCATGGCACACTTTTACAACAGCAAGCAGAGTTTCCCTACCAATTTGCCCACAAGCACAATGTGAAACAGTAATTCGGGGAACTTCATTTTCACTGAAGATCAGGGGAAATGAATATAAGATAGGTCAAGAGGGATAGCCCGCAGGAACAAAAGAATGGAGTAATTACAGCTTCAATATTGCTGCCCCTTGCTTTTACCAAAGGAAACGCCTGCATGAGGTTATGCAGAGAGTCAGCAAAGGAAGCCACAGGAGAAATTTTCAGTAGAGAGTGAGTGTCAAAGCTCTGGCCAGGACAAGCTCAATGGAGAGAATCTACACTGCTGACAGAAAACAGCAAAGCAATATAGTAAATAGTATTTTATGTTGAGGTAGCATTTCTTCAGAGTAAGCAGACTGCTTCCCATATATTATTTCAATAATCCTTGAAACAAATGAAAGCAAAGGATGTGTGTGTGTGTGTGTGTGTGTGTGTGTGTGTGTGTGTGTGTGTGAGAGAGAGAGAGAGAGAGAGAGAGAGAGATAGCTTTTTGCTGCCTACTTGAAAATTGTTGGAGAAGTCTGAATGGAAGAAGAAACCATAGAAAAGGGTTTCTTCTTTGAAAGCATAACATTTATCTCTGTCTGTCCATCTGCCTCTCCTTTCAGTGTGAATATGTGGAGCATATAATGAGTGTATATAAACACGTGTATATACACATATTAGTTTAGCTAATCTTTAGCTCTATCAAGATCAAAACCAATGTCTCAGCACTCCAATTCATGAACCTTTAAGCCATGACACTAAGAAAACAATCTCTAAATGAGGTAGGGGTAGGCAAATGCTGCTCTAAGGATCACGAGGAGGTCTCATACATTTTCTGTATATGATCCATAAATTCTCTCATCTCATATATATTAGTCAAATTTATGCAGCCACCCGCCTCACAAGAAGTGATTCATCTAAAAAGAGCCGTGATGGTGCAGTGGTTAGAGTGCAGTACTGCAGGCTACTTCTGCTGACTGCCGGTTGCCTGAAATTTGACAGTTCGAATCCCACCAGGCTCAAGGTTGACTCATCCTTCCGAGGTGGGTAAAGTGAGGACCCAGATTGTTGGGGGCAATAGTCTGACTCTGTAAACTGCTTAGAGAGGGCTGTACAGCACTGGGAAGTGATATATAAGTCTTAAGTTCTATTGCTATATGTTCTTCATCCTACAGTTTCCAGTTCCAACATATTTGGAGGGCATCAAGTTAGATAAGGTTGGCTTAGAAGACTGCTATTAAATAGTACTGGAAATATTATTCCCATTATTATGATTTGTGTGTATGTAGGGTGTGTGGGGCCGAGACAGACTGGCTTCCCTATTACCTCCTAGATAGTTCATGTAGAAGTGAGATGTTCATTGGGGAGCTCTTCAATTCAAGCTTAGTATTGGAGCTCATACACTGTAGTAGTTTTATATGGATTTTTTTGTGTGTTTATTAGAAATAAGGTTTAAGGGCACTATTGAAGCTTAAGATTTCAAATGTTCACTGTGATATGCCTCCATGCGTTCATGCCGATAGTTGACCCCCCCCCCCTTAACTTGCAAGTTCTCTTAATTTTGTAATACTGAGCCTACTGCATTCAAGCAGAAAAACTACAATAAAACAAAAGTTTAACTCTACTTTAAGCATTGATGCCATATAACAGTCTATTGTACAATTCTTTTATTTTTAAACATAGACATGAATTTAGAATGGAACAGATAAGTCTTGGAGCTGGCATAGGTGTAAACTGCAGTTAGTTAACCATAGTTTGTTGCAATAATAGGCAATGTTTTAATGATCAAGTTCTGCCATCCAAATCTAGTTTTGCAAGGTTATATATTTTCATGGTTGATTGAATAAGCCAGTTAACCTTGTTCACACAAGATACTAGGCTGTATGGCATGGCTTATATGCCACTAAGGCTAGCTTCACAAAGCAGGTTACATCATGCAGAATTGTAGCTTAGTTTGGAAAGTGTGAGCCATCAAGATTTGCCTGCAAAGTGTGAATTCAAGAAATGGAGTGGAAATAGTTAAGAGAGAAGAACATGCTCCCTAAAAAGCTGTACAAATATTCCTTAGCTTATGACTATTCACTTAATTTGATTGTTCAAAATTATGACAGTGTTCAAAAAATTACTTAGAACTGGTCCTCGCACTTACAACTGTCATAACATTCCCCACAGTCATGTTTTGGGCACGTGGCAACTAGCACGCCATTTGCAACCGCCATTTTTTTTTGGGGGGGGGGAGGCTCTTCAGGCAAGCAAAATCAATGAAGAAAGCTGGATGTGCCTAATAGCCATGTGATTCACTTAACAATTGTGGCAAAAAAAGATTTTAAAATTGGGCATGGCACACTCAATGACCCCAACATTTAATGATGGAAGCTTTAGTGCCAATTTTGGCCACAGATTGAGGGTTTCCTGTAGGGATTAAATTAAATAAATTTTACATTCTCCCCCGTCCTGTACCCCCAAGCAATATTCTTTGCTAATCCCTCCAGGTGTCTATCAAAGTAGCAGAAGGAGGAATAGGAAAACTACACATAAATATACATTTGATAAATGCATTAAAACCTTTGCATAACTGTTGATATCACACATATATTCTGTTTGCCAAGAAACTGAATTATAGTTTTCAGACTGCATTTTAAAGAAGCCCATCCAAGTTAGAAATACAGTGTTCATTGTAAGTACCTTTTTTGCATTTGATAAAATATTCAGTCCCCAGCAATTATATGTATATGAAAGAATCCATGTGCTGTAGTTCACAGACAATGCAAAACTATTCATCTAGCTTTCTCTAAAACAAATTATTTTTCAACAAAGCTCTTATGAAAATCAGCAAAGCAACCCAGAGTCTGATTTTCAATATAATTTGGCAATTTTTGTCAATGTAAAAGTCACACCTCTTTTTTTTTAATTAAAGAAATAAATAACTGGAATTGCTTATACAATCAGGTGATATTCAGGAAAACAATCCAGGAGAAATGTAAGCCTGTTAAACATTTCCCACAATTAACCGAATTGTAAATACAAAACCCTTGTCTGAAAAATTGTGTTACTATAATGCAAACAACTGTCCAATTTCAGTGTAACTTTGAATTACTGTCTATCATAATCTCCTGGAAATTCTCTAGAGATAAAAGACAAGAGGTAGAAAGCTGAAAGCAAAAGTAGCCATGATAGGCAATTGTGGGTGTGCCATCAACTTGTAATGCAGGATTGCTATCTCATTCTGTGCTATTTTGTGGTTTACATGATGTACAATGACAATAAAGACTATGCTATGCTAAGCACTCACCGTTCTTCTTCTAATAATGGTTTGTTTTGTCTAGTGTTTATGGCACCAGGCTAGAAAGGAAAGACCATGAGTTCAAGTCTTAGCCATGATAGTTAGTTGGGTGACCATGGGCCAAGCACTCTCTCTTAGCCCAACCCACCGCACAGAGTTGTTCTTGTGGGGAAAACAGGAGGAAGAAGGTTTGTTGGATATGTTCACTGCTTTAGGTTATTTGTAAAAAATAATAAAGGCAAGAAATAGATAAATAGCTAGTTAGTTAGTTTCTGGAATTTTCTATGATAGTAACAAAGCAAGAATTCACATATATGTGTGTGTGTAGATGTATATGTGTATATTGTGTGTGTATGTATGTGTGTATATATGTATGTCTCTCTGAATCTCTAACTTATACTGTGTACAACTGCAATCCCACAGAAGATGCAATGCATGTTTGAACAGACCATGAAGTTTCCAAGAGATATATTTAGGTATTTTCTCCCATCCACTTCTAACCTGCATCTCTAAAAGGGAAGCAGAGGCACTAAATAAGTTTTCAAGATTAAGAATATGTTTTATTTATATACAATGGCAAACATGTCAGTTTGTAAATTCTGGGAGACATAATTCATAACACCAGCATATAGAGTGTGTTTCCATTTTTAGGATAAAAGGGAATGTTTGAGGATTTTGGATAAGGAACTTTTTGTTATTGTATTTGGAGCATGATTTAATTGTAGCAAACAATGCTAACATTTATCATAAAATCATATTGTTGCTTCTGAATCTAAGTAATTAAAATGAATTACTGATAAGTCTGAATCATATATAATCCTGCATAAAATTACACACACATCCCTTCACAAGAATTAGATTTCAGTTTTTATATGAGAAATGTAAATTTGGAAGCATCGGGAAGT
Organism: Natrix helvetica; assembly: GCF_964273705.1. Taxonomy (NCBI): domain Eukaryota; kingdom Metazoa; phylum Chordata; class Lepidosauria; order Squamata; family Natricidae; genus Natrix; species Natrix helvetica. The sequence continues at coordinate 224,333,890 of NC_138548.1, forward strand.
AACACTGGAAATGGTTTTACCATTTCTATGAGGAAAAGGCTGGATAAAATGTATTGTGTCGTAGCAGAGCCATATAGTGATCCAAGAATTAGATAGGAATCTGAACAACAAGTCAAACGTCTTCCTAATTAAAAAAAAATAAGTCCAGTACTCACAATCAGTCCAGCATCTTTTTTGCACTATGAATCATGTACAACTCCCAATACCCTTCCTATGACAGGCACTTTGAAATGGAATTGACAAGGAAATGCTACAGGGAATAGTGCTGGCAGAGAAAGAATTTGATAGGAGCAGAATTGCAAGCCGAAGATAAAGAAAAGAACAATAGCTGCAAGGAACCTCTGTATCAATTTGAAGAAATGTCTCTACCCCTTTCATTCAAAGCAATTTACACTAGAACTTTCTCTAGACACAGGAGACTCAATTTCCATTAGAATTTAAAACTCTGTAGACTATCCCTTTTATTTCCAATAAAATACTTCTAGAAAGTCCAAGAGCAAGACAATGATAGCTTCCCATACTTTGTGAAGGAAAGTGCACAATGATGTTAATCTGATCTATTTTATAAAATAGATATTTATATAAATATCTGCTTTGTAAAATAGATATTTATATAAATTAAAAAAAACGGAGATGCATTGTTTAGAAGGGTTTTGTTTTGTTTTGACTCATTAGGGAATATGAACAAGTTGGCCTGAATGTTTTTGTTTCTTTTGCTTGATCACCCAGTCATTCCAGGACATTGCAAATCAAAATTGTTCTTTGAGAATGTTGCCAAGGATTCTCAGTCAGCCAGATCGAGTTATCTGGAAGTTGAACTTTGGCAACTGGACTTCTTTTCTTTTCGGTTTGATGTGCTTCACTGCTGACTTCACTACTTTCCTCAGTCGAAGCAACTTAGTTAGGGGGATCCCATCTACGTCTTCCAGGGGGCATGGATTCATTTTTCACCTACTCTGACTAGCCTCATTACATAAGTGATCTTTAAGAACGCAGGCAGTCTTCCAAGTCTGGGATTCCACAGGTTCAGCTTCTTCAGAGTCAGAAGGAAAGATCTTGCTTTGTAGCAAGGGCTTAGCACCTGCAGTGCCATTGCTGGTGGAAGTCATATGAGTTACATTTTTCCCCGAACGCCATCACTCTGCTAAACAAATAATTTCCTCACCATTGTCAAACTATTCACTAAGGCTGCATTACTATTACTATTAGTTCTTCTCATCGTTCCTATCACCCATCTCCTCCCACTTATGACTGCAGGACTGTATCTTTGTATCCTTACGATTTATATTGATATTTATTGTTTCCTGATTGCTTATTTGTACCCTATGACTACCATTAAGTGCTGTACCTTATGATTCTTGATGAATATATCTTGTCTTTTTATGTACACTGAGAGCATATGCACCAAAGACAAATTCCTTGTGTGCTCAATCACACTTGGCCAATAAAGAATTCTATTCTATTCTATTCTGGATTAAAGTTATGGTTCAGGAATCCAGAGCCAAAGGTCCACAGAGTTCTAGTCCAGTTCACAGCCATAAGAGATCGGAGGCAGGATTGAAAAGGAAGGCAATCAACAATTCACATATCTGAGAAAAAGTGGCTGAGGTAAAAGCAGTTAAACAAGAGTGGTTCAGTGAGTGAGATAAGCTCACCCAAGTCATGAAATCCGAGAGCAGAGCAAGGATGCAGGAATGCAGATATGATGTGGAATAATGGCTTCCAATGCTGAGTAAAGTCCTGGAGATTACTCCTAAATTCATCCCATTAGCAGGCATAGCTCACACAGAAACATTGCCATCCTTGCCATCCTAGGTGTTCCTTCAAAGTTACTACTGCATCTGGGCCTAGGCACCCAGCCAGGATCTGGCCCCACATTTTCTGAGTCTGCCTTTACCTGTTTTAATTATTTTATTTTCCTGGTCTGTTTCAGGTGATTCTTGACTGGTAGTTGTATGGATCAGGGCCTTCAACCAAAAGGAAGGTGTTGGTGAATTTATGATTGCCCCATCAGAGATGAACTGAATCTTGGCAATTCCACAAATGTGTGTCTGAGACCAGCCCAGAACGGTGAAGGTTAGGACCCAAATCTAAATTTATATTCATTGAATTAATAACTAAATTAATAGCAATAGAAACAGTGCTTAGATTTATGTATTGCTTCACAGTAATTTACATCCCTCTCTAAGCAGTTTATCGAGTCAGCATATTGCCCCCAATAATCTGGGGTCCTCATTATAAAGACCTCGGAAAGACGGAAGGTTGAGTCAATCTTGAGGTGATCAGGATCAAACTCCTGGCAGTCAGCAGAATTAGCCTGCAATACTGCACCACCACGGCTTCTTTTACAGCTCAGTAATTAAAATTCAGTAACTAAAATTATTGAACTGTAAAATAAAATACTATATGAAAGGAATTAAGCTCCTAACTATATATACTGCATCCATATAATATTTAGATTTCAAAAATAAGGAAACCCATTAGATGGGAGCCAGGAGATATAAAAAAATAACAATATATTTAATGGTATATATGGTTTAATATACTGACTTTTTTTCTCATTTGCAAGATGCCCTTTCTCAAAGAAACATAGAGGCATACATGTTCCCCTTCCAATAGAATCAACAGTGAAGAGAAGATGGGGCAAAGAAAGGAGGAGAATGAATATGGGTTCTGGAACTGAATAGAGAGAGATGGCCTTGAAAAAGAAATTAAATGGCTTAGGTAAACATCAACTTAGCTTACACAGACAGAAGAGCATGAGAAAGAAATACAAGATTGTCTTTACAGCACAAGAGGGCAGGGAAAAAGATTTTCTATCAGGCTTTCAAGATTCCATTATTATACCCCTAACTCAATAAGGTAAAGTGTTCCAGTACTTCATATGGTATATGTTTTCCAGTCTACTTCAATCAACTGACAGCTGTACAGTTTATGATTGCTGCCTCTGCAGGAGGTAGATCTGGTTATTTTTAGCTGATTTCAGATCCTAAGTTAGGGTAGCTCTTGTTAATACTTGGATGAGGGACTGACTTGACAACTTCAGGATAAAAGGGGTAGTGACCAATCACACCCATTAGATTGCAAGGAAAGTTGTAGCCACCAGAAGTCAAGCTTCAGGATAGCCTAATTTTTTACATATAGTTGCCACAAGACTTGGTGGCGCAGTGGTTAGAGTGCAGCAGGCTAACTCTGCTCGCTGCTAGCAGTTTGATCCTGACTAGCTTGAGGCTGACTCCGCCTTCCATTCTTCTCAGGTTGGTAAAATGGGGACCCAAATTGATGGGGGCAATATGCAAAAAATGTTTACATTGTAAAAAAGCCCAGAGAGTGCTGTATATTGCAAGTCTAAGTGCTATTGCTATTAGGTCATCTACCCTAAATTGAGAAAATTTCTGGTTGGTAATTGAAGAAAATAGAAGAATCTTGAAGTGTAATGCCATAGTATGAGGATGTCTGTTGAGATTCTCAGTCATCCAGATCATGGTTGTCCCAAAGGTGCTTTTTTTTCTTTCCCAAGAAGCAACTGGACTTTCTGGTTTTTCTTTGAAGATGTTTCACTTCTCATCCAAGAAGCTGCTTCAGCTCTGACTCCCCACCATCCGGTCAGAGCTGAAGAAGCTTCTTTGGTGAGAAGTGGAACATATTCAAAGAAAAACCAGAAAGTCCAGTTGCCTCTTCAAAAAACAACAACACACCTTTGGGACATAGTATGAGGAACTGCTAAAGTTTCTTTTTAAAAAAAATCTGTTTCTTTCATTGACAGCTGATATTCGCTCCTATTTACAACTGAATTCCTAAAGAAGATTAGCTAAGAAAAGAAAGATAAATGGTGAAGGCTGGAACTTCAAAAAATTTCTTTTCCTGCCATACTTCTTGCTTCTCTATTTTCTTTGTCTATTCAATGAAATTCTTCAAAATTTTGAACAGAGATGAGCTGCTTTTCAACTGATAAAAGTTGAAATTAGATGAACTAATAAACAATAGAAGTTTAAGGATAGTTCTGCATTAACAACCAGACTCTAGTTTGACCTTGTTCTACTACTTGTGTTTGGATAATGTTGGATTCCAATATTGCATGGTCACTTGCCCCCAGGGTTCCTATGGCTTCAACACCTTCTATCATTTCCTCTCTGTTAGTGAGAATTAAGTCCAATATGGCTGATCCCCTTGTTCCCTTCTCTACTTTTTGGAAAACAAAGTTGTCTGCTAGGTTTGTTAGGAACCTATTGGATCTTCCACTTGGTGCAGAGTTTGTTTCCCAGTTGATGTCAAGGTAGTTAAAATCTCCCATTACTATTGTGGTGTGCTTCCTACATACCTTAGTTAGCTGACTAGCAAAAAGTTCATCTACTTCCTCTGCTTGGTTGGGTGGCCTGTAGTATAGACCTATGGCAATGTCATTTCCCCCACAACCTTTAATATTGACCCAAATGCATTCAAGATAGTTCTCATCATTGTTGTGCTCTATTTCTGTAGAGACTAGTTATTTCTTATATACAGTGAAACTCCACCTCCTCTTTTATTTATATATGTGTGTGTGTGTGTGTGTGTGTGTGTGTGTGTGTGTGTGTGAAAAAGAACTTGGGATTTGAGCTCAATGAGTCAGCTTGGTACTCTGATATAAATTCACCTTAATTTATCAAGGGGTTGATATTACATGCATATTACAAATAATTCACAGTTGATCCTATATCCCCTTAAAATGGCATGATATTAATTAAAGGCTTTCTAAATTGTGTTGGAAAGACTATAATCAAATTATTATATGTCATCATCTCTGGAAGGAAGGCCATTTTTTGCTATATATTTTTACTGAGTATTTTTTGAGGTAACAGTAAAAATTACAGTTTAATAATTAATGCTAGTGTAGCTTTGGTATTCATTTTCCCTAGAATACATAAGAAATTAAGTCAGCATTTACTGTAAGCAACAAGATGCATTCTACCAAAACACCAAAATACATCTCTGAATCAATCACATTAAATGTAGTAAATCGAATTGATTGAAAAATTAACAACAAAGAATCCCAAAGAATTTCTTAACCAAATATTTTACTTATAACTGCAAAATAATTCCTTAAATATTATTCCTATCTTTTCAAAAAAAAATTAAAGAGCTGTATTAAGGACTCTGGATGGTTAAAATGTTGTAGGTTTCTTCAGTATTAAAAATCTATGATTATTTTTTGTTTACTGTGTTTTGTGCATCATAGTATGCTTAATATTTTTTTCACCCTTCCCCCAAATTATTTTTGGCTTGATCATTCCAACAGTGCATTGTTAAAGCATCTTAACAATTAACTTACCCAAGAAGGAAAAGGTCAAGTGATTAACAGGACATTTTAAATTACCTCTGTTTGTTAGTTGCTCTACCCTGCTTCAAATTGACACTCTTAAAAGTCAGATTCGTTACTTTGTCTCACTTGCAAATGAATTGGATTTACCACTTCGCCAAGCATGAAATTATCTTTTCAATACTAATTCAATAAGTGTTGAAGAAGTTGGAAGCAATTATACCATCCATAAGAAGGCCAGGTTTTTAAATGACATTTTACATTTGCAAACACTAAATACACCACAATTGTCCATGCATAGCATGCAATGACAAGAGAGCTGATGACTAAATTATCTCCAGTCAACCACCAGAGAATTTGGGTTATAAAACTTATTGATCGGGATAAAAGCAACATTCTGAAAAGCTAATGAAATAGACATGCATCTCCCAAGAGTTTGGCTGTGAAATACAGTCACTTTTTCATCATCTCTTTCATATTTGTGTTAGCATTACCAGTCCAGGGTCAAGACAGATAATTGAGTAGACAGTATCACAATTTGCTTCAAAGTTTACTACTACCATCCATTTGCCCATTCCAAGACATCCTGACAACCCCTCCCCCACAAAAAACAAGAACATTAAAATCATAGGCTTCCACTAATATTCCTATGTTTGGATGCCACCATGATAAAAAGAATGCAAGCGTTAATTAATATAAGTGCTACAATTTCTAAAAAATCAAAATAGTTGAAAGCTTTTGGTACTGTTGCTCATTCCTTACGTCAATCTCTCACCACTGGTTGACATGTATGTATGTCCATGTGTCTATATTTACATTTATGCATTGCATTCTACAGTGCACGCAAATGGAAAACTGAATTTGTAAACACATCTTTTTGACCTTGAGAAAGAAAGCCTATCCAATTCTGCTATGAGGACCAAGTGCTTTTAAGCTCATATAGTGGTATCTTAGAACATTGCTGTATCAGTAAATATGCTGCAAAATTAAAGCTGATATTGATTCCTATCACCACCTTCCTGAGTGAAGTGGTTACCGAGCCATCTTTGGACTGTTAAGAGTTAAGTGTGAGCACATAAGAACCATCATGCTTCTAAATGGAATTAACCATAAAAGAGGGCAGAATGACCCAGTGTCATGATGGTTTCTACTGGGTGTCTACAACCCCAACATAATTTTCATGCCTGAGGCACATTTTTAATTCACATATTCAGGGCTATAATACCTCATTAGCTTTAAGATAATGCATTCTAAAAATGCTGAAGGGTGAATCTTAACCTCACATATCCTACCCCAGCTCCCTTTGTCTCCAACATGCCCACTAGCTTTTGATCCACCTCCCCCCCCCCTCTCTCTGTCTATAGATAAAGGTTCCCCTCACACATATGTGCTAGTCATTCCCGACTCTAGGAGGTGGTGCTCATCTCCGTTTCAAAGCCGAAGAGCCAGCGCTGTCTGAAGACGTCTCCGTGGTCATGTGGTCAGCATGACTCAATGCCGAAGGCACACGGAACGCTGTTCCCTATTTTTCTACTTGCCTATTTTTCTACTTGCATTTTGACATGCTTTTGAACCGCCAGGCTCCCTCCGTTACGTGGCGCCAGGGATTGAACTGCCAAACTGCTGACCTTTCAGATTGACAAGCTCAGTGTCTTAGCCACTGAGACACCATCTCTCTCTCTCTCTCTCTCTCTCTCTCTCTCCCTCTCCCTCTCTCTCTTTCTTCTATCATTAGTAATTTCTGCAGAATGCTAACATCCAAACCTAAACAATCTATGCTTAACTAAAAGAAAGAATTTTCAAAGTTAGGATACATCACATTAATCAAAATGATTTAGCACATTAAACTAAAACTGACTGCATTTAAGGTTTTGGTCATAATATTAAATTGTGTTTTAATGAACAAAGGAGAACAAAGGCAATCCCCCTCCACTTTGAAGCCAGACTACCTTTCCCCTTGTAATTCCAAATTATATTATGCAACCCTAATATATAAGCACATGAATGGATAATTTCCTTTTATATAATTTAGTGCAGGTACAAATGATAACCAACATTTTATGATGTGCAGCTGAAAGAAACCAATTATACCTCATGAAATTAAGTAGCTCTTTTGTCTAATGAAGGGCCTGCCTAGTATAAACATTGGCCTCATCTTCAAATGCTTCAGCGCAACAGAAAAGAAATCAGCTACAAAAAAGTACATGACTTGTATTAAGTTCCTCACCTCCCATGGAGGAATGGAGTAGGATGCAATTAGCCCGGATGTGAATTGTTTTATGTTTCTGCAAACTCCAGACATTTTAAAATTAGAACAGGGGCCACAAACTTGGCAATACTCTGCCATTAATGAATGCATGGCCTCCATCCCCTGTGTATAACAATAAATAATACATGAACATATAAAACCGTGGTAGCTGGCAGATGGTTTTGACAGATGGCTAGGCCTATAGGTTTAGACAACTCGAAAACTAGCTCCAGGCTTGACTTTGCTTGTGTGAACCTGCTGCAAACTAGCCCAGGCAAAGGAGGAGTCAACTTTGACAGTGCTCCTCTCTGGCCTGTGTGAACCTCCTCAGTTTTACTGTCTAAAAAGTTCTATGACTCCCTTTAAGTGCCTCTGAATCCCAGAGAGAGCATAACACAGAGTCTGAAAATCCTTGAAAATTAGGAAAATCCTTTGAGAAGAATTTATACTTCGTTAGGCCATCGGGTATCAATTTATTCCTTGGGCTTTTTTTTGGGGGGGGGTTATTATTATATTGTTATTAAAAAAACCGCACCAATTTCCTGTTTTCCTGGACAAATCAGCACAGAGAAACAAGACAAAGAAAAAGCCACACCGTACAATGAATGAAGAGCAATGCATAAAACAAGAAAGGGAAAGGTTGAAAGCAACAAATGGAAACTTTTTGAAAGAAAATACACAGGAAAATGAAAATGCTCATTTTTCTTGTCCAATATTTTTTTTTTTAAAAAAAATCTCAAATTCATCCCCAAAATAAAACTGAATAAAAACTGCACTGCTTGAATTCAGCAAATATAGTCTTGGACTGCCATGAGATTCTACCAGTCAGGTAGGAATCTGTCAAGAGCAAGAAATACTGAGCAACATATATTATTGAATAAAATGGAGGAATTCAAAGCCAGACTTTTAAGAACTAAGCATCCAAAACCCATTGCTTGAATGGTTAATCTCTCAGTTTAGTTATTGTCCTTGGACTGGTATGTCTAGGGCAGTGACGGCTAAAAATTTTGTCCTCACGTGTCAAAATTACATGCATGTGTGCGATAGCATGCATGCATGTGCCCATCCCCAAAATGCAATGTACCCCGCCCCCTGCGCATGTGTGTATGACCCCTCCATGCTCCCCCACCCCCATGCATGTGCACGACCCCCTACCGTGCCCCATTTTGAGCCTAGCAGACCTCCCTGAAGCCCCCCATGCATACATGCATGACCCCCACCCCCTGGGCATGCATGCATGTCTCCCGCATGTGCGATAGAGACCTGAAAATCAGCTGGCCGGTGAGGGGCACACACACATGCGTGTTGGAGCTGAGCTGGGCAATGGCTCGTGTGCCAGCAGAGGGCTATGCGTGCCCCTGTGGTACGTGTGCCATAGGTTCGCCCTACGGGTGTAGGGGAAAAGTATGATTGCAGACAAAGGCAATATTCTTTTTCTTTCTAAATGAAGAAAGAATAGGAGCTTCAAGATGGAATATTTGACAGGAACTGGCCGTGTCAAAGCAATATGCCAACATCTCTGCAGTCTGTCATGCTTAGTTGGCCACAGTGGTCATTTGTCCACTTCAGGACAAAGTGAGCAATGTCTGGGATTGCAGCGGTAACGAAGAGAAGCAAGTGAAACCTCAAAACATGTGACAGTGTAGAAGTGTTGTTTCTCCTTTGAAATCATCATCATCATTTTAGCTGTTAGATACCAGAAACATTGGTAATGGTTTACACCAAGGTCCTCTGTTCCGGCGGGAACAGAGATTCAATCTAATTGGTTGAAGGGTCTGACAGCTCCCTATAAAAGGGCTGCTGTCAGACTGAACCTTTGCTGGATTGTACATGGTTGACTTGTGCTAATAAAGAGCTGTTTGTTACTCTGAAGCCTGAGTGTGCCTTCATTCACTCAATTTAACATTAGCCATAGTCTATCCACTGCAGGATGAAGGCCTCTTCCGCATGTTTCCCACCAATATAGTCCTGAGCTTTCTTTTGCTGATTGGGCCTGTAATACTTGCTGGTTTCTTTCCAATAGCTGGCACAAAGTTACATTTATTGTTTTGGGAAAAAATGTGGTCTTCAAGCGATCTTTCAAGATGATGATGATCTCAGAGAAAGAAAATAAGCCAGGGCAACAACCGAAGAGGAAAGGAAGAGGAGGGAAAGAAGAAAGGATAAAGGAAAGGAATCAAGGGAGAGGAAATGAGAGTAGGAGAGAGGGCAAGAAGGAGAAAAAGAGAGGAGGAGTTGGGGAGAGGGAGGGGAAGAAGAAAAAAGGAAGGAGAGAAGGGAGGTCAGGAAGGAAGAAGTAAGGAGCAGGGTTGTTACAAAATAAGGTGGTGGCAGAAAAGTGATCCCAATTGGTTTTTTTACATTTTTAAGCAGATTGTGATAAATGCTAGAAAGCAACAGATAAATGTTAATAGCATCTACGAGAATGTATATTTGTAAATGTATATGGAAAGGAAAAAAATAAAACTTGATGATGATGGTCCAACGTTTAAATTATCTATAGCTGCCCACTCCTGGACAATTAAAAACATAGGTTAGTATAGACAATCTGAACTAAAATAGCAATAACAGCAAAAGGAAAGCACAACCGGGACCATCTTGTGTCTAGAAAACCTCTCCTCAAATCTTGTTTTAGGCTTTTTCTCTTTTTAAGCTAAGTTTTATGATCCAGATTAATCTAAATGACTTCAATATTTCAAGAAAATTTATATTGAAAGCTGATTTAAAAACAAAACAAAACCCTACTTGGATTACTCCGTTTTTAACTGCCATTCTATGCTATTATGGAAATATTGCCATAAAACAAAACAAAAAGCAAACAAACTAAAAGAAAAACAAAAGAAAAACAAAGCTGAGGCAGCTAACAAGTATCGTAAGGGATTTTGGATTGGATTGGATTGGATTTATTGGATTTATATGCCGCCCTTCTCCCAAGGACTCAGGGCGGCGTACAGCATTAAAAAACACATAGTACAAAAGTTAAAAGGAAATTGGAAACAGTCCAAAAAACAAACCCAATTTATATAACACTCCCATTTTAAAAATTAAATAAAATTAACAGGCCAGGCCGGCTTGCTGGAAAAGCCAACTTTTTAGGGCGCGTCGGAAGGACCGGAGGTTATGCGAAGCTCTGGGGGCAGCTCATTCCAGAGGGAAGGGGCTCCCACAGAGAAGGATCTCCCCCTGGGGCTCCCACAGAGAAGGCTGTCCCCCTGGGGGTCACCAGCCGACACTGTCTGGCCGACGGCACCCTGAGGAGGCCAACTCCGGAGGAGGCCAACTTCTTTTCTAAGAACTGTTAACTCCATCAGGAAAGTTCCATATTCATATTCTACAGAATATGAAACTAAGAAAATAAAAAGTGGTAAAGTTACAGCACTTAATAGTGATTGCATTATATTGCACAATACTGATTTAAAAGCAAAAAGATGCTTTATAGCAGGGGGAATTAGTTTGCAACTTTTTCCTGGAACCACAAATTTGCACAGGTTTAAAAGTCTACAGACCGAAGCTGTGCATGTGCAATCTCCACATGCTCAGAATCACCTGTTTGCTTTCGACTCCAAAGCGTAGTACGACCTTAGTGAAAACCTGACAGGCAACAGAATATTTGACAGGGATTTCTGACACACCAGAGACAAATTTCAGGAGGCTGGCTGCCATCTAGTTTGATGCTTCAACCCATTAGAAAAAAATTTCCTTGTTTTAGGAAATATGTTTTCTCTTGCTGCACTGGAAATTGCAGGAAAGAAAAAGTTCAACCCAAAATTCAACCCCGCTAACGATTAATTAAAAGCAACATGAATATTAAGTAATCAAAAAGGCAGAAGTGGGAAAGGCTTCTCCCCAAATTCTGTTTTAACTATACAGTATTTATTTATTTATGTGGCCACCCATATGTGAGTCACGCACACTGACTCTGAGAAATAAAACCTCAATACAAAACCCCCTAAACTCCCACCACCTTGGTAACAACAATCAAGCCAATCACTTATGGGCTCCTTCTCTCCCTGGGGTCTCCAGACCCCTGGCAAAACCAGCCAATAGAAGATGTAAAAGCAACAGCAACAATTCTCAATAGTACTCGACTCCTCTGCTCGTCATAAAATTCCATACACCATCAGGTTTGAAATTTTAGGCCTGGATAACTGAACTACGCCATCTACATTCCGATCTGAGCTTAGTGCACAAGATAATCTGCCACAACGTCCTACCTGTTAATGACTACTTTTACTTCAACCGCAATAAACACAAGGATTCTCAATAGATACAAACTAAATGTAATCCGTTTTAATCTTGATTGCAGGAAAAACAACTTCAGCAATAGAGTAACAAATGTGTGGAACACCCTACCTGATCCTGTTGTTAGTTCCTCTAACCCCCATACCTTTTACCTTAAGATGTCTACAGTGGACCTTACACATTGCTTAAGAGGTCCGTAAAGGGGACGTGCATAAGCTCACCAGCGTGCCTACCGTCCCTCTCCTACTGACCCGTTTATATGTACCCTTTTTTATGTGTTTATGTGTGCCATTATTTCATGTGTTTTCATATTTGTTTCCTTGTACTTGTTGACAAATAAATAAATAAATAAAATAATTCTTGGATTGTTAGAGGCGTTATGCTTGGAGTCAATGTAAGATAATGATTGACAGTGACGCTGTGGCTGCCGATGATGTCACAGCTCAAAGAAACAGTTCAAATTAAGTGACTTCCAAATAACAGCATGAATTAAAGAGTTGTTATCAGTAACATGCATCCCAATTATGGCAAATAAAATGAAAATAAAAGTGACTCATTTGCTTCTGTATTTGTTAAACATTTGGACATTTGTATCAAGCATGTTAACGTTCCAAACATTTCCCATCAAAGCTTCAGATGATTAAGTCCTCTAAAAATCAATCACAAATCAGTTTTCAGATGACACTGATGTGTTACTGTTATTCATTTCTCCTGCACCGTTTCTAGCACTTAATTTTATATTCCTGCAGGCTTGAAATATAGCTTGTGCCAGAATATGTCCTTTTAGTAATCACCAAAGCAAAGCTTGGCAGTTGTCATAAATTACACTCTCAAGGGGGAAAAGAAACACCAGTAATACTCTGAAATGATTGAACTGCGTGGAATTGAAACTAGCTGTCAGAGAATCCATGTGACCAATCTCTCCCTCTATTTCTTTCCCTACTTTTAAGGCAGGAGGTTACAAGCACTGGAATTATTTGGTGCCAAAATATGCCGGATAAACCAATTATTAATGAAAACATTTTTCAATGATTATAGAATGGTGTGTTGTGGGAAGGAACTTTCAAATGAGAGCTATGGAGGATACAACTGAATAATTTTTATTTACCCACACAAGATTATGAAGTTTAAATAATAGCCTCTGGCCAATGCAAACTGATTTATTTCATCCCCAAACATCAACGCCAGGTAGAATAGATTTTGGTGGTAGCCAAAAAGAAGCCATTTTAATAAAACTAGGGCTGTCTTTCACACAAAAGGCCCAACTATTATTATGAGATAATATTTCAACAACATATGAGTGATTATGCTCATTTATTCCTTGGGTCTTATTTGAATATTTTCTATCAATATTCTTTTCTGCCTGCATGAATGGGAAGAAATGATAGATGTATATTTTCATTTTTTGTTCCCAGTTTGTTTGTTTTTTTATTGTATTGTTTACTGGAGTGCTTATTTTGTGCAGTGTGTTCCAAGTATGCTTTTATTGATTGCTTTAATCTGCTTTTGGAATTGTTCGGGTTTCATTGTAAGCAGCAAAACTAGACAATGCTGCAATACTGAAAGAATATTTCAGAAGAGGCCATACATCCAGGCCATTTATGGTTTAATGTGTGCCTAGTCACATCCATTTCTTCTGAATTTTATTCAAGGACATGCTTCAGAGGGCATGTCAATTGTTTTGGGAAGCAGATTCACATATTTACCATTTATTTCTTTATCAGATTTCTATACCACCCATCAGTGGTGGGTTTCAAATTTTTTTAGAACCTATTCTGTAGGTGTGGCCTGTTTTGTGGGTGTGGCTCAGGGGGTGTCATGTGACCGGGTGGGCAAGGCCAACTTGGAAAATGTGGTGAAACTCACTTAACAACGCTCTTGCTTAGCAACTAAAATTTTGGGCTCAATTGTGGTTATAGGTTCTTCCTTCCTTCCTTCCTTCCTTCCTTCCTTCCTTCCTTCCTTCCTTCCTTCCTTCCTTCCTTCCTTTTGTCTCTCTCCCTTTCTTTCATCTCTCTCTCCCACTTTCTTTTCTTTTCTTCTTTTCTTTCTTTCTCTTTCCTTCTCTTTCTCTCTCTCTTTCTATCTTTGTCTCTCTCTCTTTTCCCTCTCTCCCTCCATTCTTTCCTTCCTTGTGTGTATCTCTCCCCATTCCTTCTTTCTTTCCTTCCTTCCTTCCTTTCTTTTTTCTCTCCCCCCCTCTCACACACACATCCCTTCCAATTATGTTCGTAGATATACTCTATGAACTAAAACCGTTGCCCAATAAATCCTATGATCACGGCATTCTGTGTCCTACAAGCCAATTCACAGAGCTTCCAATTCAGCCTCTTACCGCTCTGGGGGTTAACCGAATCTGATTAGTCATCCTCTTATAATAATAATAATAATAATAATAATAATAATAATAATAATAATAATAATAATAATAATAATAATAATAATAATAATAATAATAATAATAATATATTTATTTCTTAGCCGCACCCTCTCCCGAAGGACTCGGGGCGGCGTACAACGAAACATACGAAATAAATATGTAAACAAAACAAACATATAGCAAAGACATACACTGAAACATACACAGAAACATACACAAGGAGGAGGTCGATTGATAAAAACAATTAAAATACAGTATATAAAACCCCTAGAAATTAAATATAATTAAAATACCCAGTTAAAAACCCGTCAGGAGCGATATGGTTAGATCAAAGTTGAGCCAGGCCAGCTACTTGGAATAGGTGGGTCTTAAGCTTAATACGGAAGGAGCGGAGGTCAGAGGTATTCCTAATATCCGGAGGGAGGTCATTCCACAGGGATGGGCCCGCCACAGAGAAGGCTCTACTCCTAGGCGCCGCCCCACGACATTGTCTAGCGGACGGCACCTGGAGGAGCCCCTCTCTGTGCGATCTTCCCGCCTTTTTAGCAGAGCAGCAGAGAGGGCTAATTTCAAATGACTTTTTTCCCTTTTGCTGAAGCCCGATTTCTCTGCCGCTCGGCGGGTGACCTGGTGGGTGTCTGAAGGTGTTGGGCACGCTATGGAAGGCATGCATATCACTCACACACACACACAGACACACTGTGCTTGCCACAATGCAAGGTGCAGAGGAAGGAGACAGGGATACTGGCCAGCGCTCTCTTCATTTACCGCTTGCCCCTGAGGCCTGCCGGCTGCAGCCCTGCATGGCTGGGAAAGCGGCAAGGGGGCGAGCGCTGGCCATCATCCCTACCTCCTTCCTCTGTGAGCTGTGGCAGGGACAGAATCTTCACCATGGGACAATAAAGCCCCATCCGCCAGAAGCAGCGGGGCAGCCGGGTCCCTTGCCCTTGGGTGACCCAGATGGTGCCTTCCCAATAGAAAATTGTTTACATTGTTGGTCTAGGACTGGGAAGAAAATGAAAATGATGGTTTATGCCACCTTGAGCTCCAGGAAGAAAGCTGAGATTTAAAAAGAAAGAAAAAGTAGCATCGTGACCATCGTGACCAGCTCTGTGGATCATGGGACCTGTGGACTGGCCAGGCCTTGGAGTGTGCCAGATTGGACAAGACGTCGCTTAGTTGTAGTGTGGCAAGAGTGTAGGACCAAAGCCCCTCTCCCAACTGGCCCTTCCTCCCTCTAAGGACGAGGAACCAGACTGACTCGCGGCCTCTGGCGGAAGGTGCTTTACTGTCCCGCGGTGAAAATTCCATCCCTCATCCCAGAGCCTTTGTAATGGCAGAATCTTGTTCTCATTCGCCCGGGCTTGTGCAGGGGCTTCCCTCTGAGAGTCTCCAGGGCTGTATTTGTGTGGCGTGTGTGCATACCTATGTTTTCCACAGGGTCGGCTGCAGGCGTATTTTGGGCCACTAGTGGCTTACCTTTCAGGAAGCACATAAAAAGAGGAACCAGGTGGGGAGAGAATGGGAACAAAGCCACTGGCCCAAACTGCAGGACCGATAGCAGAGAACTAACGAGGCTCTGTGTGGCCAGCGATGACTCTGGAGCCCATCTATGGGGTGGGAAGATGAGGAACGCGAGGGGGACTGAGGGGGCCTTGTCCTTCTGAAGAGGACCTGCTAAAGAGGGCCTGTCCCCAAAAAGGGAAGATGTGGTGGCATCAATCTTGGAATGTTCCACGGAGGCCCCCCCCCAGGGAAAAACACTGCTGCCAGGTACTTTTAAGCGGGGATGGCTTTTTAACCAGGCGGCTGTCAAAGAGAAAGAATGTTGGTCCTTACCTGAACGATACCATGGCCCCAAGGAGCCAGGCTGGAAAGAAATGAAAAGGGCTTCAGAGCGGCAAATAGGTGATGTGCACCAAAGATATATGTGTAAGGCGCAGCACACGTCTAAGTGGTGCCAAAGATGCTCTCGCTCATGGGAGGGATTAGGACAAAAATTAGGAAGGATAACTTCCTTTGCCCGGTGGAAGGGTGAATTGACCTTAGGGAGGAAGGTGGGATCCAAGCGGAGGTGAAATTGGCAAAGGTCATCCTTGGAAGACAAGGCCCCCCAATTCAGAAATGCGCCTGGCAGAAGTTACGGCGACTAGAAAGGCCACCTTCATGGACAGAAACCTAAGATGCACTGTGCACAGTAGCTAGAAGGGAGCCCCTGTCAAGGCCTTGAGAACCAATGGGAGGTCCCAAGTGGGGAACCTGTGTTTGGGGGGAGGCCGCAAATTGGCGGCTCCCCTTAGAAATCTCTTGACTAAGGGAAGATGCGCCAGAGACAAATGAACTTCACTGGGTATGATTGAGGACAAGGCCACTACCTGACACTTAAGGGTGTTATGGGAGAGACACCCGTCTAATCCTTTTTGAAGGAATTTGAGGATCTGAGCGACTGAAGCTTCTGTAGGGGATAACTGAAGGGGGGTGCACCATCTAACGAAGGTCGACCATGTGGAATTATAAATTCATGTGTTGGAAGGACACCTGGATGCCTCTATGGTTGCTATAACCCGGGAGGACAGATCGGCTTTCCTCAGGAGGCTCCACTCAAGTGCCAGGTGGTCAAGTTGAGCCATTGAGGCTCTGGGTGGATCAGGACCCCCTGGCACAGGGAGATCTCCTCCTGAGGAATCCTCCACGGGGGAGCTATGTAAAGTTGGACGAGGTCCACAAATCAAGGCCGTCTCGGCCAGTTTGGTGCAATCAGGATGATGTCTGACCTCTCTACCACTACCTTCCTCAAGGTCCCCGGGATCAGTGGGAGAGGGGGGAAGGCATATAGTAGACCTGGAGGCCATCTGTACTGAAGGGCGTCCACTCCCTCTGCTGCCCGGGCTGGAAATCGGGAGAAGAACCTCGGGAGTTGAGCATTTGCTGGCGTTGCGAACAAGTCCACCAATGGGTACCCAAAGTGCTGGCAAATCTTCCGGAACAGGTCAGGGTGGATCTGCCACTCCCCATGGTCTATTGTCATGCGGCTGAGCCAATCGGCCTGGTGATTGGCTGTGCCCAAAATGTGTTCCGACACCAGTGACGCCAAATGTCTCTCCGCACAAGAGCCGAGTTTCAGGGCTTCCAGCCAGAGGGCTGTGGAGTGAGTCCCGCCCATCCGGTTTATGTGGGGTTTTGTGGCCACATTGTCAGTTAAAAGAAGAACATGACGGCCTGAGATCGAGCCTTTGAACTGTTGGAGGGCCAGCTGAGCCACTTTGAGCTCCAGCCAATTTATATTGTGCCGCAGGTCCGACACTGTCCAACCCCCCTACGCCAACCTGGAGTTCATCAGGGCCCCCCAACCGAATAAGCTTGTGTCCATGGTGATGTCATCCTGTTCCCAAATATGGGACCCGCGTCGAAGAGCCGGGGACAGCCACCATTTCATTGACAGATATAGATCTGCTGGTAGATGGATGAGTTGCAGAGAGTTGCTCATGTGTCTCCGTTGGAACGGGATAAAGGCCCACTGCAAAGTTCAGGAGTGGAGGTGGGCCCAAGACACGATTCCTATGCAAGACACCATCTTGCCCAGCAAACAGGCCAAGGTCAGGATGGAAGCTGACCTTCTTGTGTGAACCTGCCATGCTAACGACTGGAGGCTGACGAGTCGTTCTGGAGAGAGTCGAACTAGGCCTGCCTCTGAGTCTATCACCGCCCCCAGATGAAGGATCTTTGTCGAGGGCAAGATATGACTTTTGGGAAAGTTGATGGAAAATCCCAGGACCTGCAATGGTCAGGCGGAGATCGAGAACCGCCTCTGTGTGTGAGTCGGCCTGCACGAGCACGTCGTCTACGTAGCAATGGAGCCTCACCAGGACAGAGCAGAGGTGAGCCGCCAACGCTGCCAAGACTTTCATGAATGTGCGCGGTGCAGAGGCTAGGCCAAAGGGAAGAGCCCTGTATTGGAAGTGACGACCCTTGTGGGAGAACCAGAGGTACCTGCGATGGGCGGGGAGGATCGGAATGTGGAGGAATCCTCTGTTAGATCCACTGATGCTAGATAATCACCCTTCCTGATTCCCTGGAGGATAGATCCCAGGGAGGACATTTTGAAACATCTGTAGACTAGGAATTGGTTTAGGCGCTTGAGATCCAAAATGTCTCTCCATCCCCCCGAGTTCTTCGGGACTACAAATAGATTGGAGTAGTAACCCAACCCATGTTCCGGCACCGGAACCGATTCTATCACCTGAATGTCCAGCAGATATTGGATGGCTTGGGATATCAGTCAGGAACGAATTGTATTCCAGGAAGGGGGGAACAGCTGGAAGAAGTTCGGAGGCATGGAGACAAATTTGAGGCAAAGGCTGTGTCTGACAGTGGATCGTACCCAGACATCTGTTGTGATTAGATCCCACTGATCTGCAAACAGAGCTAGGGGGACGCCTATGGGAATGCCCTCTATGGAAGGGGTGGCCGCCCCTGCCCCCCCCCCACGAAAGGGCCACTTGGACTGAGCTTGGTACCTGCCCCTATCCTGATAATACTGCCTCTGTGACTGTCTATCTGACCTATAAGGAAAAAACCTGGCTTGTTGGTACTCAAGTTCAGGTGCCCTGATGAGCGTTTCCAGTAAGGAACCGGTCGACTGTCCGGCTTCTTGGAGTTGGTCAGCAGGACCTTCTTTTTATCCTTATTCTCAATGAGAATCGTGTCTAATGATTCACCAAAGAGATTGGTTCCTGCGTAAGGGGCAGCTGCCAAGTTCCACTTGGACTTGTTGAACATTTGCCAGTTGCGAAGCCATAGTAGATGCCTCGGGATGAATATTAAACAGCGTCTAAGGTAGCATCCGCAGAAAACTGGGTGGCGGTGATAATTTTGGTGATATCCTGCTAAAATCGCTCATCCTGGACAAGAATGAGATCCTGTAATTGGCGAAGCCACGTGACCACCGAGCAGTTGAAATAAGAGGCTGCCACGGCAGATTTTATCACCCAGGCAGAAGTGTTGAAGTTCTTACGCAAGGTAAGTTCCGCACGCTTGTCCTCCGGTTTTAGCTTATCTGCTACATCCCCTGACACAACAGAAGACACATTGGCCAGAGAAGCCACAGGGACATCCACTGTGGGCAATTGAAGTGCCTGGGAGAAGACCTGCTCCATATTGTACTGTGTTTCCCCGAAAATACAACAGGGTCTTATATTTTTTTGACCCACGAAATATGGCCTTGGACTTATTAAAGGGGAGGCCTTATTATTTTTGGGTTGCCGGGCGGCTGCTCCCTTGCGACTGGGTTCCCAAAGAGCCGGGCACAGCCTCAGGGTCGAATGGCTGTGTTGCGCTGTCACAGCAGCAACACAGCAGCCATGAGGTGATCAAGCTCGTGAGCAGCTGCCCGGCAACCCCCCTTTTCAGCCGGGCACAGCACTGCTGACCGACCTAGCAGTACCCGGAAGGCACCAAGCAGGGCGAGTGCCTGTTCGCTGCCTCCGCCTCCCGCGGTTTGGTGCCTTCGGAATGCCCCTAGATGAGTGAATGGGGCTCTGCATGGCTGGAGAGGGGGGTTGAGCAGTGGCTTTTCCGCTCCCTGCTCGTGCGAAGGGCATCTCCGCTGCTGGTGCTGCCCGCCACTTGGGGAGGACAGATGCTGCTCTGGAAGTACGCTTTATAGTTGTGGGCTGCAGATCGTACAACCATAGAGCGCACTCCCAGAGCAGTATCCTATCTCTGTGCTTTGGAAGCCGCAATGGATGGATGCCGCTCTGGGAGTGCGCTCTATGGTTGTACAATCTGCAGCCCACAACTATAGAGCGTACTAAGCATTTAGAAAGTTTCTTGGGAAGAATTCAGAAAAAGTGTCTCTTTTTTTTCAAGTATCATCTTCTGAGCTATAACACAGGCAAAACAATGTTAATGTAAGCACAGCTATTTTAATTCTCAGCAGCAACCGTGACTGAAAATGACTTGGAAATTCATCAGTCCCCATTTCTTAATCAAAGAAAGCCACTCTAATGGACAATGCAGATTCAGTCTAACCCAGCATAGGAAACTCTCACAAAATAAATATTTTTTAAAATACTGTGATTTCTATAGTAAAAATACAAATGTTTAGAGATTATGGAACTGAAATTCTCTCCCCACCATCTCCCCAAGGCCCATAAAACTATAAAACTGGAAAAGTGTTCTATATAATTCCTATGCTGAAAACAATAATTCCTTCAAGAACAAGATATACTTTTGCCTTCAGGGTTATGACTGCTTTCACAAAACTATGAAGAAGAATTTGATGCCTTCTTCTTTACTGGGGTTTCTTGTTCATTTTTGTGGAGTTTGAAGAGTTTATTCTTGCTCTTCTAGCTAGACTGGGTCACAAAATGTTAAGGATTCAGAGGAGTAGTTAATTTATTCCTATTGATTAGAAGCAAGGAAGTGTTTCTAAGTGCAAGGAAATGGCTTCAGATTATTCCTGCATGAGACCTGAATTTCTCTAGATTTGTATATTTTATAACCCATTAAAAGTTTTAAATCTTTACTAATTTATTTTGTAGAAGAGTTATCAACCTAGCCATCTATTAAATGCACTAAATCATCTAAAATTCTAAATTTACTTTACCAATTACAATGTTAAGAGGAAATGAAATAGCAATAATATTATGGATTTCTGAAGGTGAAGTCCAAAACTTGGGGGTTGCTACAGAAAGGGATAGGTGTCACATGCACATTCCCCTTATTTCAGGGAGGCAGGCCTTCCTAAGCTCTCCTTACTAGAAGGGTAGAATTTTTTCTGTTAAGGCCGGCAGTCCCATATTATTGTTCCAAGTTCCTTCAAATGCATTATATCAGCAGCATAGGGAAGGTAAGAAACAATATTTAAACATAAAAAGGTTGTTTAATGTTACTTAAGGCTTTTTCCAATATGCTCAATGCTTCCACAATATCAGTGACTGTGAAAGTATTAGGATCAAAAAAATATGTAGCAACATTTTGCAACTCAACCTATTGGGGTACATTATTGGGGCACAAATGTTTCTTTTGTAAAATCTTTTGTAAGAGTTTTAAAGCTATCATTACTTAATAGGTGGTTAAGGATAACAATCCCATTGTAAGCCCTGTCTTAACACACAAACAAACCAACACACACCACATAATTAGCACGTATAAAATAAGAATTACTCCCAAAAACAGTTCCTCATGAGACGATAAATCAGATTTACCTTTCTGTCCAATAAGGGCCAATTATGTTTGATTGCCTTCAATGCTGGAAAAATAATCTAATTCCTGCTATAGTATCAAGAGCCTGCCAAGACACTAAATAGGTCTCCAATTTGAGGCCATAACAGCATGTAGCCAACTGCCACTCCAAAACATAATTGAAATTAACAAAAGAGCCAATGAAATTATTTAAAATCAGGAAAATTAAAACCATCATAATCATAAGAGAAACACAATTTTAACCGAGAACAAACAAGATACATATCAATCTTGTTGCAAAATTCATTTTGTTGACATTCATTGTTTCCCACAAATTTAGGATTATGTTCATCCATCTCTTAAATCTTTCAACTAATAACACATTTTGAAATATTCACTAAACTAAGGGTACTCATGTTCCCTCATTCCCCAGGGCAATATACAAAAGCTATTTTTTCCTGACAGTGCTTGGAAATGTCTTGTCAACTGGCATACATTGATGAATACATACAATACATTGATGTATTGCAATTAATGGATAAGCCACAATATTTTTCCTACATTGTATTTCTGCTACAAATTTAAGAAAAGATTATTGATTGTGAAAATTCAAATATTATCGGCATATAATATTATCCTCTATTCATATATACCTAAACTAATTCCTTTAATTTTACAAGTTTGTTTTATTAGGGTACATGAAGGATTTCAATAGCAAACTAAAAATTAGAAGAGGTAGAAGATATCGTGGTGATTCCCTTGTTGCATTTTAATTACTGGTGAAATAATCTCCTTACTAATTATATAAAGGATTAAGATAATATATTATAATCCAAGAATCAATTTTGTAAGAAATATCAACTTGATCCAGATATGTAATTTGACCTATATCAAAAGCTTTTTTTTTACATCCAACAAACTACTACTACCGATTCATATTTATCAGTGTACAAAGTTATTATCTCAACCAAAGTCTTAAATAATCTGAAGCTTGACACCTTTCAGACTGAGTAATGTGAATTAATGCAGGCAATGCCTTCTGTAATCTTCTTACCAATGTAGCTGTTAAAATCTTAGCATCAATTTCAATTTCAATTTATTTGTGCTTCTAGACCGCCCCCTCTCCCAGAAGGGACTCGGGGCGGTGTACAGTCCATAGAGAATATCACAAAAATACAATAAAAAATTAAATATGTACAGTTTGGAGGAGGTTAAAATGCAATTAAAAGAACTGTACAAAGCTAAATAAATATAATTTTTTTAAAATCCCTAAAACAGACACAACAGATTAAAAAAACCCTAAGATAACCAGATAATAATACATTTGCCAGGAGGGACAGTTGTAATTATGCATCAATACTAAACAGAGATATTGGATGATAACTTGCACACTGGGCAGGATCCTTAACAGCCTCCAAAATCAGTGTTATAAGCTTTGTTTTCATAATGCATCTAAAATAGCAAAACCTGGACTATTTTCTGCTTCAAAATTCATACCAATCCATAATTATTCAATCTGGTAAGGATTTCATCATGTCAGTGATACATAGATTTTCTATTAGAGATGTAGTCAAATTCCCTGACTACACATTTGAAATGTATTAAAAATTATTACATTTTTAAAAGCATCTACATGCTCATGATATCCATGCATATAGAATATTATTTTTTATAAAACTGAAAACCTGAAAGTCAACTTTATTGAAATTAGTGTAATTTGTTCCCAGAACACATCTTATCAAAAGTATTATCTTGCTTTCTTATCAATGTTTCAAAAGAAAAGCCTATAGTTTCCCAATATTTTTTCTTTCAAGATTTCAACCAATATATTTATTTCATGTTTTTTTTTAAAAAAATATTTTGGGTTTAAACCATGTTATTGGGCCAACTGCAGCTTAGCATGATATGCTTCCTGGGTTTGTTTCATGCAAAGCTGTCTGTGGATAATGGTATGTGTGGGAATGACCTTGGGAGACAGAGTGAAGAAATGTTATTTAGGGAAATGTCAAATAAGAGGCTTTTGCGGGACTCCCATGCCAAAGTTATTGGATTGTAAAAGTGACTGTGGGAGATTTGTACTTTCAGACTTACAACATTCTGTTAATGTAGATTTACGCGGTGGTTCAGAGGCTAAGATGCTGAGCTTGTTGATCAGAAAGGTCGGCAGTTCAGCGGTTCGAATCTAGTGCCGCGTAACAGACTGAGCTCCCATTACTTGTCCCAGCTTTTGCCAACCTAGCAGTTCAAAAGCATGTAAAAATGCAAGTAGAAAAATAGGAACCACCTTTGGTGGGAAGGTAACAGTGTTCCATGTGCCTTCAGCATTTAGTCATGACTGCCAGATGACCACGGAGACGTCTTCGGAGAGCACTGGCTCTTCGGCTTTAAAATGGAAATGAGCACTGCCCCCTAAAGTCAGGAACGACTAGCACATATGTGCAAAGGGAACCTTTACCTTTAGAATTAGCTTATTTGGCTCTGTTTCCTGTGTGATCCACCTGCTAAGGCTTACAATGTGCTGCTTTATTTCTAGTTCAACTTTTCAATGTTGTGGTTCATGCACTGTTTTCTGCCAGGAAGCATATCATATTAGCCAACTATGAATAAATACTTTAAATGCTGAACTATCTCCAACTTAATTGAATCTCTATTTATTTGAAAATACAGGTTTATGTCTTAATTTTGTTGTTTCATAATCTGTAATCATTTAGCAAGGTAATACCTTCCACTAATTGGAGACTTTTTATGTGTGTCCCAATTCAATGAGTTTAGTACACATACACAATCAGAAATTAAAATTGAACTAATGTTACATTTTTCATCTAATTTAATCATTCAGTATAATATAATAATATGAGGGGCAGTTTGATGTACTAGTTTAAGGAGCTGACATAGAAAGTAGAGGATGGTGAAGATGAATAATTTTGTAAATATAAGATTTATCTTTCAACCATTAAAATCAATCCACACTATTAGATGATCTACATGTTAAATGACTAAAAATATTTAGTGGCTTTCAGAGTGTAAAATCAACTACAAATCAGATGTTTTCATTAAAATGCTCTGCTGGCACATTCTGAAGTGCTATTTATATAAACCTGCTCATTTTCCTTTATAAAGATCCAGAATAATATATGTATGTTCTCATTCAGAAGAATACATTATGTATGTGTGTGTGTGTGTGTATATATATATATATATATATATATATATATATATATATATATATATATATATATATATATATATATATGTTTATATATATATATATATATGTTTATATATATATATATATATATATATATATATATATATATATATATATATATATATGTTATATATATATATATATATATATATATATATATATATATATATATGTTTATATATATATATATATATATATATATATATATATATATATATATATATATATATATATATATATATATATATATATATATATATATATATATATATATATATATATATATATATATTGAAAGACCAATTTTTCAGCATTCCTGAACTAGTTGATTTTCCTGTATAATTAAAACCCTAACCCTAACTTCTACTCTGGCATCCAGAAGCCCCACCCAGTTTGAAACTGGAAATGGAGCTTGTCAGCTGACACTGAGAAGTCCATTCCTAAGACCTACACAATGATGTTATAGACTACATTTTAGCAGTTGAATATATCTGTTTTCTGTGGTTTTCTGCTATTCAAGAAACAAATTGCTATTTTGATTTAATTGAATCAAACTGATAAATCAGTAAACTAGGTTATTCAAAAACTCAAGATATGTCACATATATAATTATTCTTGGAGTAGACACTCTTGATCTCTCCTCTGCCATTTAGTGGTTGTCTGAGTTTTTGCCTGTTGTGAGGAGAAACTGAAATCAGGTCAGCCATAGAAGAGCTGTGGTAGAGCAAAAACCCTAACGTCTGGAAATCACCTGTAGGAATTTTTAGAAAACTATGGTTATGTTTTGTAAACCAATTAAAGATGAATGGGCCAAGGATCTAACTTCTCATAAATCATGAGACTGTTGAACCAATGAAGGAAGCAGTAAAAGCATTTTCTTTAATATCCAAGTACATTTTAACAATGTAGGCTCCTGGCAGTTTGCACATCAAATACAAGCTCTTGCAAATAGGTACCAAGTTTGCTTATACAGCCTTAACATCAGTGGTGGGTTGCAAGCGGTACGCTCCAGTACGCGTGTACTGGAGCTAGCCCGGAGCACCAGATACCATTCCAGTACGGTGCTCCGGAAGGCCCATCTGCCCGCCCAAGCTCCTTATCTGTGTTTTAAAGCTTCTGCGCTGCCGTGCACGCGCATGGCGCATACAGCACCTGCACGATGCTCCGTGGAGCAGCTGGAGCATTGCGGAGGCGCTAAGACACATGCACAAGCTGCACATATCCATGAGGACGTCGACGGTCCCATTCCAACTGTACCGGTTGGAACGGGATTTGAAACCCACCACTGCTTAGCATGTAGCAGTCCTCTTCAGGGAGCTGCTGGATCTCTTTAGCTTTAAGACAGCAGCAGCAACAAGAAACCTCACAAGATATTTTGGACTAGAGCCAACATAATTTATTGTTTGATGGACACAGGTCTTCACTTGTTGCTTAATGAAACATTTCGTTCGCTCCAATGGTGCACAGTTATTGTAAATACCTATACAGAATAGAGAAAGTGGCATTATGTTTCACTGATTTGTGAAATACAGATGAATGCGCTGGGTAAATTAATGGGCATTTGTCTAAAAATGGGCCTTTTGTAGATGTTTTACAAATGAATATAATACAAAGAAAACAAAGCATTATGATGGGAGAACGGCAACTTGTATGTTTCCTTCCACTTCTACATCTGCATGTAAACTCATTAAGAATTTCAAGCTGCTGTTTCAGATCCTGGAATCCAATTAAGAATGCCAGCAGCATGCAGTCTTATAGAATTGGAGAGCCTCTTCATAATAAGAGAATGCAGCAGAGTAAATAATGAAGGAAAGATCATTTAGAAAGTGTGCATAGTGAGAGCAGAAGGGGGGGAAAAGGAGTGCTTTCTCCTGAGGCCCTCCATATGTTGCGGGACTTTACATTCTGTCATAACCCACAGCCACAGTGATAGAAAAGACCAGCCACATCTGGAAGGTCACAGTACTCCATTCCCTTCACATTCATTTCCATGTACGATGTGCAAGGTGGGTTCTGAAGTTACTGCCTCTTTCTGGGTCCTAAAACCAGAGCATTTTATTTCCCATTTTCCCCTTTAGTTTGCCAAACTTCACCTCCGCTACATTATTTGGGTGGAGCCTCAACAACACCTGAAAATCACAACAAAATCAAGTGATCAAGCCTGAACAACAGTCAATCCAGTGTTTGATGAACATCTTAAGGATCTGTTGGTCTTTCAGATCAACAGAAATAGAGGGGAAATTCAGCCAGATCAGTCATGTATTACTTTTGATTCATCAGGCTGAAAGCGGCCTACTTTGTATCAGGGGCATTCTGGGAACCTGAAGGGAAACATTTCCCATCTCCAGTATGTTCCTATTACCATTGGCATAAATGGTATTAGAATTGGAATTAGAAATTGGAATTAGAACTATTCATTGGAATCAGTTAAATCTTGAGCTAAACCAAGATTCAACTTGGGTTCAAGTTACTTCAGATTGAATCTGTGGCTGCCACAAACTGGGATTCACTGACCTACTTTTTTTAAAAAAACAGCAGAAAGGTGCTATCTATGTGTGAAGTCTGAAACACCTTTCATATCATATTGAGGTGTCCACTGTTTTCTATTCTATTCTTTTTAAATTGTATCTTCCTCTTAATTTCCTTTATGTCTCTTACTAATCCAGGAGACAAAATTCCTGCACTCTAAATGCCAATTAAATTAAGATAAGAAATCCTACTCATTCCCTACTTTCCAGTTTCATTTTGGCTGAGTTGCTAAAGGTGGATGGATACCAATCAGGAAGCAGGGTCAATACTGGACTTTGATCCTACTTTTTTGAACATGGGAAATCCCAGGATAGGAAATGGAAGGAGAAAAAAAAATGAATTGCTAATAGTCAGCTTGCAATTATTAGGTATGGGTCATTATGGGGCCTGAAATCACAGGGCAAAAACAGATACTTACATTAATGCAGTAACCTCCAGCCTATGGGTGAACAACAACAATAACAAAAAAGCACAACTATGCTCCCTTCATTGCAGATCCCTCTTCTGTAACATAACTGAGATCAACAAATGGTACTGCTCTTACCATATTAATGTAGAAGTCAAGGGAACGGATTCCCTCAGCTTCACTTATATTCACAACTTTTCTGATCTAGACTTTCAGTCATAGGCAAAACCCCATTTAAAAGGCATAAAAGGTCCCATTCTATAAACAAACCAAACAAAGATTAACATACATTTCTCTTTTTAAAAAAAGACAAATTCTAATACTCAACCCATCCCAAACACAAACTATTCCAGAGATAACTATCCCAAATAGGAATATATTCCATTCAAAGAAATATTTACATCACAGCTTAAAACTAGTCATAAATATAAAACAATCCTAACAATTTAACATAAAATGACTAAAACGTAACCTTCACAGAGGTAGTTTCAAAACAAAAAACAACAACACAAGATACTAAGCATTACATACTAAATAAAATAGAAAAAAATAACGATAAAGTAAAAAGCTTAAACATTAAATAAGGAAATCCAATATGTCACATTTCTCCAATCAAAATATCATAAATTAAAAAATCACACAGAATAATACATCCCATTTTAACCAAGATAAGAACAGTCAATTTTATCTTCCTTTTTTAAAAAAAAATCAGCTTAGTCAGTGATCCATTCCTCTAGTACCGAACTGGGTTATAATTTTCTTCCATACTTAAACAGTCTCTTTTGTAAATCCCTCCACCCCCCAATATAATTTTTCCCATTATTCTCTGGATTTATTTTTTTATTTCTGTTCTTAATTTTTAAGAATTAAAATTCTGGATATATATATATATATATATATATATATATATATATATATATATATATATATATATATATATATATATATATATACACACACACACATATATACATATATACATACATACATACATACATACATACATACATACATACATACATACATACATACATACATATATATATATATATATATATATATATATATATATAATTTCCAGCTTCTGCCAACCTAGCAGTTCGAAGGCACATAAAAAATGCAAGTAGAAAAATAGGAACCACCTTTGGTGGGAAGGTAACAGCGTTCCGTGCACCTTCATCGTTTAGTCATGCCAGCCACATGACCACGGAGACGTCTTCGGACAGTGCTGGCTCTCCAGCTTTGAAACAGAGATGAGCACCGCCCCCTAGAGTTGGGAACAACTAGCACATATGTGCAAGGAGAACCTTTATCTTAATGGCAGGTTCTTATCTACACTTCATTCATAGCATTTTTAAGTGGAATTTGTTGTGTATCTTGTTCTATGATAGACATGATTTGCATTTCAAATAACTTGGCTACTAAGATTTCTTAAGTAGAGATAATACAAAACACTTTTTGGGATCACTAGCCTGTGAGCTTTGGTTTAGAAAAAGAAAAGCTGATGCTTTTAGATAGAGACTAAACAAAATATTGCTACAGAAAGAAACAATAGAGGAGAATTGTAAACAGAAATTAAAAGAGCTTTTAAAAATGATTTAGGTAAAGGTACCAATTTAAAAGAGGCAGCACAGCAGCTCAGTGGTTAAGATGCTGGGCTGTCAGCTGGAAAGCCAGCAGCCCAGGTTCCAGACCTGTGCACCATGCAACAAGTTCAGTTCCTATCCTCTCCCCAACTCCTGCCAACCTACCATTCCAAAAGCAGGCAAATACAAGAAGATATATATATAAGACTTTGGTGGGAAGGGAACAGCTGGTCACATGACCATGGAAATGTCTTCAGACAGTGCTGGCTCCATGGCCTTGAAGTGGAGATGAACACCCCCTCCCCTTATAGTCGGCAATGACTAGCAGATTAAATCCGCACAGAAACCTTTACCTTTTACTGATTTAAAAATGATTTGAGATGTAAGTAAGGCCTTTATTAAAGTTTGTTTTATACAACTTAAGAAGAACAGTCAAGAAAAACACCAGCAATTGTAGATGAGATAGAGAAATTAAGATAAAGAAATTTCTAGAGAAGTATTTCTCAATAAATTAAGCTTTTTTAACAACAATTATCTATGTTAATAAGAAATGAAAATGAAATGTATTATGTAAAGTAAAAAAAGTTTGACTTTGCGAATAAATCAAGGAAGTATCAATATCAATTCTAAAAAAGAAATAGAAGAGAAAATGATGTAGAAATTATAAAAGGGAGGTATAGTATTAATGGACAATGCAGTCATATGAAAAGCAGTTCATCAATATTATTCAATTTCTAACAGTTATGAAAAAGCTATGGAAGATTATTTCAATATGTGATCATGTCAGCAAGATTACTGTATGCATAAAGATGAAAAGATTCAATACCACTCACTATGGAAGAATGGTAGGTGAAATTGAAAGGTTTTGCTGAAATGGATAAATTAACTTTTTTGATTACAGAATAGACATTATCTACATTTATTGCTGATTGGAAGCCTCTTATTTTACACTTTTTTGTGCAAAAATGGAAATGAACTTGTGATTTACAGTTTTGATAATGAGATAGAATAGATAATAGAAAGAAGATAACGTAATGCAACTTTAGAGAAAGATATTAAACTATACTTGTATTTGTAACTGCTGTTTTATTCACCTTTTCCTTTGATTTCTCCCCCTCCTCCCCCCCCCAAGTTCTACTAGTCTCTGTTAGCTTTTATCTTCTTGTTTGAAAGTTTTCATAAAAATTATATGTACAGATAGTTCTTGACTTACAACCACAATTGAGCCCAACGTTTCTGTTGCTGAGCAAGAAAGTTGCTAAGTGAGTTGTGTTCCATGTTATGATCTTTTTTTGACAGAATTGCTAAGCAAATCAATGGTTATTAATTGAATCATGCAATTGTTGAAAGAATCTGGCTTCCCCCATTGACTTTGCTTGTTGGAAGCTGAGTGGGAAGGTTACAAATGGTGATCGCATAACTCCGGGATGCTGCAACCATCATAAATACGTGGCAAGTCCCTGAATTTTGATTATGTGCCCATGGAGATGCTGCAACAGTCATCAGTGGTGAAAAACAGTTACTTCGCTGCCAGGGTAATTTTGTATGGTGATTAAATGATTGGTTGTAAGTCAAGGAAAACCCATAAACTAAAATATTATTCCAATTTGTATGAAGAAAGTGACATCTCTGTTGAGAAAATAGATGAATATCTAAAGAAATAATTCCCTTTACTGAGGATTACAGAAGAACAGAGACAGATTATGAATGCATCTGTAACAACGAGGGTAGTTTTTAACCTATAGAAATATTAAACTAGAAAAGATACCTGGACCAAATGGATTATCATGTTTTTATTATAAATGTTTGGAGCATGAACGTTTACAAAAACTTTACAAAACAGGATAGAATCTTATCCCACTGGGAAGAAAGATGCTAGAGAGTTGGAAAGCAGCCAATATGGCATCAATACCAAAAAAAGGGTCAAAGACTTTTTAACAAACCTAACTACACATGAACACTGATCACACAAAGTATTAATACCACTGTATAATGCCTTGGTAAGCACTTGGAATACTGCATCCAGTTTTGGTCACCACAATGTAAAAAATGTAAACATAAAAAACAAACAAAGAATGTTGAGATTCTAGAAAGATTGCCGAGAAAAGCAACAAAGATGATTAGGGAGGTTAAAACATATAAAGAATTATTGCTGGAATTGGGTATGGCTAGTTTAATGAAAAGAAGGATGAGGGGTGACATGTTAGCAGTGTTCCAATATCTTAGGGATTGCCACAAAGAAGAGGGAGTCAAACTATGCCTCAAAGCACCTGAGCGTAGGACAAGAAGCAACGAATGGAAACTAATCAAGGAGAGAAGCAATCTAGAACTAAGGTGAAATTTCCTGCCAGTTAGAACAATTAATCAGTGGAACAAATTGCCTCCAGAAGTTGTGAATGCTCCAACACTGGAATTTTTAAAGAAGCGATTGGATAACCATTTGTCTGAACTGTTATATGGTTTCCTGCTTCCTGCTTGGGCACAAGGTTGGACTAGAAGACCTCAACAGTCCCTTCCAACTCTGTTTATTCTCTTCTCTTCTGTTCTCTTCCTCTCTATTCCATTCTATTCAATTCCATTCACCAATATTATTATTAAATAAATAAACCTCATTTACAAAGATTCTAGCTGATTGAATGAAAATATTTTTGCAAGAATTCATTAATGAGAATCAATGTGATTTTTTTTAATTAAAAGAAAGTTTAAGCACCATGTTAGAAATGTATGAACATTTTGTAATATTTAGAGCAATGTAATGAAAATCAAAGCCATTAATTTTCTTAGATGCAGAGAAGATCTTTGAAAATCTTTAACTGGGCTTTCCTATTCAAGGTTTTGGAAAATGGGAATTCTGTAGAGACTTTATAAAATGGGTAAGATCAATCCTAACTTTATAGAAATCACAAATAATTATTAATGGAGATCTAACAAAACATTGGGAGATACAAAGAGAAACAAGACAGGGATGCTCATTCCTCTCTCGTTTATTCTAGTTCTTGAAATAATGAATAGCAATGTAAGACAAGATGAGAAGATTGTGGAAGTAAATATTAAAAAAGAAACATGAGTTAAGGGCTTTTGCAGATGACTTGATGTTGGTTCTGAACGGTTTTTTAAGGGGAATTAAAATATCAATGGGCAAATGAAAAGAATTTGGTGCATGAACAGGTTTCAAAATTATTATATGATGTTAACAAAAATATGAACACAGGAACAAACAGAATTGATGAATAAATAGGAATTTAAGATTGCAAAGAAGATAAAATATCTGGGTATGACAAATATGAACTTGTTATTTCAAAATAACTATGTTAGGATATAGAATGAAGTTAAAATATATATTTTAAAGTGAAATAATTTAAAACTGTCATTGTTGGGGAGATAATTTCTGTGATGAAAATGAATGTCTTGCTGGTTTTGACAACTGAAGCACCACTTAAATAGTAGCAGAAGGATATATCTAAGTATTAGCTTGTATTCGTTTTAATCTTCCTTTTAAAAAATCATTAATAACAATTACACACATACACACAAAGTGCACAAAGACAGCACAAACTCAAAATTAATATCAAGAAAGAAAGAAAGAAAGAAAGAAAGAAAGAAAGAAAGAAAGAAAGGAAGGAAGGAAGGAAGGAAGGAAGGAAGGAAGAGAAAGAAAGAAAGAAAGAGGTTAAAAATGTACCTGTTATTTTGACAATTAAGGGTACAGGCATAGCCTTACCTTTCTTCCCCCTGTGTTTATCCGAAGTGGGGTAAGGAAGGGGTCAAAGATCATATGGCTGGTTTCTATATTGACCGGTGATTGCCGTTTTCCAACGGAACAAAGATTCCAAGCTGAATTCACCAAACCCCAAAAGGAAGGAACTGTAACACAGTAAAGAAAGGAAGAAAATTATTTTGGGAAAGAAAATTAAAAAAAGAAGTATTGCTTCAATACTTCCATTTGAATTAGTAACTCCCCATTGTCAAAAGAGGTGCAATTTATTTCTGGGACAAAGAAAATAGCAGAAACAAAGAGACCCCATTCTGGGCTGGAAGCATCAGAAAGAGGTCCTTACCACCTATGCTGATGATCCAGTTATGGAATTGAGATTCCCATGCTCAATTAAAAAAAAAAAAACAGACTTGCCAAGCAGAGCTGAGTACTTCACATGCAGGATGGCTCTTAGCAAACTCAATGGTATAAGACAAGACACCATGACAGATGCCCAAATGTTATGTACATGTGTTCGCTGGTTTTAGTCTTCTTTCAAAACAAGAACCTTGTACCATTATTTAATCAGCTGTAGAAAAAATAGCTGACTGCACCCGCTGATTTCAAAATAGGCCTTAATTTCCCAGTTCAAACACAGGGAGACAGAGTTACTTTAAGGTAAAGGTAAAGGTTCCCCTCGGACATATGTACTAATCATTCCTGACTCTAGGGGTCAGTGCTCATCTCCATTTCAAAGCCAAAGAGCCAGTGCTGTCCAAATACGTCTCTGTGGTCATGTGGCCGGCATGACTAAACTCCAAAGGCACACGGAACGTTGTTTCTTTCCTATCAAATGTGGTCCCTATTTTTCTACTTGCATTTTTACGTGCTTTCAAACTGCTAGGTTGGCAGAAGCTGGAACAAGTAACGGGAGCTCACTCCATTATGCGGCGCTAGGGATTCAAACTGCCAAACTGCCGACCTTTCTGATCGACAAGCTCAGCATCTTTAGCCACTGAGCCACATTGAGTTACTTTAGCAAGTGTTTTTAAGATAGCCACAAATAACTCATTCCGTCAAACTAGCCAGCGATATTGTCACTTGACAATATCTCTAATAGGTGGCTTTTAAAAAGGAAGGGATAAGCAAGCAGTCTTTTCCTGATACTTTAATATGACCGAGCTCTATGAGATCCCTTTCTCACAAACCAATTCATTTGTTCAATGCTTGTTCTAATACCAATCATGTTCAGAAAATTAATTTCCACTTCACTTCCTTTCACTTGTGCTAACTTGCTGAGCCTAACTTCTCCCCCGCCCCCACGAAGAAGCAGCCTTTGAGCATAGAAATGATCACTGTGCTTGATGAAGCCGCAGAACTATGACTAAGACAGACGTGTCATCAAGCCTAAAATCATCAATTTTTGACTTAAAAGATATCCTGATCTCAAGGGAAACTGAGCTGTAGACAAGAGGTGTGGGAAATGACCACATAATTGTGTCATTCCAGAACTATTTCAAAGCACAGAAGGTTCCGCCAAAGGCAGAGATATTATTGCCATAACTCAGGTTCAATTGCTCCACTTCCAGATCAAAGGGTTTTAAGCAACTTTCTAATTTCACTGCTTATCTTTTTAATGATGTTAGACGCTTCCCTGAGAAGGGCAGGTTATGCTCGCTGAGTACATAAATAAACATAGACATTTTTAATTCCTAAGAAGGTAGACAAGATGAGGTTTAGAGGTGCACTGCTAATCATAGGGATCAGGTGGCATGTAAATCAGTGGATTGCCCAAAGGTTAAGTGGATTACTAGATTCGCTCAAAAGAGGTGGGGGGAAAACACCCTGCCCCAAATATTAGTACAGCCAGCACTGTGTTGTATTCTTGACATTTTTCCTTCAGAATGAAAGAATCAGCAGTTATGTTGATATATTTTTCAAATGCATAATATTCCTGGACATTTGCTTAATAATATTCACTTGGTTGAAGGCAAATTCAATTAGATTCAAGATGTGACAAAGCTATAAATTGTAAGAATTGTTATAACAAGACATAGTCAGTCATTTCTTGGCATTCTAAGCAATAACTTTACCATCCTGAGAGAAGAAGCAAGAGGGAAAGACTAGGAAGTGAAATATATCCTCACAACAACTATTAGCTATTTCCAAGTTCCTGATTTATAGCATCTTATGGAGTCAACCATCTAGAAAGCCAGTCTTCATTATTAATATATTGCAACAATGATGTTTGGATTGCTCAATTAGATGCTATATAAATCAACTGTGTAGAAATGACTGATAACAACAAAACATTCTTTTGTTAAAAGTTTCAGAATTTCCAAATGCGATGAAAAGGCCAAACCAGCAGTGCTGCTTATAGAATATAATAGAATTAAAATGGAATATAATAGAACAGAATTCTTTACTGGCCAAGTGCGATTGGACACACAAGGACTTCGCCTTTGGTGCATATGCTCTCAGTGTATATAAAAAGACAAGATACTGCCACGTAATAGCTACATTGTATATAGCCAAGTCTCAAGATATATGGAATTAATGACCAGGAGCCATTGGACTTTCACACAATCAGCTGTCTTAGTTTTGAATGAATTGCCTATACCAGTGTTCCCAACCTTTGTGGCCTGGTTGGGTGGTGGAGGTGAGGAGAACCAGGCCACATGAGGGGCGGGCTGGCATGCACATGCAGACGCAGCTCCAATCGCATGAGTATCAGGGTGGCATGGCCCAGTAGTGGACTGTGGCCCGGGATTGTGGTTGGGGACCCGTGGCCTATACAGTATTTTCTTCTCTCTTTTTTTTAATATTTATTTTTATTGCACATTTTTTTCTTTACATGTCTCTATCAATTTAGCCGGTCTGGCCTAATCCCAGCTTAGTCCCTCAAGTCTGTATTTTAAATTTTTAGGGGTGGGTTTTAGGTTGTTTTTAATTTTTATCACTTTGTACAGCCTATTGTTTAATTCGATTTTATGGGAACTTAAGGGTATTTATTTTTGTATACGGTTTTTTAATGAGATATCTGTACACCGCCCCGAGTCCCTTCGGGGAGAGGGGGCGGTCTATAAATCAAATAAATCTAATCTAATCTAATCTAATCTATCACATATTTAAGAGATCTGTGGCATTATTCATTCAACTAGAATCAATATTAGTATATATACATTATATACATTCTATTTCCAAACGTTCTAACCCTATGTACATTTCCATTTCTTATTTCTATTGTCTATCCATTCATACCATTTCTCCCATACCGCACAGTATTCTGAATCATCCTTTCCCTTTAATTCTTGTTTGTTTGTTTGTTTTATTGGATTTATATGCCGCCCTTCTCCCAAAGGACTCAGGGCGGCGTACAGCATTAAAAAAAAACACATATTACAAAATTTAAAAGGAAATTAGAAACAATCCAAAAAACAAACCCAATTAATATAACACTAACATTTTAAAAATTAGATAAAATTAACAGGCCAGGCCGGCTTGCTGGAAAAGCCAACTTTTTAGAGCGTTATTATGCATTCAGCATAGAACCATGCTCTGCTACTGTGTGTACATCTCTAGTGTGTGATGCTGTTAGGACAGTGTTGGTGGTTCCTTACTATAATGCAGATATGGGCAATACTATAATTCAGACAAGGGCGCGTCGGAAGGACCGGAGGTCAGGGATTATGTGAAGCTCTGGGGGCAGCTCATTCCAGAGGGAAGGCGCTCCCACGGAGAAGGCTCTCCCCCTGGGGGTCACTAGCCAACACTGTCTGGCCGACGGCACCCTGAGGAGGCCAACTCTGTAGGATCGCACTGGACGGTGGGAGGCTACTGGATGGAGTAGGTGGTCTTGAAGGTACCCTGGGCCTAAGCCATGGAGCACTTTAAAAGTCATAATTAGTACCTTGAATCGTACCCGGAAAACAACCGGCAACCAGTGCAGGCCGCCTAAAAGGGGTGTAACATGGCAGCACCTAGGTACCCCCATGACAACCCGCGCGGCCCCATTCTGGACCAGCTGAAGCCTCTGGGTGCTCTTCAAGGGCAGTCTGATGTAGAGAGCGTTGCAGTAGTCCAGGAAAGAAAGGACAAGGGCATGAGTGACTGTGCATAGAGCATCCCGATCCAGGAAGGGGTGCTACTGACGTACCAGGCGAACCTGGTAAAAGCCCCCCCTGGTCACGGCCATCAGGTGTTCTTCTAAACTAAGCCGTGTGTCCAGGAGGACTCCCAGATTGCGAGCCTTCTCCGAGGGGGCTAAAATTTCTCCCCCTATCATCAAAGATGGAACAAGATGCACAAATCGGGATGACGGAAACCACAGCCATTCAGTCTTGTAAGTTTGTCCATTTCTGCACACTCAAATATTTTTTGGATTACTAAACCTGTGGTGGAATACTATCTTTCTTCTAATATTGTGCAAAAACAATCCTTGCTGCCATTATTATATGTAACACCAAGTATTTTAACTTTCTATTATACTTTGCCCTAATTATCCCCAGGAGAAACATTTCTGGTTCGAATTCTATTCGACATTTGGTTAAATCCTGCAGCTAATTCCCTATAGTCAGCCAATATCTTTTTGCTTTGGGGCATGACCACCATGAGTGAAAGAAGATACCTTGTCCCTGTTTGCATTTCCAGCATTTTGGGTTTAAATTTGGATACATCTTGGCCTATACAGTATTTTTATTCTTTGAATTAAAGGTAGCCCTTCAATTACAACTATTGCTTTAGTAACCATTCAACGTTACAGCAGCATTGAAAAAAGTAATTTATGACCATTTTTCACATGTATGATAGTTGCAGCATTCCCTTGGTCACATGATCAAAATTCAGACGTTAAGCAACGTACTCATATTTCTGACAGTTGCGGTGCCCCACGGTCATTGTAAAATGGGGCAAAACTCAGTTGACAACCTTCTTCTTAGCAAAAAGAAATGTTGGGCTCAACTGTGATCCTCCGTTGTAGACTACCTGTACTAGATAAAGTAGAAGAATGTGGGTTGGACAGTATCACCACCAGATGGATTCGTAACTGGCTGACCAACCGCACTCAACCTGTAGTCCTCAATGGAACTGCATCTACATGGAGGGAAGTATGCAGTGGAGAACCCCAAGGCTCTGTTTTAGGCCCAGTACTCTTCAACATCTTCATCAATGATTTGGATGAGGGGATAAATGGGGAACTCATCAAATTTGCAGATGACACCAAGCTGGCAGGAATAGCCAACACTCCAGAAGATAGGCTTAAGATACAGAAGCATATTGACAAACCTGAACATTGGGCACCGTCTAATAAAATGAAATTCAATGGTGAAAAGAGTAAGGTTCTACATTTAGGCAAGAAAAACGAAATGCACAGGTACAGTATAGGTGGTACCTTGCTCAATAGTAGTAACTGTGAGAGCGATCTTGTAGTTCTAGTGGACAACCATTTAAATATCAGCCAGCAGTGTGCAGCAGCTGCCAAAAAAGCCAACACAGTTCTAGGCTACATAAACAGAGGGATAGAATCAAGATCACGTGAAGTGTTAATACCGTTTTATAATGCCTTGGTAAGGCCACACTTGGAATACTGCATTCAGTTTTGGTCGCCACGATGTAGAAAAGTTGTGGAGACTCTAGAAAGAGTGCAGAGAAGAGCAACAAAGATGATTAGGGGACTAGAGACTAAAACATATGAAGAACAGTTGCAGGAACTGGGTATGTCTAATTTAATGAAAAGGACTAGGGGAGACATGATAGCAGTGTTCCAATATCTCAGGGGTTGCCACAAAGAAGAGGAAGTCAAACTATTCTCCAAAGCACCTGAGGGCAGGACAAGAAGCAATGGGTGGAAACCAATCAAGGAGAGAAGCAACTTATAACTGAGGAGAAATTTCCTGACAGTGAGAACAATTAATC
Organism: Natrix helvetica; assembly: GCF_964273705.1. Classification (NCBI taxonomy): domain Eukaryota; kingdom Metazoa; phylum Chordata; class Lepidosauria; order Squamata; family Natricidae; genus Natrix; species Natrix helvetica. The sequence continues at coordinate 224,372,577 of NC_138548.1, forward strand.
AGCGGAACAGCTTGCCTCCACAAGTTGTGACTGCCCCAACACTGCAAGTCTTTAAGAAGATGTTGGATAGCCATTTGTCTGAAACGGTATAGGGTTTTCTGCCTAGGCAGGGGGTTGGACTAGAAGACCTCCAAGGTCCCTTCCAACTCTGTTATTGTATTGTATTGTATTGTATTGTATTGTATTGTATTGTATTGTACTGTACTGTACTGTACTGTATTGTACCGCATGCTCCCTTAATCCCATACCAACTGATTTAACCCAGCAAGGAAGATACTGGAAACTCTTATTTTTGAAGCAGCATAAAACTACTTTTTTTAAAATAGTGAACTGAAGCAATATTTTAAAAAACAAAGAAATGAAAAAAAGTCCAGGGACCTTTCAAAAGAGATGCGTACAAGCTAAGCTGGTGGTGTTTTTTTCATGTTTCTAGCCTATGTATACTAATATGAGACATTAATCTTTCCAAGAGTCACTCAAAGGGACAACCATGAAACAACTCCTCTGCTTTATTAAGAACCATGCCTTCCACAGTTTCAGGCAGTGCTCAAATTCCCTTTCATCATATTCAGTGAGTAGGGAGAAGTCATTTAGGATTGTGCCAACACCCAGCAGAGAGAATACTTGCTTCTTCATTGTGGCTGCTGTTTTATCAATTCAAAAGTTTTCAAACAAATTAACTAACAGATTGTATTCAAGAATGCCTCGGATTGATTTTTTCCCCCCTTTAGTATATAACCCAGGGTTAGCAAAATGCTCTAGAGCAGTGATGGCAAACCTTTTAGACACTGATTGCCTAAACTGCACGCGTGTGCATGCCCAAACTGAAATGTGCATGCGCATGTGCAAACAGGCACATGTGCGAACAGGGACATGTGCATGGGCAGCAGAGGCCCAAATACCAGCTGGCCAGCAGGAGGCGGGGCATCTCAATACGAGCAGCGTGGCAAGAGGTAAGATCTTTTTATTTCGTGAGCTTCTGTTTCACTGTTTGCAGGGGGGAAAAGCAGCTCACGAAGGAAATGCCAAGGAGATCTGATGGCACAGCTGCCCAGCAGAGAGGGCTCTGTGTGCCACCTCTGGCACACGTTCCATAGGTTAGCCATCACAGCTCTACAGGAAACAATTGTGTTTTCCAGATCACAAGGATTTTTGTTTCACGGGACTTTACAATGCACGCAAACCTAAGTCCAAATGTTTCCAATCTCTCTTTTCCTCCCCCCCCCAGTCCAAAGCATGATTTACAAAACTAAAGCTGGCACATTTATATATTTGCAAACCAAGAGGGTTGCAGAAAATGCCAATTAACTAATCAGTGCAGAGTAGAAAAAGTTAAAATGGTCAATAATGCATCGGAGCATTACCAAAATATTTGAAAGCTCCTTGAACAAGACACTAAGTTCCTACTTGTGGGGTGCAGGGCAGGTTGATTGCAATTGATTTTATATGAGAAGGGTTAAATTGAATTTAGTAGGGGGAGAATGGCCTTCAGTGAATTAGATTGCCTGTTGATAACGAGAATAAATTAGTCCATGTGATAACAGAGGCTGTACGTTGCGGATTTGAAAGGTTTTTTTTTCCCTGCTGCACTATTTTCTTATTAGGGAAAGTAGAGAAAGTACATACATTTCATTAGAAATGGGATGACTATTGTATCATGAATACAATAGAAGGTGAGGGATTTTCCTGACGGGATCAAGACCTCAATGTAGTAGTAGTCAACATTTATATTCACTATACACACAGTCAACCTTCAACACTCTTGTGAGGTTAAACAAAGTACTGTTAGATAATAAAGCAAATAAAATTAGATTATGCATCTACTACCACATGAAATCCAGTGATAACAATTATATTCTGTGGTAAATCTGGTTCTGAGGGAATCATGGGTCCCTGTCAGATTATCGGGTAGATGAAAGAAGTCCAACCTACTAAGTATTGCTTATGTTTCTTCCCACAATCCTAATGAAGGCAATGATCTATCTATTTATTTTCACTTTCCCAAATTGGTATGTAAAAAACAACGAAAAAATCTGTAATAAAAACTAAACAGCTAGAATATAACCCTTAAAACAAAGTTCATTTGAAGAGCACTCTAAAAAGAGGTAGCTCTTAAAACAGTTGTAACTCAGTAAGAGTACAGGTAGGTAGGCACGGCTTCAACTGTCATTTAAAATATGGCAGAGGAAAGCCCAGTTGCAATCCCCATGACTGAGTTCCATAATCAGGATTCTCCTAGATCAGGGGTCAGCAAACTGCGGCTCTGGAGCCACATGTGGCTCTTTCCTCCCTCTGCTGCGGCTCTGTCACAGGTCGGTGCCACAATTTTGAGTGGAGCTTCCTTTTTTGGGGGGGAGAAACAGTGTGCCAGGAGAAGACTCTATGGCAAGGGAAGGGTTTTCCAGTTGCCTCCACAATTGATAGGGCTTTCGGTTATGACAGGTAGAGGAAAAAGTACGCTGCGCTAGGAGGAGATTCTATGGTGGGGGAACTGAACTTCCAGTCAGCTCCAGAACTGAACAGGGGGCTTCCGGTTAGGACCTTTGTGGCTCCCGGTGTTTTCTTTTCTGTGGGAAACGGGTCCAAATGGCTCTTTGAGTGTTTAAGTTTGCCGACCCCTGTCCTAGATCAATCAGAGCAGGGCAGGAAAACCTTTGATGTTTTGAAAGGTAGAGACTTTGAAGACTTGGTTGGACAACGCTACTCAAAATGCTTTGGCTCAGAGGGGTTACTGGTCTAATTATGTCCAAATGTCTTTCTTACCTGCAGAGTAAAGCCACATTCTCTATCCTGAATTGCTAAACCTTGCTTTCCAGTATCTCCTTAAGCTAGGATGGACTCATTTCAGGTCATCTAGTGATGGTTCAAAACAAACAGGGATTTTAATATCTACTAGCATATTTTTAATACATGGTGTACTTTTTATTACTCCTATATTGCATTTGGAAGACTGCTAGAAGGATTTCTGCCTGCTTGTTTTTAAAAGTACACACACACACACACACACACACACACACCTCATATTTTTTCCCCATTTATTTTTCAGAAAGTTCCAAATGGCGAGTAAACAAACTTATTCCCAAATCTATTTTGTTGTCTTTTGTCATTACTGCAATCTGAGGAATTAATGATTTCTTAGAGAGAGCTAAACAGCATGCATCCAATTTGGATTTAGCACAAACACAAGTAGCAATAAAGAGTAGGCCTTGAAAGTCAATTAAATGATAAGTGTCATTAATAAAATAAATTGGTTCAAAGTGCATTACAGGGACTGAAACATACTGACTAACAGAACAAGAAAGAAAACTTAGTTAACTAGCCAACTTTTATTTTCCCTACCCCAAGTAAATTAAGAATACTTTCCGCTCACCTTAAGAATACTTTGAAGTGCATAAAGGTAGTCCTCAAACTTACATTCAAGGTTACAACAGATTCCCCCCTCCCCCCCAAAAAATATGACCTATATTCAAAGTTCTGATGGCTAGTCTATTCCACAACCATGTGATCACATTTGGGCACTTAGCAACTGGTCCAAAATAAGAGTTATTTGCAGCATCCCATGGTTATGTTATTATAATTTAAAGGGTGGTGGTGGTGGTTGTTGTGGAAAATGGTGTTTATTTCCAGTTTGGGGGGGGAGGAAATGCCCATTGAAGATAATGGATTTAACAACTGTGGTTTTGCTTAATGACCATGGTGATTTGCTTAATAACCACCATTAAAAAAGTATCACATATGACCTACTTAATGACCAGCATAACTTACAGCTGTACTTCCAAGCTCAGTTACAGTGTTAAGGTGAGGACCACCAGTGTCCTAATAGAAGAAGATCACAAATATCCCTATGCAAAATTTCCACATGTTGAGTTTTCAATCCAAAATATATTTTTTTAAAGGCTGAATAATATCCCTTATTAGACCAAAGGAGTGAATGGGATGGTTGAGCATTGGCAGTGCTACTTATGCTGATGAAACATATAGCCCAAAATATACGATGGGTTGCCTATTCTTGAGGTTTGACAAGCCTTATCATTTTTTAAAAAACATATATTTTATTAAAGAAATATTTAACAAAGTCAAAGTAATACAAATTTAAGGAAAAAGAAAGAAAAGTAAAAGAAAAGTGATAATTACCTAGAAAAGAAATGAAAAAGAAAAAAAAGAGATGAAGGAGTAACTTTTGATCTTTACAGCACTTATAAACACGTTTATATTTAATCCTTTGTCCCTCAAGTTACATCATGGCTTCCTTCTTTCCATATTCTACCCTTTCCAATAATTAAATCCATAAATCACAAGTTCAGCAAAGTTCAGTTTTCCTGTTTTCAGCAAAAAGTTCATAAAGGGTTTCTAGTCACTAACACATGCAGTTATTTCCTTTTCGGCATTTTGTTTTACTAGTGGTTATAAAATTATAAAGAAGATTCCAAAAAAAAACCCAAACAAACCTCACGAAGATCTTTAAGTTCTACAGTCTGTACGTTCTCAGAAAGCAGTAACTAGTAAGTTGCCCAGTGTCACTTGATAGTAAGATGGGCAACATACAAATTTAATAAACAAACAAATGAACAAACAAACATTTCCCTTCCTTTCCCAGTGCAGTACTGCCAATGTGACTGTGGCTATCAGTCATGCCTAGTAACCATACAGGTATATTACTATGTTTCCCAATGTGACATGAGATAAGCCTTCCCTGGCTTTCTTCTTCTCTCTCTATTGCAATTGATCTGAAATGCAGGTATGGTCCAAATCAACCTGTCGAGGTAAATTGCAGAATCCTTACTTGGGATATGGCAAGCCTAGGCTCAATCCCTGCATCTCTTGATGGGAAAATCCCTGCTGGAATCCTCCAGAGCTCCTGCTGAGAATGTTGTCCTAATGGACCAATTCAACAGAAGAGAACTTCTCATTCTGGGAAGCTACAACTGGCTTCTCTCTCTCTCGCAGTGGCAATAAATTAAAACTAGACCGTGCTTTCTGGCAGTTGATGGTATTTCTAAAAGAATTTTGTGACAACTCATAGGAGGCTGTCACTACAGGAAGAACACTTAGTAGTGCTTCTGAGATGAAAAGGACAGGAAGGGACAAAAATGGCCTGACTTGCTAAGTATTGGAATTCCAGCCTTCATTGGTTCCAATCAGCTATTATAATTCCAATCTTATCAACTCCAAGTTTGAAGGGAAAAAATGACAACTCAAAATTTTTAGCAATGGGTTCTCTGCCCGGTTGTTGGGGGATATGGCCATGGTGGGCGTGGCCTAGTCGGCCTCCTGCACATGGTGTGTGTGTGGAGGGGATTTCACCTCCCCAGGCTCTGGAGGTTTTCCTCGAGCCTCTCGGAGGGTGAAAACTGCTTCTCCTGAACTCCAGAGGCCAGAAACAAGCCCCTTTCTGGCCTTCCAGAACTTTCCCCCTTCCCGAGCCTCTGTGTGGGCCCTGTACTTACCTCACATCCAAAACAGACCACGTGGAGACTCCTGGGAGGGGCAGGGTGGGAGAAATGGGGCAAGACGGGAGGGGTGGGAGGGGCCAGCCAGTGGTGGGATTTGGAGGTTCTCCAAACCAGCCATAACATTATCTACGGTTTCTCCCGAACCTGGGTGAACCCGTAACAGCCCACCCCTGCAACTCAGAATATATCTCCTGATCACAGATTAGAACCTGCATAAATACTTTCAGACTTTTAACATTTGCCTTGCATACTTAGCATTTTTGTCCCTTTAGACAATTAAAACCAGCATAAAATAACAATGATGAGAAAAAGGTACTCAAGTCAAGCATGGTACCATCAAAGCAAACCTTATGGCCTGAGTTAGAGAGATATGTAATCTATTTTACATTGTGGTTACAAAGATAGAACATGAAAAAGAAAAAGGGGAAATGCCCCGGAGTCTGTATAATAAGCAAAACAAATGTAAGCTGTTAAAAGTACTGGATGGATAAAAGGTACATTCTCTTGTATTTTTTAAGTCAGTCATTTTAAAAGTGTCCTTATATATACTGATGGGATGGCTACATGAGTTTGAGAACAAGTATGACTTTCACCCCTTCTCACCAGTTCACTTGGTGAGTTCTTTTGATTGTTTGATTTGTTAAATTTATTTGCTGTCTATCTCATCTTGGGGCTGCTCTAGGCAGCTTACAACAACAAAAGGGAAGAAATTTAAATAAAACAATAAAATAAACAATGATAAAGAACGCAACAAGAATATACCAGCTGGTCCAGAATGCGGCCGCGCGGGTAATCATGGGGGTACCTAGATGCTCCCATATTACACCCCTTTTAGGCAGCCTGCACTGGTTGCCGGTTGTTTTCCGAGTGCGATTCGAGGTATTAATTATGACCTTGAAAGCGCTCCATGGCTTAGGCCCAGGGTACCTGCGAGACCACCTACTGCCACCAGTAGCCTCCCACCGTCCAGTACGATCCCACAGAGTTGGCCTCCTCAGGGTGCCGTCGGCCAGACAGTGTCGGCTGGTGATCCCCAGGGGGAGAGCCTTCTCTGTTGTATGCCGCCCTGAGTCCTTTGGGAGAAGGGCGGCATATAAATCCAATAAACAAACAAACAAACAAACAAACAAAACATCCATAAGATAACCAAAAAGATGAACAGGCAGAGAGTAATGAGTAAAGGTGGAGTGTGGAGTCTGCCATCAATTCAGTTTGAGGAAACTCTTGTCTTATCCTCAATCTTTCACTCCCGGAGCTTCACCACCTGGTTTATAAGATCTCGTTCCTGTTCTCCAGCCACCAAAGGCGTGGTCACAGTTTATAGGGAAAAAAACTGCTTGAAAAAAGGTGAAAGTATGGTGTTCTTTCACCATTCACAGCTCACAAGGTATTTGTGAGCTTTATCACGTCATCTCAATTGCTCCAACTTTTCAGCGAACCAATATTTTGCAAAGCATGGAAAATGTGGAAGGGGTGCATACTTTATTGTCTGCATAAATATCTATCTTTGGTGCATCTTTTGGCTAAGGGTTGATATAATTTAAATAATTTCCTATGTTCCAATATTGCTAGAGAAATAGCTATAGACTGGAGAGATATCATATCCCTCATAAAAGTTCTCCTGTGTGGTAGGAGGATGAGGCAAGTAGCAATAGCAATAATACTTAGATCTACATACCATCCCATAGTAGTGCTCTACAGCATTCTCTGGGTGGTTTACAATGTCAGCATCAGTGGTGGGTTGCAGGCAGTACGCCCTGGTATGGGCACACTGGTGCCTGCCAGGAGCACTGGGTACTGTTCTGGTATGGTGCCCTGGAGGGCCCACCCGCCTGCCCGAGCTCCTTACCTGTCTTTTAACCCTTCGACGCTTCCACACATGCACACAGAGCGTACATTGCCTGCGTGATGCTCCACCGAGCAGCTGGAGTGTCGCAGAGGCGTCGCGGCGATAAGGACGCATGCGCATGTTATGTGTGTGTGTGCGCATGCGTGCATGTGGGGGACGTCGGGCCCCATTGCACTGTACTGGTTGCAACGGGATCCGGAACCACCACTGGTCAACATATTATCCCCAACAATGTGAGCCTGACCCTTGAAAGGATGGGAGGCTAAGTCAAGGATCCAACTCCAGACTGTGGATAGAATTAGCAATACTGCATTCTAACCACTGTACAACCAGAATATCCATCCATGTTTCTGTTATAATTTGGAGAACAGGTATGAAAGTGCAGAGTTTCATTAACATACCTGGTGTGTCATCCGGCTTGCTTGCTTGCTTACTTGCTTGATTGATTGAAGAGTTTTATATAGCTGCACAACTCACACACAGCGACTCTGTCAATTTATATAAACTGTTCTCCAATCTTCTTGGGAGTTTATAATCTCTGCCCACTATGTCCATCCTCCACAGGGATTCAGAGAATTGAAATCAAAATAGCTAGAGGGCTTCAGGTTGGTGAATGCTTTCCCATTCCTTAAAAATCGTATCTTTGCACCCATGACTTCAATTTTATTGAATTAATACCCATCTTTAGCAGGAGGTGGTGAGTTTCATGCTCCAAAATAGATTTAGATAAGCCAAATAATCTATAAACCCGAACTGTTATTCATAACTTAATATATCTTGATCTTAAAAACCTCCAAGGAAGGATTCATTCAATGAACGCCTAAATATTTCCATTGTTGAACAGCTCTCATGTTTTGAAAGACCTGCCTCTATCTTAAATACTTAATCTACAACACCCTCCGTATATTGCTTGTGGGGCTGTTATCAGAAGAAACAGTAAGCAAATACAATTTTGAAAGAGATAAACATCACAATAGAATCAGAGCCAGAATACTGCAGGACTGGAGACATATTATACTGTAGATCTCATGTGTTTCCTGGCGGGTGGGTGGGTTTGAAGGGAGCTGGAAAGATCATTTCCACATTGCTTTCTCTTCTACCTGATTCTGCCCCCCCCCCTTGGCATTCCAGGTATGTTCAAAGCTAAGCTGCCATAATACCTCTGTGTGCATGCATATGTGTGTATGTGTAATTTGTAGTGGCGAAATGTAATAAACAGAAGGAAAAGTAATGGAACAACAAGACTACATTAGCTTTATTAATCTGAAGCCAAAGAGCAAAAAAAAAAAAAAAATTAAATCCATTTATAGAGAAACTAATTCAATCCATTGACATATTATTAAATTAAACCTCATTGCTATTGCATCTGAGTCTGTACACTTTTTTATTGTTGGTTCTTTTATCTTTCCTTTCACCTTTCCAACATTCCAAAGGCTTGGGTTTTCACATAATATGTCTGAAGTAGGATAATTTGAACTTGATCATTTATACCTTGAATGAAACATCTGGGTTGATTTTGCTCAATGATCCACTTATTTCATTTATTTATTTATTTTTGGCCATGCATGGCATTCTCAAGTCTTCTCCAACACCATATGTAGATACAGTATATACATATTATTTTAGATAAATACTGTAGATATAGCAATAGCACTTAAGACTTACATACCACTTCATTGTGCTTTACAACCCTCACTAAGTGGTTTGCAGAGTTAGCCTATTGCCCCCAACAATCTAGGTCCTCATTTTACCAACTTCAGAAGGATGGAAGGCTAAGTCAACCTTGAGCTCCATAGGGATTGAACTCCAGACTACGAGCAGAGTTAACCTGCAATACTGCATTCTAACTATTGCGCCACCAGGGCTCTTATATAGATAGATTATGTAGAACTATTTATAGTTCAGAAATCGATAAAGAACACGTTTCCTTAATCGATTCTTGTACAGGTTGTCTTCAACTTACAAATATTTATTTAGTGACCATCCAAAGTTACAACAGCACTGAAAAAAAGTGATTTATGACCATTTTTCACATTTACGATTGTTGTAACTCTTCACAGTCACATGATCAAAATTCAGATGCTTGGCAACTGGCTCATATTTATGAAAGTTGCAGTGTCCCACAGTCATCTGGCCACCTTTTGGGACCTTCTGACAAGCAGAGTCAACGGGGAAGGCAGATTAAGTTAAGAACAGTGGTACTAATTTAATTTAACAAGTATAGTGATTCATTTAACAACTGTGGCAAGAAAGGTCATACAATGGGGCAGAACACACTTAACAATGTCTTGCTTAGCAGTGGAAATTTTGAGCTCAATCATGAACATAATTCAAGGACTACCCGTAATAGTAAGTGGCAATTACCTTGGGAGGCAGCAGGAAGAGCCACAGCAAAAGAAATGGTCAGATAAAGGCAGCTTAGTCTGCAATAGACATGTGGGTGTGGCAAATGTTTCAAAAGGAATCCACCCAAATTTCTTGGAATGTGAATATCGGGGGGGGGGGGGGGGATATACTTTCAGACTTGCAATTTTTTTTAATGCAATATTACAATAGAGTATAATTACGTCATCTGGACATGTTTTCTGTCTGGACTAACTTGCAAGGTTGACATTTCTTCAAATAACAGAATAGTAGAGTTGGAAGGGACCTTGGAGGTCTTCTAGTCCAACCCCCTGCTTAGGCAGGAAACTCTACACCACTTCAGACAAATTTTTTTTATTTTTTATTTTTTTTTATTATTCATATTTATAGACCGCCCCCTCTCCCAAAAGGGACTCGGGGCAGTGTACAGTCACTAAAATGCGTTATAAAATACATACATAAAACAGTTAAATAATTAAATACATAGGTTGGATATCCAACATCTTCTTAAAGACTTCCAGTGTTGGGGCATTCACAACTTCTGGAGGCAAGCTGTTCCACTGATTAATTGTTCTAACTGTCAGGAAATTTCTCCTTAGTACTCTATACAGAGAGAGAAATTAACATTCTTGGTGATAAAATGTATTCCTGCTGCCCTCAGAATGCTGAAAACACACAGAGAAATCATTGTCACGAATCAATCAGCCTTCCTTACCATTAACTGATAGATCAATGCAATGGGGGGGGGGGGAGAAACCAAAAATTGAAGTCAGTGTACCAGCCACGGATCATTCCTGGAGTAACAGCCTCCTCACCTCACCACCACTCCACACAGAAAGAGAATGAAATAGATTTGAGTAATTTCCTTTGCATCTGCCCTAGATTCCCACCCTACATTGAAAACAGATTTAAACTGGTATCACAAAAAAGAAAAAAAGTTTTAAAAAACCCAGCTTTTTCTGCGTTGCTCTGTGTATGTCAACAACTCAGTCTTTGTTAACTCCCCGTAGTTTTTGGTATGCCACAATCAAATTTCCTAGATTATCTGAGGGTTTGAATAGATGGAAATCATCTTTTCAATTTCCAAAATTGTGTCGCTCGTATAATCCTTTATATACAATGGCATAACGGGTAAAATCTAATCAGTGTCTAATTCAACCAAGGATAATTAGGATGATGAGTTCAGATGTTCGTGTTTTTTAATTTGTTGGCATTACATTAGAGGTGCAACTTTTTGCTTAATTGGAAGAAAATGACAATCCATCTCCCCAAAGAGGATGCCTTTTTCAATCGTCTTTATACTACAAAGCTGAGTTTTTGAGAGTGGAAAAAAGATTCACTTAACAACCGTGTTACTAACAACTGCAGTGATTCACTTAATAACAGTGGCAAGAAAGCTTGCAAAATGGGGCAAAACTCACTTAACAACTGCCTTGTTTATACTTGGGTCCAAGTATAGCTGTAAGTCGAGGACTATCTGTACTGACACCTTTCAAACTCTATATGGTGCTACATGTAAGTGTTATCCACAAGCTGTGGCGATTAGATGGTTATCTAAAGGAATTATCATCATTATTTCCTTTTAGATGAATTAAATAGAATTAATGAATGCAAAACTTTCTTCTTTGCTTTCTATCATTTCAATTTCCAATTTCAGTGAAGTAGCTTTAGAATTTTATATCAGTTTTCAGGAAATGTATCCCAGGAATAATGTAAACACAGTTCAGTTGGTTTCTATCATATCAGTGAACTTTTCAAGCAGCAAATATAAAAATCAACCCCATGAATAAGCTCAAGTAGACATTGCATCAGTTCTCTCCTGGCTTTCTCCCATTCCAAACTCTGAGTGTATTTAGAGCCAGTTCTTCAGAGCCTGGAGAGGTGCAGTGTGCAATATCATATATCCATAAGAGATTCTCCTGCTTACACAGCTCCCGAACTATATTTGGAAACCTAAATACAGCTGCCTTTAATCAGCAGGTATTCCCCACGTCATATCTCCCCTATACGTAGGGGGAAATATAGAACCATGCACAATAAACAGACATAAATAACAGCCTCCAGAGATGCTCCATTGAATCCTTCAGACCTTTTCTGTCATTCATCGCTTTTAACAGGGGCCCCTCAAAAGTCAGTGAAAGAAGATACTTCTCACCCAGATTACCGTATTTTTCATACCATAAGATGCACCAAGAAAATAACAGTTTTTGCCTTCCCTCAGCCCCCCAACAGCAATCTGCAGGCCTCAGCAGGGCTGGGGCAAGGCAAAAACCCTTCTGTTTTTGTGAAAAACGGCCATTTTTTCACAAAACCGGAGCATTTCTGCCTTGCCCCAGCCATGCTGAAGCCTACAGAGGGTTGCTGGGGGCTGAGAGAAGGCAAAAAAGCCTCTGTTTTGGTGAAAAATGGCCCCAAAAACTGGGATGCCGGGACAGGGCTTCGGGAAGCCAAAAATGGCTGTATTCAGTGTATAAGATGAACCAACACTTCCACGTTCTTTTAGGGGGGGAAAGGTGTGTCTTATACTCCGTAAAACACGGTAAATGACTACTCGACTCACGACCACAACTGAGCCAACATTTCTGTTGCTAAGCAAGACAGTTGTAAAGTGACTTTGCCCCATTTTAGGACCACAGTTGTTAATTGTATCATTGCAGGGTGTTCAGTTAGTAACACGGTTGTTAAGTGAACCTGGCTTCCCGTTGACTTCGCTTGTATAGAAGGATGCAAAAGGTGATCACATGACCCCGGGACAGTGCAACCGTCATAAATATGAGTAAGTTGCCAAGCCTCTGAATTCCATTCCCGTGACCACGGGGATGCTGCAACGGTTGTAAAAGGCTGAAAAATGACATCAGTCACTTTTTTCAATGCCGTTGTACCTTTGAACGAAGTGTTGTAAGTCAAGGACTACCTATATCTGATTAACAATCCTCATCAACCTATTCAGAAAAAAAAAAGCCCGTCAGTCATCCATACTCTGTAGTGCTGTCTGCTGTGAACAGAGGATTGACAAATTCAGTATGGTATGTTGTTTATGTTACACGGACAGAGAACCTGGCAGGAAATTGCATTTCAGTACCAGATGTCGTTATCGCAACCACAGCATCGTACTATGATCAGATACTTTGAGATATTTCGTTCAAAGCAGAGAAAAATGTCCGGGCTTTGAAATGGGGAAAAGTGATGGCAAGACTCAGACAATTTAGCCCTTATGCCACCAGGGAAATTATATGAATACAGCCTCACCTCAACTGGTAACTGAAATGCATAAGTACTAACATAGCAAGTGTTCATGATGGCAATGTGTACATTACAGCTAGTCCTTGACTTATGAACACAATTGAGCCCAACATTTCCATGGCTAAACAAGACACATGTTGAGTGACTCTTGCCCCATTTTACGACATTTCTTGCCACAGTTGTTAAGTGAATCACTGCAGTTTCTAAGTTGGTAACACTGGTGATCAGTGAATCTGGCTTCCCAGATGACTTTGCATATCAGAAGGTGGCAAAAGGTGACGACATGATGAAGGGACACTGCAACTGACATAAATATCGTGTTTCTCCAAAAATAACACAGGGTCTTATTTTCTTTTGACCCCCAAAATAAGCGTTTGGCCTTATTTTTGGTGAGATCTTATTATTTTTGAAATGCAGGAGGTGGCGAGCATGGTCACCTCATGGCTGCAGCTGTGTTGCAATATTTTCAGGGAGGACTTATTTTTGGGGAGGGCTTATTTTAGCACATGCACTCAAAAACCTGATTGGGCTTATTATCTGGGGAGGTCTTATTTTCAGGGAAACAGGGTACATGCCGGTTGCCAAACATCTGAATTTGGATCATATGACCATGGGAACGCAACAAGAGTCCTAAGTGTGTGAAAAACAGTCATCACATTTTTTTTCAGTGCCGTTGGTCACTAGAGCAATGATTGTAAGATGAGGGCTGCTGATACTACTTCATGGAGAGACCTTTTGAGGCCTGATTCTTTAAACAGCAGTCAGCATGACCAAAACTTCACTCAACCTTAATGTGATTGTGGTACTGTCATATTTCTTAACAAACATTATACAGTGCAGATTTTGCATCAGTACAGGATAGTTAAATGAGTACACTTGAGGACTTCACAAAAAAGAAAGACATAAAATGTAACCCATCTCTTCCTTGTAATAGATAGGGAAAGCTTCAAAGAGTAAAGCAGGTGAAAGAAGATTTGCATTCAATTAAATTGACTGTAGCTTCTAATGACTTCATGGCTGGTGGAACAGTTTGGTCATTTTAATTATATCCATGCCTCAAAGGGCCATATTTTATAGCCTTGTGTTTAATATATCCCTGTGCATAAATTAGTCCTATGTACCAGCACTGCATCTCAGCCTTTCTGCTTTCTTTGCAAGAGCAACAATAAACCCCTCCAGGTAAAACCACCATGTTGGAACAGTTCTTGTTGTTCTGTTTAGAAGGAACTGCAGAGCATCAGCTTTGCTTCCTTCAAGACTCAGCAAATCACATGGGTCCACCCACAGATTTTCACCTGCCCTAAACATGTACAGGACGCGGTGGCTCAGTGGCTAAGACGCTGAGCTTGTCGATCAGAAAGGTTGGCAGTTTGGCGGTTCAAATCCCTAGCACTGCATAACAGGGTCAGCTCCCATTATTTGTCCCAGCTTCTGCCAACCTAACAATTCGAAAGCATGTAAAATGCAAGTTGAAAAATAGGGAGTACCTTTGGTGGGAACGTAACAGCGTTCCGTGCGCCTTTGGCATTTAGTCATGCCAGCCACATGTCCACGAAGATGTCTTCGGGCAGTGCTGGCTCTTCGGCTTTGAAATGGAGATGAGCACCACCCCCTAGAGTCAATAACGAATATGTGCAAGGGGAACCTTTACCTTTTAAATATGTACATCTGCAAGCAAGTATATACTTACTACGAAGAATGTTTAACCATTCAGTATGTTTATCGTCTTATTGTACAATCACTAGTTCTTTGGAGAACGCCTTTCAAGTTCTTTATATGTTTGATATTGCTATTGAAAAGATCTTGGGAATATTTGGCAATTATATCCTTCAGGGGTCTCCAAACTGGGCAACTTTAAGACTTACGGATTTCAACGCTCAGAATTCCTCAGCCAGACATGCTGAGATTAAATATTTTGTAAACTGCTGCAGAAACATCCTAATCAGGACAGCATTTTCTTAAACCAGCTCAGAATCCAGCTGGTACCAGCACAGGACAGGAACAGCTAAATGTATAATATGGATAGGTCCTTAGTTTAGTGAGGCTTTAGCCAGCACAATTTTAACTTTTAAAACCACAGTCATATATAAATAATGCCAATTTTTAATAACCAAATTTATAGGCCATCCATCATGTTTTATATACTTTCATTGCTAACATTCCCACTCCTGAAACTTTGTGAATTTGATCATATCTCTTTAATTTCCTAATCCCATAATCATGTTAATTTTATAACATGAAAAAGTGTTAGTCATGTTTTTATGCTCTGCAGAAATTCTACTAATGTTTTACTCTTAAGAAATGTGGAAGCAACTCTTGTTGGCAGGTATAATTTTTCCAGAAAATATAAATTACCAATTTTCTGGGAGTGATTTTAGCTGCTGCTACATTATGATGTTAATAACAACCATGGTAATTATTGTCTTCATTATTAAGTTTTCGGCATCCTTCTTTGCTAATTCAGCTAGTGAAAATGATTGTCAGCTTGCATCTCTGTGTAGGTGTTTCATCATGTTTGAGATATGGAGATAAAAAGGGCAGCCTTGTAATGTTTTTTTTTGGGGGGGGGTGTTCTTCAACTATATTCCTAGTGTAGCTACTATTATTAATCATTCATGTAACTCTACAAGTGCAAAGCATTTCACAACTATGAAAAATAAATGAAAATGGGAGGGAAGGAAAGGGAGGTATACTTAATCCCATAACCCCATTCAGACTTTATAGATATAAAGCCAACTTTTAATTGGAGAGAAACCGAGTATTACTGTGGGGAAATGCCAGGAGGAGAAGGATCACGATCTTTCTTCCATTGATTGATATTGTCCTATAAGTATCCCAATATCACCTACTCCAATAATAATACTCCCTGAGACACAAACAAACAAAACCTTTGGCTTATGTCCTGAATGCTGAACTGTTATTTTTTCACAGCTTATGCAAAATATACACCTGCATTTTTTCCCAATATAGGTAACAAAACCACCTTGAAATATCCATGTCCCATTCACATTTGTGTCTACTATCATTTAACACCTACGCTGACAGAATAAGCAAAAAAAGCTAAGGCCAGGAATGAGAATAATATTGAGTAATTGCTCTTCACAGACAATCAGGTATTGATAACAAGTACAACTAAAGAACTGCAACAACATCTCATGTCCATGAACAAAGAAGGTAAGATAAATAATATGTACATTAGTTAAATAGAAACAGAAGTAATGGTAATCAAAAAAGAAAAGTACACCCTAAACTTAGTAATAGAGGGAACAAGCATAAAACAAGTATCGTGAGTTCAAATATTTAGGAACCACATTTACTGAAGATGGAAAAAGGGACAAAGAAATGATGCAAAAAGGCAAACCAAGTATTGGGATAACTAACTTCACTCCCATAACATAAGGCAGTACCGATTAGTGCAAAGAAGCATCTCATACAAAGCATGTTCATGTTACCTCATGTTACTAGTGCCAAAGATGGACACTTACAATAAAACACAAACAAAATTTAGTATGGAAATGAGATGTTTGAGAAAAGCTGCTGGAATGACTGGGAGAGGTAAAATCAGAAATAAGGTTATAAAGGAAAGAACTGGAATAGAATCAATATTACACTACATATACGGACAGCAAATAAAGTGGTTTGTCCATCAGGAGAGAAAGAATGTTGGTCCTTACCTGAATGTTTCTTTTCGGTAGACGAGAGGGAGGGGCAACTCATGGGATATTCTCACAGCCTGATTGGTCCAAAGACTGAGGGAAATCCTTTTAACATCCTCCTTTCCCTGTTGGCTCCTAGTTCCTCAAAGTTACATGGCCATAAATGCTGCCGAAACACAAACAGACACAAGAAGGGGAAATCCACCCCCCAGCACCTCACCCCGACGGACTAACTCTAACCTATAGCGGGGTGGAATGTCGCCCCTCCCTCTTGTCTACTGAAAAGAAATGTTCAGATAAGGACCAATGTTCTTTTTCCAGTAGACTCGAGGGAGGGGAGACTCATGGGATGTACCCAAGCTCCAGTCCCTGGGAGGGAAAACCACTAGGATTTGGGGGGAGGGGCAGTCACTAAGTGCTGTAGAACCCTACACCCAAAGGAGGCCTCGGCCGATGCGAAGGCATCCAGCCGGTAGTGATGGATAAACGGTGTCAGGGAAGACCAAGCGGCTGCCCTACAGATGTCTTCAAACAGGGCCCTCGAGGCCCATGCCGCTGTAGTGGACGCACTCCTAGTGGAGTGGGCTGTGATCCCCGAAGAGGGGGGACAGCCTGAGGCTTCGTAGGCTGAGGAATGTCCTGTTGCAACCACCTGCCAATGGTGGCAGAGGAGATCCTGGCCCCTAGGGAGCCCGGTTGAAAGGAAATGAACAGGGCCTCAGACCTACGAAAGGCAGACGTCCGCCTAAGATAGATGCATAAGGTGTGACGCATGTCCAGTCTGTGCCATGGGCGCTCCCTCTCATGGAATGGATATGGACAAAAACTGGGAAGGATAACCTCCTGTGCCCGGTGGAAGGGCGAATTGACCTTCGGGAGAAATGTGGGGTCTAATCGTAGAACCATCCTATCTTGGTGGAACTGGCAGAGGTCGTCCTTGGAGGACAGAGCACCCAGCTCGGAAATGCACCAGATGGAGAATCGAAGCCAGGGCGGCCACCTGCCACTGCAGGGTGTTATGGGACAGACCCCTGTCCAAACCCCTCTGGAGGAATTCCAGAACTTGGGCCACCGAAGCCTTAGTGGGACAGATCCGAAGTGGGCTGCACCATTTGACAAATGCCACCCATGTGGAATTATAAATCCAAGTGGTAGAGGGGCATCTGGAAGCCTCAATAGTTGCTATGACCCTGGCGGACAGGTTGGCGCTCCTCAGGAGGCTCCGCTCAAGCGCCAGGCAGTCAAGTGGAGCCACTGGGGCTCTGGATGGACTAAGAACCCTGGCTAAGGGAGAGCTCCTCCCGGGGAATCCTCCACGGGGGACAAATGGAGAGCTAGATGAGGTCTGCAAACCAAGGCCTTCTGGGCTAATGGGGCGCTATCAGGATGATTTCTGCCCTTTCTACTACCATTTTCCTCAGGGTCCCCGGAATCAGAGGGAACGGGGGAAAGGCGTACAAGAGACTGGGAGGCCACCTGCTCCGGAGGGCGTCTGTCCCTTCTGCGGCCTGGGACGGGAATCGGGAGAAGAATCTCGGGAGCTGAGCGTTTGATGGGGTTGCGAACAGATCCACCAATGGGTCGCCAAACCTCAGGCAGATCTTCTGGAAGAGTTGGGTAGAATCTGCCACTCTCTGTGGTCCACAATCGCGTGGCTCAACCAATTGGCCTGGTGATTGGCCACGCCCGAGATTTGCTCCAACACCACTGATGCCAGGTGCCTCTCCGCCCAGGAACCGAGCTTCAGTGCCTCCAGCCACGGGGTTCTGGAATGAGTCCCCCCTTTGCAACCACATTGTCCGTCATCAGCAGGACGTGCCGGCTCTTTATCGAATTCTTGAACAGCTGCAATGCCAGGCGGGCGGCCTTCAGCTCCAGCCAGTTTATATTGTGGCGAAGGTCCAACTGGGTCCAGTGACCCTGAGATATCCTGGAGTCCATGAGTGCTCCCCAACCGAAGTGGTTCAGGCCGGTAGTGATGGTCACTCGCTCCGGCTCCCAAATCTCTGAGCCGCATTGCAGAGATGGGGACAGCCACCATCGCAATGAAAGATGCACGTCTGCCGGCAGATGGATGAGTTGCGGAGAGGTGCTCATGTGCTGTCGCTGAAAGGGGATGAGGGCCCACTGCAGAGTTTGGGAATGAACGGAAGTGCCCAAGGGATGATTCCTATGCATGACACCATCTTGCCCAGTAGGTGGGACAAGGTCAGGATGGAAACGGACCGTCTTGCGTGCACCTGCCTTGCCAGAGCCTGCAGATTGACTAACCGCTCTGAGGATAGTCGGACCCTGCCCTCTAAGGAATCTATCATCGTCTCCAGGTGGAGAATCCTTGTGAAGGGTGAAAGATAGCTTGTGGAAGTTGACCGAAAACCCCAGGTTCTGTAGGGCCCGAATGCTGAGTTCGAGGTCGTGAACGGCTTGGGACTGGGATTGTGTTTGCACAAGCACATCGTCTAAGTAGCATTGAAGTCTCACTGGGATCGATCAGAGGTGAGCCGCCAGTGCCGCCAGGACCTTCGTGAATGTGCGTGGGGCCAAAGCTAATCCGAAGGGAAGAGCCCTGTACTGAAAGTGGAGCCCGTTGTGGGAAAAACGGAGGAACTTGCGATGGGCAAGAAGGATGGGGATGTGGAGGTAGGCCTCTGTCAGATCCACTGATGGTAGATAGTCCCCCCACCTGATGCCCTGCAGAATGGACTTGAGGAATGACATTTTGAATCATCTGTACACTAGGTACTGATTGAGGCGTCTGAGGTCCAGTATGGCTCTCCAGCCCCCCCAAGTTCTTCAGAACACTAAACAGGTTGGAGTAGTGACCCAACCCATGTTCTATCTCCGGGACCTGTTCTACCGCCCTGATGTCTAGCAGATGTTGTATGGCTAGAGACATCAGCCGATGGCGCTTCGGATCCCGCAATGGTGGAAATGTTCTGAAGAAGGTTGGGGGTCTGGAGAGGAACTCCAGCCGGAGTCTGTTCCTGACCATGGCCCTCATCCAGGCATCTGACGTGACGTGGTCTCACTGATCTGCAAAGAGTTCTAGGTGAAAGAGCCACCTGGACTGACTCTGATACCTGCCCCTGTCCTGATAGTAGGGCCTCTGGAACTGCCTATCAGACCTATAGGGGGCGAATCTCTGCTGATTATACTCCTGCTCCGGGGCTCTGAAGGACTGTCTATGGTAATAGGGCGGACGGTTGTCCATCTTCTTGGAGTTGGTGAGTAGAACCCTTTTCTTATCCTTATTCTCTATGAGAATCGGCTCCAAACAATCACTGAATAGGTTGGGTTCAGTAAATGGGGCAGCCGCCAGGCTCCACTTGGACTTATTGTCCATTTGCCAGTTACGTAACTACATCAACCACCTGGAAGTCACCGAGGTAGCCAGAGCCCATGACGAGTATTTGACTGCATTCAGGGTTGCATCTGCTGAAAACTGGGTGGCAGCAATAATTTTATTGATGTCCTGATGGAGGCGCTCGTCTTGAACAGGGATGCGATCCTGCAAATGACGGAGCAACAACTGCTGATTGGTTGAAATAAGAAGCAGCTGCAGCGGACTTAACTGCTCACGTGGAGGCATTGAAGTTCTTACGCAGCGTGAGCTCTGCCCGCTTGTCCTCCAGTTTCAACTTATCAGCCGCATCCCCTGATACAACTGAAGAAGCGTTGGCCAGGGTGGCTATTGTTGTGTCTACAATGGGCAATTGAAGGGCCTGAGAGAAGGCCTGCTCCATGTTGTAAAAGTGGCGGTCGGTTGGGAAAAGTGGAAGGTCGAGCCCACTGATCCTTGACCACCTGCAAAAAAGGAGAGGAGCTGGGACCTCCTCCTTATTGGCCACTGTATTGGAAAACATAACTAAGTTAGGATCTCTAGGTGGAGGAATGGCAGGATCTCCTGTCCCAACCTTAGTGGTCTTCCTGGCCTTAGGTAACAATGGTTTAAACATTGGAGGAGCTAAGAGATTGGGGAAGGCTGGAGGGTCCGGGAGTACAATCTCTTCATCCTCTGAAAAACCCATGTCCTGATGGGGGCCATCCCCTAACACTGAACTCTCACAACAGAGGGAGAGGTAGGCCTAGAATGGAATCCCTGGCCTGAGGGACCCCTGGCCTCGTGGCAAACCTGGGATCTAGATGTTCCAGGTGACTGACGCTCCCTCAAGAACACCACAGAAACCCCAACCATTAAAAATGGCTGAGGAAATCAGTTTCTTAATGCACTCAGGGAGCAATTCGAGATCCTCAAATTCATCCTCCGATTGGGGTGGAGCAGAACCCTGCGGAGCTAAGGCATAGTGGGGAAGGAAATCCCGGGATGAACACTCCAAAGGATCCCCGACCACCTCATGGGGCTATTGAAGCGAGATAGGAGGGGAAGGAGAAATCTCTAGGCCGGTTTGTCTGCGTACCCCTGTGGGGGAGATAGAGGGGGAGGAAGGGCTAAACCCCCTGGGGGGAGAGGCCAATTGATGAGATTCAGGCCTTAGGGGCGAACTGGATCTGCCAGAAGAGGAGTTATTAATCTGGGCTTGCTGTTCCGCCCTAGCGATCCTCTTTTCTAGAGCCCTCTGACGCCAGTTTCATCTTTCAAGGTTGTCCTGGAAGGGCGTTGGGCTACTGAGGGCCTCGCAGCTGCTGCCCTCGTTCTGGGCCCAACTATCTCTCCTTCCTCAGCCGCTGAGTCCTCCCTGGGGCCTGTGAAGTGGTCTGCCTGCTTTCCGCCATCGGTGCCACTCATGTATCTCAGGAGTTCGCACCCAGGTTCACCAGCCAGTGTAAGGGCCTTGCAGGAATACTAGCGGGCTGCCCGGGTCAGAATTTGCCGGTCCGAATTTGGCCACGATGCAAGTCCAGGGAACAGAGCCAGAAAATGGCCGTCTCCATGTGCGCGCTCTTAAAATGACCGCCTCCACTCACACACTTCCAAAATGGCCACCGGAGGTTTCCACGTGCTCAACAGACCTTCCTTTCTTTAGCCGCGGCTTGAAATAGCTTGCTGCGGCTGGTTCGCCCAGGCGCGGTTTCAGAAGTTAATTGAATCGTCCACTGCCCAATCTGCATCTCCCGCTGGCAGCCCTTCCCACGGAGCTGCAGAAACGGAGCCCGACACCCTTGCTGTGCCAGGGATCGTTTCAAGCTCCTAACTTACTCCGGGAAAAAGGCGAGAAGCCAATTAGCCTTCCCCCCACTTGCTGCGGGACGGAGGATCCCTGTCCCTGCAGGAAGCAGCTCAGAAAGGTTGGAATTTAGAAT
The DNA here is from genome assembly GCF_964273705.1 of Natrix helvetica. Taxonomy (NCBI): domain Eukaryota; kingdom Metazoa; phylum Chordata; class Lepidosauria; order Squamata; family Natricidae; genus Natrix; species Natrix helvetica. Next base: position 224,394,404 of record NC_138548.1, read on the forward strand.
TGCAAATGGTCGAATCAAACTCAATTTTAAATATTTTACTCACTCTCTCTGGGAACCAAAAAAACACAGTGCTTGGACCAAAAGACTGAGAGGAACTGGGAGCCAACGGGGAAAGGAAGATGTTAAAAGGATTTCCCTCAGTTTTTGGACCAATCAAGCTGTGAGAATATCTCATGAGTCGCCACTCCCTCGAGTCTACCGGAAAATGTCTGGGATTCTGTAACAAATAAGGCATACATAAAAAATAGTGGAAGGTCAAAGAACAGGAGGAGGAAGAGGAGGAGGAGGAGGAGGAGGAAGAAGAAGTAGATGAGGAAGAGGAGGAGGAGGAGGATGTTGTTGTGAATCTAAATTTTGTAAATTTCCTTGCTTTGGAAATTCTTTCTACATCAACAAAGCTGTCAAGAAGGAATTGCTGAAGATGTCGGAACATTTGCTAGCATCTTGCCATTGTCACAGGCAAAGTGAGAAGGTGCTATAAAATACACCCAGGACTCATCTATCATTGTAAGAGATGAAAAAGTTACACAATATGATGTGTAAAGAAACCAGAATACAGAGTCTTCGCATTACAAGGGACAAACAGAAGATGCTAATAGCTGCTTCAAGGCAAGGTCAATTTTAATCACAGAAAAGCAGAGGAAAAGAGTTAAAGGGCATTGGCTTGATGTTACAACTACAATATACTTCAACTTCACTGCAGTGCACTTTGAAAGCCACTTAACACTTTAAAAAACACCAGAGAACCTACTCACATCTAAACACATCACATTTAATTTGGCTCAGAGTACTAAATGGCAGGCTATCTTGTGAAACTTAGTGATTTTAGTGAGATTTAAAATTTAATTTTACAAAACAGAGGGGACTCCAGATGTACTCTAAGGACACTGTGGATTCCAATGCTACCATTTCAGGGTTGATAGAGTTTCAGTCTTTGATTCTTTAAATAACCTTTTAAGTTTCTCACAATTATAATATTGCAAGTAGAGAGCAAAATATGTGAAATATGCCGTATTCAGCATTCCTACAGGGGAAACTTCCCAGAGTCTTACCTCACTAATTCCACTGTGTTTGAAAAACTAAAGTCTCTGTAGAAGCTCCTTTTCACGCTAGCATTTAATTATGCAAAAATTGGTGACTACAATTTTAAAGCATTTTTTTTTCAGTTAAGATTATTACCTGGAGAAAATGCATGTAACAATCACAATTAGCAACCTTTGGCCTTTGCTGATCATTTAGTTATTTTTGTTTACACAAATGATAGGTAACAAAAGAAAACATAATATTTCACTAGACTGACACACTCCTGATTCCACTTCATTAACTGTGCTACTCATGGGGAAGGAGGAATGTGCAACACAAAACATTTGTCCAGTTTTGTGTAATTAGATTATTTATATCTCGATGTAATTAAAATTAGTACGAAACTGGACTAGATTACTAAAAGTAAGAAAATAATTATGAGTTTCCGTAAAAATAATTAGGTTTAATATGTCACACAACTTAAGACAATATGTCATGGTTCGAAGGAGGAGGAGGAGTTGGAAACAGGACTATCTGACAGGGATGGCGCGTCTCCCCTGGAATGTTTGGAGAAGCCAGGGGCTGAGGACAATGCTGTCCCAAGCCTCTCAGGGCATTGGGGGAGGTGGTTGACTAGATGGGAAGCTGCCTGATCTCACAGACACTGGGGACTATCAGCTGCAGATAGGCAGTGGTGTTGAGAAGCAGCAGATCCCCTCTGATGAGGAACAGCTGCCTCTCCCACCGATCCACGGGTATGGAGAGTGGAGTGGAGGCAAGCACAAAGGAGGTCTGTGAGGCTACTCGGGAGAAGGCCGCCCTGATCCTGCTCACAAGGAATACCTGGCTTGGATTGACTTAAGTACAGGCCAAGGGAGAAGTATCTTTGTTGGGAACAATTGTTCTGCTTTGGCATGCACTTCCCCAGCCTTGGAAAAACACTGCTTTGATGTGTTTCTGCCTGTGCTTTGCCTTGTGGACTTGCCTTGCCCTCTGGACCTTGAATCTTGTTCAAGGACCTTGCCCTGCAACCTGTTTTTGGACTTCCTCTCTGCCTTTGCGAATCGGTTTTGGTGATTACTGGCTTGGTACTATGGATAGTAGTAGTGGTACTATTAATAATATTTTATTAATTGTATATGAACACTAAGGATATCTTTGGCACATAGTCACTTACAGACTTCTCTTCCACTATCAGTATAGAACTGCATATGTGTGCTGGAGTAGGCTCAAGAGACCAGTTGTTAAATTATCTTGCGATTTGGAACTGGTTGAAAGCACAGTTTGAGCCACAACACCTAACACACCTAACAGTTGTTCTGCGCCTGGCACTGCAACACAGTGGCAACGATGGAGTTAGCAGAGCTACTTCTTAAACATTCATTAGCACATCACTAAGAACATAGAATATGGGATTTGCTGCATCTTTGATTTGGTTAACCCATTAGTGATGTTCATATTTCATTCAAATGGTCTGTATTCTCAGAACCCCTCAGGTATTTCTAGCTTCTGCCAATGGTTTTATGGGTCTAATTAAACAATGAATCAATAACCACAATGGTGTATTCTAAAATTCATCTGAAAGAAATGCAATTATCAGGAATAGAACTATTGAATATAATAAAATGTATTTCAAAGTAATGAAAAAGAGAAGGTATTACATTATTAAAACTGACAAGTAGACAGTTGTAACCATAATCATAGCTATGTTAGAGGTCGCTGACTTTAGTAAATCTGCCTTGCGTTTCTCCCTTTGCCATCTCACCCACTGCAAGCAGATTGAACATATACATTTATGTCTTTTACTCCATGCATTAGATGAAGTAGACCGTACTCAAAAGACTTACAGCTTACTCCTGTCAAAATCATTCAAGGCAGAGAACGTAATTTAGATTTTCAAACAGTAACAATCAGGGGACTTAATTCTAATTTTTAAAGTAATTTGAAATTATATAATATCATATTAATCAGCCATGGTGGCCTCAGTCATGTTTATCGGGCCACTGAGTGTCATACCAAAATATCTTGAGTAGCACTTAAAATATGTATGCAGTGATTACATATATATTATGCTGATACATTAGAGCATTGCAGATTCTTAGGAAAAATCCAATGTGAATGAAGGTCAATATCAGCTAAAGAACTGGAAGCTGTGATTTCACATTATTATGTATATAATAGTGATTTAAAATTGTTATTATTCTGTACCATTTAATTATTTATTGATTATTATTTATAAAATAAAATATTAAATTTGTATGGCAATTCAAAAATAAAATCTTATTTTTGTAGCAAGAAAGGAAACTTTTTACTTCTCAAAAGCTTCTAGTATGTGGTTCAGCTGTTCAAAATAAGTGTATTCTCAGAAGGTATATTTCTGTAGCCCCAAATTCCACAGCATAGTTTAGATATTTCTTAGTACATTTGATGTAGTCCCAGAATCCACAAATAATAAGATTGATTTTATTCGACTGATAAGTTTCTTAATCATGCTGTCCCACTATGAAGCACCCAGGCTGATGTATAATAAAAGTATATAAAAATTGTATTGTTATAAAGAGAGGAAATAACAGAGCAGAAAATATACCCAATTTAGTGAAAGAAGAGAAGAGAACTTAAGACTGAAGGTGTCCTTGCTAGGAAGAGTTAATAAATTACTCAGAAAGGCTCTCAAACCCTTTGCCCAGATCAGATTATTATATTCGTATGCTGCGATACAGAAATCATCGACTTTCACACAACCTTTTTTTCCAGGTCTGTGACCAATGTCAACATATTAGGAACCAATTTCATTTCTTTCATTCAATGTCTTCTTGAGTAGGTTGTTTGCAGGACAAAAATATTTAGCTCAGGGAAACTGGAAACATAATTTCTGCTTGCTCATTTGAAAGGTGATCTTAGTTTACCTTCCGTTTTCCTGTTAAAATTATCTAGGTGCTGATTTTTGTCTCTTTGGACACTTTTAGGAACAGCATGATAATGAATAAGCAAACAGTTAAGGAATGGATTTATATTGTCTATTATTCATATCTAAAAACAATGATCCTTGCATCCTAGAAAGCCTTTCTAGAGGAATTATTTCATTATTAATTTCATATTTTTAGGGAATGGCTGCAAGTTGTTGATTTCAGATTCTTATTTCAAAATGGTTTAGAGCTCATACAGTCATAAAAGGATAGATAGATAGATAGATAGATAGATAGATAGATAGATAGATAGATAGATGATAGATAGATAGATGATAGATAGATAGATAGATAGATAGATAGATAGATAGATAGATAGATAGATAGATGATGGATGGATGGATAGATAGATATGAAAGAGAGGAGGGGAGAGGGAAAGAGGGAGAGAGATACAGACAGACCTCCTTCATTCAGCAAGCACAATTGGGATTGGCTACTCAGTTGTTAAACAAAGCAGTTGCTGATGGTGTTTATAATCTTACTTCAGCTTTCTCTTGCTTTATGGAACTGCAAAGGTCATAAATATTAGGATTGGCCATGAAGTTACTTTATCACCATCTGAATTGATTGCTAAATGAGGCCATCACTATATGAGGACCATATGTGTAGAAGGAATTGTCCCTAATTCTATTTCCAAAAGCCAACTGGGCTGGTCAGGGTAATTTATAATAAGAAAAATGAGTCCTTTTACCCATATTTAATTAGAGCAAAGATGAGAAGAGACTCAAATTTTAATATCACAAGACATGTTTGGTCTTTTAGACAGGTTTTGAGGGACCTATGAAAAAGTTGCTCTTCTATAACATTATACCAGGACCAACAGGATCCAAGAGCCATTTTTAATCTCTAGATATTGCTGTTCATCCTTGGTCATTACTCTTGAAAAAAATATTGTACAAATGATAAAGCAGTAAATTTCTATATGGCCTACATTTAATGACAAGCTTAAAACCCTTCGTGGCATAGCTCATGGCTATCTGATGGCATGTCTATTTTATGTAGTTCTTATTGATAGAGTTGACATTTGAATCTCATTGATTAAACAGTGACACTAGATGAGATCCAGGAAATGAGCCTTCTCTGTTGTGGTATCTGCCTTCAGCATCTCCTGAAATTTCTATGGCGTCTAACTTGGTCTCATTCAAACGAACTCTTAAAACCTGGCTCTTCTCATTCTTTGGGTTGGTTTGAATAGTGGACCTCTAGTGGGAATGCATAGGGGACGCAGTCGCTCAGTAGCTAAGATGCTGAGCTTGTCGATCAAAGGTCGGCAGTTCGGCGGCTCGAATCCCTAGTGCCGTATAACGAAGTGAGTTCCCGCTACTTGTCCCAGCTTCTGCCAACCTAGCAGTTTGAAAGCATGCAAAATGCAAGTAGAAAAATAGAAACCACCTTTTGTGGGAAGGTAACAGTGTTCTGTGCACCTTCGGCATTTAATTATGCCAGCCACATGACCACAGAGACGTCTTCGGACAGCGCAGGCTCTTCGGTTTTGAAATGGAGCTGAGCACTGCTCCCTAGAGTCAGGAACAACTAGCACATATGTGCGAGGGGAACCTTTACCGTTACCTTTAGTGGGAATGTTGCATGTTGAGAAGAGGTAATTTTTCTCTTTCTGAATATTTCACATTGTGTGTGTATATACAGTATGTGTGTGTCGTTCTGCCTATATATGTGTGCATGCATGATGTTAATTTATTTTTATTATTATGTACTGCACAAAGTCACTATCACATTAGTGGCCTTACCCAATGAATGAATTAATGTTCTTTTATATACAGGTAGTTTTAAATGCAGATAACTTTCAAAAGTTCATTCAGTGACCATTCAACGTTTCAATGGCACTGAAAAAAATGACTGATGACCATTTTTCACACGATCGTTGCAGCATCCCCATGATCACATGATCAAAATTCAGACATTTGGCAATTGATGGTTTTGATGGTATTTTTGATGGTCACAGCATCCTGGGATCATGTGATCCCTTTTTGTGATCTTCTGACAAGCAAAATCAATGGGAAATTCAGATTCACTTAACAACGGTGGCGAGAAAGGTTGTGAAATGGGACAAAACTCACTTAACAACAGAAATTTTGGGCTCAATTAAGTCAAGGGCTACTTGTGGTATTATTTCATTCCTCGTGCTTTTTTCAGTTTCACTCAATTTTTAATATTTCACAATATCTTGGGAAACAGGCGGCTAGAATTACTGAACGTAAATAAAATAAGCTTTTCAAGAAAAGATATCCATCCTGGAAGTGTAAGACTCACTCTACTGCCTTTGAATTATTCTGATCTTTTTAAAGAGATTTTAAATTTTGTGGAGGACTCATATAGGAAGCTATGAAAGCATAATTGAAAAAAAGAGGTCTACTTGCCATTGGGTAAAATATTTTGCTGAGACAGTAATTATAGTTTCTTGCCTAATGCACAATTTGATTATGATTTTAGTGCATTTAACATATTGCTGGCCTTTTGCTATTAATGAAAGAGTGAACATAAAATCAATGATAGAGTGACCACATAAGACCAAACATGATGGGTTTAATTCAGATAAAATGCTGACAAGCTGAAAATGTTTTATAAGAATTTTTTCCTCCTGAAGGAGCTTGACAATTTAATGAATATATTTTGCTGCATTTTCAAACGTCTCTAGTTTGATGTTGATGTTTTTTTTAAATTGACTAAATGAGTGAATACGTATTTGTTTGCTTAATGTTTTGTGGAATTTGTACTAGATTGAGATATAGAGACAGAAATGTTATAATTAAAATAAACATTTTTAAAAAATGAATAAAAAAGAGGAATTAGGAAAACTATCCATTTCATTCAAATCCTAATGCTTATTATGTCTAGACTATACAGAAAAGGTATTGCTTGATCTTATCACTTTGCAGCATAAAAGACTTCAAAATCCAATAACATGCTCATATCCTGAATCCATTCCTTAATATCAGGAGAATACAGTTCCTTTCATTTACATAGGATTACCCTCTTTCTCATGTCCCAGGCTTGATGGAGCCAAAACTCTTCAATTTGTACATTAATATATGAATATTATTTTTGGAATGCAGAGGAAGAAATGATGAATATAAGTTAGCTACAAAGATGTCTGAATTGGCAATAAGGTTCAAGTTGCATTGTTTATCTAAGAGTGTTCTATACTTTCCTCAAAGATAGGAAGTTTAATGAGTAATACAAGTAGCCATCATTAAGCAACTACCTCAGGCAGCTACCATTTGCAATTATGGTGGTGATGAAAAAGTAGCTTTGGGACCAGTGGTGAAATTCAATTTTTTTTACTACCAGTTTTGGGGCGTGGCTTTGTGGGCTTGACAGGGGAAGGATACTGCAAAATTTCCATTCCCATCCCACTCTGGGGACAGTCAGAGGTGGCATATTCCAGTTCTCCGAACTACTCAAAGTTTCCGCTACTGATTCTCCAGAACCTGTCAGAACCTGCTGGATTTCACCCCCGTTTGGGACCATTGCCTACATTTACAGCCTGCAGTGTCTCTCAATGCTTCTTTCTGTCACATGTTCACCAATGATACTCAGTTAGTATGCACTTTCCTGTGCCTGACCCTGTTATTTTTCCTTCCTCTCCCTGCTCTGTGAAGAGATTATCTAAGCAAGCATCTCTTCCTGAGCTGCTTTCCTCTGCAGTGCAGTACATCCCTAAAAAGTGCTAGCTGCAAATTAACAAGATCAGCTCTGTGATCTTAATTAGTTAATTAGAATCCACCCTGGGCTGGCTACTACTACCTGACACTGACAAGACCATAATCAATTTCACACCTATGGCTTGTTTTGCCACCTTAAGGCTTAGTACCCTAGGCAAATAGCCAAAGCTAGTATATTTCTTTTAATGTATATTCCCTATTGTGTGCCTATTTACTCTCTTTTAATCCCTTCCTCTCCAAGGAATGGAACTACTATTCTTCTTAATTATTCCAGTTCTGAGGTGAACATTCCAAAGGGGAGGGGGAGTTTGAGAAAAAAGAGCTATAAGATTTGCCTTTTAACCTGGCTTCATTGTGAATTGAATTCCAGAAACCTTACCTGCCACTTGAGCTCACCTGGTTGTTCTGGGCTGCATCCTTCTGATGTTGTGAAGCAAAGGAAAACTGAAGTAAAATCATAAGTGCAGGAGTTTTCATTTAGGAACCACTTTGATTAAAGATTATGTTGCCAAGTCCAGGTATGGTCGCTAAACAAGGACTAACTGTATTACATTTCCTTTCCTTTTGGAAGAGAGATCAATAAAAACTTTTAAAGCTCTCTTTGTAATCTTTACCTAAATGAGCATTGCACTCCTATGAGTGGATAAAAGATCTACCTGCTTCATACCAGATTTTTAGATATAGATAGCTGTATCCAAAATATGTCTTTCAACCTCCATCTATAACTCTGAATCTTTCTTTCTTGATCTGTAGTTTCTCTCTTATATATAAAATGAAAGTCTACCGTTAGCTGGAAGGGGAAGAGACCTCAATTAAGTCTGGCATTCTAGAGAATATTATGAACATAATCATTTTAATTACATAATAAATTAAAATTACCCACATATAATAATAATACTCTATTCTTTAACTATTTTTATCATAAATAGATACTGAGCAACTACCCTGACTCTTTTTAGTACTTGGGGAAATTGGGCATTGGATTTGTCCAGTCAAAAATGTAGCTTGCAATCACATTAAGATTTCTGTAATATAAATGGCTATAACTCCTAATAGTTGGATAATAAAGCATCATTGTATAAAAAAGAAGCCCATTACTGCTTTTTAAAATGCAGTTTATTTCATATCCTGTCTTTCCTCCATGTTTCTGTCCCTGTAAACTATCCGTGATTTATCCATACTTTGCTCTATTCATTGACTTTTATTCTTGAAATTTCTTGCCATTTTTGTTTTGAAAAAATTTTCAATTCCACCCAACCCTGACTTTCTTAGTCCATCTCTTATTATTCTCAGTCCCTTTAATCTTCTTTGATATTTTTGTTCTGTGAGTTCATCATAATTTATTCTCTTTATACGACCAAAGTGCCTCAACATTTTTCTTTTGCACTTGTCACTCATTTTCGTATTCAATTCTCATTCATTTCTGAGCCCATCTCTTGGTTTACCCTCTTTTCAAATTGCATTCAATGTACTTTTGTTTCTCTTAACATACCCAGCTTTCCTTTCCATATAACAAGGTGGGTAGAATCATACTACTCTACAAGCCATTTTCACTACTTTTGAGAAATCAAACAGATCACATACTAGTCATTGATACTTTTCTACCAGCATTTGCACATCTTTGCATTTCTTCATCAGTTTTCCAATGTTAATAAACATGCTACCAAGTACATAAATTCACCACATTATCAAGTTTTTCATCATGTAGGCATATCACTCACTCCACTTTCTCTACCAAACATGACTAACTTAATCTTTGATTTTCAGATCCATACTCCTTATTACATAATTAACATTTGCTACAAATGATACAGATTCTCAAACAGTAATATCTTATCTGCATACAAGAGGATGCACATACTCACTTTTCCAATCAATACATTACTAACATCACTAAAAATATTTTTAATACATTTATCCTTAAATGCTGAACCAACAATTAGACATTGCACATATTACTTACTGTTCAATATTCAGTATCAAACATTCCATTCATTTCATTCTTATACATACTTTACTTCCATTATATATTGCTCTTGTTGCATTCAGCAATCAATATTCCAAAGTCTATTTGTTCAACACATTCTACAACTCAGGGCTATTCAGTTTATTATATCCTTGGCTACATCCAGAAATGCACAATAAATTTATCACATTCATGCATTTCTCAATGACCTGCTAAAAAGGAAACATGTTTCACACAGACCCAGCCAAACATAACATTGCCTAAATTTTGCTAAGTGTCATCTTATACCCTTTCGTTCAGAATTGTATCAGGCATCTTAATGCACTAATCCCCCTATAATTTTTGCATTCATTCTTGCTACCATCCTCCCTTGCAAAGGGAAACAAGCATAAATTCAGGTTTCATACACATTTTAAAAATTGCATAGCTATTCCATAAGGTAATCATAGCTGTCTTTTATCATTTCTTGGGCTAACTTGTCCACACTCATTGTTTAACCATTTAGTAATATTTTATAGCTTTTAATGACTCCATTTTCATTATTTTTTCTTAGATACTAACATAATAGTTATTTCAGTTCTGCTCTTTCATATAACACTGTCATCCCAATACATATAATATAATATTCTAGCATTATTTTATTCCAATTGCAAAACTTCAGATCTCCTTTTTAAAAATACTATTTACTCTGCTGGCTGCTCCTTGTTTAGCCCTTTCACCCACTTCCAAAACAAATTTTATTTCCATTGAATTTGATCTGCGTTTTTCTGTCTTTTTTTTTAATCCCAATCATACATAGCTCTTTGATTACTTTTCTCTTTATGTTCATTTGGCCATATCTCTCTTATCCTCATTTTTGCAGTATTTTCTTTATGTACATTTTTTCACACCCAGAGCCTTTATACCCTATTAATACAACATTCTTTTTCATACATTATTAGCATAACTCCACACATTCCTGTCCTGCTTTATTCTGTTACATGCAGCTGTTTTTACATTTTAATTCATTCTATAAGGAAATAAATCTATCTGCTAATACTTTTTTTTGAAAACTCACATTTCTTTTAGCTGTTAAACTTTCACACACTTTTCTTTTCAACCATATTTATTTTTTTCTCAAGTTTCACTCATTACATAACAAGTGGCCCAATCACTTTTTTATTACTATCTATCTATCTATCTATCTATCTATCTATCATCTATCTATCTATCTATCTATCTATCTATCTATCTATCTATCTATCTATCTATCATCTATCTATCTATCATCTATCTATCTCCTATGGATCATATTAATTCAGGATACTGACCATTTTCTAAAACTCATATCTGCTTCTTCAACTACCACTATTCCCTACTGACTGGAATTTAGTATACAGCTAATATTCACCTATGGATTCTTTCTTTCATATCCACTGACATGGACCTATTGTAATTTGCATCAATTCATCCTTTTTGGTGTACATTTTTGGTTTTTTATTCATAAGAAAGGCTAAACCTTAACTTCCTTGTATTGATCAACTTCATCCCACAAAATCAGTCAACTTTCAGTCAGTTCCATTATATCTTTCTTGTTTCTTTTAGGCATTTATGCATCTATGAAACCATTTTCCTCTCCTTCAGACGTTAATTCATGCTCTTCACCATTTACCCCATTTACAATGCAAGTCACAACACTGCAATGCCACCCTGGTTTTGTTCTATTAAGTAGTATAGTAAAATAATTGCTAAACACTCAAAGGTTAAATGAAGTATGTTGACATGCTCTCTAAAAGCAAAGAGGATGGGAACTAATTATATCTACTGAATCACTGGCAAAAATCAAGAGAGACAATGTGTGATGCCCAGCTCATATGGCCGTATAGATTTAGTGTCCCCCCTGCCCCATCTATCTTAAAAATGATTTATAGTACTTTTCCAATAGTTCTCAGCACCTGTAAAAACTATCTAAGTTTTAATTAAAGACTGAAAGAAAGAATGTCGCATTTTATGAATAACTGTGGAAGCACTGAATTTGGAATAGTTCTGAATGGCAGAGGATGTGTACAAATTCTACAGCCTTGTTCTCTAGGATAATTTGTAGGCAAAGTTAATATAGTTCTCCTGAGAATCGCTTATTGACGCCTGCTGTTTCAATTCTCCATCAAAGACTTAAAAATCCTGACAGCAAGCCATGCATCAATTGCCTGACTCTGCAGACTTGCCATTTGCCTCTCAGGGGGAATTGACAGCAGTAATATAGAAATGTTAGTTCATCACTTCATCTTGTTCGAAGTTAACTTTAGCAACTCCAGGAAAGAGAAAGTTCAAGTAAACAGCAGAAAGGTTCCAGAAAACAGATTCAGACTGCTGTGGCTTGTTTCTGTGCACTTTTGAGCTTCAGCACTGGCCGCTCTGCTTCACCACAGATGAAACTTTTAATATCTGAAGGCAAAATGTCATTCCCTGGCCTGTGCTGTGAGACAATCAGGCAGTCAAGCCCTTTTTATTATGGTTGGGTGCCAGCAGTAATGGCTTTACTTCATTCCAGGTCAGGTTTGGCAGCGCCTTGTTCCAATTTGATTCTGCTTTTGTGTATAAAAGGTTCACTAGCAAGTCCAGCATATGTAATCAACTGGTCCATGTGCATTGGGCATGGAGGGCAAGATCCCTATCAACACAACTTAGATGTAGATGGTTTTGAATAAGCCATTTCACTAGTGCAGAATATATATAAAAAGAAGAGTGGACATAGAAATCAGGGAACTCTCATAGTTTACATGTTTTGTAACCGGTTTAATAAAATACCATAGCTTGTATGCTGATCACACACTGTCACAAAGGGGACGCAGGTCTCTATGTCAACCTTTGCTTAATACTCCCAATGTCCCGGCCTGGAAAAGAGAGGTCTCTACAAAACCAAATATGGGGTTTATTTATGCACTTATTCTGATACAGCCAATGGGTGTTTGAATGTTGATTGTGAACAAGTATTGCAGTGGAGGGGAGAGTAAGTGAACACGTTCTATTCAGGCTTAGGTTCAATGAAAGATTCTCAAAGTTTCAAATTCTATTTCGGGTTATAAAAAAGCAAAGGCATAATGAGCTCTAGTTTTTAGGTTTAGGTTTAGGTATAACATTCTATAGATCTGGTTATATGAACTCTGGTAACCCCCCAAAACTGATTCAAAAACAAGTATGTCTAATGTGACACACACTTTTTTCCCCACTATTTTCTTGAAATAAAAATCCAAGGTATGATGAATGCATCTGGTGCTCGAAAACAACTTCGAACCTTTCAAGGCTATTAAAATATTAAATATTAAAATATTTACAAGATTCTACAGTGGGGTTAGGAAGAAAAGATTATAGATCTTAAATCATATCAGAAGATAAGCTGGTGAAATCAAATATAAGAAATGCATTTTTACATTTTCTTAGTTGTTGGCTTTATCATAAACATTTCAGCAGATACACAGAAGGGAGTGTGCTTGAAAGACTTCAGATCGTTGTTAAATAAAACTGTTTAATTATTGGTAGTGAACTTACATAAATGGATCGTGGAATAATAGTTTTTTATTCCTCTTATTGCTGGGGTTTTAATGTTTATATTACTATGGAAGAATATTGTTGCACATGGTTTTTATGGGAAGGAAAGGGAAAGGAAAGAGCTTGTCTGGGAAAGCAGGCCTTAATATTTTATGTATCAACATTTGCTGCACCAATAGAATCAGTACTTTTGGTCACAAACTTCAGAATTAGCACATCTCTATTCTGTTTATTCACAACTGAATCTAATACAGAAAAATGAGCTGCAGCCATTGGCATGCAGTCTGTTTACAAAATCCAGAATGCTCTGAAATCCTGGTGTATCCTTCTCTAACAGTGTAATTTTTAAAATGTTGTTGTTATGATTGCTATTACATGAACATGATGAAAGATAGCAACATGTGTTATGCATGTTTTCAGTGTGCTCACATCCTGGATTATTGAGTTGAACCCATGGCCACCTGCAGGAGAAAGTAATATCACTTGTATCATGAGATTATCACACAAATGGACAAATGACACAATGTTGCATAATGTGTCACGACAAGCCCAACATCACACTGACATCACTGTAACTTTTGGATGATGCCTCTGTGTGTAGTTCTTTGCTGAGATGTTCACAGGCAACCAGAGATAATAGTTTTTTTTTCCTTTTCCTTTCTTTTTGGATTTTGGCCTACTCCACTGATAAGAGTAGAAGAAACAGTTATTGACAGATTATCTTGGTGCAATGAAGTGCTTGAGGCCATGAAGTATAAGATGTGATTGAGGAACGTAATGAATGAGGCCAAGAATGTCTGTGAATTAGGGAAATTAAAAGTCTAATAAATCAGGAAGGCACTGAATAGGGAAAGTATAGTGTATATAGCACATATGGTTGGAACTATAGGCATCTTTAAACATTATTTTATTTTATGATACTATAAAATGATTAGAGGACAATTAAAATACAAAGCAATAAATATTATACCGAGAAGAAAAATAAAAATAAAATGCATGGATGTTATTTTTTAAAATATTACACATATTTCTCTAAATATATAACTGTGATGCAGTTTATAAACAATAAGTCAAACTTGACCATATGGGATCATATTGAATGTTTATTTGGCCATTTAATTAATAAGAAGCAACTTTAAGGCCAAAAGTGATACTTATCTTTGGTCTAAAATTAGAAGCTGCAGACCATGATTCAGTCCAAAGTAGTACTTTGTTACTGCAAAGCAAACCTGCATTTTTTTTTGTTCTGAGTATACACTTGATAAATCCAAAATTCTCCATAACTCTATAAATTCCAAATTTTGTATATATAATTCAGTAGCCCATTAAAAGTTTTAAACCTGACTTCACAAACTCATGTGAATAATGGTTTAAATATCACCCCCGAGCAAGTCCATTATAGAGCAAACCCAAATCATATAGGTCAAAATCCCTTGAAATACATTTCATTTTCAGCTCATGAATTAAGATGGCACTCTAGACTACTGAGTTATTAAGATAAAATATTAAATGTTATATGCGTAAAATTTTAAAATATTTTAAAAATTAAAAAGATAAAATATTAATCATCTAAATTATGCCATCTTCTATTGTTCCAGTGTGAAATAATAAAAATTGGACACTGTTTTCTTTTGGAAGCTTTATACAGTTTAATATACAATGGACACCCATTTCTTTCCGCAAGAGAACATATAAAATATAATCTACATTTCCTTGTTGGCAGTCAAGAGTCACCAGAAAATACTATCTCTGCACCTTTATTACATATAACCTTCAGACAGAATAAAATGCATCTTATTTTTGAAAGTATTCTTCCCCATGGCTATATCATTTAATGGCCTCCCTGTTGTCACCTAGGATAAAATTGTTCCCTCTTGAGATAAAAAATGATGAGGACAGTAATAAAATTATTTGATCCAGATGGAATAGGGAATACTGTGCCGCACATAGTGAAATAAAGTTTTTTGAGACAAATCTAAAAGGGAAAGGGGAGTGAGGCTTTTCTGTTGGTAGGTTACCTACTCATTACCCAACATTTCTTTACTGAGAAGGATTAGAGATATCCACAACATTCAAACATCTTTAAACCTGATTTTAAGCCTGATCAAAGAACATCCAAATTGATTTGCCCTAAGATATTGTTCTATTGAAATATGGCTAACCTCAAATCGAAAAACAGGAAGTGAGTAGTCCCGAGTTTCAGTAATAATAGCACTTAGCAATAGCACTTAGATTTATATACCAATTCATAGTGCTTTTACAGCCCTCTCTAAGCGGTTTACAGAGTCAGCATATTGGCCCCAATAATCTGGGTCCTCATTTTACCGACCCCAGAAGAATGGAAGGCTGAGTCAATCTTGAGCCAGTCAGAACATGTTGGGAGCTGGCAAAAGAGATAGGCAGAAAACTCCTCCGTTTCTACAGCATTTGGGAATGGAGCTAGAGGAGAACAATTCATTATTTATTACGCCAACCCTCCTTCGTCAACATACTCATTTACTTATTGAGGTCACACTAGTGCTTAAATACTAGATGCCTTATTCCCACTGTACTTTCCCAGCATCCAATTTCTCTTCTCCCGCTCTGTTCTATTTCCTTTGCCGCCTGCATTTTTGCTCACAATGGCTGACCATTGGATTTCTGGCTACAATGCCAATACATTTTTTTTACTGTGCATTATTATCCTTAGCTTGCAATTCTAAAAACGTGTTAGCAGCAATGACTACCATCCAATATTAGTTCACAAATTCCATTTTTGGGTGCTAAATCAGTCTTTGCTGCAGCAAGTTGAGGACCATATTAGAAAAAAAATAGGCAGGGCCATGTCTCAGTCTGAGAGGGGAAAGAACTGCAAAGCTTAAGTCTTTCCTCCTGCCCCTTAAAAGCCCTAAAACCCACAAAATGAAAAAAGGACCACAGAATTAGCTTTACCCAAAGGGGAGGAGCTTTAGGGGATACAGCAGAGATGCATGTGGGCTTCAGCTATTTTGCACCTCTTGTTGAGAGCCATTCACTACCATTGCCCATGAAAGGGCTTATTCAGGTTTAGAAATGGGTGGAAACCAAACCTGCTTCCTTTCCCCAGTATTTGAGCTGGTGATCATATTTAGTTCATATCCCACTTCTAAGGCCCTAGCACCATGATGGCGAACCTATGGCATGCATGCCAGAAGTGGCACGCAGCACCCTCTCTGATGGCACGCAAGCTGTTGCCCCAGTTCAACTCCACCGTGCATGCATGTGCACTTCATGCCAGCCAGCTGGTCTTCAAGTTTATGCCGTGCATGCGCAGGGGGGAGTGTGTGCATGTGTGTGTGTGTATGTGTGTGTGTGTGCACATGTGGGGGGATTGCACGTGCATGCCGGGGAAGGTGCACTGCATTTGGGGGGTTCGGGTGCATGCTTTTGGCACCCGGTTTGGAAAAGGTTAGCCATCACCGACCTACCACTTGTAGGACCAAACATCTTGAATGAGAGTTTGATATGGCAACTTATTGAATTACAGCCATCTCAGAGCCAGTTGATTATGCTGGACCCAGGATTTCTTCTCAAATTAACCTGGACCATATACTTTTAGCCCTAGGCCAAATCGGCTGCCTAAAGCTGCAGATCTCTAGTGAAGTTCTACCTGAAGGGAAAGACTAATCAACAAAAGTTCTGTTTTCAACAGCAAAACTTCCAATGAAATGTGAGTCAGATGGTAAATCAGATAGTTCAGTACCTCAGTCATGACAGCCTGCACGCAGTTGCCACAGGGACACAAGGAGAACCAGGAAAAATGTTATTTGTTTGAAAGAATTTGGCACCACTAGAATAGGCAAGGGATGCCAATTTGTGTTCACAGCTCTGTTTTTCTAGAATGCTCAAGCTGTGTATCACTGGCATTTTCATCACTCCCTGCATCTATGCTTATGACCTGAAGGAGATTGCTAACCACATCTCGTTTCTGAGTCAGACAAAGGTTGAGCCTCAAAGGTGATCAATTGTGCTTTGATTATAGAAACAAGACACTGAAGTCTGAATGGAGCAGAAAGGTTCTTGTATATTATTTTTGGTTTTCAGAGATAATGATGGTTTTTAGAAAAGAGGTCTCCCCATTGGATTGATCTGATTCATCATCTGAGCATTTCTTGGCTGAAACCCCAGTCATAAGGGAAGAGTTCAAGTTGTGACTCCCCCTCACATCGGCAATGAAGGTGTCATTATTTGAGTAATGTGGCATGGGATTGCGGTAGTACCCATACATCCAGCATATGATGCACAGAGGCTGTAAACAAAACAGTCAATTACAGTCCAAGAACTTGAAAATGAGCTTATAGGCATCTACTCTAGCCATTTGCTTTTGGCCAATTGCAGACCATTTATCTGCATTGGAACCTATCATTTTAGAAAAGCCTTCAATAGATTTTCATTTGAAGCATTGATCTCAATTATAAAATGAACACATAGCTACGTGCACTATCAGCAGCGCATGTCACAGAAATGGGGAAAGCCGCATGGTGGCAGAGTTAAAAGACAAGACTCACATCAAATAAAGCATTAACATTTTCAAAGCCCTTTGCAAAGATTAGAATAAGTGTTTTAATTGGTGCTAGTCCTGGTCATTTACACCCAACTAAGTTTTATTTCTGCCTGATAAAGATTCTCTGTAGGCAGCTGGTAAACACACAATCATGAAAGGTTGATATTGGTGATCTCACTACAGTGTTCTTGTGCTGTTGTTTTCTTCTACCAGCATCCCCATCAGGCCCAAGCAAGCCTGATCCTGTAATTAAGATAACAGAATTGTTGCAGGCAGATAAAAGATCAGAACGAGGCTAGGTGGCTTAGAGTACTTTGCCATGTTAGATGTTCACAGGAATTAGAAGATCAGGCTTCACCATCTCAAGAAGCGGATCAAAAGGAACCGTGCATCGTCTGTCCCCTCCTGTTTTACTGCCCACACGGTGCCTCCTACCTTCCACTTTGCTGCAAGCACTCCTTAGCTTTGTTCACTTGCTGCTTTGGTGCCACAATGGCATTGCTTTTTGCTTGTTGTACTTTTGTGCTGTGACCTGCCCCATTCAGCTCGTGCCTGCAAGCTGCAGCTCCCTGCATGATACCGCAAACAAACAATTAAGACAAGGTGAGCTCTCAAACTTAGGAGACGGCGGCGTCTTAGGAGAGGGGCGGCGCCGAGGGGCAGGGCCTTCTCTGTGATGGGCCCAGCCCTCTGGAATGACCTCCCCCCCGACATCAGGACAACAACCGATCTCCGCTCCTTCCGCACGAAATTCAAGACCCACCTGTTCCAACTAGCCGGCCTGGCCTGAATTATAGCTATTCTAATCCCTCTGGATAAAATTTTAAATTAGGTTTGACTTTGGGTGTTTTAATTGTTTTTTAATTGCTTTTTGCTGTTTTTAATTAATTGATTATTTATTTATTATGTGTTATATAATGCTTTTTGTATATCTCCTCCTTGTTATTTATTTGTTATGTAGTAAACTGTACGCCGCCCCGAGTCCCTTGGTGGAGAGGGTGCGGCATATAAAATGGATTAATAAATAAATACAGAGAAAAAGATACCGGAATCCATGTAGGTAATCCCTACTCACTTGGATCACTCAGTATTCTTATCACTCATTTTACTCCCTTTCTCAACCTCTGGCTAAAAATAAATAAATAAGTAGATCCCCCAATGAACCAACCAAGCAACATCCAATGTCGGACAGCTGACTTGTAAGAATGCACGACAAATGTGTTTCATCCAAGAGAAAATTCATCTGCTGGGCTAACACAAATCATCTACCACTACAGCACTTCTGCTAGGGGGCAACTGGGGGAGGGGGCAGAGGAGGGGGCAGCATCAAAAAAAGTGAAGGTAGTGGTTGTAACCACATGATCCACGACTTGCCCATTTTAAAAATGTGAATTGTTCATGGGATGCATGTAAAAAAAATGCAGGGCTTCCATCACAGGTCACAACTGCTATCTTGATTTTTTCTTTGATACCCATCTCACAAACACCCTTGCCTTCATCCTTTGAAGTTCCCTCTGGACAAGGTGGGGAAGGAAGAGGAAATGAAGGTACAGCAAATAAAAGCCTCTTGTCTAGTCCAGCTAATGTTTACTTTTCACAGAGAGAGGAGATGGAGGTAAATTAGTAGCAGTACTTCTAATCCTTCTTTCTCCTTTATTGTCAGAGGTCTGCAGAGATGCGCAGTCTGCAGGATCAAACATTTGACTTCGATGATCTCCTTCCTTTAATTTGGTTTTGCTATAGCCTTGGGGGCCTTCTTTTGACTGGTCCTACAATGTTTTCTGAAATTTCCTGTGTTCAAAATGAAACACATGCTCCAGATGAAAGGATCATCTCATTAGCTGATTTTACCCTGATCTCAACTCTAAATAACATTGCATTTATTGATCACAACAGAGTTGACAACATGTCAGTTTGTAATAGAGTTGGACCAGCTTTCACATTGTCTAGAAGGTTTGGGAATTGAAATCCAGTTCCCCAGATTTTAGTTCCCAAACCTTCCAGTCAACTCCATTTTCCATCCCTTGGGTCTAACTGGCTTGTGGAAGAGGGTAGTTCTGCGTGTGGTTTTTTTTTTTTAAATAGATTTGATGAAGTGTACAGGGACAAGGGTCTGGACCTAGGAGAATTAAGAAGGTGAATAAGAGATCCCTGAATCCTGCTAACTAAAACTAAGACATTTGAGGTAATTCTCACTCTCTGCAAATGGGATCAGAAGAATGAGGCAATTATTAAAGATTAACAACATTTACCCTTGCCAATGAGCATCACTACTACACCTTCTACTATTGGGCATTTATTTTTCGTATATTAATAAGATTTTTCCAACTTTATTCACTGCACATTTTTTTCTAATTGCATTTGAAAGAGCCTATCTTTCAGCTATGACACGTCCTCAAAGTTAAACCTGATAAACGGAAGAAGTGAAAAGACTCAAGTCTAAATAAATGCTCAGCCTAAATAAATGGACTGGGGAAACAAACATTGTGCTGTTTAATTAGAACATTAAACAGCCTATTCTGAATGTTGTCAGAAATGGTGAAAGACAGCACAGCTTTGGTGGACAAATGAGAAAGATGAGTAGTAATACCATAGTGCTAAAGAACTGGTGTCAAACTTTTTCCTTCTACATGTCTTAAACATTAATTGCCTTGAACAGTTGCCAGACCAAAAAAGAAATGGACCCTATAACAACCTCTCTAGCCCTCAGCCAAACAATCAAATAAATCAGTTAAGAGAAGTGCATAATCAAACACACATGAAAAGTACCAGGAGAGCCCTCACCTATACCATGTGGGAACTGCTGACTGGGTCATGTCCCCCAAACTATTCAAACCATGGCAAAAGCTCTGTTATGTGTTGAAGGACTCTCAGACCATTGTACCATTCCAGAACTCCCTTATAACTGTTTGGTTTGGCTCTGCAACCAAACAAGACAGACACAGACTTCAATGGATAATTAGAACTGCAGAAAAAAAATTGCTGCCAACCTGACTTGTATGCTGCACGAGTCAAAAAGAGGACTGTGAAAAGATCTACAGATCCCTCACATCCTGGACATAAATTGTTTCAACTTCTACTCTCAAAATGATGTTAAAAGCATTGTACACAAGAACAACTAGACACGATGATAGTTTTTTTCCTGCCTGCCACTAATTCTCATTAACACTGTCAAACTATTTACTAAGATTGTATTACTATTATTCTTCCCATCCTTCCTATTACCCATCTTCTTTTCTACTTATGACTATAACCTTGCTGTTGTATATTACATTTTACATTGTTTATTTAGTTTCCTAGTATTTCCTAGATTGCTTATTTAGTACCCTATGACTATCACTAAGTGTTGTATCTTATGATTCATGATGAATGTATTTATGATGACTATGATCATGGTTTATTATTCATTGCTTGTATGTACACTGAAAGCTTATGCACCGAAAACAAATTCCTTGTGTGTCCAATCACACTTGGCCAATAAAGAATTCTATCTTCTATAAAGAATTTTATCTATTTCCTGACATCCCCAAAATAAAGATCCTACCTAAATCAACAGCAAAATTATAATCACTCCTGCTCATTGTTGGTAGGAAACAAATGATATATAGTGTATGTTATGAAAGTACTGCATAATAATCTAATCTACTGTACTTTAGACCTGTGGTCTATCGGGTGCGTTTCAAGGTTTTGATAACGATCTTTAAAGCGCTCCATGGCTCAGGAACTAGTTACTTGCGGGATCGTATTCTGCCCCATACATCCCTGCGACCAATCCGCTCGCACAGAGAGGGTCTCCTCCAGGTGCCGTCCACCAGACAGTGCCGAGGGGCGGCGCCTAGGAGTAGAGCCTTCTCTGTGGCGGGCCCAGCTCTGTGGAATGACCTCCCTCCGGATATTAGGAATACCTCTGACCTCCGCTCCTTCCGTGTAAAGCTCAAGACCCACCTATTCCAAGTAGCTGGCCTGGCTCAACTATGATCTAACTATATCGCTCCTGACGGGTTTTTTATTTGGGTAATTTAATTGTATTTATTTATTTAGGGGTTTTTAAACATTGTGATTTTAATTGTTTTTATTCATCAGCTCACCTCCTCCTTGTACGCGTCTTAGTATACGTCTTTGTTATATGTATGTCTTGTCTAGATATGTATTTTATATGTTCTATTGTATGCTGCCCCGAGTCCTTCGGGAGAGGGTGCGGCTAAGAAATAAATATTTATTATTATTATTATTATTATTATTATTATTATTATTATTATTATTATTATTATTATTATTATTATTATTATTATTATTATTATTATTATTATTATTATTATTTATAACAGTAAAATTTCACCTTCGTAACCAGAAAAGAGGTCCCCAAATTTTCAGCCAATCTCTACATTGATACCATTACATTTCTACTCTGTCACTGGTGACCCTCAATCAATAGGCAAAGAAAGTTGCAAACCCAAAAGATCACCTATCTTTAATTGAAATACTGATTGACTTCATTTCTCTTATCCTAGTTTTTTTTTTTTTAATACTGAACTATCACTATCTGGAAAACACTGTCCAAACACTACATTTTGTTCACTGATCTCAATCTTTAAGCCTGATTAAAAAGAATTGCATCATTATCTGACTTTAATAGAACAAGTTTATTATCCTCAGTTTGTGAACTCTGTTCTGCAGAGCTATCTATGACACTGAAAATTAGCCCATCAATGTGCATTCCAGACATATATCTATTATGCCGTTCCATTAAGAAGTAAAAACATACATAAAAATAATTTGTCACATCTAATCGAACAATCAATCTATTGTTTTCTTTTGTTACTTGTTTGACAAGATAGGACACTGAATGTCCTTCATACTAGTAACATAAGGGCATATCCCTTAGTACTCCAGAAACAATATTGTAGGCTGGTTTGTCAAATACGCATAAAGATGAATTACCTTAAAAGTTCCTTCTCCCACTAATGCAAACTTCTCAAAGCTACATCAGCAATCAGCATAATGCCAGAAAGGTCATTCTACAACACAGGTGTCAAATTCATGGCATCACGTTGCTATCATGTGATGTTTTGCAATGTTTTTTCCCCTTCACGGAGCTGTGGTGGGCGTGGCCTGCATGTGACGCATCTGGCCCCTGGGCCGCCTTTGACACCCCTGCTCTACACTATTTAAAATATTTCTTACTTGTAACTTGTAGATTTCCATTCAGATAAGCCAGAGCAACAATATGTATGTATGTATGTATGTATGTATGTATGTATGTATGTATGTATCCATCCATCCATCCATCCATCCATCCATCCATCCATACACACACACACACACAGCCAAGTATCAAAAATTAACATAATTTGAAAATGTATCAAAAGATCAACTTATAATGCCAATAAATATGCATATGTGTACAGTATATTATAAAAGTAGTAATTAAATAATTAAAAACACTCATTGAAAATAAACAAAAATAGGGGAGAAATTTTAATAAATACATTTATTAGACAGGGAAAGCTTCTTAAAACAAATCAGTGAGAGAACTGCAGAGGGAGTGCTCTAAAGAAGGTACTGTTGTCTCTAATCACAATACAAATACGCCTTGGCAGTCTCTTTAATCTGCCAAGTGTCCTTGTTGCATTTATCTCATCCTCAGACTACAACTGAGACAAGACTAAATTGTCCTGAATTGTCTCCGATGTTGAGGAGAACAATCCTCTTTAAGCCATGAGCAAGATGGATAATAGCTATGGTATGTTGCTGATAATCCCCACAGAGTATAGCCCATAGACCTATAAAGAGAAGCAAGCCAGCAGCTATTGGCCCCTTTAGGATGAGGCAGGCTCTTCAGGTTGATGCTACTCTCTCTCCTTGTATTTTGGGTATTCTTCTCTATTGAACACCCCCCCCCCCCTATATTTCCCAATGAAGAGTTTAACCGAGTTTCTAGCTAGTGCTGTAACTAACAGGTAAAGAGGTAATGTGAAAGAGCCAACTTTCTCAAAATTCAGTAGACCCCAAAGCCCATCAATCAGGGATTTGGGTTGTAGCATTACTTTAGTAATTTTCCAACTATAATACTTTCGCAGGTGTGTGAAATTTTGAAAAAATATTAAACTTGTGTTTACAATACATCTTACTGATGCACTACCTGGTGGATTCTGAGCTGCACAAGCTACTAGCCTGTAAGAAAGGCAGATCTCCCACTTTCCTGAATAGGATACCAGCTCCCGGACAATGTTCAGATGGCTGTGTGAAACCTCTGGGTTTTGTTAATTTTATTTATACTGGGTTAAGTTTATTTTAAAACCCCAAAGTCTATCTTCCCAAGCCCTGCCCCATCTCATTGTCCAGACTGGTATTTAATTTTATCCATCTTTATTATTTGTATAAACAACTCAAGGTGGCAGACATATCTAATACTCCTTCCTCCTCTTATTTTCCCCACCATAACAATCTGTGGTGGTGCAGTGGTTAGAATACATATTGCAGGCTGACTCTGTTCGATCCTCACCGGTTGACTCAGCTCTCCATCCTTTTGAGGTCAGTAAACTGAGGACCCAGATAGTTGGGGGAAATATGCTGATTCTGTAAACCACTTAAAAAGGGCTGTAAAGCACTATAAGTCTAAGTGCTATTGCTATTCCTGTGAGGGGGGTTGAGCTGAGAGAAAGACCCTGGCCCAAGGTCATCCAGCTGACTTTCATACCTAGACGGGACGGGAACTTATAGTCTCCTGGTTTCCGGTATTTACCATTAGACCAAACTGGTGAGTAGTTGGTTTCATGCAGAATTGTGTAATTTAGAAAATGGAAAAGCCTAAACAATTCATTGCTTAACATAACCTGCACACCCGAACCCGGGACTCCACCATTTGGCGGATAGTCAGAACTAACAGATAGGGAACAAATTTTATGTCTGTTTAGTTTTCTGCTGACTCCAGGATAGCATTTAACTTAGCTGTGTGGCTGGTCTAAATAAGAAAAAGGTAGTATCAGTCTTAGAGTCAATCTATATTACTTTGTTCTTTTTCTCTTGTATAGAAAGCAGGTTTCCTTCCACTCCAATATATCTAAAATGGAATTAACTTTTATAACTCAGCAGGGTGAATACAAAGCTTTTAAGGGGAGAAAAAAAACTTTAAAGTTTTGTCATAAACTATCACAACAGTAGAGGCAGTGATTTTGTGTCTGGCTTTATGAAAGGCAATTCAGCACTCAAAACAATTCAGTCTTTAGTTTCCCTGTGAAACACCATGGAAAATTGTTTGCACTTAAGCTGTGTGCTGTGAATAGGAAATAACCCTTGTTTCCTAAAAACAGCATTAACTATAAAAAATGCACAATGTCTTAGAGTGTAGTAAATGCAGAACGAAGCAAAAACCATTGGTAACCACTAAATTCATATTCATGGGAAGGTCATTTTTATTTAATAAATAAGTCTAAAGAATGTTGCCATGGGAAATCAAGAGTTCAATTTAATGTTAGTTAAGCTTCAAAAATGATTAATCGAAGTGGAGTAGCATGGAAATTTGGTTAGATCCACCAGCCATGGGCATCCCACAAATTTCAAATTATACTCTGGGAAAAAAAAAATCTGTTCTGCTCCAAATAAATTTAATCAGGGCTAGGATAAAACATCTTGTTCGAGTGGCAATTAAATCTTTTAACACTGAAAACAGGACAGCTATGGCCACATGGCCTACAGTTCTTGTTTACCATCCTGATGCCCACTGAATGGTTTGACATGGTTTTACTTGTCACGGCTGAAGCAAGTCTTTCCAACTGCAGGACGACATGAAACACAGCAAGGAAAAACACGACAATCCTGCAAGGCAGACAGTGACATTGATAGCTCCCAGTGCAATCACCTCTCTCCCAGTCTCAAAACTGGGCATCACCAAGAAAATACTCAAAGAGACCTACTGTCCTATATGCCGCTGTGGGAATCATGCAGGGAGAGCAGAACAGGAGTGCTTAAGGCCGCCAATTGTCACGTTGCTACTCAGGTACAAATATAATTGCCATAAGAAACAAACAGACAACAACATACAAGCGTATTAAGAATGCCAATCAGAGCTTTGATTTAAATCAAAAATACTATTGAAACACTGAAGAAATCTGTACAGAGAAAAGCAATGGATTTACAATTCCCAAGGGAATTCTAATAGGGCTGCCGATCTTCCTTTTGAGAGTACCCATGATCAGGTTATGTCTTCATTCTCTATATAGCTTGTTCCCCTTTTTGATAAGATGTGATTCATTTGTTTTTTTCAATATTTGCCTTGTTGGGTTAAAAGAGACCGATTCACTGTCCAATATTTAAAAAGCAGACAAAACATTAGTCACTAGTTGTAACACTTGTTTTACTCCGCTTATTACCCCGTTAGAAGAATGAATACTTTTCTCTGACTATAAAGAGTACAAGAAACAGGAGAAAATTAGTCCTGTTTTAACATTGTCAATAAATTCTTCGATTTTTTTTTGCTCCTTCACAAATCTCAACTTTTTTTCCATAAATCTGAGCTAACTTCAGCTGAATCTCCTAGACCATCAGCATATTTTTTAAAATGCCATTGAGCCATGTAGTGAAAATAATTGGTTGTCACACCCTCTTTTCACTCAAATCTTATTTTACACTGCAGTGACAGCTCGTTTTGCTTTGTGCAAAAATGTTGAGTGAAATGCGCCATATTCATATTTACAGACAATTACATTTTTACATCATTTCCTTCTGAAATTCCACCAATCTGAAATTAACTGGAAAAGGTAGATAGCATTGCCCTATTTGTAAGTGCATGTTATTCTTAAATAACTATTTGTAAATGCAAGTTCATCTTAAATGTCTCAAAAGTTAATTTGAAAATATCTTGATTCAACACAATATAGTCCTATAGGTCACTGAGCTGTGTATTTTTCTTTCAGCTATCTGTCCCCAGTTGATTTAAAATCTGAAGTTGAGAAAATATATTTAAAAACATATACAGCACGGATTATACAGATCTGATTTTTAAAACAACCTAAACCTGGGTATTTATTTATAGGGGGGAAATGTCCGGACCAAACGTAAGTTCTGTTAGATTTCCCCCCCTTACCAGAGGGAGCCCCCTTGTGGAGTAATGTGAAGCCATTACCATGGCAACTCCACTGCACTGCACAGTAGAAGCCATTTTATGACAGTACAGTAGAAGCCATTTTAAGACACAACACACTGTATCTTAACAGTACACACACCCCGAGGGGGTTAGGGGTGTCTTACCCCCCACAGTATTTTTTTTCCAGAGAGTAAGTCATCTGTATGCCAAGTTTGGTTGAAATTGCCCAAGGCATTCCAGAACATACACACCCACGGCCATTTTTATATCTTGTGGAATGCATGGGCTTCGTGATTCAAACATATCTCAAGAGCCTTTCCAGAAGTTGTCACTAAACTGTGTATTTTAATAGGAGAGAGTAGGAAAAGGAAATGAAGAACAGTCAAAGGTGAAGCCATCTTCAATTGATATCTTTCTCCTGGAGCGTCTATGCACAATGGCAAAGCATATTTTAGAAACAAGCGTTTTCAAATATTACCCCCTCCCCCAAAGAGCCCTCTTCAATGAGCTGTACCCATTTTTTAAAAAGAAAATGTTATTATTTCTTATTGCGATAATGAAAACCAACAGATATTTGGAAATTAACCTGCTGTGCTCTCACATAAAACAAGCCCATTTCATAGTGATGCAGAAATAAAAATGCAAATGCACGCCAGCCCTAGCCCCCAAATTAACATAAAAACAAAGCAGTTGCAATCATAAAAAAAATGTATTAAAAGAGGCATTAAAATTAGCTTTAGCTTTTAGCTAAAAGCCAATAATCAATACTAAATTATAACATTTTATCTCAAAAGGTCTGGGGAAAGACATGCAATGACTGTAATCATGCAGTATAATGCTACTAGATGGTGAAAGCCATCAAGAAAAACTTGCAGTATAATCATAGCTGGATTATCAAATAAACTGAAAATGCTGCAACTTATCAAATGTTGAATAAAATAGCATGGAAATATTCCAACACTGCTGTGGAGGTTAATTCTCCAATAAAATGATCCTTCCATTTTCCTAGTCATAAAAATAGTCATGACATTATTTCGATTTCTCTGTCATTCACACCCATATACATTCCCAAAATCCGTATGGGTGTGAATGTACCCATGGATAAGGATAAGGAAATGATTTCACGCTCAAGATTTTGAGGATCAACATGAGAATTAATTTCAGCAGAACAAGGAGAATTTTGCTGAAGACAGAGATGTATTAATTTTTCCTCATGGGCCTTCCTCCAATCCGCTGTCCTCATTTGAAATTGTTCTTGCACGCCTTAGGATTCACATTTTGTCCTTTGCATCCCTTCCCAGAATAGGAGTTCTTCTTCGGAATACGCATTTAAAAAATCTCCCATCTCCTACACTCATTAAATGTAGACTTTGCCTGGTTTTGTAGATAAATCTTGATGGATAGCCTTGCTGGAAATAATGAATTCTGTGTGTGAATTATCAAGCATTAGAACAGTGATGTTTTCATCAGTGACCTTTTCTAGACTGAGTGCTGAAAGCGCACACCTGAACAACCAAAATGCAATGCACCCTCCACATGTGCGTGCAACCCCCGCATGTGCACCCACGCATGCACGCCCTCTGCCCTCGCATGCAACCCCCGCAGGTGTAACCCAGTAGGCATGCCCTCTGCCCCCGCATGTAACCCCCACAGGTGTAACCCCATATGCATGCCCTCTGCCCATGCATGCAATCCCCACAGGTGTAACCCCATATGCACGCCCTCTGCCCCCGCATGTAACCCCCGCAGGTGTAACCCCGTATGCATGCCTTCTGCCCCGGATGCAACCTCCGCAGGTGTAATCCTGTATGCATGCCCTCTGCCCATGCATGCAACCCCTGCAGATGTAACCCCATATGCACGCCCTCTGCCCTTTCATGCAACCCTCACAGGTGTAACTTTGTATGCACGCCCTCTGCCCCCGCATGCAACCCCCGCAGGTGTAACCCAGTAGGCATGCCCTCTGCCCCCGCATGTAACCCCCACAGGTGTAACCCCATATGCATGCCCTCTGCCCATGCATGCAATCCCCACAGGTGTAACCCCATATGCACGCCCTCTGCCCCCGCATGTAACCCCCGCAGGTGTAACCCCGTCTGCATGCCTTCTGCCCCGGATGCAACCCCCGCAGGTGTAATCCTGTATGCACGCCCTCTGCCCATGCATGCAACCCCCGCAGATGTAACCCCATATGCACGCCCTCTGCCCTTTCATGCAACCCTCACAGGTGTAACTTTGTATGCACGCCCTCTGCCCCCGCATGCAACCCCCGCAGGTGTAACCCCGTATGCACGCCCTCTGCCCCACATGCAACACCCCACATGTGCACCCCCGCATGCATGCCCTCTGCCCCCACATGCAACCCTTCCAGGTGTAACCCCGTATGCACGCCCTCTGCCGCCACTTGCAACCCATGCAGTTGCAACCCCGTATATGCATGCCCTTTGCCCCCCACGCATGCACGGCAGAGACTTGAAGGCCAGCTGGCTGGCAGGAGGCACATGTGCATGTGTGGTGGAGCTTAACTGGGGCAATGGCTCACGTGCCCTCAGCGAAGGCGCTGAATGCCACCTCTGAACGTGTGCCATAGGTTTGCCATCACAGTACTAGAAGGCAGGAATGGGTTTCAAATGGAACCTGGAATATGGATTAGACCATCAAACCATGAATGCCAATTTATATGAGTACATCTCTAAATGAGTACATCAAAGTGCTCATATTCAGGAATACAGGGTTTGAAACTATCACACAGTTCTTTTTATTTGATGATCTCATTTCATAAAAAAGAACTAACTATAGATATATGGAGTATACATTAGTGTTTTAAAAAAACACACACGCCCAAACACAGAAAGAAAGAAAGAAAGAAAGAAAGAAAGAAAGAAAGAAAGAAGGAAGGAAGGAAGGAAGGAAGGAAGGAAGGAAGGAAAGAAAGAAAGAAAGAAAGAAAGAAAGAAAGAAAGAAAGAAAGAAAGAAAGAAAGAAAGAAAGAAAGATATTCTAATTTTGTGCTTGGTGAACATTTACCAGGAACCACCTGAAATAATTTCTGAATGGGTATTTTACATAATGACTTTCCCACTGAAAGTTTAAAAGATTTAGACTAGTAAAAAGAAGGGGCTATTTTCTCCTATTATATAAGTAAACTCTTATCAAGGGAAATAACATGGAATTTTCCATCCTAGAGGAACTTTTTGGCATGATATACCTCAATTATGATGCTCTGATTAGTTTTGAGTGCAGAAAGCAGCATAGTCGGAGAATAAACAAATAATGACACATGAAAATATTAATTGATATGAACACTGATGTATGGAACCACTGGATAGAGAAAGGAATTTTACTGGCAATATTTTTACTGTGTTTTGGTGAAACTATTTTATGAAACTCTTTCATAATATACCAAGCTCTAAATCTCATTATTACTGATAAGTGAACCAATTAATTGAATTATGTATGATGTACTATACTACTAATTAAATATTTTACCTCTTGCCATAGTAATCATTCTATTGTTTAATGGCAATTGTTGTTTTTCCTTCTGGATATCAAAAGGACCATTGCCTTCATCATGATATCCTTTGTTTTTTAACTACCTATTTTATACTATCATTATCTTACATCAGTGGTCTTTATGATTTGATGGCCTGACAGGGTGGGGAATGACATGGGAACCAGCCCATGCAAGTGGCGGGCTGGCACACACGGCATATGAGCCAAGGAGGAGCCAACGTCGCGACGATACGGACGTGCGGTCTTGATGCTCCGAGACTGCAGCCAATACTTTTGCCGCTGGGTGGTCCAATTGGACCTAAACAGTCCCGCAGAGACAGTGAACAGGAAGAATACGTCTTGCTGATCTCAGGGACATAGCAAAGTCCCTGATTGATGCAAGAGAAGTTCTTCAAGCCGGTGACAAAAAATCCAGCCAAGGCTGATGAAGTCGGGGCGGCTCCAAAACAGAGGGATACGGAAAAAGAAAGTGTTTCCAGCTGGTGAGGAATTTTTACCATTTTAAAAGAGACTGCCTATAAAAATCTTAAAATTAATTTAAATTGGAGAATAGAAGAAATAAGCGGCGGAATTAAGTTTTGAATGGTTTTGGACAGTGTGTTATCTTACTTTTTAAATGCTATCTTCACGGATGGAATTTATGCAAGCCTTTTAAAACAAATGGATTAAGTTTTCTTCTTCTATTTTTTTCTTTTATTATTCTTTGTAACCTATGGACTAAAATTTTTCCTCTTTCATTACTGTGGGTGTTTTTCTAACTCATTCAAGAATCAGACCTTTTTTTAACTTGGAATATAAAAAGATACAAAAAGAAACAAAGAAAATTGTAACAATAACACTGCTACTGGGAGGCTGGAGGTTTGTGTATTGGAAACAAAACACTGATTATCCTGGCTTGGTACTCCAAGGTCTCACCGCTTGTTTGTAGAGAGTGATAAGAAGAAAAGCATACAGATGTCCCTTTGAAGTATATCTTTAACCAGAGAAAAGTGAAAATAAAACTTTATTGTGAATTTATGCTTAATCTTGTAAAAACCTTCCAAGCCAGAGCAGCAGTGTTTGTTAGCTGGAGATAATGATACAATTTCAACAGCAGAAAGAAACTTTAAGCCTGCAAAAGATATTCTTAGAAATTCAGAAATTATCAAACACATTTGAGAGGACGGAGAAGAAGTTGGAAGACTTAGAGCATCTAACAGTAAAATATGATGAAGAAGTTGGAGATGTTTCTCAAGTGGAAAAAGTGGAGTTTAGAATCCTAAAAACCGAAGAGGAAAATGACCATAAAGAAATTAAATCTGCTGATACTTGTGGTGATTGGTTTGTGTCTGGTGATGGAAAGAGTGGAATACTGAAAGAGGACTTAAATGGAGGGGAACTCTACCCCAGATGGCAAATCACAGAAGAAGAAAAAACAAATTTATGGATTTAAAGAGAGAAATTCTTATTAGCAACATCATTGATAACACTACTGACAATTAAAGATAAGCTGATTAAGGAAACAGAAGAAATTACATGAGAGATTTTATTAGCAATGAGTTGCTAAGAGGAGTCCATACAAATTTGATGAAGGAGATGATTAGAGGACTGATACCACAAATGGCAGAAGACATGAGACTGTTTTGCTACTGGAAAGATACAGGTTGATAGATGGAAGTGTATAATTTAAAACTAGTTAAACTTAGTGAAATTTAGTGACAATAGATATAGTCAGATAAATAATTGGTAATGCTAAAAATGTATACATGTGTAGTGTTATGATAAGTAACAATTGGATATGAATATTGAATGGTACCCATGAAAGGAAGATTAGAAATCTTTTTGATTATATATAAAGGTTAATAAACCTTTTATTAAAGAGCTAAGTTAGATTCAGTTAAGTCTTGATTATTATGTTATGATGCAGGATGTAGTTAAATAAAGGAGGGATAATGATAACAATGTATATATAGGTATGGGTACAACATAAAGAAATTGGATGTAAATTGTAAACAGTGATTTGGAAAGGAGGATTAGAAAATTTTGTTACTAAATATTATGGATGTTTAGCTAGAATAGGACATAAGGATTCAGCGTTGTTGGAGGATTTTAGAAATAGTAAATGAAATGCCAGTATGTGGTTATGTATTAAATCTTGGTATATTTTATGATGAAGGACGTTTAAACAATTATAGTCAAATGAAAATGGAGGCATGATGATGGTAACATGTATAAATATCTGAGTTAAAATACTTGAGTTAATATGAATTATGGTTGATGACTGTGGAAGAGATGCACAAAAGTCTTTTGTAACCAACTGATACACTTTCTACAGTATGTAAAGAAGGATTCTTTGTGTTGTGTTTGTTTTGAAAATAAAAAATATATTAAAAAAGGACCATTGCTTTCATCATTGTATCCTTTGTTTTTTAATTACCCATTTTATACTATCATTATCTTACATCAATGGTCTTTATGATTTGGTGGCCCGACAGGGTGGGGAATGACATGGGAACCAGCCCATGCAAGTGGCGGGCTGGCACACATGGCGTATGAGCTGGCCCACCATTCATGTAAATTGAGTTACATGCATGTGCGCTAACCCACCACTCATGCAGGTTGAGCTGTATGTATGCACACCAGTCTGCCGCTTATGCAAGTTAAGCTGCATGCGCATGCGTCGGCCAGCCACTTGGGTGGCCCAGTTCCAAATAGGCCATGGCCCAGTAGTGGGCAGCAGCCCAGGGAGTAGGAGATCCCTGTCTTACGTTATGTGTTCCTTTTTTAGAATAATAAAACTGTCATTAATCATCAAATGCCAGGCAATTAAAATATTCTTTATAAAATACATTATATACACATTTAAAAATAACATAGACCCAAGCTTTAATGCCAGTCTATTTATAAAACCCATGGTTTATATAATATGGTGTAGTATACTTGATGAGCAAAACTTTCCAAGTGCTCTGTTATCTCACAAGCTATCCAACAAAATTTCTGGGTTCACGATATATTGATCAGGTATGCTCCATACTGTGCACTGGACTTTTGCATTGAGTTTTCAGAACATAAACACAGGTAATGTATGTGTATAAGAAAAGATTGTCAAACCAATAGCTATTCTTCTACGGCTGACAATCTGACTGGAATCCACAATGTGCTGAAGTTTATGCAGACAGGCCGCAAAATGTGACTTTCATTTCTGTAGATTTATTTTTATTTTAAGCTTCTGCATGTTAACTTTTCTAAAGTCAATAATCAGCATGAACTTGCCTGAAGACCGCTTGAAACATTCAAATGGACAGACTGGCTAGGACTATTTTGCCCTTGGTTTGGAACAAAACACTTTTCTTTCCATTTTGTGCAAATTTTGATGCATAGCCACTGATGTAGTTTATTGCTCCATCCTAACTAGCATTGCCAATACTGATTCTCTAAGAAATCCTCCAGCACAATCGCATACTATAATTAGAGATAATTACACTATTGTAAATGATATTATGTCATTCTCTCCTGCTTGTTTCTACCTCTACCTTTTTCTTTGCTAATTACTTTAGTCAAAGCCTATTTGCTTTTCAAATCTCCCAAAAATCAGAGTGACTTCACTATTTAATCTGATGAAGTGATTATTTTATTGGTCTTGCATATTTTAGCTGGATTGGCGGTTGATTTCCCCAGGCTTATGATCCTGGGGGATTTCAATCTGCCTTCCATTGGCGAGACATCTGAGTCAGCTCGGGAGTTCATGGCTTCCATGATGGCTATGGACCTAAGTCAGTGAAATCAAGACCCCACCCATAGTAGGGGACATACGCTTGACCTGATTTTTTGTCTCTGGGCAGTGGATGAATGATCTAGATTTAGGGGATATTTCTATTCAACCCTTGTCATGTCTGATATTAAATATTCTTAAATATTAAGAAGAATCAAGTTCTGTTAGGTTTTTGTTTTAGGAAGCTGTCTTTTACTACTAGCGATGCCTAAAGTGTCTTAGCAATCTCTGGGTTGTTCGCTGGTTGTCTTACACATGTAATCTGTCTTCCTTCCTTATCATCAGTCCATTGCTATATAACAGCATATGACATATAGAAGTTGGTGATATTATTTTCCCCAATTACTTCTGTCAGTCTCCATACTTGTACTTTATTCTTAAACATTTGTAGTATTTTTATGACATTTTTCTGAAGTTGAAGACAGCAAAGCAGAATGAAGGAAAGAGAAGCAATGAAAGGTGAACATTGAACCAAAAAAGGAGCATCATTTTAATCACAATGGGACTTTAAAAAACCCACATATCTTTGTGTTGAAAAAGAGATTTTGACAGAGAAATCTAAAGTCAGAGTGCTTCAACATCAGATTGTTCTAACATACTTGACGACAGATTATCAGGATAGCAATGTTGAAAGAGCATTAATTGCTGCCTTGTCTGTCATGTTTCCTTAAAATAAATCTCCTTCTAAGAACAACTAAAAGCAATGTATTGAGTTCAGCTCATCTCTTCCCAACAGACAAAGGCAAAGGATTGGGAGATCACTGGATTCTTTGGATATGAATTTCTTTCATCCTATTTCTCCTAACGAACTCATGCTTTTCTTTGGCGTTCTAAATTTCATATTGTGATCGTCTTTCCTCTCCAAGGAATTCACCTTCCAAAGCTTGTCAGTCATTTCTAGAGAGGATTAATTCTGTAATAGGAACAGAAATTTGTTCAGCCTATAATGAAGCTGATTGCAATTAACATATGCATTAAAAGTACATCACACTTTATTTCTACTGGCAGGGTGTCAAGTTAACTACATGGTCCTAATTTCTACTAATTTATATAAATAATTATGTATTATTCTTGTAATGAGTTTGTTTTGTTTTATTGGCAGGTTTAATGAAGAAAAAAGTATGGGCTCCCACCCTGGAATCAACATTCAAAAAATACCCTAACATTCAGATTAATGGTTCTACAGTTCCTTTATCATATTAATGACACACTAATGAGACTATTTGTCAATAAAAAGGTAAATCCTCATTTTATTCAATATTTTTAAGGAAAATGTAGATACAAGACAATCAAAACTCCCATACAAGTAAAGCAAATTTTACAAAAGTGGGGTAAATATCTTAAATCATAGTGGTCACATAAAATAAGACAATATGTTATCTTTGTAGCTCCTGTGCCAAAATCATTCAATCTTAGCTAGAATAGAATAGAATAGAATAGAATAGAATAGAATAGAATAGAATAGAATAGAATAGAATAGAATTCTTTATTGGCCAAGTGTGATTGGACACACAAGGAATTTGTCTTTGGTGCATATGCCCTCAGTGTACATAAAAAGACAAGATACATTCATCAAGAATCATAAGGTACTGCACTTAATGGTAGTCATAGGGTACAAATAAACAATCAGGAAACAATCAGTATCAATATATATCATAAGGATACAAGTAACAAAGTTACAGTCCTGCAGTCACAAGTGGGAAGAGATGGGTGATAGGAATGATGAGAAGACTAATAGTAATAGTAATGTAGCCTTAGTGAATGGTTTGACAGTAGTGGGGGAATTCTTTTTTTGCAGAGTGATGGTGTCCGGGGGGAAAAACTGTTATTGTGTCTAGTTGTCTTGAAACAAGTTGAAACTGGGTAGGAGTTGAAACAATTTCTGTCCAGGATTAGAAGGGTCTCTGGCGGTTCAGGCTCCAGGATACAAAATGGGAGACGTTGAATTCTAATCCCACATTAGGCAAGAAAGCCAGCTGGATGACTTTGGGCTAGTCTCAGTCTCTCTCTCTCTCTCCCTCTCACCTTCCCTCTCTCTGTCCCTCTCCTGCCCCTCTCTGTGTAGGGAATGTCTTCTACTGAAAGAAGCAACTTCTTCAACTGACTTTATGCATCATGAAACCCTGTTCTTCACTCCTGCTTCATTTTGACTTTGGTGTGTTCCTGACTTAAGTCCCTTGGCATTTTCAGAGTCAGTGTGTAACATTGAATTATGGACTGTTTATATGGATTACACCTTCTCAGCCTCTAATAAGCCATTTTGCTCATGCACCCTCTTTTATCCTGCTTCCACAATTCCTTTTCTGTTTACTCCCCTCACCTGTCTGTGGCTTTCTCTCCTATAGAGTCTTCTGCCATTTACAAGCCTCACTATAAACATATTACTTCCAAATGCTGCACTCCTTTCACCGTGTATTCTCATTCAGAACCTCTGCAGGCCTTCCCCTGAGCATCTTTATCATGTCCACACTAAATTCAACAGGGTATTAGAGGATACTGAAGGTACCAGGAAAAAAGAAAACAAAAAGTGGGCTTTGGGTTTTGAACAAAATTGTGATTTTAAAAATGATAGAAAACACTATAGCATTTGAAATATTGAAGGAGATCTTTGAAGAATGGGTCCAGAAATTAGAAGTCACAATATCAACAATATTCATAACAATGACTGCTTCTCTGGATAGACTATGTTCAAAGAAGGAATAACAGATGGAGAACAAATCTTGCTTTATGCAGAAATAGTAGAATCAAAAATATTGAATAAAAACAAAAGTGTGAATTATAAGACAGAAGGCAACGAAAGTGGAAAACCCAAGTGACAGGTGAAGAGAATGACCTGGATATGGACTTTTATCGGATATATAAATTTCATAAATCTGTAAAAGTCATGTACAAGAGAAATTACCTCAGATCTTATACAGAACACAGATGGTAATATATGCCACAAAAATATTATAAAAGTGGTGCAAACAAAATTCTTAAGAATCTTAATAAACAAAGGAACATTTTGAAATTCTGCTTGGGAAAGGTGTCAACAAAATATCTGAAAAAATATTCCGTATATAAAAGAACCTCTATGAAAATGAAGTCATGTCAGCACTATGGTCATTACCAACAGAAGGTAATCAGTTATCGAAAGGCTACAGGGATTAATGAAATATGTAAGATATGGCAATATCTAAAAATAATCTGTAAAATCTGTAACCAAACTCTGCCAGCAAAATGACACAACAGCATCCAGCAGACTGCAAGAGATTACTTTACATTCCAATACCAAAATACTTAATAGATTGTGCAAACTATCACATAATTTCCCTAATTTCACATACTTGCAAAATTAATATTAGGCTCATCAAATGCACTTTAGAGCCCTACGTGGAAAGGAAAATGGCAGACATTCAAATGGTTTTAGAAAAGACTGAGGAATAAGGGATTTTATTGATCCTTGCTGGATACTTGAGGAAGAATACTCAAAGACTGAATATGATTCATTGGCTTCAAAAGGTCCTCATTTGTGTGAACCATGTCAATCAGTATAATGTTCTTAGGAGAATGGGTATCCCAGAGCTTCTTGTTGTCCTCATATGAATTATGAAAAGATAAGAAGCTATAGTCTGGACATGGTAAATCACACTGACTCCACATTGACAAGGGAGAGATATTGATATACTTCCTCTTATTTATTCAACTTATACTGTATGCCATAAAAAGATTACAGGGAACTAGTTGGGAAAATGAGTGTGATTTTAAAATTGCAGGAAGAAACATCAATAACCTGCTGTTGACATTCCTCGGATACTTGAAAATTCGAATGATCTGGAGGCCCTAGTATTGAAAACTAAGGTGGACAGTATAAAAACAGGACTAATACTGAATATAAAGAAGATCAAACTGGTAACAGCAGATATATTAACAAGGCAGAATTGACAATGAGGACACTAAAAGTGATCGATCGCTTCTGCATTTTAGGATCATTTATCAATAATAAAGGAATCAGCAGTCAAGAAACATGACATAAACTAACACTTGATAGGGTAGCCACAAAGGAGTTGGAAGGGATCTTGAGATGTGATGAAGTCTATATCGTGGAAGCTGAATTATGAGCAGTGACTTAGAGCTGAACTTTGGTCATTGAAAAGTTTTCATTGTGATATAAAACCTTGGTTTCTCTGATTTTCTTGACTCCCACAATTGGTATCTCAACAAGAATGACATATCAAGTAACCTCTTTAGATGACCTACTTAAGGATGAACTTACCTTACCTATGGCTTTCTTTAAACATTGTTAACTACATGAGTGCCTCAAACTGGTTTTAGACAGATGCAAAGAAATAAGATGATATAACTGCCAAATTGAATATTTTAAACATGTGGTTGGCATATAGGCCCCACATTTCTATGATTTAATGATGAACTGAAACACATGCTCAGGAATATTATAATGAAGCTGTTGAATAATATAAAAAGTATATATAAATATAGTGGGGCTTGATAGGCATGTTTTAAACACTGCTACTATAATTTTCTCTGTGAAAAGTAAAAGTATCTTTTATCTTATTTTGCCATTTTAGAAAAGAAAATCAAGAATTTCTACAAAATTAAAAATCTGTGACATTCTATGGAGGCACAGCTGGATTTGAACAAGTAGGATAGGAAAAGCATTCACTTTTTTGAAATTTGGTCTTGAAAATTAAAGATAGCCAAGAAAGCAAACATATATTTCACAGATCAAATCAACTCAGAATTCATATTTGCATCACAAATGACAAACTCAAACCATCACATTTTATACGCATTATGTGAATACCTGTGGCATGATGACGCAGCGGTTATGATGCTGGACTGAGTTCGAATCTGAGCTCCCATTACTTACTCCAGCTTCTGCCAACCTAGCAGTTTGAAAGCATGCAAAAGCAAGTAGATAAATAGGTACTGTTTCAGTGGGAAGTTACTGTGTTCCATATTTTCATGCTGGCTACATGATGACAGAAGCATCTCTCAGGCAATGCAGGCTTCTTCAGCTAAGAATCAGAGATAAGCACTGTCCCCTTGAGTTTTTCACAACTGGAAAGGGGAAACCTTTAAACCTCATGTGAATACCCAATTCCCATGATACATCCACAACGCAGAGAAACATGGGAGGAGATGGAACATGGAAGAGGAGGATACAACTAAAGTGGATGGACTTGATTACAATATTAATAAATGCATCATTGAAGACCTGAAAGACCAACAGATGTCTAACTATGTGGTTGCTAAGAATCAACACTTACATGATGGCATTTAATTAGTCAAAGGAATTCTCTTTTCACCTCTTCTGAAATAGTGTCCAGGTCAAGCAGATTATAATAGATTATATAAAGCCTCTACTTACTGATTTTAGCAATAACAGTACCAATATTTCGGTTAAATTCCATATTGCTACAATTAACATGTAGTATCAAATGTGATATTCCTGATTATTACATTTTCATTTATTTTTATTTTTAATCTGGATCATAATTATAAGAAAGACAGACAAATGAAAAGGCAATAATGGACTTTGTTAATTCTAAGTTAAATCAAGAGAGTATATATAGCAGGATAAACATGAGTGTTGAAAAAGAAAAAAAAACAGTAATCAAAGGAAAGATAAACATTCCTTTGAGTTGAGCCAAAGTCCTGAACTTTTTCTACTGCTTAACTCCCTTAATTATGCTGCTATCCATTCTCAGATTCTTTTCCCTCCCTGTGGAACGTCAATCATCTAGTCCAATGTTTCTCAACCTTGGCAACTTGAAGATGTCCGGACTTCAACTCCCAGAATTCCCCAGCCAACGCTGGGGAATACTGGGAGTTGAAGTCCGGACATCTTCAAGTTGCCAAGGTTGAGAAACACTAATCTAGTCCATCATCTCAGCTGCCTGGAAAATCATAGGATTGAAGGGGCCACTTACAATACAATACAATAGTAGAGTTGGAAGGGACCTTGGAGGTCTTCTAGTCCAACCCCCTGCCTAGGCAGGAAACCCTATACCATTCCAGACAAATGGCTATCCAACATCTTCTTAAAGACTTCCAGTGTTGGGGCATTCACAACTTCTGGAGGCAAGCTGTTCCACTGATTAATTGTTCTAACTGTCAGGAAGTTTCTCCTCAGTTCTAAGTTGCTTCTCTCCTTGATTAGTTTCCACCCATTGCTTCTTGTTCTGTCCACAGGTGCCTTGGAGAATAGCTTGACTCCCTCTTCTTTGTGGCAACCCCTGAGATATTGGAACACTGCTATCATGTCTCCCCTAGTCCTTCTTTCTCTTAAGCTAGACATACCTAGTTCCTGCAACCGTTCTTCATATGTTTTAGTCTCCAGTCCCCTAATCATCTTTGTTGCTCTTCTCTGCACTCTTTCTAGAGTCTCCACATCTTTTTTACATCGTGGCGACCAGAACTGAATGCAGTATTCCAAGTGTGGCCTTACCAAAGCATTATAAAGTGGTATTAACACTTCACGTGATCTTGATTCTATCCCTCTGTTGATGCAGCCTAGAACTGTGTTGGCTTTTTTGGCAGCTGCTGCACACTGCTGGCTCATATTTAAATGGTTGTCCACTAGAACTCCAAGATCCCTCTCACAGTTACTACTATTGAGCACGGTACCACCTATACTGTACCTGTGCATTCCGTTTTTGTTGCCTAAATGTAGAACCTTACTCCACTTAAGCTACTAACTGCAGGAAACCAAATTAAAGCATTCCGAGAAGATGACTAACCAATCTTTTCATGAACAACCATGCCATAAAGGACAGCCGACTACATCTCTAGGTAATTGTTTCTAGTGTTGAACTTCTCCCACATTAGGAAAATCCAAGGAACGCTTCATGATTTTTATTTTTATTGTTTCAGCTGTTCCTTATGTTAGGAATTAATTCCCAAAATGCATCTATTTAATCCCATTCT
Organism: Natrix helvetica; assembly: GCF_964273705.1. NCBI lineage: Eukaryota > Metazoa > Chordata > Lepidosauria > Squamata > Natricidae > Natrix > Natrix helvetica. The sequence goes on from NC_138548.1 coordinate 224,435,371, forward strand.
ATTTTTTAAAGTCCTTTTGTCATTTTTTTTTCCTGGAATTCTTGAGAACTCCTCTTTAATGTCTATATTTTATTGTAACTAAGTCAAACTTCATGTAACTTATCTGTATGCCACTGTCTCCCAATTTCTTTATGCTCCTTTGCTATAAGTTCCTTGGAGGAAGAGCTTGGAATAACATATGGCTTCAAAGACTATAATGAATGTTTATTCAGCTCCTGTACCAAATGTTCTTGGCCATAGATTTGTCCCACAACATGGCCTACTGCTTTCACATGGAATAGACAATGAGGCAGCTCTTCTTTCAATTTGCAAGAGATCCCATAAAAAAAATCTAAAAGAAACTGCTGAGAGGACAGGTATGGACAATTCCATGTTTGGAGCAATAAGCTTATATAAAACCCATATCCCTAAATAAGTACTACCTACTTATTTCCTCTTTCCTCCTTGGACTCCACAGTGTCTTTTAATCATTCTTACACATATCTGCTATGAATAATTTCTAGATGTCACTGAAGGTATTGTCGAGATTATTTTGGGCTATGCACATCAATTCATCCATAAAGAGAGACTTACCTAGCTTTGTGGCTTAGCACCTAAGGGAAAGCCAAGTTTTAATCCCCTATGGAAGACAATCAGGATTGAGGCCATCTGAATCTCAGAAAGTATAGTGTTCTATTGGGTAGAATCAGGGATTAAAAGAAAAAGAAAAGCTTCCTAAATTTTGGAAGTTTAAGCTTTGGACATGTCCATCTTGACAGAAGATAGTATAATGTTCTGTGGGAATGTCCTTGTGAGACAGGAGGAAGAGCTGCCAACTGACAATTGGTATGTAAAAGAATTCTCTGACCATGGAAGGAGGGAATGCATGAGAAGAATTTCATTAGGGACCCTACCTCATTTTCTGGAGAGTAAGAAGAAAGGAGAGGAGGAACACTAAATCTTCAGCAATATTTTCTTAATGTAAACTTACAATAAAGACAGAGTTAGCACTCATGATTATGCTTCTTGTATAGATTATCCGGAAAGGTTTCAGATGGCAATCTTACCCAATTCTCTACCATGAATTGTTTTATAGGTGCATTTTCTACACACTGATCAATTTAGAGAAACCTGAAAAGTGGGAAATTCCGGGCCATAGCATTTACAGATTGGAGCATGATAAATCTGTTAATTTGGGTTCATATTTCCCACACTACTAATGAGTTTCTACTAGGTTTTTTGTTACTACCGTACTATTACTTACATACTGTAGTAACTACAATTTCATTCTCCTCTGCTTTTTTATATTCATTTCTAAACTGGCTGCTAAATGATTTATCTGTTCCATGCAATTATTTATTAGTCATTTGGTTTAGGACTCTAATAAATAAACAGACAGATTCTTTAAGATGCTTATGGCAAAAGAATTTATGGTGGCTTGTATGGAAAGGAAATCCAATTGTGTAACAGCACTGACTTCAAGGGCATATAGAGTTAAGAATCTGAAAGTGAAACATTTTGAGGAGTCAAACATGGAGATCCATCTAGTACAAAACACAAAGAACTCAAACATGATTGTTTCTGTGCATTATATTTGGCATTGCCAGTTTTTAAGAGTATATTTCAACAGAGCAATTTTCTTTATTAAAGAATATTTCACAAATCTAAGGAAACGTTTGAATTAAATCAACATTTTCAAACAGAGCAAAGCCAATTTCATTAAACCCCCCGAAAAGATTGAATTTCCCATTTTAGAATATTTTCTCATAGAATTTAAACCTCTCCAGAAGACTGAATCCACCTTATGCAAACATACATAAGTAGATTTATTATTAGAACTATGTGGAAATGTCATACCCTTTCACCACATATTTTTCAGATGTCTCCGCCAGTATTTCTATGTTTGCTTCTTAACTTTTAAAAATGTAGTAATAATATCAGTGCATTATCTGTTTATTTTATCCAAAGCAAAATGCCTATTCTCACCTTATCCTCTTGACTATGGATTCCCATTTTTCCTCAGTAGATGATGTGTCCAGTCAAATTTAATGTAAAATAAATTAATCCTGCAAAGAAGTCCATTTATAGATATCACTGAATTCTACTTCAAGGCTATGGTTACGTATCAAATCAGATAATGAAAGATGATGAAATAATAATCCCAGGTTTCAATCTGAGCAGTACAAGGAAGAAAATGAGTAGGGTTAAGGTAAAACATGGGGAAAGCATTCCTGGTTGGTAAGATGGTAGGAATGAAAGTCCTCCCTCAAGTGTGAAGCAGACAACAGCTGCTTATGAAAAAATAAAAGAAAAATTATTTATTCAATTTTAAGAAAATATTTTTTTTTATCATGTAGGTTTGGGATAAGCTGATTGGATGGTGATTCTTTTAATAAGTGCTCAAAAGAATTGTGTATTAAAGCTCAGATCTCAGAACTCTGTGTCAGTTCCAACTTCCTCAAATTTACAAATATTTCTACAGTCCATATTAGCTATGTCTTGAACAAATTCAGGAGACTAGCACAACCAGACTGCTAATTTTATATAATGCATTTTCAAAATTTGGTTTTATTGTTTCTAAAAAGTCAACATGGAAACATAGGCTACGTTTTTCCCATGCATTCCAAGAAATGCTTCCCTTTAGAGATAGTAGCTACTAAAGGTTAAATGGCAAAATTATAAACAGGTAGCCCTCTATTTAACACCACAATTGAGGTCAAAATTTATGTTGCTAAGCAAGACAGTTGTTAAGTTGCCCCATTTTACAATCTTTCTTGCCAACGTTGTTATATGAATCACTGCAGTTGTTATCTTAGTAATATGATTGTTAAGTGAATCTGGCTTCCCCATTGACTTTGCTTGTTAGAAGGTTGCTGAAGATCACTAAATGAACTGTTGTAAGTTGAGGACTATCTATACCAGCGATGGCAAACCTTTTTTGGTTCGCGTGCCATATGTGGGGGGAGCGCAGGGGGGTCATGTGCGGGCGTGCTGCACCCATAATGCAATGTGCGACCCCCCCCAGTGTGCATGAGTGCACTACAGGCACGACCCCCCATTTTTTGCATGCTTTTTTCACTCTCCCCAGGCCCTCCAGAGGCTTCAGAGACCTTCAGGAGGCTTCCCTAAAGCCTCCGGAGCAGTCAAAACGACCATCTGAGCAAACCGGAAGTCATTTTAAGCTCTCTGAAGGCTTCAGGGACCGTCAGGATGCTTCCCTGAAGCCTTTGGAGCACTCAAAATGACCCTCCGAGCAAACCGAAAGTCCCTTCCCAAACTTCTGGTTTGCCCATAGGGTCGTTTTTTTTGCACTCCGGAGGCTTCAGGGAAGCTCATGAAGCCTCCGAAGGGCCTCCGGAGGGGGAGGCTCTTTTTGCCCTCCCCAGGCTCCTATAAAGCCTCTGGAGCCTGTGGAGGGTGAAAAACAGCTTTAAAAAAGGGTGAACTCAGCTGGCCAGTGCGCACATGTGCGCTGGCTAGCTGACAGGGCAGCGCTTCGTGTGCCGTGACAAATGGCTCCATGCATGCCATAGGTTCGCCATTCCGGATCTATACCCTTCCTCAGTGCACTTGGATCTGTTAATTATGATATAACTATTCAAGAGCAAAACTGAGATCCTCCAAGTTCAATGCTTCTTCCTCAGATATATTCTGAAAATTCTGATTGCATAAACAAGCTAAAAGACATGGTATAAATTCAGCATGCAAATACGATTGCTTGCTCATCAAACATGGGTACCTTGCCATTTTTCAAATATTCCCAAAAGGTTAAAGTACTTTCTTTTAACCACAGGAACCCAAACATTTTCTTTTCAGATTGAGATTTTGAGCATCTTTCTTCAATTTAGCAAGATGGTTATTATTCATGACTTAAAAGCCAGTCTACCATTGGATAGAAACAGTGAACAGTTTTCTTTGATTTTCGTCCCTCTCCGTAGAAGCTTATAAAATATTTCTTTAGAAGACTGACATCAACGCTTGTAACCATCCAATTCCTTGGAGAATTTTCATGAACAATTCCTCTAGTCCTGATCCCAGGGGTACTTTAGCTTTGTTTTGGAAATCTATTTCACATATACCCACATTCTTAACTTTTAAAAAACTTTCTTCTAAAGCTCTTACTTTATTCAGAATGGTATTTGGAATAAAGACATCTACTGGCTTTATTTCAGGCTAAAAATGCCCGAGTATGCTATGATTTGTAGTTATAGGCCTGTACCTGCATATTATTTCTATGTCCAAGACCAATACAAAGAAGCAATTTAAAAACCTGTCTAACAATTTACCAAACCATTACACTTTAAACGTATATGCCAAGAATGGAAAAAAATATATCTTTGTCTTCAGTGTAGCAATGCATAATAACGATCTTATGCCAACTGAAGACCACAGCTACATTAAATCATAAAATCATTATCCCTAGATTCTCTCAAAAAGCTCCCATTGCTTTAGTTGTAATCCTAACTGAAGGCTTTATGGAGAAATCAGACTCTATGTTGCACAGTTGCCTTGCAATCCTTTTAAAATATGAGATGCCACATCCAGCATAATTCATCCAGGGCGGAAAAAGTAACTGGCAAGTCAGCCATCCATCCATTCCTCAGCTGTTGCTCGCCCACTTAATTCCATCTCAGGAAATGCACTGAACACCCCATGGAGAGAGGCATAGGTGGTGATTTGGGATGTGAAATCATCAATTGAGTGGTACTTAACTATTTTCCCATCCTGTCACTTCTACGGTCCTCTTAGAATCCATTGAAGGCAAATTCACTGTTTAAAAATCCATTAGAATGTACACTGTGGTTTAGGGTTACAGACATAGTTTGCATACACTGTTTCCCCTCTCCTTTAGCGTACTTGGGAAAAGATTTGAGGCAACCATTTTCAATCTAATCAAGTTATCTACACACAGACCTTTCCCCTTGGCTTGCTTCTAGTAACTCCATTGCTATAAATCTACATCATTTCAAGGTTTTTTTTTTTAAAAAAAACAATAATTACTCTTTCTAAAAAAATCAATCTGTTATCAAAGTAATGAGAAACATGTCTTGGGGCCTCTTCCTGTGTAATATAACTAAGTCATAATGCCACTGATTGATTGATTTCTTTATACTTGTGGAGAAAGACCCTGTATCTTTCAATACCGTAATTTTTCCATCTTCTTGCATCATAAAAATGATGCACTTTTTCCCTTTAAAGTATCTCTCTTGTTTTCTTCTTCTTTCCAAATACAATGTCAAAATTATTTATTAGCAATGTCTTCTACAATATGTTCATATTTCATGCCCCAAATAATTAAGATTTCCAATCAATTTAGGTAGCCAAAGAACTTTTCAATAATGTACTTCCGTAACACAATGGCCCCTAACCTTTTGAGCTCCAGGGACTGGTTCCATGGAGAGAGGCTTTCCATGGATTGGAGAGGTGTGGTTTCTCATGCACGGATGAGACTTTGCTTGTTTGCGCTGCTTGCTTTCTGGAGCACTGCAAACTGTTGCCAGTCTGTGGCCCAGGGTTTGGGGACCTCTACCATAACAGGTACCGTGTTTCCCCAAAAATACGACAGGGTCTTATATTTTTTTGACCCACGAAATATGGCCTTGGGCTTATTAGAGGGGGAGGGCTTATTGTTTTGGGGTTGCCAGGCGGCTGCTCCCTTGTGACCAGGCTCCCGAAGAGCTGGGCACAGCCTCAGGGGTGAAGCAGCCATGAGGTGACCATGCTCACAAGCAGCCACCTGGCAAACCCCCTCTCCAGCCAGGCAGAGCACCATTCACTGACCTAGAGAGTATCCCTAAGGTACCAAGCCATGTGTCGCTCTGCCTGCCCTCCCAGCTCCCGTGGCTTGGCACATTCGGGATACCCCCTAGGTCAGTGCATGGAGCTCTGCCCGGCTGCAGAGGGGGGGATTGCGCGAGCAAAGCCAAAGTCAAAGTTTTCCGGCGGGCCTGCCCATAGCCATAGAGCACGCTCCTAGAGCGGCCACTGCTGGAGGAATTGGAAGTCAAATTCCGGAGTTTGGAAGCCGGAAAAGAAGCTCAGAGCTCTGCAGCGGGTGCAAGGACAGCTGGCCCAGGGCATGGTGAGGCTGGGAGGCATGCGAGCTGGGGACAGAGCAGGCGCTCATGCAACCCCCCTCTCCAGCAGGGCAGAGCTCCATGCACGCTCTATGGTTGTACACTCTGCAGGCAGCTAGCCCACACCCATAGAGCATGTGCCCAGAGCGGCATGTGCCCAGAGCAGCAAATAAACCATTTATTTTAACCTGGAGGACTTCTACCAAGTATTGTTTTGTTTTAAAAAGACCATTTTTCCTATCCCCAACAAGGAACAGGGCTGATTTAACTTGTCTTATTCATTTACTTATTAAATTTATATATTATCCCTCTCATCAATAAATTAACTCTGAGAGCCTTTACGTACTGTATATGACAAAAAGCCATTTCTAATTTATGGGGATGAGGATTTTGCATTTAAGTCTACAATCAGTCCAAGGTTGACAACAGGTTACATTTATAACACACAGTTTTATAAGGAATGCAAAAGATAACTTCGATCATTTTTTAAAAAAAAAACTCACCAAATTCACGGAAATTGGGGTGATGAAATGAATTTAGTGTGATGAGGATGAGTTGTTTGTATTAAAACTCTTTGACTATATAACTGCTTTAAAAAAGGAAGAATACATTTAGGCAAACAAGCTTGTTTGAGCTATTCCACGTAGAAGAGAAAAAATGGATTTCAAAGCTTAAAGCATTTCATTTTACACAACAGAGCAATTCTAACTGCTGAGATTAATTTTCAAAACTTTCTAGGATTAAATTGACAGCATGCAGAGAAGATGTTTCCCTTCTTCAGTCTTTTTATTCTCTCCCCAGGCATATACATTTAGTTTCAATTTGTGAGGAAATTATCTATGTATGTGCTAATGCAGTGATGGCTAACCTTTTTGTCGTGACGTGCTGACAGCACCCGCCCGCACCCATAATGCAATGCATGTGCTACCCACCCCCCATGCCTTGTTTTGGGCCTAGCAGGCCTTTCTGCAGCCTCCTGCAACCAAAATGGGCCGGGGGGGATGCCACACCCCTGCCAACATTTTGGGCCTAGCAGACCTCCCTGCAGCCTCCTTGAACCAAAAACGGGCTGGAGGGACACACTGCACCCCATGCTCCCCCTTTCCCCTGTGCATGCACGTACAACACCCCCCGTGCATGTATGCATAACCCCCTCCCCCCATGCATGCACGTGCATCTCCCACAAGCCCCCTGCCCCCTGCGCATGTGTGGCAGAGACCCAAAAATCAGGTGGCCGGTGGGAGATGCATGCGTATGAACAGTGGAGCTGAGCTGGGCAACGGCTTGCGTGCCCGCAGAGAGGGCTCTGTATGCCACCTGTGGCACGTATGTCATAGGTTCGCCATCACGGTTCTAATGTATTTGAATTGTCAAATTCTGAGAATTTCTGTCAGAAAAAAGGGCTTTAGTTTCAATGGATCCAAGATTTCCAACCTGTCCCATTTCAAGGCTGAATCATGGAAATTACATGGATGGTAGGTCCATAACAGCTGAATTTTCTTCAGATTTAATTGAGTCCTGCACTGTATTTAGGGAATATTAAACTGTATCCATTAACATACATCACTGTTATATTAATATATATAGAAACACACACACACACGCACACACACACACACATATATATATTCATATATATATATTCTTCAATTCACAATACAATTCCTATTAGGCTCGAAATTCTCAGTTTGGATAACTTAGAACTACACCGCTTGCAGTCAGACCTAAGTATTCCATATAAAATTATATGTATTAATGTTTTACCTGTAAATGACTTTTTCTGTTTTAATTGCAATATGCATGTGAACAACCACTTTAAACTCAATGTAAATCATTCTAAAATTGACTGTAAAATTTCTGTAATAGAGTTGTCAAAGTCCGGAATGCCCTACCTGATTCAGTTGTCTCAGCTACAAATTTTCAGTTACAGTCACAAATGGAGAGTGTAGGTAGATAGGTAGATAAAGGGATAGAGAGAGAAACAGAGAGGGAAATATAGTAGGTAGGTAGGGAAAGAGATAGAGTAGGTAGATAAGTAGATGTTTCCAGGTGTATTTATCCATGTGCTGGAGAAGGAAATCGCTGACAATCTGCAGCACCTAAGACTTTGTTTCTGCTGGCACAGCACTTGATCAATGTAATTCTCATCAATCAGTTAAAGAGCTTTCCAAAAGGAAAAAAAAAAGTTTTTCCACTCTGCAAACCTCCCCAAAATGGCCCGTTTTTCACGAAAACAGGCCTGGTTTTTTTAAGGCATGAATAGCCTGGGGGGGGGGGGGGGCTTGCAGAATGCTCCTGGGGGGGGTCAAAAACGAGCAAAGAATGGCTCATTTTTCGCAAAATGAGTTTTTCTGTCAAAAAAAATGCATGCATAGCCTTATGGAGGCTTACAGAGTGCTGCTGGGGGCTGGGGGACAAAAAACGGACCATTTTTTACTCATTTCTGCCCTCCCCAGCCCCCAGGAGCTCTCTGAAAGCCTCCATAAAGCTATGCATGGCCATTTTGGTGAAGGGGTGGGGCTTCGGGAGGCAAAAACTGCTGTATTTGGTATATAAGATGCACACAGATTTTCAGCCTCTTTTTTAAGGAAAAAAGGTGGGTCTTACATTCCGAAAAATACAGTAAATAAAATAAATAAATACATTCCCTTGCATATTAGGACATGTGAATATTTGAGTTCCCTCTTAACAAAAAGCATGGATGAATATTTGTTCTTCCCTTCTAATCAAAAACGATTAACTCTTGCTTCTAAGAAACTCCAGATACTTGCACTCGGATGCTACATATACATATTTACATTATTAGTTTTACTTCAAGGAAGTAACCTTGCTTTATATAGTCTCATGAACATAGAGAGCAACAAGCTGTATGCCTTTACTCATCATAGGGCTAGCCAAATATTTTGAAATATATTCCTGGCTTGTATGAAATCTCTTAATTAATTATCAATGTGCATTTTATTTAACACCAAATGGCATATTGACAAGTTAAAGAAGTGTATTAAAGTTCACAACAACATCTTCATTCAGCAACAAATCTGTATTTTAAATCAAAGCTTTAAATCATCCTGATTTACAGAATTTACCAAGTCCAGCTGATATCTATGGACAAATGTCCATTTGACTACATTTGTCCTTGGCTTAAGCTGTTGATTACAGCCAAATTCTCCACTCTGTTTTGGCTTTACTGCTTGCCAAAGCCACCATAACACTGAAAGTCAGGTCAAGTTAAAACTCCCTGATGTGTGTATGGGTGGGTGGGTGTATGTATATGTCCATTTCCACAATTACTTTATTTTAATTTATATCCCAGTTAACCAATTTAAAGAGTACATTAAAAATCCTGGAGACTTGACTTCCCTGGAGAATCACTTCAGCAGGCAGGTGGGGGTGTTGGCATGTAATGTTCTTTGCGGTACTTTGCAATTAGTTCAGCTGAATTAAATATTAACACAGAATAAAGCATACGATGTGCAGTGTCAATTTTTTTAAAAAAAGTTAAGCCTCAATGTGACAACTATCAATAATTCCCCCTACCTCAATTATTTTACAAACATCCTTTTGGGGAAGTATCTTTGACTACATTAGGGAGCTACAATATTTTTGAAGGCCTAAAGAGTATATCTGCTGGGTTCTGTACAACGCCTCTTGTGAGCTTACCATGTTAATTGGCGACATGCATGCTATTGTATGTTATGGTTCTAGCAGAATTAAAATGTCAGGAGAAGATTCCAATCTGCATGCTTTAACACAGTATGTCTCATCCTTTGCAACTTTTAAGATTTGTGGACTTCACTCTCAGAATTCCCAGTCAGCATGGCTGGCTGTGGAATTCTGGGAGTTGAAGTCCAAACATCTTAAACTTGCCAGAGTTGAGAAAAATGGCACTAACATGTAAGAAGCTTGTCATCAGTCAACTGAGGCTCAGCATTGTGTTAAAATCTGCCAACCTATGCTTTAAGTTTACAGAACCAGGTTATAATAACATGGCTTCTGCTGACATGGAAAAACAAATATCCTGATGATTTCCATGAAAAATGATCCAGTCCAAATACTAACATTTGAGGAAATACATTTGGAATGTGCCAGCAGAATTCCACTAATTCCTCATTATTAGAAATTTGGATTCCTGAGGTCAAGAGCCTATAAATGCTTAATGGTATTCTAGAGAGACACTGTTTTGAAAAAGAATTTTTAATGGGATTTATATGCTGAATTTTCTTTGCTCATTACACATAAATGAAGAACATTAGATCAGTAAGGCTTGTTTTGGATTAACATAATTAAGAGAACATAGTATTACATAGTTAAATAACATACCATAAGAATTTCACAAATATGCCTACACAGATAACAAACATTCGTGCTGAATAATTAAGTTAGTTCTCCATTAGTTCTGTTAAGTCTACTACAGGAATGGGCAATTAATTTTTCCAAGGGACCTCATGAAAAACCGGGATGGTTGTAGAGGGCTGTTGCTGCCACCTCCTGGCCCCCCACCCCCTGGCCCTGCCACCCCACTACCCTGCACCCATTTCCCCATCCAATGCTGTTGATGCTGCGGGAAAGACAAAGGGCTGGATGTGACCCATGGGTTGCAAAATGCCCAGGTCTGGTCAACTGGCTTCTCTTTAATTTCCATGTTTGCAAAGATTGCAGAAAGACCAATTAACAGAGAGAGAATAAAAGTGGATATGTATCTATTCCAGAATTTGTATCTGTTCCAGAAAGAAGTAAAATTGCTATACTTTCATTCCGTCTCCAGACTTACCTGAAACATGGTTGGAAGCTTTTGATCAGAATGATCCCCTAATATGCAGCATTGTATGATCATCTGACTGATGGCTGTTCAGATGTGTACAGGAAAACGTAGCTGAAAAATTGCATAAGAGGTTCTATACTAAACAGGGGCGGGGAATCCTTTTAAAAAGACCCTATTCCTGTTTTTTTTTTCTTTATTTGCTTTGAGAAAATTATTCATTGACCACACACTGTTAGTTACCTGGTCTCTTTCACGTTCTGGTACAAATCCTTTTGGCTTTCTGAAACAAGGTAGAAAAAAATGTGCCTTTTCCTGTTGTGTATATCATCTCATAAATCCAGAATCCAGGATTCAGTCCAGCTTTATTCTCCACAATGAATATTTCCTCACAGAAAAAAAAACTACCAAGTATATTTTGAGTTTCGGTAGCTTATAACCTAGGCCAGGGCTGTCAAACTCGCGGCCTGTGGGCCGGATGTCTCACGCGCTGACCGCACCTACGCTCAGTTTAGCAAAGGGGAAAAGTCGCGATACATCACGTGACAACGCCGTGACACCATGAATTTGACACCCCTGACCTAGGCTTTCATTGTGTAATGACGTCTATAGATTAACAAAGAACAACAGAAAGAAAAATCAGAGATCACATGACCTAATTTGTATGTAGTTCACCTAAGGGGGGGGGGAAATAAATATATCCATGAGGTTAACAAAATCATGCAGGAGCAAGGGAACAGTTTACTAGAAGAATATTATATGGAATATTGATGCACTCAGAGGATCCAAAGACCACAAGAACAGCCAAAGGCCCATTTAGGCCAGCATTCTGTTTCCATTGTGATCACTTAAATGTATTTGCAGACCTTATAAGCAATAACATGCCCTGGTAGTTCTGCTATTAGAAGCAATGTATAGCTATGTCTCATCCCTGTGGATGATCTCACCCTTCATTAATTCATTGTATTTTAAAACTGTCCAAGTTTTGATCTTCATCTTTATCTGTACAGCTTTCCTGGAAGTGTTTTGAGAGGAGGGAAGGAAGAAATCTCACATCCATTTTCCTCTCTTATTACAGGAGCCCTCGGCTCTTTTGGGCTAGTGGAAACATTTATAAAGTTTGGAACATGTTATATATCGTTTGGTAGAAAAATTAGTGATGAGCTTAGTCAGTAACAAAATGAGAACAAAGCACTGATCAGAATGCTGTCTCCCATGTACCCTAGCCTGCCATCCCATTTCAGGATGCTTGGTACCTGTTTTTCATTTTTATGGAGAATGGACACAGTTCTGAGGACTGGAGTGCCATTATCCTTTGGTTTCAGAAGGGAGTTTGTTTATTTATTTAGCAAATTTGTTTGCCTCTCATTTCACTGCAAGGCAACTCTGGGCGGTTTACAATATTAAAAGCAATTAAGAACCAGATAGATAAATACTATATTTTCCCCAAAATAAGACTGGGTTTATATTATTTTTTGCTCCAAAAGACACATTAGGGCTTATTTTCCGGTTAGGTCTTATTTAGGTGAAATACGCTAGAGAGATGATAGATAGATAGATAGATAGATAGATAGATAGATAGATAGATAGATAGATAGATAGATAGGCAGGCAGGCAGGCAGGCAGGCAGGCAGGCAGGCAGGCAGGCAGGCAGGCAGGCAGGCAGGCAGGCAGGCAGGCAGGCAGGCAGGCAGGCAGGCAGGCAGGCAGGCAGGCAGGCAGGCAGGCAGGCAGGCAGGCAGGCAGGCAGATGAATGGATGATGGGTATACACATACATACAAATATTTTTTTTCCTTTTTATGACCCCCTAGTCCAGTGGTTCTCAACCTGTGGGTCGGGACCCTTTTGGGGGGTCGAATGACCCTTTCACAGGGGTTGCCTAAGATCATCAGAAAACACATAATAATGCAATTGCTGATATAGGGAATTTTTTCTGTTTGATACAAAATAGATTGAAATTACTGAAAGATATAAGGTAAAATAAGCTGTCAAAATCTAGCTAAGCAATAATCATTTTGTTTATTAATACGTAAAAGTTATGAGAATAGGGGGGAGCACCATTTCCTACATGATGTAGCTGTCAAAATTTGCAACCATATCCATTACCCTTTTCCTTAAAATTTTGTAAAACTAATAAAAAAAATTTATTAAAAAAAAAGAAAACACATATTTTCAAAAAAATACAGAAAACATAAAATAATTTTATGGTTGGGGGGTCACCACAATATGAGGAACTGTATTAAAGGGTTGCGGCATTAGGAAGGTTGAGACCCACTGCTCTAGTCCCTTTTATTGGGGTGGAGTCAGGGCAACTCACTGGATCTGAGTGTTTACTGGCCAGATACCCTTCCCGATGCCTATGCAGAGTTCTCAGCAGATATATTCTCTTTGTAACCTGATAGAGAAACATCTGCCATTGACTAGAATTAAACTTTCAAACCTTCCGAGTGGGAGGAGAGTGTCTTCACCTCTAGGCCACTGCTTTGCTGCATACATATATAGAGAGATTATAACTAAAAGATGGGAAGGAAGGGACCAGAATGTATGGGGAGAGGTGGGATCTGTTATTGCTTCATCAACCATTTCCAGAATGACACTCCCCCATTGGGGGGGCCAAGCCAAAATTTTGCTAGTCTTTCATTTTAATTACATTTTTAAAAAATGCAAAGTATCAGATGATGAGGAAACCAGGCAGGCACCATGGGTCGCCGTGGACACTATTGCAATCCTTGCTAGTCATACTGAATAGACACAGTGTATCGTATTAACCCCCCCTCCCCTTTACCTTTTTTCCTAGTTGTAAGCCCCCAAGTAATTTTTCTCACAGGGCAACTATTCCATCCGCTTATTAAATCTGGTTGTTGTTTTCTGGCCCTGAAGATTTCAACAATATTCTCTGCAGACTGACGAAAGCTGTACACATTATTTTTAGTTGTGCCAGAGATGGGTATAAAGGCATTGCAATATTGGCAGTTTTATTTTCAATTCCTTTCTTAATGATCCTCAGCAGTGAACTTGCCTTTTTCATGGCCGCTGCACAATAAAGAGCTGCTTTCACTTGGAAACCCATCACCCTCCTAAAATCTCTTTCCAGGTCCATTTCTATTAACTCAGCCTCAGAATCCAGCAAGGTATATATGACATTAGATTCGCTTTGTCCCAACGTGCATGAGTTAAATTTTGCTTATACTGGAATGGTGTCGATCTTTTTAACACCCATGCCTCCAGTTTTTGGAGCTTTTTCTTTAGACCAGCGATGGAGAACCTTTTTTGGCTCGTGTGCCATAAGTGGGCGAAGCGCAGGGGGGTCGTGTGCACAAGTGCTGCACCCATAATGCAATGCGCGACGCCCCAATGCGCATTCGTGCACTACAGGCATGACCCCCCCATTTTTACATGCTTTTTTCGTCCTCCCCAGGCTCCAGAGGCCTTATAGGAGCCTGAGGAGGGCGACAACAGCCTCCCCCGCCCCCCCCAGACGCCCTCCGGAGGTATCAGGGAAGCATCCGGACGGTCCCTGACACCTTCGGAGCGCTCAAAACGACCCTCCGAGCAAACCGGAAGTCACTTCCGGTTTGCTCGGAGGATTGTTTTGAGCACTCGGAAGGCTTCAGGGGCTGTCCAGAGGCTTCCCTGACTTCCGGTTTTCTCGGAGGGTCGTTTTGAGCACACCGAAGGCATCTGGGAAGCTCATGAAGCCTCCAGAGGGCCTCCAGGGAGGGGGGCGGGGAGGCTCTTTTCGCCCTCCCCAAGCTCCTATAAAGCCTCTAGAGCCTGGGGAGGACAAAAAATGGTTTTAAAAAAGGGTGACGTCAGCTGGACAGCACGCGCATGTGCGCTGGCCAGCTGACAGGGCAGCGCCTTGCATGCCCTGACAAATGGCTCCACATGGCACCTGCGGCACGTGTGCCATAGGTTCGCCATCACTGCTTTAGACTATTTAGCCCAAGTAATTTGCTGTTTTGTTAGCAACCCAGGCCATCTGTGTACATCCCCCAAACCAGTTAAAAATAATTGGTCCCAGTGCTTGAAGGACCCTACTGTTTACTTCCCATTACTACAAGAACTGAATATTTATTTCTACTGCTGGCTTTCTCTTCTTTAATCAGCAGTCAATTCAGAAAGGTCTTGTCCATTTATTTCATGGCTGCTATGGTTTGCTCACAAGTCTTTAATGAGTGACTTTGTCAAAAGGATTTTTTGGAAATCTAAGCAATCAATGTCTATCAGATCACCTTTATAAGCGTTGACACCTCAGAGAACTCAGGACATGTATTAAGGCAAGTCTTCATATTGCTGATATAGCATCACCACATCTTGTCTCTCAGTGAGTGGGTAGATAAATTCACTACTTATATTGCTATTTTCTTGGATCCATCATGAAACAGTTCTATAATTTCTAGCATTCCGCTTTTTGGGGGGAATCATAAGAACCAATTTTTAGAAGATGCCACATATTTTTCTTCGCTGAATTCCTAGTATTGGTACTTTGAAAAGTTCCAAAACATTTGGAAGCCACTTGAATATCATAAAACTTTTAACATTTTTCTATTTTAGGGGTAGTTCTCTTTGACAGCTCAGAGATTTGTGTTGTACTTTTTTCACAGTTTTCTTCCTGTACACATGCGTTATGGTGCTTACCATTCCAATTACTTTAGCAAAATTCATGCTTTACACAATCCCCTGAAAATACATGTATTTAGTTCTTTTTCCCCCCAATTATATAACCATGCATATCACATAAGCAACTCTAGGAACACACAGTTAAAAATATATGTACAATCACACCAAATGAAAATTAAAAAATAAGGACATACAACAAGAATAAAACAAAAAAATTTAACCATCAACAATAGCTAACAGTATCTCATGGGTTCATTCAACCTCCTGATCCTCATGCCTGAGAGAACATCTAGCCCTTAGGGCCATGATGGCGAAACTATGGCACATGTGTCCAAAGTAGCATGCGGAGCCATGAGGCCAGGCACACGTGGCCTCACCTGTTCCTCTTCCGGGTTTCTAGCGTGCATGCACACATGAAAATCAGCTGGCCTTTGTGTATGTGGCAGTTCTGGAAATCAGAAGAGTTAGTCTTCCATTCTCTGGCGTGAGCATGCATGCTGGCCAGCTGATCATCATGTACGCATGTGTGGCAGTAACCAGAAGTCTTGCTGGCCGGCGCACATGTGCACACCAGAAACCCGAAGTTCATTTTCCTAGTCGCGGCTCCTCTTCCCGGTCACAGTCCACACAAGCGTGCATACACATGTGGTGCGCGCACATGTGAACAAAGTGCCCCATTTTGGCACTTGTTGCTGCATGCACATGCGCTCCCTTTTCAGCACTCGGTGCCAAAAAGGTTCGCCATCACTGCCTTAGGTGCTTTCTGAAAAGCCAGCAGGATGAGGACAATCTAAACTGGGGGGAGAGGTGCTCCAGAAGGCAAGTGTAGTGATAGCAAAAGCAGGTTTCCTAGATCCTGCCAGCTGACACTCTTTCATTTATGGTCCTCCTGTCAGGGCTGATGTGGTAGACAAGCAATCAGAGAAAGACACTCCCTCATGATCCCATGCCATGTAGAGCTTTATATGGGACAACCAGCATCCTGATTGCATCTTGCCAAGCAATGGTGTAATGTGGGCAAACCTAGCCATACCTATAATTGTTTGTGCTACCCTAATATGGGCCAGCTGCAGCTTCCAGATATTCTTCAAAGACAGCCCCATGTAGAGCAAATTGCAATACTCCAAATGGGAACCAACCAAAGCATGAGCAACCACACATAGTGCTTCCTGATTCAGGAAGGGGTGTACAATAAATGTGGTACAAAAGCTCTCCTGGGCACTATTACTCTTTGAGCAGCTTCTGTGAGCTCGAGAACAACTATAATTCTTAGAAAGTGAAATGAAAAAAAAAAAAGAATTTACAATTTGATTGGTATTTTCCTAAATTTCTTTTCCTTGGGTGACTTTCAGACCCTGTGGCTCTGAACTGTGTATGCAGAGCAAGATTAATGTTACAAAATGGCAAATCACAGCACTGGAGGAGCGGTTACTCTTCTCAATATCCATCTTATGCAAAAGTCAAAATGATGAGATGAGGTATCACAGCATCAAAATCCCTTTTCCTCCATGCCAAATGATGGCAGATGCTCTGACTGAAATTCATTTTCAGAATATTAGGATAGAAAAGCTTGCTGGGACAATTGAGATGAGACAGCTGAATCAAAGCAAGAAGTGTTGATTCATACAGCAACTCCATGTAAGCAGTGAATACAAAAAAAGTAAGCAACAGAAGGCAAAACTGCATGTCTTACTCAGCAGCCCACAAATTCCAGAGAAAACAAACTTTTGTTGTCCTATAGAGTTGTAAGGTTCACATGAGAGAAACAGAATCCAATGAGCCAAGATAGTGGGCCAATAAATCAATTCTACCAAAACATGAAGCCCAAAAAAATTTGTGGATCAAAGACAACAAGAAGAATACTGTATACAAGAGAAGTCAAGTTAAAACACTGGTCATGCTCCATGCAAATGCTGATATATTTTGCAAACAGTTTAAAGTCTCAGACTGCAATGTGGTCAAGGAAGGCAAAATGATTATTGTCTTCAGCGGGGGTGTCAAATTCAAGGCCCATGGGGTGCTTAAATTGTGCCCGCAGGGCTGACCTAAAAATAGCAAAGGACTGGCCTACAGCACCCTACCAGCCAAAACGGAGCATGTGAAAGGGCCCATTTTGACCAGCAGAGTGCTGTAGGAGGAATCATCCCATCTCCCCACCACCAGCTGGCCCACAGAGGAGAACTACAATGGTGATCCAGCCCTCAAAGAAATCCAGTTTGACACCCCTAGTCTTCAGCAACTAACTCATTTTCTAATAGAGTCCTTTGAAGTTTCTAACCACTAGCTCCACCCAAGCTCAGCTGGTGCTTTTCATGATTCTGACTCTTGGAAAGAGAGAGAATACTCTGTTCCAGGATGCTGACTAGCCCTGCAATATGGAATTTGAAATTGCAGAGACCAAAAATATCAAGCAGAATAGTTCAGCTTCATGTTCCACTGAGAAACAAGAAGTTAACCAGGTTCTTCATTGTCATCCCCTAACATCTCCCCATCCCTTGAAGAAGTAGTAAGAATAGATATAACATTTTAGACAAGTTTTAAAATATGCTCCCTCTGTGTGTTTACAAAAAAATATTTAATTTATTTAGTTTAAAAATAAACTACCCTGTTTCCCCCAAAATAAGACCTCCCCGGATAATAAGCCCAGTTGGGCTTTTGAGCGCATGCACTAAAATAAGCCCTCCCCGAAAATAAGCCCTCTCTGAAAATATTGCAACAGAGCAGCAGCCATGAGGTGACCATGCTGGCTGCCTCTTGCACCTCAAAAATAATAAGACCGCCCTGAAAATAAGGCCAAACACTTATTTCGGGGGGTCAAAAGAAAATAAGACCCTGTCTTATTTTCAGGGAAACAAATGAATCTCAATAACATCATAAAACCAATTCAAACAATAAATGAAAGGAATTTGGTACACCACCTGGAAATAAATATAACCTTTAAATCTATCATGGTGAGGGATATCATAATATAACAATTACACTCTGCAGTGAAGGAACTATCTTATCAATTAGAATAGAATTGAATAGAATTCTTTATTGGCCAAGTGTGATTAGACACACAAGGAATTTGTCTTTGGTGCATATGCTCTCAGTTATCAAAGCTTTCCAAAACGACAAGGTCTTAAGAGGTTAAAAGCTTCCAAGGATTGGTGCTGATCAAGTCAGCAGTGGAAATCCTGCTCTCTGATTCTAAAAATAATGCTAATCAGTTGATAGTATAAAGTAACACAATATTAATGTATGTATACTTTTATGTAACTTTCCCATTCTGTGTAAGTGAAAGTGAAGTACAAAAAAATCCCAGCATCATTTTGCCAAAAGGTTTGGTGGCATATCTAAAAAAAACATTAATCAGCAAATATTCCAAAGGTAGAATTGCTCAGGTTAAGAACCACAGGGCAGCAATCATAGCTTTTGACAGTAAATCATTTCCTTTGAAGGCACTTTCTTATATACATAAAAGCTCTCTTAAACATGCAGAGGAGAACAAAATGATTTTTCCAGCAGCATAGACAAAGAGGCTCCCAACCTTGATTGAATAGTGGGCACAATTGGAATTTTCAAGAAACACTGTGGGTATTCTTGAAGTATGGCAACTTGGTAGGGGGTGCCCAGCCTCAAAATGGCTCTGAGAAATATAAGCTCTTCCAGTATACTAATGTGCCAAAATGCTTTCATCCGTGGTGGCACAGTAGTTACAATGCAGTAGTGCACGCTACTGCTGCTGGCTGCCATCTGCCAGCAGTTTGAGTCCCACAGGCTCAAGGTTGACTCAGTCTTCCATCCTTCCAGGGTTGTTAAACTAAGGACCCAGATTGCTGGGGGGAGGGGGTATGCTGACCACTTAGAGAGGGTTGTAAAGCACTATGAAGCGGTATATAAGTCTAAGTGCTACTGCTATTAATATCCCCTTTACCATTTGCATCTTATTCTCTATATTCCCTGACGTAACTTTGTTTCGCATTTTTATTGTTGTTTGGGGTTTGGGGGCTCATAGTATTTTTGAGTATTTTGTTGACAAGGAAGCCACTCTTACAGGACCTCCAGGCTAATGGGGATCAGTATAGCTGCCTCTCCTAAGCAGCTGAAAAGAGATCATTGGAGAGAAAAGTTGCCTATCTTCTCATTATTTTCAGTAAAACAAAAAGACCCAGGAAATTATTTTCTTGGCAATATACATAATTATTTCTCTGTGGCAGGAATAGTTTCCTTATTATATTCAAGATGACCTACAAGCTTTAAAAAATCACACACCTATGAGTCTGTTCCATTGCCTAAAGCAGCAGGTGAAAAAAAAGTAAATAACATTCAGAAAAAAATCTTTGAATGCAGCACTTTTCCTCATACAACGTATCTTCAAATTATCCCCTATAATATAAAGTTTAACAAAAATGCTTTAAAGTAAAAGGGAAGATTATCAGTTTTTAGAAGATGGCAAGTTTTTTTTTTTATCCCACATTTAGCATTCAGTATTCCCGAGTTAAAGCAAAGATGGGCAATGTGTTATGCAGTGGGTTTGTGATGACATGCCTGCTGACACATAAATACCAACAAGTCGTATACCAGACACATATTTTCTTGTGTACCACACACTTCTCTTTAGAAGCAACTAAATTACAGTTAAGAGGTTCACTGGCATCTCCCGTTGTATCAATAATAGCAAAGGCTTCTTTACATGTTACATGTTTTAATCAACTTTCCCATACAATATTTCTATTCAACAGCTGTTTTACAAGTGGTCACTATTAATAAGATAATTATCATATCTTTATCTTCTGCATTTCATTTTCTTTTGATTAGACTTTAAAATTCTTCTCCTATTATCCACACACACACAAAACATACACAAACACATGCTTGAAACACTGAACAAAATTTCATCTGAATAAGAGGATTGTGATCAACAAAAAAATTACATTTAAGGAGCTGCAAAACTCTTGCTCCTTTCTTCACTCAATTTACAGCAATAGAATATTTTCCTACTCAACATTTCCCTGAAAACCCACCACCATTGGATAGGGGAAGATAGTAATCTAGTCTGCTTTGTTTACATGAAAGCAAAAATCAGATTAACTTCTCTCGCTCAAGTCATGGTAATCTTCTTAACTCTTATCCATTATTTTTCCCAGGCAAGTCATGCGTGAATTGTTTTTCAAATGATCAGATCAATTCTATTAACTGATCTGAACCTTTGATGATGTTGTAAAATAAGTTATGACACTTACTATATGGCCTTCTTTATCTAGTATAATCCTCCTCCCACAATGGAGTTCACAAATTCATTTTATGAAGAGATACATACATAGGAGATACATAAGACCGCTAGTATTTTTAAAATACTAAAACTTGCTCAAGATTCTCAAGGAGTTCTCATATAACCGTTATATTCAGTATGTTTGCTTTCTGCTCTAAATTGTGTGGGAGTGAGTTAGTGGGGAACGGGATTATATCTCAAACTCTAAATGAATGGCATTTATTTTTAAAAAAGCATATTTGGGTCAAATATAAGCTTCTCATAAAGAGGCAAATAGGCCAAACTTTGATGATGTGTGGAAATCTCAAACCTGACTATGAGACTAGTAACAAATAATGAACCTTGGATATGTTTTTGTGGCCAAGGGATGGCAGGTTAAGTTATCCAGATGATCTTGAGATTGAAAAAGGAGGGCCAAAATCAGTCTCAATGTCACATAGACATTAAGAAGCCCAACTCTTAATTCAAGTACCAATCCTTGTGTTTTAGCTGCAAAGACATAAAATGGCAGGAGCATTAAGTAATGAAGGAAGGAGCTGTTGTGAATTTCTGCTATTATTTTTGTGTGGTATGGACTGGTGAGCCATCATGAGTCAAGAAGGATGAATTTGCAGTTGGAGACCCAGCAGGAGCAAATAGGAACCAAGACAGAGAGATCAACTGAGAAAACTGGCAGGTGGAAATAATTGCAGGTTTTGGAGATCAGAACAGATTATCAGTGAAATATGGTTTAAGAGTGGTGCTGAAATCCAAGGAGCTAAAAAAAAAATGTGCATTTCCTTCTTCTCATTCTAATCCCTAGGACAGAACTGACCCTAAAATTGAAAGCACAGAAAGAAGCTGCATGATTGAGGGAATGAAACAGTTAATCTCCCTCTGAAATTGTCGGTATAGGGCTGTGTGTGTATAGTTTGTTAAACTAAGGTCACTGAATATATTAAATATCATTGTAAATGCAAAACTGTATGTACTTGTAAGTAAAATTCCTGTTCTTTTACCCCAACTTCTGACAAGGAATTAAGCATTCAGAGTATGGCAAAGCAGTCTATTGCACATTTTTCCAGTGAGGGAAATTGAACTATGGAAAAGAAAAGAAAATAAGTTTTGTAAATCTCCTACCATGTATGGAACAAACATTAAAGTTTGTATTTAAATAGAAGCTCTCAAACATTATCGTTGGGGTCAATATGTTGACTCTGTAAACCGCTTAGAGAGGCTTGAAAGCATTACAAAGCGGTACATAAGTCTAGGTGCTATTATAATTCCAAAAACACTTGCAATGCTAGGCCAACTCATACAACTGTGAAGGAAATCAAGCAACAACTGCATATTATGTAGAGTCTTCCAAAGTGCACATATTCCAGCATAGAATTAGAGGAAACCTGTTAAGTAGAGACAGGGACTGAAGGCATCCATCATCCATAATGGTTATATACTCTTATTTTCCCACATAATTCCAGCTGCCAAAGCAGCAGCATTTATACTCCCAGTTAGTCTCTTAAGGAAGTGGATAATGTTCTTGGATCACTTGGATTACAACCTGACCCCCCCCTCCCTCCCTCTCTCTCTCTCTCTCTCTCTCTCTCTCTCTCTCTCTCTCTCTCTCTCTCTCTCAAAAGGGTTTCCAAATATACTATCCCAGAATGGGTTTTTTTAAGGCCTGCAGGACACATCTGCCACTCTAACTGTCCCTGTCTGGCCAATGGCAGAAGCAAAAGGACAGTAGAGGTCTTTTTGGAGGGTAGCAGCGATGGCGGTAGGGAGCAGAGGCAGCAGGGAAGGTGGCAGCCTACCAAAACTGACCCAGTGTTCATGTCCAGCCTTGCCCTATCCTGTCAATATTTTCTGAAATTAACCTCCTTCTGCAACAGATGAGCGATAGGGAGCTATCTGAGGAGTTGACCAATTCCAACAAATACAGAAAATACCCAAACCATGGAATACATTCAAAGTCTTATGTACAATGTAATAATTTTGTGGGGTCCCTATTTACATGCAGTCGCCAAGTTTTCTGACAAAACCAGGTTTAAAAAGATTTCAAGAAGGTCAATGGGTTTGGGGCCTATATCTCCTTGATGGTGGTGGTGGTGGTGGTGGCAAAGGAGAGACTGTAAGCCTGAGTTAACAGAAGGAAAATAAAACACTTCAAACTTTTGACTAATCAGAATAGTTTAAGTACAGAAAAACAAGAACCAGCTCCGCCTCACATCGATCAAGTATATTTCCAATATTTGTCCTTTCATTAGGATCACTCCTTTCTATCTCCTTGTTTATACTTTTCTGAGAATCCGCAGAAGATTTAAAAACAATTTTATAGAAATAAGAGCTCCACAGATTTCAATGTTAGTTGAATATAGGAAATGACAGCCAAAAGCAGGGGTAGATTCTTTTTTCTCTCCAACTTAAGAAACACGATTTGAAAATCAATAAAGTTTAAAAACCACAAGGTTTTCTATACCTTGTAACTACTGTATGATGCTTCATCTAAAGTGAGAGATATAGAATCAATCCAATTATTGAGTTATGTTCTTATTTTTGTTACAGTGCACAGCTGCATGTATCTAAATTTCTGAAATAGCTGAACATAAAAGCCAACACTACATGTTATGATGTACATCAGAATAAAATAGCAACAATTCACATAATGATTGAATAATGAATATAGCAATTACCTGGAACAAAGCTTCCCTGGACCACCTCCTTATAAGCCCACCAGCCTTCATGGATTTTTGGTGAATTCTGCTGAGCTAAAGAAAGAAAAACAGACCAGTAAAAAATAGAGCAACAATATTTTCTATTTTCATGATACAACAGCTTTTAATCTTTCATATAACATTGTCTACAACACCCCGCAAAATAGGTCACAAAGTTTTGTATACGGTGGCTTCTAGAAGAGTTGATGGAGGCCATGCTCTAATTCTTAAATTGGATAGCAAGTCTTGCTTGTATCAATGAGGCTTATGTACAAAGAGAATCTCAAAAGTAGTCTTCAAGGACCTATTTTCCTTTGATTTAACAGCTCTCAATAGACTACTGAAAGCTATTACCAAAGCGAAACAAGATACAAATTCATGATGTATTGACAAAAGCAAATGCTAAACTTCCCAACACTAACATGCAGAGAAACCAAGAGTGGGAGATAATTAATTAATCAATAGAAATGGTACCCCAAATTTTGGTTTTTAATCAATAAATAATGAGAATGTACAATAAAACATTAGATGTTCATTTTGAAGAACATAAACTTCTGAATCTAAATCAAGCATTTAGCAAAATTGGATAGATTTATATTCTGACTTTATCTTTTTTTTAAAACTGCAATTTTGTAATAGAAGAAATGTTCTATTTCTCAAATCAATATTATTGACTTGTATATGATTCAAAATTTCACCACCCCCCCCAAAGAAAAACCCTGAGATTATTGCAACCAATATATTTTATATATATATATATATATATATATATATATATATATATATATATATATATATATATATATATATATATATATATATATATATATATATATATATATATATATATATATATATATATATATATATATATATATATATATATATATATATATATATATATATATATATATATATATATATATATATATATATATATATATATATATATATATATATATATATATATATATATATATATATATATATATAATCTATGAATGTTCCTGGGTCCTTAATGTCTCCAAGCTTGGATTTCCTGCAGCAGACATGTTATTACCAGATGAAGTAACATCATTAGTGCTCTATCTCCAAAGTCAGAAAAGAACAATAACCTAGCAATTCAACTCACAGCTATGTGTATTTATCACTATAATTCTTATGCTTTGTTAACACGGAACTTTGGGTCGGTTTAAGAAATGGAAAAAAACCAAAATAAATAAACAAAATAAATACTGCACTGGCTCTTGACTGGCTCACTGCTGTTCAGCTATAAATGCTGATATCATGAGCAGAGTGTGGCAAAATAATCATAGTGGAACGAATGTTTCCATTTTGTTATTGTAATGTTAATGAATGTTTTTTCATGCAATTAAATACCATTAGTCTTCTCCTATAGCCAGTACAGGTAGTCTTTGATTTACAACCATTCAAAGTTATACTGGCACTGAAAAAAGTGACTTACAACCAGTCCTCACACTTATGACAGTTGCAGCATCCTCACAGTCATATGATCAAATCCAGGTGCTTGGCAATTGACATGTATTTATGACAGTTGCAACATCCTGGGATCATGTGATTGCCATTTGCGACCTTCCCAACTGGCTTCCAACAAGCAAAGTCAATGGGGGAAGCTGGATTGCTTAACAATTGTATTAACAACCGCTTAACAATCATGGCAACAAAAAATAATAATTGGAAATGACACACTTAGCAACCAGCCTGCTTAGAAACAGGTTCCAACTGTGGTTGTAAGTCAAGGGCTAAATGTAATGTCATGTAATCCATCACATGGGCCAAGGTTTTCCGTCTTCTTTCTTAAACCTTCCTGAAAATACATATACATAGAAGCAAAGTATAAAGTAAGTAAAACTTTTACTCTGCAATAAATGTAACTTTTGATAGGGAACATTTAAAGCATATAAAACGTTTTACCTTTCTCTTTTATATAACACAAAGGTCATTTAGTGAACAAAATACCTGCTTGCGAGGTGTGTTTTTTTTGCTGAACAAGAGAAGTAATATTATCGAGTTTTGTGCTAAATGATGCATGACATTGAACTCTATTAGAAAAAAGGTAATGCTGTCAGTGCCATTATACTTATAAAATCCTTATGAGGTCAACAGGCACCAAGTTGACTGTAGAAAGAAAAACCCAAACAGACAGTAAATAGGCAGAAAAACGTTACCTATTGAATCCTAAATCACACTATCCTGGCAATATGAGATACACATGAATTTACCAAAAAGTGTACTTGTATCCTGTAGTAAAGTCAGATGGGTTGGGGCCAGTGGTGGGTTCCTACCAGTTCGGACTAGTTCGGCCGAACTGGTAGTGGTTTGGCAGCCTGGATCGCTGGAACCAGCAGAGACCCAGGCCTTCCACGCCCCCAAACCCGTTCTCTGGGTGGCGCCATAGGCAGCACCATCTTGTTTTTTGCTTCTGCGCATGTGCAGAGCAATTTATAATGCACTGCGCATGTACACACAGCACACATGCATGTGAAGGGCACGCCCACAAGCGAACCGGCAGTAGTGACTGCTGGAACCCACCCCTGGTTAGGGCATATGCTCTGAATTAGTGTGGCAGTGATCTGAAAGCCACTTAAATATGATGGAGGAAGAATACAAAGTAGTGCCAGACTATGGCAGGAGAACTGGAGTGCAGGGTATCTGCGTGTGGTATTGAAAAGCAAATGAGAAAGCAGATCCCAGGGTACATCATTGTCTTTAAGAAAACTGCACATGAAAAGCATGACTGATACAAATTTGCACTGCACCATGTTTTAGAATGAATTCTCATACACCAAGCAGGATTTGACAACATTTCATTTTTCAGACAGACAATGAAGGGGTTGGGGTACCATGGGAGATAAAGGGTCTCTTCCACCATACACACACTCTTGCCATATGAATAGTGTTTGCAAATTGTGCAAAGAAGGTACCCTAATCCACAAAGTTGGATTAGCAACTGACATCTCAAAAACAAAGGGCTGTGAAATTAAAATGAAGCTGCCATACAAAATGTGTCTTGTTCGGCATCCAATGTGGCCCACACAGCACAGCAGGGCTGTGCTCTTTAATCTCTTGCCCATCTGACAACATGGCACAATGCCTGCCTGCATTCCAAGGAAGTCTGACCTTACAATTGGGCTGCTGATGCCAATTGCCAAGAAGGGCTTTAAAAATAGACAGCTCAAATTGTACTGCCTATATCATAATTCCCTTTCATGCCAGCAAAAAATGCAGCTACGACCAAATTGTACACAGGCATCACATTTGAATAAGCAAAGCAAGCACGTCCTACTGCATTATACAAATAGCAATTCAACTATAACTGCTTGGAGAAATATATCCGTCCCACAGGGTTGCATCAAACTGATGACTCCATTGTAGAATGAAGTCTTTAATGAGCTCTGCCACACACTTTAACGATTTCCCCACTTTGTCCTCACCATCCACGAACCGCAAACACATTTAGCATCCAGCTGAGCTCACAGAGAAAAGCTTTAGCCAGACTCTGCTCAACCCCGGTTAAACACTAGCTGAACCTATCAACTAACCAGCATGATTTCTCTGCCCCCAATTCATCAGTCACTGAATTTGCCTCTCCTTTTTCCAAAACTTGCAAAACTTCAGGAAGAAAAAACAAACAAACAAAACCTCAATACATTCAATCCATGTTGGTGCTATTCTGGTAATGTGGCACAGTGTACCACGAATTCCCCAAAGCCTGCAAGGCTACATTTGAGGGCTATCTCAGGTAACAGTCTGTCCAGGAAGAAATGAAGGGCAACAAATCTGAACAGCATGCAAGTTTCACCTATAGCAGGAGATAAAAATGGAAGAACATTGATTTTCCATGTGAGTTGAGGAAACAAGCAATAAGATTCTGCATAAGATTACTACTGATTTATAATCGACATGATGGCATACCACAGCAGAATAAAGTAAAATCATTTTGGAATAGGACTTAATAACGGCATGCAGATGGTTTGTTTACATTTTTATTCTACCTATCTCTCTTTATAAGCCACTCTGGGTGGCTTATAAACATTATTTTGTAAGGTTATAAATTTCAGCTCTAATGGCTGGAATTCTCAAGCTATACGACAGTGATGAGTTTACAGAGAAGCAGAAGACATCCTAATGCAACATCCTGAGAGTTTTTGCAAGTCTTTTGCAATGGTATGTTTGTGAAAAGGTGCAGTGGAACCTTGGGCACTAACACTTCTGACCATGACCAAATCGGGTGCCAACCAAAAAATCTGCTAAATGTTTCACTCTGTTCATGAACACATCCTTGGGTGGCAATTTTCCCTGCTGCAGCGATTTCCCTGTTAGATCAGGGCAATGAGAGGACAGACTCCAGACTGAAGGCAACAACAGTTCTTTATTTACAGACAAGTATGTACAATCCAGCAACTGTGAGGTCTGGCAGCTCTCCTTTTATAGGGAGCTGTCAGACCTCTCAACCAATCAGATTCAACCTAGGCTCCCGCCTAAATGGAGGACTGGAGTGGAAACCACAGCAGCTTGTGTGGATATCTAACACCCCTCCCCTCTTGGTTGGAGCATTCCAATTAGTGACGTAGTCTTTTAGGTAGGCGGGTCTTTGCCTAACTCTGGCAGACCTGCGCAGTTCATTCTGAACCGGTTCTTGGAGCAGGTCGGAGGGACCTTTGTGCTCCTCAGCTCCTCTCGGTGGAAGCTGCTGGAACTTACCCCAGGCCGCGGCTGGAGTCCTTTGAGTTTGTTCACTCAGGGCTCGCTGTGGGCTTGCAACAAACTCAGGTAAATTTGCCGGTTTGTTCGGGATTGAGAAGTCTGTGGAAGGAGTGACTGGTTGCTCCTTTTGGGTAGGGCCTTGGCAGGTTGGCATCAGAGTTTCGTCTGGTGCTCTAAGATTGGAGTGGGTTAGGCGACCGTGGAGTTGGTCAATGTGCCTTCTCCAATTTCTACCATCCTCTAGCTCTAAGAGATAAGAGCGAGGCCCGGTGATGCCTATCACCGTGGCAGGAATCCACAGAGTCCCCTCTGCATAGTTGTGGGCGTATACTGAATCCCCTATGCTAAAGTTCCGAATCTTGCTGGTGGAGTCTGGGGGCGATGTGGCAGAGTAGTTTGGGTGTAGCCGGTCTAGGTGAGACCTTAGCCGGCGACCCATGAGAAGCTCGGCGGGGGCTTCTCCCGGTGGTGGCGCTAGGAGTAATATGTTGTATTAGTAAATAGTGATCAACCCGTGTTTGCCAATCACCCGGGCCCATCCTGGTGAGGGCCTCTTTTGCTGAGCGCACCATTCGTTCCGCCTGTCCATTCGAGGCCGGATGGAATGGCGCGACTAGGGCATGCCGAATTCCCTGGCTAGCTAGATAGGTCTCGAATTGCATGGCCGTAAATTGGGGCCCGTTGTCAGAGACCAAGACATCAGGCAGGCCGTGCGTGGAGAAAAGTCTCCGTAGCACCTTGATGACCGCCTCTGCCGTGGTAGAGGTCATCAGGGCTACCTCTAACCATTTTGAGTATGCGTCCACAATTATTAGGAATGTTTGGCCATGAACGGGGCCTGCAAAATCTATGTGCACCCTAGACCAGGGTGCCTGAGGGCGCTCCCACTCCTTAGCGGGCCCCTCTGGGGGAGTTGGTCTGGATTTCTGACAAGGAGTGCAAGTGACCACCCACTCTTCGATTTCCCTGTCCATGTTAGGCCACCAGACGTAGCTCCGGCACACTTTTGCGATGTGCCCCTTCTTATCGCAACGCTGGCAGGTTGCATCCTGGAATCTGCAGGTAGACCAGGGATGGTTCCCTCCGGAGCTTGCGCAAGGCGGCAAACGGGAGTCGAATTTTCGTGCCGGCTTCGTGCGGCTGCTGTGCATGCGGTAGCTGTCATCGCACTCGCTGTCATCTGTCTCCTGGTCTGTGGCCGCGTGGTGGACGCGCGCCTGTTTAGTGACGGTCTGGGGCGCGTTGTGCTGGCGCTGTAGCGTTTCCGTGGACCTGTCGGCTGACTCCGATGCCCTGGCCTCATCGAGTGTGATCTGCAGCGTTAAATTTGATTTCGCCAGCAGACGTTTCTACAGAGAAATGTCCCGCACTCCGCAGATCAGACGGTCCAGGATCTGGTCATCTAGGTTTCAGAAGTCACAATATGTGGCAGCCTTCCGTAGGGCTGCGACGTATTGATTGATGGATTCCGTTTGCCTCAAGGAAGCATTCGAACCTCAGCATGTAGGATGTAGGATTCCCAATGTTTGGCCACTGGGTCGTACGGAGTTCGCGGAGCATGCATGGCCATTTTGTCTTGCGGTTTGAATTTGCCGCTTTAAAATGGCTGCCCGAAGCCGCGCCGATGCTCCGGGCTGGATTACTTGCTGGATTGTCTGGTTGTTCGTTCTTCGTCCTATCTGCCTCTCGATCCCACCCTCGTCGCTAGTGTTAGATCAGGGCAATGAGAGGACAGACTCCAGACTGAAGGCAACAACAGCTCTTTATTTACAGACAAGTATGTACAATCCAGCAACTGTGAGGTCTGGCAGCTCTCCTTTTATAGGGAGCTGTCAGACCTCTCAACCAATCAGATTCAACCTAGGCTCCCGCCTAAATGGAGGACCGGAGTGGAAACCACTGTAGCTTGTGTGGATATCTAACATTCCCCTTCCGCCCCTTTTTGTGTGTGCACACATACGCAGTCAGTCTTGCTTCCGGTCATGATCAAATCTGGTGCCGACCAAAGTCCTGTAACAGATTACGGTCGTGACCGGAGGTTCCACTGTACTGATTTTATCGTTGATATGCCTGAATCTGCATATTTTTTCACCAATACATATCAATCAGTTTCAGCTACTCCATTCCTAATATTCTCCATTTCCAGCATTATCATTGTGAAAAATGGAAAGAAACGTGCCTTATTCTAATTCCAGTACAGGTAGTCCTCGATTTACAACAGTTCATTTAGTCACTGTTTAAAATTACAGTGGCACTGAAAATAGTGACTTATAACCATTTTGCACAGTTATGACATTTGCAGCATCCTCATGATCATGTGATCAAAATTCTGATACCTGACAGCTTTATTTATGTTCAGATTTATGACCATTGCTGTGTCCCAAGGTCATGTGATCACCTTTTGCAACCTTCTGACAAGCAAAGTCAAGAGAAAGCCAGATTCACTTAACAACCAGATTACTAACCTATCAATTGCAGTGTTTTATTTAACATCTGAAGCAAGAATGGTTGTAAAATGGGGCAAAACTAACTTTTAAAAATGTCTCACTTAACAACAGAAATTTTGGGCTCAATTGTAGTCATAAGTCAAGGACTATCTGTGTTTGTGTTCCAGAAAATTCTTACCATTATATTTATAACAATGTCTTTTAAAGAAATTAACAGTACATAATTTATTACAAATTGCAAAATTGGTTGTCTGTAGAAAAAGTTCCATTGATGAAAATACAACAAGGAAACTGTTAATATCTAGATTCTAGACTATACATATTGTGCAGCATTTCACTGCCCATTATACTGTATATTAAGAAATCACACAGGTAAACAGAGACAACCTTGTAAATGCTGCAGATGAAATATTGTTTCTAGTGTGATACCTTAATCAGGAGAGAGAGAGAGAGAGAGAGAGAGAGAGAGAGAGAGAGAGAGAGAGAGAGAGAGAGAGAGAGAGAGAGAGAGAGAGAGAGAGAGAGGGAGGAATATTTACTTGTTCCTGGTACCATATCAATTTATTTATTAATTTTGTGTGTCTTATACTTTTACACTAATTTTTAAGATTGAAGTAGATCCCTTCCCCCACATTGACCTCTCAAATCAACCCTTCCAGCACCTGCCTTCACAAAGTCATCTAAGAATAGTAAAAGAGATGCCCATTGTCTTTGATGAATTAGGAAGACTTGCACAACCGGATATTTTTGGGGTAGGATAGAAAGGGAAGAAATAAAAACAGCCACAATGAAAAAAGAGATGTGGGAGAGCATATATGATAAATTGCAGAAAAACTCCGAGAGACAGAATGGGGAGGAGAAATAACAAAGCAGGCTTTAATTTGAAGAAACCATAAAGTAAGATAGTTACTGATTAGAGGTGAAAGCACTGCTTGAAAAGACAATGGCATGGCCTAGGCCCATGATGGTGAACCTATGGCACACGTGCCACAGGTGGCACACAGAGCCATTTGTTAGAGCATGCAAGGCATTGCCCTGTCAGCTAGTTGACTTCGGCCTTCTTTTGAGGCCGTTTTTCGCCCTTCCCCAGGCTCCAGAGGCTTTCTAGAAGCCTAGTGAGGGCAAAAACAGCCCCCCCCCCAGAGGCCCTCTGGAGGCTTCAGAAGCTTCCCTGAAGGCTCTGGAAGGTGAAAAACGGCCCTACTGGCAAATGGAAAGTTCAGGAACTTTCCGGTTTGTCTGGAAGCCTCCTGAAGGCTCTGGAGGTCGAAAATCGGCCCTACGTACAAACTGGAAGTCACCATTCCCAAACTTCCAGATTCCCTGTACGGCTGTTTTTGCCCTCCGGAGGCTTCAGGAAAGCTCCTGAAGCCTCCGGATGGCCTGGGGGGGGGGGGCTGTTTTTTTTTAGAAAGCCTCTGGAGCCTGGGGAGGGTGAAAAAAAAACACACCAAAAGTGGAAGGAGGGGTGCGGTCACACACGCATGCACGCTAGGTTGTTCACATAGCATTATGGGTGTGGCACGCACACGCATGTCCCCCCTGTGCTCCCGCCGCTTTTGGCAAGGGAGCCAAAAAAGGTTAGCCATCACTGGCTTAGGCAGACTGAAAGCCTTAGTAGTAATTGCAGTTTATTACCTGAAGCAAATGATTCCTTGCAGCATCTGACTTATGACCATACACACCCAACAGAGGCCATCACCTTCCTGAGTTTGGAACCCAAAGGAGAAGCTGTCAGCAATCCTGTAAGACTGGAGAGCAGGCCAGCCAAGGGGTATGAGACAGGTTGTGATCTCAGCAGTTGTTGAGGAGAGCAAAATAGTGGGAAAATTGGGGGAAGGCAGATAAGATACTGGTGATGATCACAGAGGTGGCTGCTAAGAGGCAGGGGAGGAAAGCAAACACATTGGGAGCTCTGGGAATAGGGATATCACATATCGGAACAGGGAAAGCTGGAAATTGCTCTACTGAATAAGAGGACAAATGGGCAAGGGGAAGGAGGATACTTTAACTATTTACTATTGTATTTTTCGGAGTATAAGACACACCTTTTTCCCTCAAAAAAGAGGCTGAAAATCTGGGTGCGTCTTATACATTGAATACAGCATTTTTTTTTTTGTCTCCAGAAACCCCGCCCCTTCACCAAAATTGCCGTGCAGAAAGTTTAGGAGGCTTATAGAGGGCTCTTGAGGGCTGGGGAGGGCAGAAATGAGCAACAAGTAGTCCATTTTTTGCTCAATTTCCCCCCCCCCCGCCCCCAGGAACACTCTATAACCTCCTAAAGATTATGCATGCCCTTTTTTTTGGAAAAAAAAAACAGGCCCGTTTTCGTGAAAAATGGGCCGTTTTTGGGAGGTCTGCAGAGTGGAAAAACTTTTTTTTTTAAATTTGCCTCTTCGAAATATTGGTGCATCTTATACTCTGAAAAATATGCTAACTTTCTTGGCATTTGAGACAAAAATTACGTTCCATAATTGCAAAATAATGTATGTCAGCCTTCATATATATAAAATTACTTTTCCAGCTTCGGAAAAACTGACTTTTCAATCACAATATTTTCCCAACAAATCTTGATTTTTCAAAAGACCTTCTGGCAATAATATAGAATTGCCGATGACACACTTTCTAAATTTCACCATGGAAACATACAATGAGTCATGTGATCTGCAGATTACAGTGATCAAAGATTTAAGGGGCTGGATTGAAGCTGATTGCTGGAATCAGGAAATAAATTAAATGACATAAATCTAGGCTGTCGACTCTTGTCTAGAGATGAAGGAAAGAAAAAAAGCATACAATTTACCAGGCTACAATATACGGACGTTTGAACTATTACTGTTGTGAAAACAGTAAAAGAAAAACTCACAAACTAGGCATTCAAACAGCCAGTTGATATTTGATTTTAAGGCTATGATATCTGGAGAGAAGTCATGAGGGGGCGGGGAAGTAGGACAGGTCCTCTTTTTGCTGGATATCTGGTAACCCTATCCAGGAAGGAAACAGACAACTGGATTATACTCTGCTAGGATCTCTATGGGTAGCGGAAGAAGCAAGATAGTGGAAGATAAGGGGCAGTGGGCTGGTAGATTGCCAATGGGGATCTCTGAAGGGAAATAGGGAAAAGAATCAATCAATTAATTTTTATTACGGTCACAGACCAGCAAAGAGGGAAAAGAAGATGCTAGAAGAAGTGGCAGACCAGCCATAAAAAACTTCCTCTGCTGGAAAGGGATGAAAGGAGCTAGAATAGAACGGTGACATGGATCAACATTATCTCTTCATCCATCCAGGTTTTGTTTGTTCTGAAACCTTGAACTACTAAAGCAATCAGTTTGGTAAACTTGCAAGATTCATTTTTCTCGCCATGTATATATACATCCAAGCTAGACTTATTTGTTTTTCTGTCTCATATAATATACTAGCCGATAACCTGATGTTGCCCACATATTTATTTATAGGGGGGAAATGTCTGGACCAAAGGTAATTTCTAATGTTGGATTTTCCCCTTTACTAGAGGGAGCCCCCTTGTGGAGTACCGTGAAGCCTGAAAGAGCAACTTCTCCCTGAGCCTTGATTTTGGCAACAATTAAATTAGTTAAAATGTTTTCCCTGTGATCCCAGAAGCGTAATTTCTAATGTTGGATTTTCCCCCTTACCAGAGGGGGCACCCTTGTGGAGTACTGTGAAGCTGTTACCACAGCAACTCCACTGTGCTGTACAGTAGAAGCCATTTTAAGGCAGCATGGCAGGAGCCATTTTAAGGCACAACATAATGTATCTTAACAGAACACACAACCCGAGGAGTGTTAGGGGTGTCTTACCCCCGCAGTATTTGTTTCCAGAAGGTAAGTCATCTGTGTATCAAGTTTGGTTGAAATTGTTTGAGGCGTTCCAGAGTTCTGCTGGAACACACACATGTACACACACATATATGCATAATTTTGTATTTACTTATTTATTTTGTCATGTTCAGTTAGTGTATATTGGAGGTGGTGACCCTTTGACAGCTGTATGCAATGAAATTTCATTTTAATGTATGCCAATTAGTGTACATTCAAAGTGATGATAAAGTTCTTCTAAGTCTAAATCTAATCCAGATTTTATTTCTGAAGTGTGACTAATTGAAAAGAGTTTGTGTGAGGAATAGCACAGCAAATGTCCAAATGAAGTCAGAGACGAGGACACAAACTTGTAGTTTTATATAAATAAATATATACATATATACATATATACATACACATACATACACACACACACACACACACACACACACACACACACACACACACACACACATATATATATATATATATATATATATATATATATATATATATTCGTAGATTTTCACGGGTGTAGGTATGCTGGTTTTGTTGTATTCGGGTCTTTTCCCATGTAAGATTGAGATTGTCTTTGCAACGTTTCGGCAGGATCTCACCTGCCATCTTCAAGCGTGGGCTCAAAATGGGAACGGAGCTGCCGTCTTTCTGTAAATCTTGGTGGGAGGGGATGGGGTGCTGACTTTGTTTCAGTAAGTGGAGTGATTGGTTGTGTGGTTGTATCATGATTGGTAGATTGGTGCTGATTGGTGCTAGCTGTATGTGCATTGTTGTTTTGTATTGTAACGGCTTGCGTGGTGGGTGGTGTTCGTTTGTTGGCTAGGGCTGGTTTCCAGATGTTTGGTAGGTGGGAGGTATCATCACGTTTATTCATATTGTGGGGGTGTTTCTCTATTTCGATGGCTTCCATAATTATTCTCTTGTTGAGGTGTTCTGTTTTGGAGATTAACCTGGCTCCTTCAAAGTTGATTTCATGTCCTGTAGCTTTAAGGTGCTGGAAAAGGGAAGAAGTTTTTTTCTTTTTTTCTTACTGCGTTCTTGGGTTCTGTGATGCGTGCATTTACCCTCCTGTTTGTTTGTCCGATGTATATTGCCGGGCAGATTTTGCATGGTATTTTGTAGACTCCTTGGTTGTGTTATTTGTATCCTCCCGACCTATGTGGATACTTGCATGCAGAATATTCTCAATAAAAACTTATTGAAACTAAAAACAGTGTACCATCCTATGTATTTTCGGTTTTAAAAGTGTGGCTCTCAAAATAAATTTCAATCGTGGTTTTGGCGAGATTTGGCTCAGTTGAAAAAAAAGGTTGCCCACCACTGGGCTAGCTGAAGGCAGTAAGGGACACGATAGATTTTATATTTTTGGAAGGCATGAGCGATCTGGGAAAAAAAGGAGGTCTGGGTGACTCTGATATCATTCCTTTGTCAGTTTTCTAAACAGAAAGAATGAAAAATAAACGGCTCCAAAAATGCTGAAATGGTCCAAAAAAAAAAAAACACCCCCAAACACTTGGTGGAAAATCACAGCTTTCACTGCCTACTTATGCCTAGAGTACCAGTTGTAACCCTTCCTCAGCCAGTCATATTTGGTAAGAGTTGTGGTACAGTAGATCCCATTGATGACTGCAGCATAGTGTATGAGTGGCTGTCTTTGAAAAGTACCTAAAAGTTAGATTTGGTGCAAAATGAAGCAGTTCAGCTGCTAACCCATGCAAGGAGCAGGTAGTAGGATACTGAAACTGAAAGATCTATATTGGTTGCCAACTGCTTATCCAGAAAAATTTAAAAAGTTACTACCAGTAACAATGTAAAGAGCTACTATCGCTTACTATCATGGCCTCAATGATTTAGGAGGTGAGTACCTGAGAAAATACTGCTCCAATTTCGAGGGTCTAACTGTTAAGATCTGCAAGAGGAGTTATTTTGAAGAAACTCCTGTTGCCAGAGGCTTGTTTTCATTTTATTTCCTTAGTTACATAACACACTTCCTCAACAGTCAAAACGACCTTCTGAGCAAACTGGAAGTCACTTCCCGTTTGCTCGGAGGGTCATTTTAAGCGCTCCGAAGGCTTCAGGGACCTTCTGGAGCAGTCAAAACGACCCTCTGAGCAAACAGGAAGTCCGTTCCCGAACATCTGGTTTGCCCGTATGGCCGTTTTTTTGCATTCCAAAGGCTTCAGGGAAGCTCATGAGGGCCTCCGGGGGGTGGGGGGCTCTTTTCATCCTCCCCAGGCTCCTATAAAGCCTCTGGAGCCTGGGGAGGGCAAAAAATAGCTTTAAAAAAGGGTGAACCCCAACTCTATGGATTTTTTTCAAAAGCCTTTTAAATACCTATTAATTTTAGTATTAATTTTAATCTTTTCCTAGATTTAGCATGATTCTAAATTTTGTAGGCTGCTTGAAGAATCTGGTAGAGTAGAAAAGTGAAATATATTTAATCAAGAAACAATGAATATTGTATAATCCTACAATATTTTTATGAAATTTTACCTATATGTTCCAACATTTTCTGGAACTTTCTATTCACTTAACTTATTACCTCAGCATGAGGCAGCAATATACTGCAGCTGCCAAATGAGCCAATGAACCATGGCAGCGCAGTGATTAGAATGCAATGTTGTAGACTAACTCACTGCTCACTGCCAGGAGTTCAATCTTTCAAGATTGGCTCAGCCTTCCATTCTTCCGAGGTCAATAAAATTAGGATCCATATTGGATGTAACATGCTGACTCTGTAAACCGCTTGAGAAAGCTATAAAAGCACTATGAAGTGGTATACAAGTTTAAGTGCTATTGCTAAGTGATATCAACAAACATGCAATATCAAGAAAATGGAAACTGATAGTTGCATTTCATGCTGCACATGTTATACCACAACTGTCATATGGAAAACTGGGTATGTTTAGTATAAAAAAGAGCAGGATAAGGGAAGACATTATAGCAGCGATGGCGAATCTTTTTTGGCTCTTGTGCCATAAGTGGGGGGAGCGCAGGGGGGTCGTGTGCAGGCGTGCTGCACCCATAATGCAATGCATGACCCCCCCAGTGAGCATGCATGGACTACAGGTGCGACCCCCCCATTTTTGCATGTTTTTTTTGCCCTCCCCAGGCTCCAGAGGCTTTATAGGAGCCTGGGGAGGGCGAAAACAGTGTCGCCCCCCCCCCAGAAGTCCTCCAGAGGCTTCAGGGACCTTCAGGAGGCTTCCCTGAAGACTCCGA
This sequence comes from Natrix helvetica, assembly GCF_964273705.1. Lineage (NCBI taxonomy): Eukaryota > Metazoa > Chordata > Lepidosauria > Squamata > Natricidae > Natrix > Natrix helvetica. Next base: position 224,472,994 of record NC_138548.1, read on the forward strand.
AGCAGTCAAAACGACCTTCCGAGCAAACCGGAAGTCACTTCCCGTTTGCTTGGAGGGTCATTTTAAGTGCTCCGAAGGCTTCAGGAACCTTCAGGAAGCTTCCCTGAAGCCTCCAGAGCAGTCAAAACGACCCTCCGAGCAAACAGGAAGTATGTTTCCGAACATCTGGTTTGCCCATAGGGCCGTTTTTTTTGCATTCCAAAGGCTTCAGGGAAGCTCATGAGGGCCTCCGGGGAGCGAGGGGCTCTTTTCGCCCTCCCCAGGCTCCTATAAAGCCTCTGGAGCCTGGGGTGGGCGAAAAATAGCTTTAAAAAAGGGTGAACTCAGCTGTTGACAGGGTAGCGCCTCGCGTACCCTGACAAATGGCTCCATGGGCCACCTGTGGCACGTGTGCCATAGGTTCGCTATCACTGCATTATAGCAAACTTTCCATTCTTGAAAAGTTATTACAGGAAAAAAGATATGGATTTATTCTCTGTAGCGCCAAAGGTTAGATTTATGAGACTATTGGTCTGTGACCAAATAAAAATGATTGATTGATGATTGATAGATTAGGACAAGAATCAATGAAGAAATGAAGAGAACCAAACTAAGGAGGAATTATCTGACCATGAGTCATTTGGGTAGTCATTTGTCTGGGATGGGATTTGTCATTCCTGCCCTGGGCAGATCCCAGGAAGGTCCCTTCCAATGCTGTGAGTCTACGAATATGTGATATTTTAACCGAGGAATATTAATATAACAGAGATGCAAACGTCTGCACTGGTGGATAGAGAGGAAGATTTGGAAGTTTGTAATGTTATTAAGAGAGTAGCAAGATGATTTAGAGGAAGAGTGATTTTGGGAAATGAGAATGAATAAAAGAAAATTAAGGCTTCATATATCATTAACGGGATAAGAAAAAACAAATTAGGACATATAGGCTTTGGAAAAAAATGAAAAATTCAGTCTTGCATATATTAAACAGAGCTATGATAAAGCATTCAAGCAGTAATATCAGAGAACCCCTTAGAGATGTGGATTTGCGTGGCTGATTTAAGGCAGAGATGTAGAGGTGTAATGAAATATATTGGAGTTCCAAAAGACACTAGAAATTATGGGATTACTCAGGGACAAAAACCTAGACTAGTTAATATCTAATGATACATCCTTGGGGAAAGCAGCAGCTTAGTCTCCTAATGGAGACACAGAGAAAGTAATCAGACAAACAAAACACGACGCAAAATGAACTACGGCACCCATCCTCCATAACTGGCCAAGTCATGCCTGAAGACAACCATATCAGAAATGTCTCTCTGTTTCAAAAGGGCTAATGGTATGCTGCATACTTAATCCTAGGCAGGATTCACAAAAGAATCACACTAATAAATTAAAAATAATTCCAGGCCACAAAGGAATCTTCAGTGCATCAATCAGCTTTTTGACAATTAGTAGAGTGACAGCAGCACTAGAGTTGATGGCATCCATAAGGCCTGGAGATGTTAGTGTGATTTTTGGGGCATCCAAAGTGCTTATTTACTTTTTTAAAAAAATCCAAGAGACCATACAAAGTTGCCTGGTAGGTCCCATGTAGTGCAGGTCTGTCTATGGAAATGTCCCATTTCAGTTTAGAATCCCAAGTAGTTCTCAAACGTATTTTATGTTTGTTAAATGAGTTCTCCTAAATGAACTACATGTAGTTTTCAACTTATGATCACAATTGAGCAGAACATTTCCATGTTCCAAGCAAGACAGTTGTTAAATGAGTTTCGCCCCATTTTACCACCTTTCTTGCCACATTTGTTAAGTGAATCACTGCAATTGTTAAGTTGTGTTTTACAGCCTTCTCTAAGCAGTCTTACAGAGTCAGCATATTGCTCCCTACTATCTGGGTCCTCCTTTTACCAACCTCGGAAGGATGGAAGACTGAGTCAACCTTGAACCTGGTGGGATTTGAACTGCCAAATTGCAGACAGACAGCAGTCAGCAGAAGTAGCCTGCAGTACTGCACTCTAACCACTGCGCCACTGTGGCACAAAAGATGATCACATGACCCTGGGGAACTGAAAACATCATAAATACATGCCAATTGCCCAAATTTTGATCACATCACCTTGGGGATGCTGCAATGGTTGTAAGTGTGAAAAATGATCCTAAATCACTTTTTAAAGTGTTGTTGTATGTTTGAATGGTCACTAAATTAGTGGTTTGAAGTCAAGGACTACCTGTATTCAAGTATGATGTGAGGTAGTGGCAAAAGTGCCTGGGCTGAATGAAAATTGGCTGGATGAGCCAATGCCAGCCATTTTCTGGACTTACTTCAAAGAACTGCTATGAGGAAAAAAAGGACAATAATGTTATATTTGAGACAAGGTAGGATAACAATTTAATGCAAATATTTGTTAAACGTAAGCGAGAGAGCTAGTAGCTTCTTGGTTCATCTGACAGGATTTACCCAGGATGAAGTAACCATTGAATGCCACATGCTAAATAAATAAATATAATCATTGAATATAGTCCTCAGAGCAGAAAATGGTACTTGTATGTAATCAGTGAAAGAGGTGGATTTTAATAATTTAATAATACTGGTATTAATAATTTATTTATTTGCTGCCTGACTCCTAGCATCTCTGGGCAGTTTGCATTGTGAAGATATTTAAAAACAAAGAACAACACAAAACCCACAAAAACAGCACAAGACTGGTTTTTCGGGTGCGTTTCAAGGTGCTGATTACCATCTTTAAAGCGCTCCATGGCACGGGACCTAGTTACTTGCGGGATCGCATCCTCCCACATACATCCCTGCGGCCAATTCGCTCACACAGGGAGGGACTTCTCCTGGTGCCGTCCACTAGGCAATGCCAACGGGCGACACCAAGGAGTAGGGCCTTCTCTGTGATGGGCCCAACCCTCTGGAATGACCTCCCCCCCGACATTAGAACCACTTCTGACCTCCGCTCCTTCCGGCAAAAATTGAAGACTCACCTGTTCCGATTAGCAGGCCTGGCATAATTACAACTGTCCCTCCTGGCAAATGTATTATTATCTGGTTATCTTAGGGGTTTTTTAATTTGTTGTGTCTGTTTTAGGGATTTAAAACTTATATTTATATTAGCTTTGTACAGTTCTTTTAATTGCATTTTAACCTCCTCCATACTGTACATATTTAATTATTTAATTTTTTATTGTATTTTTGTGATATTCTCTATGGACTGTACACCGCCCCGAGTCCCTTCTGGGAGAGGGGGCGGTCTAGAAGCACAAATAAATTGAAAATTGAAATTGAATTGAAAAACAATGATGGCAAAGAAAACAAACCCACTGGGGAGGAGAAAGGAAGAAATACTAGGTAATCAGTCATCCTCTCTGGAAGCTTAGGGTGTGGGCCATTTGAATTTCGGAGTGGGGGGGGAGGACGGACCTCATTCTAGAGGACAAGCACTGCCACAGAGATGGCACACTTCTAGGTTCCTGATGGGTGGCACTGTTTAACCCAGGGGTATCCAACTTTAACAATTTTAAGACCTATGAACTTCAATTCCCAGATTAACCCATTCAAAGTTACAACAGACATTCCCCCCCCCCCCACCTCCAAAAGTTACTTATGAACCAGTGCCAGAGTTGTGATGGTGACACCTCTTCCTTGGTCACATGACATTTCAGGCACAACTTTTATGGCTGATTGCAGCATTCCACAGTCATGTGACTGATTTACAATATTCGTTTTGCTGATTTCCAGTCTTTTTGGCTGGTTTCTGGCTTTTTCAGTTGGTTTGGGACAAACCGTTCATACGAATGAATTGATTCGCTTAATAATCACCACATTCACTTAATGACCCTAATGACTACTGCAAAAAAGTCATAAAATCATATTGGTCACATGTCAGTCTCGACTTATGACCTCTTGACTTACAAAGGAAATGTGGACTCCATTAGGATCATAAATCAAGGATTACCTATAAAAGGGATTCAAAACACTGGCCTTTTATCTTTAATTTGTCATATATGGTTAAGATAGCATAAAACCTTGATATCTTTCTAGCTTGCCCATCTTTTCTTCTTACAAGTGTGCGCATAGGCCTACCGCATGTCACATCTTTTCTTCACAAAGTATACTTCAGACATCAGATTTAGATATTTATATACAGCTAAGATACTTGTCATTATTTATCTGCAAGGTGCCACAACGTCTTGATGACATAGGATCACAACAGTTTCAATCAGAATAGAACTGGAAGGGACCTTCGGGGTCTTCTAGTCCAACCCCCTCCTCAAGTAGAAGACCCTATACTACATTACTGAACCTATACCAGTTAAGTGGTGTGTTTACAGTGCTTACAAATTATTGGTTGACTCTTAGAGAGCTATACTGGATTTGTGACTCTTAAATTGACCATTTTAGGAAAGAGAGACATATTCCTTTAGATCACATCTGAAGGCAAATAAATCTAATTTTGCATTTTTCAGTCAATATCTGAATCAAAATTCACATTCATATTTCTCCTAGATTTGGCAAGGCAGTCAGATGGAAGCAGCTAGCTAGCTTTAGCTGATCCAGAGAAACAAAACGAGTTCAGACCCAGCTAGTACTTGGAAAAGAGACCACCAGGAATTTCAATTGGGAAAAAAAATCACATTTCAGATTTAAAAAACTCTGAAAATCATTTTCTATATTGCTGCTGATCTACAGAGACATACACATGTAGGTGCCAAGAGTAATGCTGAATCTGAAGGAGTTTTTAATCCTTTTTCTCTCTTATATTGGGAATTTTTTTTACAAAACTATACATGCTCAAAAACATATAAACACTGCTCTTTCTTTAGAAAAGCTATCATTGGAACAAAAGAACATACCAATGGAAGAATTAGACAAAAACAAATACAGATTTATAAAACAAAAAGCTGAAATGATATTCACCCATCTCTAGCCTAAATATGGGTTTCCTTGACATGCATACAATCATTTTCACGAAGCTACAGAAAGGGTGGATTTCATTCATTCTATTCTATTACTGCCACCACCATCTGGCTTCCATGGAAAGTGAAATGACCATCATTTTGGAAATACAAACAACTGCGCCACATTCTAAATAGGACTCTTGAATGCTATATGTTTCTAATTATAAGCTTCTAGCAGAGAAAAAAATATTCCCAAGACAAAGTAATGTTTATGCTTTTTCTGATGCACAATTTACATCTTATCTTGGTAAACAAAACTCACCACAAAGAAAAGCAAGTCTTTATCTCTTTAATAAAAACACAATGTATTATTTAGAATAAAAGTGAATCAAATATAAGAAAAGAAGCAGGGGATAAGGAAAGATAAGATTCATCTGCCTTCAGAAACTGTGATTCATTTGGTTATTTCCTCTGAGATTCTAAAGTGGTGCCGTACATCACAACAATATAATTAGTTTTGCTCCCTTAAAAATGTCTTCGTAGGAAAAAAGGATTGTTTTGTTAAGCAATACTTTTCAGATTTTCTTAAAAGCTCAGCAACAGTCAACTCTCAATAGCCAGGTACTCCTCGATTTATGACCACAACTGGAACCACAATTTCTGTCACTGAGTGATGCCGTTGTAAAACACAATACCATATGACTGTAATACTTAGCAATGACAGTCCTGGTAGTCCCAGTTGCCGTCATAACTCTAATGCAAGTCTCATTAAACAGGTAGTAAAAGGAGTCCCATGGAAGGTGTGAAAGGTGCAAGAATCTTGGGGAGGCCTGGCACCAGCTGTGTGTGAGCAGTGTGACTGTTCTGACCTAGGCTTCCTGGGACAGTAAAAATCACACGTTTAGTCCCCAAACCCTCTTTTTATTTCAACAGCTGTGAATTATGTTCATTCACAGCCCATGAGTCCCAAATAGTTTGTAAAGAGTCCAACAGAAGTCTGCCAAAGTCTTTCAGGATAATGCTGTTAAGCACCCACCATTATCTCCCTTGAAATGCTGCCAAAGACCTAATTGGCAATTAGCTTTGCAAGGCCACACAGAGCACAGAGTCAAAACAAATCTTCAGACTTTAAGCCAACCAGAATGAACAAAGTTTCTTCCTGCAAAGGCTCATATGCCTTGGCTCCTCCTTTATGTCTTATGGGGACTCTGGACTCCTCTCTGCCTCTGACACAGAACCCTCGTCTGAGCCTTCCTCAGACTGGCCCATGTTCCTCCCCAACCTCCTCACTGTCTGAGTCTGCCACCAGCTCCGCAGGCCTCCAGCAGACCACAACACAGTGTTGTAATGTGCACGAGCTCAGGGAGACCAGGAAAAGAGAGTGCAGGGTGTGTAAGCACAGGGAGGCTGGAGAAAGAATACACTGTGGCTTAGAGGTTTCTTGGTACACTGTGGTTCTGAGATGGCAAGATGCCCCTGAGCCACTGTGTAGCACAAAACTGCAGTTGTCCCTGGAAGCTTCCACTAACCCCAGCCTAGCTCATAAGCATGGTGCACAGTTTCCATGCCTTGGAAAGTCCAAACAGCATGGCTCAAAGCTGCTCTACCCCAGAAAGCCACAGCAGCGGTGCGCAAAGCCACAGCTCCCCAAGAACTGTAAAGGATCTTCTTGACATGCAGTGGCTGCAAGAAGCCCCTAAGTTGTTGTGCAGCATGAAGTCCAGGCCGAGCTTGGCCCAGCAGCATAGTGCAGAAGGGCTTCTTGCCACCTTAGGAAGCTGCAGCTGCCTCAAGCCCAGTCCCAGATGCAGACATCCTTGCCACCTTGCATTCCTAGGTTCCTATCAGCCTATGCTCTGCCATCCCAGCTGACCTTTGCAATCTTCTTGCTCCCACCACTGATGAGGTGTGCCCGACCTGGCACTTCATAACCAGTTGCTGGCCACAAGGCCATCTTGCTCAATAAATTCATTTATTGTTCAATAAATGGTTGTAAGTCGAGGATTGTCTGTAACACTTATTGGGAAACAGAACCGTTCAGGGGTGAAATCCAGCAAGTTCTGACAGGTTCTAGCAGAAATTTTGAGTAGTTCAGCGAACCGGCAAATACCACCTCTGAGTGGGGAGGGAATGGAGATTTTGCAGCATCCTTCTCCTGCCATGCCCACCAAGCCACACCCACCAAGCCACACCACGACCATCAAGCCATGCCCACAGAACCAGTGGTAAAGAAAAAATGAATTTCACCACCGGAACCATTACATTGGGAGACGCATCTACATGCAGCAGAAAACGGCTCATGCCAGGGCTGTGACCACTTCAGACACTACAATAAAATACTTAGTGAAGTAAGCCATAATATTTCAATAATTTCATTCATACAATTTCTCACATCCCCAAACTCCCCAAAAATCTTATGGATCTCATTGAAACTATGTTACATTTATTTTTTAAGATTTAATTTGAAGGCTTGTGGATATCATCAGAGGATGTCATGGGCACCCTCTTCTAATCTCTAACTTTCATAATGGAACAAACTTTATGCAGCCATATTCGCTGCTTGAAGAGTTTGTCAGATAAAGGCTACAGTAGAAACCTTCTCGCTGACTTGATTTTCTGCCCGCTGGATATTTTTTTAATATGAAAAATAATTTGATCATGTGGGCTCCATCTGTCTACATGATTCCCTCCAGAAATGTACTTTCTCCACACCAACCAAGCCCAAATCAATTAAATGCTATAATTTCAACCAGCTATCTATGCTTTGAACATCTGATCTCTATTTTCCTAAGTGTTACATTCTAATTCTGGGGAAAGTTTAGTCAATTAGCCTACACTTGAGGCTCCATCTTGTCCTCCACAGGTGTTAGGATTTCTAACTTTAAACCAGGATTATCAGTCTTGATGGGCAACAGCTGGCTCATAATTCTGAGAACTATAATGCCAATATACAGTATCTGTGAGCATCAAGTTAGAAAAGCTAATATAAAGTTAGAATTAAAATTAAAATTAATAATTCAGTAAAACTGATGAAACAAGTTCAATGTAATCCAGTTAAATTGAGAGAGGAATATCTGAGATATTTGGCTGCATGTGAGAAGTATTATTTCACAGAAAGAGTAGTGAAAACTTGGAACCAACTTCTGGCAGAGTTAGTGGATTTAAAGGTACTGAATTTAAATATGTTTGGGATAAACAGATGTCCATCCTATGAGAAAAAAATTTAAAAGCTCCTCAAAGGATAGATTCAATGAACCCTTAGGTCTTTCCGTTATATTTCTGTGTCTATTTCTAAAAAGATAAACTACTATTATAAGCAACGTAGAGCTATATTAGAGATAGGGGGCTTCAGAAGAAAAGAGGATTTTGGAAGTCTTTTTCCAATGGAAGTAAGAGCTAGAAGGTCTGACTGAGGGAGCATTGTCTGTCTGCAGAAAGAGAGAGGTTGGATGGGAAAATTTGTGACATTATTTAATAGGAAAAGCAAGAAAAGGTAATTGGAACAAACAGAGTTTGGATTCCCCCCCCCCCCTCACTCTTCAACAAAGAGAAGGAAAGAGTACAGAGATAGGGTAATTTAAGGGAAAACAGTTGGCAATGCCTGCTGGAGAGGAGAAGGGCCCCACTGACTGAGACCAAAGAGAGGGAGAAATGGCATCGAAACAACCGCAAGGGATGTGCTCAGGGACAGCAGAAGTGGTAGAGACATGTGCAGAGCCAATTCAAGAAGTGTTTGCATTGAGGTAGAAGTCTAATATATGTTATAGTTGGCCCCTTAGTATGTGTTGCACCTTTAAGGCTGCCCGGCCTAGAAAGAAGAACTTTAAAGGAAAATCAAGAAAGGGACTGGAGATTTGAGTGAGTGAGTTGCTGCTAATTGCAGTGAAAATCTCTGTACAGCCACGAAAGGCTATTTTAACTGTTTGCATTTAAGAGGATTGAGCATTATGAGGAAAATGTTACTTTCCCAAACAAAAAGCTATCTTTATAGAATTTCCAAGGGAAGGGGATTTATCCATCAATGCCCCCTGCTGTATACACATATTCCGGGTGACACTTCATTACACTTTATTTAATGTAATTTGCAATGATCTAGGGAGAGATCCCATAGGAATCTCAAGGAAGCTTAGTTGTCAAATTCAAGACTGGCATCTGCATTAAGAGGGGGGCTATATATCTGCCTAAGCACCCTACATGGAAATTCAAAGGAAATATTTTTGACTTATTTCATGAAAGTGGAGCCATTTCACGGGTGTTCTGCACTGCGCTAGATATTATTTTTCTTTTTCACACGGAAGAAAGCAAGTAGATATACAAGCAAAAAGGAGGTCACTATAGAACATTCTCCTTAATATTCTTCTCCATGTGGGAGACACCCGCCTTTTTAGTAACGCATATGTATCTGTTGGTCCCCATCCTTTCAAAAAAAAAAAAAAAAAAGCTTTATGAAGCATTTCTCTTAAAATGCCACCCAAAAGCATGAATTCCACAATACCCAATAGATATTCAGAGCATACCATTTTGTTTTAAACCCTCTCTCTTCCCTTGCAGCCTTATTTTGGAGAAGGAGGCAGCTTTTTTCATCTCTGTATCTATTTTAGGGAAGGGAGCTTCCATCATTTGGTACTGACAGCTCAGGAAGCCAACACCTAACCCTTCTCGGGATGGCAAGGATTTTTTTTCCTTCTGTGCCAGAAAGGAAAGGCTGTAAACTGAGAACTCAATTCTGCTACCCTCAGTTCCCCCAGGGATTCAGAGGATTAGCCCTAAACAGATTCTGTACCTGTTTAAAAAGGTAAAAGTTCCCCTCGCACATATGTGCTAGTTGTTCCCGACTCTAGGGGGTGGTGCTCATCTCCGTTTCAAAGCCGAAGAGCCAGTGCTGTCAGAAGACATCTCTGTAGTCATGTGGCCGGCATGACTAAACGCCAAAGACGCATGGAATGCTGTTACCTTCCAACCAAGGGTGGTCCCTATTTTTCTATTTGCATTTTTACGTGCTTTCAAACTGCTAGGTTGGCAGAAGCTGGGACAAGTAACAGGAGCTCACTCCATTACGGGGCACTAGGGATTCGAACCGCCAACTGCCAACCTTTCTGTTCGACAAGCTCAGCGTCTTAGCCACATCTCACTTGAGCCACCGCATCTCACTTGAGCCACCACATCCCTGTTTACTACAGTATATAATATGAAGCCAATTGTGCTTACAGTATCTGAACTTGGTTATAGACCTCCTTACTTTCAAGAACATTGTTCCTCCCTCCCCTATTTCCATAACATCTGTGGCTTGTGAGATACTACTAGTCCACTTGTCCAGGGTCCCTCGGAGCAAGAAAGAAGTGGTTCAACCCTCTGCTAAACCGATAAGTTGTTAAAATGAAAGGCTATCAACCTGGAGGCTTCTAGTCTCACCTTAAGCACAAAGCAAGCTGAGTGACTTTGAGCCAGTCATACTCTCTCAAACTAAGAAGTAGTCAATGGCAAACCACATCTGAAATCTTGCCAAGCAAGGAAGATTTCACTTCAGGAATTGGTCCATGCAGTCATCAGGAGTCAATACTGATTTGAATGTACACACACTAATAATAATAATAATAATAATAATAATAATAATAATAATAATAATAATAATAATAATAATAATAATAATAATAACAACAACAACAACAACAACAACAACAATAATAATAATAATAATACTTTAATTTATAGACCGCGCCCTTTCCTTGACAGGACTCGGGGTGGTGTACAGTCATATTAAAACAATGTGGATACAAAAATATAGATATACATAGATAGACGGAGGAGGTAGGATATACACTGTACAGTAATGGATTAAAATACGAATAAAAGTTAAAATTACCCTTAAAAATACCCCAAAATAAGATGTTTGCCAGGAGGTTGAAAGTGGGACTATAAATCAGCTAGGCCAGCTAATTGGAACAGGTGGGTCTTAAGTTTCTGTCGGAAGGAGCGGAGGTCGGTAGTAGTTCTGATATGGGGGGGGGGGGAGGTCATTCCAGAGGGTTACAAAGAGTTAAGCAATGTATTAATTCTACATGTGATGGTATGTGAGGTTTACTTTGGGAGATAAAAGGTTGAGAGGTGGTCTAAATGTCAAGCTTCCAAGGCTAAACCAGACAGGAAACATGACTACCTAAGCTAATTCTACTTTATTGTAAGGCTACATTAACAGAATCTTGCAAGCCTGAGGGTACAAACATCCTGCCACTGCTTTTAACCTCTTAATGAAGACTGTTGAGAGGATTTTTAATCTTGAGCCTATCCTCCAAAGTATTAGCAATTTATCCCAGCTTGGTGTCCCCTGCAAATATGATAAGCATTCCTTCTATTCCCTCATCTACATCATTTATGAAGATGTTGAAGAGCATTGCCCCCAAACTAAACCTTACAGTAGCCCTCTGCATTCCCCCCCACTCCATTTAGATGTAGGACTACATGATTCCATTGAGGACTACAGGTTGAATGTAGTTGGGTCAGCCAACTGTCTTCCAAGTTCAAAGTTAGGAAGTCATATTTCTCCCTCATGGGATTGCTGTGAAGCCACTCTCCTGTTATCCTTGGCTAAAGAGTAGAATACAGAGCAAAGAAGCAAAAATTGATCCAGTCACATCTTCCTGTTTTTCCATAGTCAACCATGTTTTCAATGTTAGATCAGTGATCAAAATAGCAAAGCTGCCTTCTTTGTTGTAACGTAGACATTAAGAAATTATTGTTGAGCCAATATTTATGAGCTGATTTACATAGTCACATCTGAAGTGAAACATTCTCATCTTCACTATAATGTTAATTCGAAAACATTAATTCATTCCAAAATGAATTAATATAATGTTAATTTATATTAATGTTTATGAATAGAAATGAAATGGGAGGAAAATTAACAGAAAATATTTGGGATTGAAGAAGCATTATTTCTTGGTAACTTGAACAATTATCACAGAGGTTCTTCCACAAGATTTCATTTTATAAAATCATGTCAGTGCGACCTTCCGCTCTAATAAGTTACTACAAATACTTTGCAGACATACTTTAGAAAAAAATATTCAGTACATTATTGCTATCTGAACTGGAACCATGACACATGGCTGAGTAACATTCCATACTTTATGAACCAGCACATTTCAAATCACATGTAGTTGTAATGGGTAGCCACATTATACTTCTCTGAAGGGTGTATACACCCGATGACCTGCAAAAAAACCAATGCTACATGCCAGATTTGTCATGTTGCATTTCCTTTCCATCTGATCAGTTGTACCACTTTTGGTTTAAAGAGTTTTATTCTACAGATAACTCTTAATCCCAATAATAAATCCTTATAGGGAACTGTCCAACTAAATGTTTGCCATCAGAGGCATTTAACTAGGTTGGCATTCAGAGCACAATTTCCTGTTTGATGCTAATAAGGTTAATACATAATTTATAAGATAATAATTAGCAGAAATTAATTTCTTTCCTAGAAAAAGGTAACTAATTGATAGATGATTCTGGTTTTGTTTGATCTTCTACTTTCAACTGACACAGATTACTGGGTTTTTTTTTCACAACAACAACAACAAAGGCTTGGAAGCGAAACAGGATTCTGGCAGTCATCGTTGTTGTTTTCTAGGAAGCAAGCAAAATTGCCCTCATTGCCACTAAATCAATTATCTTCATTTTGCTGATGACTTCCCTTATTAACTAATCTTGTATCATTAAGAAAATCTGGCATGATAAACTGTTTCACTGCCATTTGCAAGGAAGAACACACCTGTTTTTATGCTTTATGAGAAATGTAAAGTCCCTCTTTGCCAATGTTGTCCATCTGTAAGTAGGAAGGAAAGGCTATTGCCATTAGCCTTGTTCCCGTCCCTAACCAATAATCAGAACTCAAAGTGTTGCCCAGTGCCCACTATTTATATACATCTATGCATTGATTTTTTCTTTTGGACTTTGTTGCTAATGTACAAATGCTAGAACAGGAGAAGCCAGTAATGGAAAGAAATGCCAGACCTAGATCAAGTGTTGGAAAAGTCTTTCCCTTCATAAGAAGAATTTCTGACATGATCTCCAGGTGACTGGGTTTTAGAAAAATGAGTGTTCTTTTTATGGTCACTGGAGACATAAGAATTGGAGTTGATAAAATCTTTACAATATTTGGAAATTGTTCTCTTCTTTAATTCTAGTAGGATATGCTATCAGATTCTGTAGCATCATTGTACCATACAGTAGTATTAACCTTGTTAACTCTCAAGACTCTTTTTCTGCTATGTACAGGTAGTCAAAATGGACTGTGATTTGTGTGTGTGTGTGTGTGTTTGTGTGTGTACACAGAGCATCTATATATGTGTGTGTATGCATGTGTATGGTTATATAGTTTGAGAGCAGGCATCAGAATTTCATTTTTTTAATGTGCCAGTGTATTCACAGGAAAAAAAAATGACAATAAGGTTGTCTCTTATCTCTTACATGCAGAACAGTTCCACTTCAGTAAATGTGATTTGGACCACCCAATGGCAATATGATTCACTTTATTAGTGCAAAGTGGCTAGAAGCTTTCATAAGAGTCCTGGTGGTACAGTAGTTAGATTGTAGTAGTATTGCAGGCAAATTCTGCCCACAGTCTGAAGTTTGATCCTCATGGGTTCAAAGCTGATTCAGCCTTCCATCCTTCTAAGCATCAGTAAAATGAGGAGCCAGATTGCTGGGGGCAATATGCAAATAATAGTTCTACATTGCAAACAGGCCAGCGAGTGCAGTAAAGCACTAGGGGTGCATATACAGTAGGTCTAATGCTATTGCTATGCAGGTGGCCTCAAACTACTTTAGAAAGAGCCTTGTCTCAGTTCTCTCCTCTCACAATGGCCATGATTTGAATGACTTTGACAGTACCAATCAATACCAGCAGTGGACTGGTTTGGTGCCCAGTATGTGATTGCCTTCTCAAAGCACCAACTATGGACAAAAAGGTTAAGAGGAGCTCGGCTATGAGGTGAAGCAACATGGTTATGCACTTAGAGAAGGGGATTGTGTTAGTTCACAAGCAACTTCGAGTCGCGAGGGTTAGGCTTTGCCCACGTTGGAAAATGCCCAAAGCAGTGCAAGCTGTGATGCTGCTTCTCTAAACATTTCTATTTTTAGAGTGGAAAATCTTCTTTTCTGTACTCTACTGAGCTAAATAGGGAAGAGAGGGAAGGGAAGGTTATAGAAAGCAATGTTAAAAATCACTTGCCTCCTGCTCTTTATCTGCTCCTGAGAACAAAAGCAAAAAAGCTCTTCTAACCTTTTATGTTCAGAAACAGCCCATTATATACTTAACTTAAAAAGCAGCACATGGATCTGGTGAAGGAACCATCTCAATCAGTGCATTGACTCTTGATGTTTTCAGAAAGGCCTGGTCTTTAGGTTTAAGACTCTCATTTCCTAGCATGGCCTTTTTGGAGGTGGAAGTGAGATCTAAGAACCTGTTACAGGTAAGAACGTTGATTACCATATTTTTCAGAGTATAAGATGCATATTTTTTCCTCAAAAAAAGAGGCTGAAAATCTGGGTGCATCTTATACATCGAATACAACATTTTTTGCCTCCCGAAGCCCCACCCCCTTCACCAAAATGGCCATGCATACCCTTATGGAGGCTTTCAGAGAGCTCCTCCCCCAGGGGGAGGGCAGAAATGAGCAAAAAATGGGCCATTTTTGCCCCGCAGCCCCCAGCAGCACTCTATAAGCCTCCATAAGGCTATGCATGCAATTTTTTTGACAGAAAAAGGGCCCGTTTTTGCAAAAAACTCTCTCTCTCCCTCCCTCCCTACCTACTCTCTTTCCTTCCCTAGCTACCTACTGTATTTTTTCTCTCTATTTCTCTCTCTATCCCTTTATCTACCTACCTACCTACCTACCTATCTCTCTCTCCCTACCTACCTAGTGTATTTCTCTCTCTTTCCCTCTCTCTCTATCCCTCTATCTATCTACCTACTTTTTTAAAAAATTGCCTCTTCAAAATCTTGGTGCATCCTATACTCCGGTGCATCTTATGCTCCGAAAAATACGGTAAGTTGAAATATACTGATTACTTCATAGCAAGGTGTGGTAATATTGGCCTTCCCCTGTTACATCCTTACCTCATGAAAAAAATGCATACATTGTATATCTGATTTACCATGGTTAGAAACTGCTTTGCAAGCTTTTATAACATGTATTTTAAAAAATAATAAATAGCAACTACATGCATATGATTATGCAATTATTTTGTCTGTACTACAGAAACTATTTCCTATTGCCTTCTTCAGGGACATGTTTTCAGTTTACCAAGATATTTACAGCCCTGGAACTTCCTGGTGAAACTCCATGTTAACAAGATCCAACTCCACTTAGTCTCCAAGGCCAGAAATGTTTTTTTACTGCCACCAAAGTCACTCTTAAGTTCATTCCTACTAGCTATACAAGATGCCATTCAACTGGATCATATGTTTTCAAGAGATCAAAAAACATGAAGAACTTACTTTCATTCTTCTCATCTCTTACACATTCTAAAATCTATTGGATTCATCATCTCTCTTTCAAATTGTTCCTTTCATGGGGTAGAATAGATGATGACTCATTTTGTGTTGTATTTTCTGTCTTTACAGTATTTTGTTGCTGCTATATACACCAGAGAATTAAAGCTGAAATAACCAAAGGCTGTTCCCTTTGCTAATTAACGTAGTGTTCTTTCCAGGAAATCTGGGAAGTTCTGTGCTGGAGACACACAATACAGCTAAGTAGATTAAATTCTTCCTGCATCTAGCTAGATAGACAGGCAGGCAGGCAGGCAGGCAGGATTTTCCCAATTAGAAAGTTATAGAGATTAGGAATATGCGGATGCAAACTAAATTAGAAATCCTCCACATTCAGGTATTTTCCAACAAAATCAAGTTCAAAGTGTTGAAGTCTGTTCTATTAATCTTCATCTGTTTATTATTTGATAGAATAAGGATACTACACTTACAAAGATTGGGGCAGATCAAAGTTTATAAATGATTCTGAAAGCATGGTAATAAATGGGATAATAATGTAAAATTTCCATAGTTTCCTGAGCCATGTTCATTAAATGTTAAATTAAATTTATCCTCTATTTTGGTTTCTCTTTCACATAAAATATTGTTTATCTTTTTTTAAAAAAAATTGGCCTAAATTTAGCAAATGCCATCTTTATAGAACAGCATTTAAACCAGAAAGTGCAGAGTGCATTACCTTTTGTGTGTACAGCTGATGGCAGTAACTGGTTAAAGCTTTATGTAATATTAATTACTAAAATGGCAAGGTGAATGAAGAGATTACTTAAGACAACTAGACACAAAAGGAAGTACTTCTGAAGGTGACTTTGGGCTGGTCATTTTCTTTCAGCCCTAGGGAGATGACTGGGCCAAATCACTTCCAAAACTCTTGCTAAGAAAACTGCAGGGACTAGTCCAGGGCAGTTGCCAAGAGTCAACATTGACAGGCAATCCCTCCCCACACAACCTCCCCCCCCCCCCAGTTTTTGTTCATCAACCTTATTTGGATCCACTGTTCTCTTGATTATCATTCTAGTAACTGCTGCTTTTACAGTACCATTTTGCATGGAGGGAGAAGGAGGAGCAGCAGGAAACAATGGAGATAAGAGTCTACAAGACAGAGAGAAAAAGCATTAACTCCACTCATCATTGTCTGCACATGAACTATGATTTCTCCTGTCCACCACTGGCTGTGGCTCATCATTCCTTCCTAATGTGTCAAGGGTGTGGATCCTAAAATAACAGCAAAACTCATCCATCACAATTTCCCCAAAACAGAGATATAGAAGAAACAATCAACTGGGCAATTTACTTGCCGGAAGCTCCACTCTTGCCACGATGATGGCTGAAGAAGGAATGCAGCTTTCACTTTCATTTTGTCCCCCTATTTGCATATTGTCCAACTATTATACTAATTTTGGGTTTATGTAATTAGTCAGTTTCAAATGTGGGTTAAGAAGCTGGCTTTTATTTTAGTTTCCAGCTGACAAAAGGGTGAGGCAGTAAGAGAGGTCTTTCTTTAAAGTATTTAAATATCACTTCAAATATTTCTTCCATTCAATTGTTCTTTACTAGAGAGGATCACATAATCTAAATGATCAGTTGTTCTTTACTAATGATCACATAATCTCAAAATGCTGGGCTTTTTCCTGATATTCTTAAGGAGTAACTGTGAAAACTGTTTTGGTTTTATTTAATCGAAATCTATGTGAGCCAATACAATAACAACATTGTGGAAAGGTTTGCTAAAAGCTTTGCCACCCGTTTTAAGTAAGCCTTAGCTCTGAATTACGTCAGCACCCCCCAACTTTGTACACCCTTCTCGTTCATGGGGGGGAAAAGCCTCCAAATCAGCTGTCAGCACTGACTGCAATCCAAGCATTTAAAAACTCTCCAACGTCTGCTATCCTGCTCACGGGGTTTGACTAAAGGTCCTATTTCAGACATAACTTCAGAACATGAGCAAGAGAGGATCAAGTTCAGATGCAAATCCAAAAAGAGAAAAGTAGGTCATTTAAAAAAAAAGGGGGGGGGGCAGTGCTAATGCAGCTATTTTCTCTGCCAGCCACCGAATGTCATAATGTCGTTCAGCTTCTTATTGCAGGGCTTCTCAGACATGACTTTAATGGAGCAGCAATGATAGCTGGCTGACGGCAATGCCTCTCATTGTACTTCGCAGCAGATTAAACTAGAAATGTTTTTTTTTTTCTGAACTCGGTGAAATTCTTCAGAAGCAATCTATCCTATTCATCTCTCCACCAGGAAAAGCCTGCTCTTAATCTTCTTCCTCCGGTATTCCCAAAAGAGATCGGAGTAAAGCTTTTCCAGAAGATTTTGATTAAAGATTTTTATATGTTTCTTACATCAAGAACTGAGCTGGATTTATTGATAGACCTGAGTGATTTACTGATCAAAAAAAAAAAAATTCCCCATACTTTCTGGTTTTAACAACTGCAATAAATTAAGCACCACTGTCACCAACACAATGCAGAAATGAAGAAAAACTCAGCATGTGTTTTTTTCCTTGGAAGGGCTATGAGTTCTGTACGGATCTCATTCTTCCAATAAATCTTGAAAGGAAGTCCCAGCAATAAGTCCAGAGTTCTAATAAAAAGCTTAAATAACTTCCTCAAATAACCACCTCTGTGTTACACCATCCTTTCTTGAAGATTCCATTCATTGGCCTGCATACAATCTTACAATATTTTTTGCTGGAACAATTCATAGGTAGTCCTCATTTAATGACCAAAGTTGGGACTGGTAACTCATTATGCAAGGGACTATGTGTAAAACTGCAACTATGCTTTGATCCTACTTTGCTTTATAGTCCTGCGAAGGACAGAAATGCGAGGATTCGTCTAAAAGTTACTTTTTCATCAGTGTTGTAACTGTGAATGGTCATTACATGAGGCAGCCGTTGAACAAGGACTACTTGTATGCTCATGAATTTCCACATATTGATTGATGGATGCAAGTGCAAGATCAGCATGAAAGAAAGCATTTAAGTAGAAAATACCGCATAAGCAAATTAAAGCAAAGAACTGAAGGCATGGTGATGTATGATTTAACGTGGCAAGAAACCTGGAGGAAAAAATTTAAATCATTCAAAATTCTGCATTAATGAAAGCTTCATAAATGATGCTTGGAAATTCCTCTGGAAGTTTCTAAGATTTTGTATTTACCCTAAGCTAAAGAGTAAAGATACTTTACAGAAGCTGTATAGACGTAGTCCTTGACTTACAAGTTCATTTACTGACCGTTGGAAGTTAGAATGGCACTGAAAAAGGGACTTATGACCGCTTTTCACACTTTTGACATTGCAGCATCTTCATGGTCAAAATTCAGACGCTTGGCAAATTGATTCATCTGTTGGACAATTGGAGTGCCCGGGACCATGTGATAACCTTTTGCAACTCTCTGACAAGCAAAGACAATGGGGCAGCCACAGTCACTTAACAACCATGCTAGTAACTTAACAACTGCAGTGATTAACTTCACAACTGTGGCAAGAAAGATCATAAAATGGGGCAAAATTCACTTAAGTGTCTCACTTAGCAATAGGAATTTTGGGGTCAACTGTGGATGTAAGTCGAGGGCTAGCTGTACTTCTTCCTTCATTGACCTTGCTCAGCTGCATTGAGCTTGATAAACTAAGTGTTCTTCTCCTAAAGCTTTAACATTTGACCCATATACATTACATTTTCTATTCTTTTCCTTTCTTTCTTTCTTTCTGTCTTTCACAGTGTAAGCCTGAAGGCACTGGTGTGTTAATTGATTTTTGCAAGCTATTATGGATGCTTTTCTTTGGTTGAAGGGCCAGATAATGCTTAAAATAAATACTGGGTAATTACAATATACAGTGATGAGGTGTTTGTATCAATGAGCTATCACTGTTTGAAAACCAGGCAGAATTTCTGACACCACCTCAAATCCACTCCAAGATAACAGTCTTTACTGGAGGCCATTTAGAGTTTCAGCTTTTAATCACCAATTGTAATCAGAAGTCTAGAAATCATTTATACATGCTTCTTAATTTGGGTTTCCTGAAAATGAATCAGTCAAGCTGACAAATTTAAGCATGTTCAAAAATTATTTGAATACTGACGATATGGTAGATTTATTGTGGTGGAAATGGGACTAAGACTTTAATACTGGGAATTTATGCCCCAAATGAGGGGAAAAACAGTGTTTTATAAAGGACTTATGAAGAGATGAATAGGTTTCTCTTATGAAAATTGTGTTTGATGGGAAATTGGAATGGAGTGTCCGCTTCATAATTGGATTGAACTTCTGTCAAAAATATTAAAATCACTCAAGGCAAAGTATCAAAAGTTTGCTTTGATTTAAGAGACAATTTAGGGCTGGTTGATACATGGAGACTGAATGCAAATATAGCTCTAAAGCCGATTTTTAAAAGAAAAAAGAACATTACAAATTACCGTGTTTCCCCGAAAATAAGATAGGGTCTTATATTCTTTTGAACCCCGAAATATGTGCTTGGCCTTATTTTTGGGGAGGTCTTATTATTTTTGAGTTGCAGGAGGTGGCGAGCGTGGTCACCTCATGGCTGCTGCTTTGTTGCAATATTTTGGGGAGAGGGCTTATTTTAGCACATGCGCTCAAAAGCCCGATTGGGCTTGTTATCCAGGGAGGTCTTCTTTTCAGGGAAACAGGGTATTTGATTAAATTACTTTAGTCTTTCTTCCTTCTATATCAAAAGCAAAATAAATCCTAATTCAAACATTGACCAGCAACATATATCATGGGTCAATTACTATGGATACATGGAGATTTCTTCTTTGACAGCCTCCATGTCTAAAAAAAAATTCCACAATTCTTAAATGTGTTCGATAAATTCTGAATACTAGTTTACAGCCACAAAGATTATATTTATCTTTAATATACAATGATCCATCCAAATCATATTAGCTTCTGATTTCAGGCCAATATGTGCCCCATAAACACATGATTATAACAGCAGCCCCCCAACCTTTTGGGCACCAGGGACCAGTTCTGTGGAGAGAGTTTTTCCTGCGGACTGGAGGGGGTATAGTTTCATATACTGCCTGCATTCTGCGGATGGGGCTTTGTTTGTGCGGACTGGTTTGTATATGCTGCAGATCTGGGTCAGTCCACGGTGGGTTTGGGGACCCCTGGATTATAAAATAAATTCCTACCATATGAATTTTGAATTGCATCCCCAACAGCAAGGTAATTGCAACCAAACTGCATTCTTCTTGAATATATTCAGAATAAAGAAACTTGTTTTTGGTTGTTGACCTCATTTTAAGATCAAACAAAACATTTTTAAAGCAGTCTTTTTACTGATTTAGAAGAACAAGAAAATCCAGTTCATTACTTCAAAGATGATGTAAATGATTAATAATATTTTTCTTTTCTTTTCATCCAACATGATCCTTCTAAAACTTTGGAGTCTGAATCTCAATGGCAGCAATGCCATTAGGAGAAAGAAGTACTTCAGCTGGTAAACTTCCAAGAAGCAATCTGGGGTATTTTTTTAAAAAAACAGCTTCATCAGAATTAAGCAGATCCAGAGTAATATAATTAAGAGATATTTACTTTATTAAAAAAAATGGTTAGTCTGCTATTTTAAAACTATGGCCCATATTGAACAATTAAAACTATTTTTCAGAAGCATTTACATTTTAAATGATCAATCTTCTTTCTTCTAGAAATAGTGGCCATGTGGAGAGGATCCTAAAAACCAACCTGTTGCTTCTATATTCATTTCCTTGATCCTTTTGTAAATAGACCTCATAGACTATTTTTTTAAGTTTTTTTTTAATCCCAACTTTTCTTGATCTTCCATCCACAATGGTAAAAATGCTCAAGCATCTCAATTTATTATTTTATGAGATTGTCCTGTTCTTTGTCACTATAGTGCTGTTCTGTTATTTGAGGAAAATTCATGTGCTATGTCAGAAACAATCTCATTTCTAACTGCCAGTCTAACAATATCCCTGGCTAAGAAAAGAAGATTTGCTTTTTCTATGTTGTACAACAACCCAGTTGGTTTTGAATTTACCCTCTCCTCTGTATTTCTTTTTCTTTTTTAAAAAGATGATGAGTACTGTCAAAATCAACAAAAATATTTCATCTGAATTCATTTTGGTAGTATTAATAAGCATTCACTTTTTAAATCATCATATTAAAAGTATTGAAAGAAAGGTTCAATTTGGACATTTTTTTTCAATAGTGCAAAATGTTATCTGATGAAATTTTCAACTATAAAATGGCTATTCCAATTATTCCAGAAACAATTCACCCCTGAAACTATCTATTTCTCTTTAAACTTAATATGATAATGACAAAATCTATTCTACTCACTCCTCCACTTAGCAATAGAGTATTTTGTTTATCAGTTATGACCGCTTTACTAAGTCAATGTCAATAATTATTGGCATGTAATGTCACCTTTCTGCAAATAATATTCTTTCTTGTCTTTAATCCTATAATCAAATGTAAGAGGAGGAAGATCTAGATTGAAAATAAAATTGCTCAATTTGTAATATTCAGAAGTGTTAAAAGCCAAAGATTTCCTTCCATCCATGGTATTTCTCGGGCTCAGATCTGAATTTCTCAATCCCTATCACAGAATTCTCATTGGCCCAGTAGCAGCAACTGCAGTAGCAAATGGGTTTGTTTGAAGGCTTGAAAAGTTTCTTTTCCTCTTCCCTGGAAGATCCAGTGGCAAGAACATTAACATGATTTTTTTAGAGCTGATTTTATGCAGAATATTAGTCATCCTGGATCCAGAAAAAAGAGGCAAAGATTTAAAGGCTTTTTGAATAGATCAGGTAAGTGAACTTTTGACACTCTTGTAATAAGAAAGCATAGGAAATCATTTTGAATAATGAATAATACAAATTTGTTATCACCGGCTAAGTAATATTACAATTATGTAATTAGTAATGGATGTTCAAATTGAATTTCTATTCTTGTTTCTAGCACGGTATCTATGGTCAAAGTAGCACGCATACAAAACAAATTATATGGCATGGGCAAAGCACGTTTCTCACCTTGACTTCGTTGAAAACAAAGATACGTTATACCTGAAAATCTCTTTATTTCAATTAGTCCACTGAGGAAAAAAATGTAAAATAGTTAAGAACTTCACCAGTGAGATTTCTAAAGTTATTTCTATTGTTATTTATGCTTATTTGTAGGTTTTCTTCATTTCCAACAGAAAAATATGCATGAATTCTGCTATCATTATTCCAATGTGGCTAAGAGACTGATGAACAATTTACGGCTTTTATTTGAAAATTTCAAATGGCACCAAAAATAGCATTGCTAAGACAATAAGGAAAGTCAAAGAAGCAATGCTTCTGATTTTCAAAATTGGAGAATCAAATCAGACCCTTCTCAGATCTTCAATATTGTACTTAATGAAAAGCAGATCTTATTATGGATTAATGTTTTAGGTCACCCATTGTTTCCATTGTTATAGATTTCACACTGGATCAGAGAGGACTACAGGTTTTGTTATTGATACTCATATTTCAGTAGGACCAAATTCTATACAAAATTACAAAAGTGTGCCTCACTTAGTTTGGCCGTTTATTATTTATTATTTATTTCTTCGAATTTCTAGGCCGCCCCCTCTCCCGAAAAGGACTCGGGGCGGTGTACAGTCCACACAACAAACAATAAGTATCAAATACAAATATAAATACAGATATAAATACACATAAGGAGGAGGTTAAAAATTTAAAAAGAACTGTACGGAAGAATATAAATCTGGTTCTAAAAACCCTAAAATCAGTTAAATTTAAAACCGTACCCTATAAATAACCAGGTAAGAATATGTTTCCAGGAGGTAACAGTTGTCACAATTATAATTATGCCAGGCCAGCTAATCGAAACAGGTGAGTCATCTCATGAGGGGGAATTTACTGGAGAAAGTAATTATGTTTGGAAGTGTTAGTATAAAAGGAAACTAGGCTACCAAAGAACTGTGGCTGGACGCTATCAAAGCTGACACCGGACAGAACATAGAAAAATTCAAAGAAGTCATGCAAGATTGGAAGATGCGGAGCGGTCTGGTCCATAAAATTGCCAAGATTTGGACAGGACTGAATGGATATCATCATCATCATCATGTTATCATCTATTGGCTCGAAATACTTTTTATAAAAATTCTTATTGGACTAATAAGTAATGACACTTCCACTCTCTTGATAGACCTTAATAAAATATTTTATGTATTATCTTTAGAATGCTTCAGAATAGCTTTTCTATACCAGATATCACGGCACTTGGTAAACTGACAAGTACAGATAGACCTCAACTTACGGCCACAATTGAGGCCAGAATTTAGGTTGCTAAGTGAGAAATTTGTTAAGTTAATGACTTTACTTGCCACTTTTGTTAAGTGAATCACCGCAGTTGTCAAATTAGTAACATGGTTGTTAAACGAATCTGGCTTCCCCATTGATTTTGCCTGTCAGAAGGTCACAAAACATGGTCACATGACCCCGGGACAACTATCATAAATATGAACCAGTTGTCAAGCCTTCGAATGTTAATCACATGACCATGGGGATGCTGCAACGGTCGTAAGTGTGGAGAATGGTCATAAATTACTTTTTTCGGTCCGTTGTAACTTCGAAAATTCCCTAAATGAATTGTTGAAAGTTGAGGACTACCTGTACAACACTATTGTTCTCAGATGGCCCATCTTAAGCAGTCCAATGCAGTGCTAGCTAGCTACAGATACCAGTAGTTGCTTATAAAACAGTAATGTTCATAATGGCATGTCAATAACAAAAGAAGCCATGGGTTATATGCACAATCATATCATTCCAATCCATATGGTACCAGCCATGTACCATATTTTTCAGAGTATAAAACACACCAGAGTATAAGACGCACCAAGGTTTTGAAGAGGCAAATTAAAAAAAAAGTTTTTGCACTCTACAGACCTCCCCAAAATGGCCCGTTTTTCCCCAAAAGGCATGAATAGCTTTTAGGGGGCTTCCAAAGTGCTCCTGGTGGGTGCCCCCCCAAAAATGAGCAAAAAATGGCCTGTTTTTCACAAAAACGGGTCCATTTTTTGTCAAACAAATTGCATGCATAGCCTGTAGGAGGCATATACAGTGCTCCTGGGGGCTGGGGAGGGGCAAAATTGAGAAAGAAATGGCCCATTTTTCACTCATTTCTGCCCTCCCCAGCCTCCAGGAGCTCTCTGAAAGCCTTCTACAGGCCATTCTGGTGAAGGGGACAGGGTTTCAAGAGGCAAAAAATGCTGCATTCAGTATAAGACGCACCCAGATTTTCAGCCTCTTTTTTGAAGGAAAAGGATATGTCTTATACTCCCAAAAATATGATAATCAGATCTTTCTGGGATAAAACTGACATTACAACTGGGTACATTAAAAAGAAATAATTATTTATAAGAGTTTGTTAATGAATGTTAATAATTATGAATAACGCTTGTTTGTGAATTCTAAAAATATTTGTGTTGGATCATTTCCAGATTGATCATGTAGTTTACATTATGGATTTTATGCCCAGATGTAAGACTTTCAAAATGAATAAAAGCATGCAAGAGAAATCCAGACTGTTTGGCAAGCATTGGCATTCTTCAGTCTCAAAAGACTATGGTATTGTGCTCTGGAAAGAGTTCGTAAAGCAGCATCTGGTGTGGCTCAAAAGGCCAATTCGGAGTGGCAATCCCTTCCACACTGAGGGCAGATACATTCTGTCCCCTGCCCAGCCCCCAGATTTCACTTCTGGGACTGCCTCTTTGCCTCAGCCTGCCAGACAAGTGTCTCTTCGAATTGGAGAAGGCCATGCTGTGTCTTTAGCCTCCAAGCCGAACAATCAGTAGCCAAGATTTCCCAGCTTTTACTGTCCATTCCTAAGGCCTTTAAATCTCTCTTGCAGATATCCTTGTATCGCAGCTGTGGTCTCCCTCTGGGGCGCTTTCCCTGCACTAATTCTCCATACAGGAAATCTTTCAGAATCTGCCCATCAGCCATTCTCACTTTCCCAAGCCAGCATAGACGTCGCTGTTTCAATAGTGTATACATGTTAGAAATTCCAGCAGGTCCCAAGACTGTGCTATTTGGAACTTTGTCATGCCAGTTGATGCCAAGAATACATCGGCAACAGCACATATGAAAGGTGTTCAACTTTGTCTCCTGCCATGCATAAAGGGTCCAAGACTCACTGCAGTACAGGTGTGTGCTTGGGAAGCAATTGCAAAGAAAAGCTCCTAAAGGTCAAGGGCTCTGAGATAAGATATTCCACAGCATTTTGTTTCATACATTTTATATCATGGTTATTTTATTGTATTCAAAAGCTTTACTGCAAGAATATCACATTAGCCACATCATTATTATGGGGAACTCTTGATAGACCTTAATA
Organism: Natrix helvetica; assembly: GCF_964273705.1. Classification (NCBI taxonomy): domain Eukaryota; kingdom Metazoa; phylum Chordata; class Lepidosauria; order Squamata; family Natricidae; genus Natrix; species Natrix helvetica. The sequence goes on from NC_138548.1 coordinate 224,498,798, forward strand.
AAATATTTTATGTATTATCTTTAGAATGCTTCAGAATAGCTTTTCTATACCAGATATCACGGCACTTGGTAAACTGACAAGTACAGATAGACCTCAACTTACGGCCACAATTGAGGCCAGAATTTAGGTTGCTAAGTGAGAAATTTGTTAAGTTAATGACTTTACTTGCCACTTTTGTTAAGTGAATCACCGCAGTTGTCAAATTAGTAACATGGTTGTTAAACGAATCTGGCTTCCCCATTGATTTTGCCTGTCAGAAGGTCACAAAACATGGTCACATGACCCCGGGACAACTATCATAAATATGAACCAGTTGTCAAGCCTTCGAATGTTAATCACATGACCATGGGGATGCTGCAACGGTCGTAAGTGTGGAGAATGGTCATAAATTACTTTTTTCGGTCCGTTGTAACTTCGAAAATTCCCTAAATGAATTGTTGAAAGTTGAGGACTACCTGTACAACACTATTGTTCTCAGATGGCCCATCTTAAGCAGTCCAATGCAGTGCTAGCTAGCTACAGATACCAGTAGTTGCTTATAAAACAGTAATGTTCATAATGGCATGTCAATAACAAAAGAAGCCATGGGTTATATGCACAATCATATCATTCCAATCCATATGGTACCAGCCATGTACCATATTTTTCAGAGTATAAAACACACCAGAGTATAAGACGCACCAAGGTTTTGAAGAGGCAAATTAAAAAAAAAGTTTTTGCACTCTACAGACCTCCCCAAAATGGCCCGTTTTTCCCCAAAAGGCATGAATAGCTTTTAGGGGGCTTCCAAAGTGCTCCTGGTGGGTGCCCCCCCAAAAATGAGCAAAAAATGGCCTGTTTTTCACAAAAACGGGTCCATTTTTTGTCAAACAAATTGCATGCATAGCCTGTAGGAGGCATATACAGTGCTCCTGGGGGCTGGGGAGGGGCAAAATTGAGAAAGAAATGGCCCATTTTTCACTCATTTCTGCCCTCCCCAGCCTCCAGGAGCTCTCTGAAAGCCTTCTACAGGCCATTCTGGTGAAGGGGACAGGGTTTCAAGAGGCAAAAAATGCTGCATTCAGTATAAGACGCACCCAGATTTTCAGCCTCTTTTTTGAAGGAAAAGGATATGTCTTATACTCCCAAAAATATGATAATCAGATCTTTCTGGGATAAAACTGACATTACAACTGGGTACATTAAAAAGAAATAATTATTTATAAGAGTTTGTTAATGAATGTTAATAATTATGAATAACGCTTGTTTGTGAATTCTAAAAATATTTGTGTTGGATCATTTCCAGATTGATCATGTAGTTTACATTATGGATTTTATGCCCAGATGTAAGACTTTCAAAATGAATAAAAGCATGCAAGAGAAATCCAGACTGTTTGGCAAGCATTGGCATTCTTCAGTCTCAAAAGACTATGGTATTGTGCTCTGGAAAGAGTTCGTAAAGCAGCATCTGGTGTGGCTCAAAAGGCCAATTCGGAGTGGCAATCCCTTCCACACTGAGGGCAGATACATTCTGTCCCCTGCCCAGCCCCCAGATTTCACTTCTGGGACTGCCTCTTTGCCTCAGCCTGCCAGACAAGTGTCTCTTCGAATTGGAGAAGGCCATGCTGTGTCTTTAGCCTCCAAGCCGAACAATCAGTAGCCAAGATTTCCCAGCTTTTACTGTCCATTCCTAAGGCCTTTAAATCTCTCTTGCAGATATCCTTGTATCGCAGCTGTGGTCTCCCTCTGGGGCGCTTTCCCTGCACTAATTCTCCATACAGGAAATCTTTCAGAATCTGCCCATCAGCCATTCTCACTTTCCCAAGCCAGCATAGACGTCGCTGTTTCAATAGTGTATACATGTTAGAAATTCCAGCAGGTCCCAAGACTGTGCTATTTGGAACTTTGTCATGCCAGTTGATGCCAAGAATACATCGGCAACAGCACATATGAAAGGTGTTCAACTTTGTCTCCTGCCATGCATAAAGGGTCCAAGACTCACTGCAGTACAGGTGTGTGCTTGGGAAGCAATTGCAAAGAAAAGCTCCTAAAGGTCAAGGGCTCTGAGATAAGATATTCCACAGCATTTTGTTTCATACATTTTATATCATGGTTATTTTATTGTATTCAAAAGCTTTACTGCAAGAATATCACATTAGCCACATCATTATTATGGGGAACTCCCTGGAGCAAAGCTAATTTCCGAACAAATGCCTAAGGGGGATTTGCCATTGCTACTTATTTTAATATATACCCTCTGGAATAGATCTGGATTGTTTCCACTTGGCTTAGAAGAGCAGAGAAGACCTGGTTCTTCAGCCAGGTTTTGGCAAGAGAGAGTGAGACCTCGCACTTCCTCTTCCTTGCCATCTTTCATTTTTATCTTTTGTTTTATTGATTTCATTGTAATTTTGGTTTGATTGTTGTGGGCTACTCAGTTGTTGGGAGCTAGGCAGCAAAGACGATTAATGTATTATTAAAACTGCTGCTATAAAATAAATATTAAATCAAGGGAGGCAATAAGATTGTAAAACAGTAAAAGGAAAGGAAAAACAGTAACATAAAAATCAGCAGTGGATAAGCTGGCTAACTCACAGTCTGAATCTAAAAGCAACAGCAATAAAAAGGCATATCCCCAGTGGTGGGTTTCTACCGGATCGCACCGGATCGTGCGAACCGGTTGAAGAATGAACCCGGAAGTAATTTCCGGCCCCGCCCCCTTGGCGTTTTTTTTGCATCGGGGCTGACTCCCCGCCGCCACTGCTGTTCCTTGTCTTCTGGCCCGTTTCCCAACTGGCCTTTCCTCGCTTGGAGGGCTTTGGAGGGAAGCTTCTGCAGAAGCCCGGGTGAGTGACAACAAGTTCCCGCCGTTACGAAGTCTCGGAGGCTGTAATTTTCTGAGCTGTGCGCGCGCGCCTGTTTTCCACGGCGTGGAGCAGCAGCGAGGCTCTGCGAGGCCGGCAATGACTCAGGATGCCATCCGGGAAGACGAGGAACGCGAGGGGGGACCGTTGACGGCCTCCGCAATCATCGCTCGCCTCGCAGAGCCTCGCTGCTGCTCCACGCCGTGGAAAACAGGCGCGCGCGCACAGCTCAGAAAATTACAGCCTCCGAGGCTCAGAACGCTTCGGAGGGAAGCTTCTGCATAAGCCCGGCCGAGTGACAACAAGTTCCCACCGTTACGAAGTCTCGGAGGCTGTAATTTTCTGAGCTGTGCGCGCGCGCCTGTTTTCCACGGCGTGGAGCAGCAGCGAGGCTCTGCGAGGCCGGCAATGACTCAGGATGCCATCCGGGAAGACGAGGAACGCGAGGGGGGACCGTTGACGGCCTCCGCAATCATCGCTCGCCTCGCAGAGCCTCGCTGCTGCTCCACGCCGTGGAAAACAGGCGCGCGCGCACAGCTCAGAAAATTACAGCCTCCAAGGCTCAGAACGCTTCGGAGGGAAGCTTCTGCATAAGCCCGGCCGAGTGACAACAAGTTCCCACCGTTACGAAGTCTCGGAGGCTGTAATTTTCTGAGCTGTGCGCGCGCGCCTGTTTTCCATGGCGTGGAGCAGCGGCGAGGCTCTGCGAGGCCGGCAATGACTCAGGATGCCATCCGGGAAGACGAGGAACGCGAGGGGGGACCGTTGACGGCCTCCGCAATCATCGCTCGCCTCGCAGAGCCTCGCTGCTGCTCCACGCCGTGGAAAACAGGCGCGCGCGCACAGCTCAGAAAATTACAGCCTCCGAGGCTCAGAACGCTTCGGAGGGAAGCTTCTGCATAAGCCCGGCCGAGTGACAACAAGTTCCCGCCATTACGAAGTCTCGGAGGCTGTAATTTTCTGAGCTGTGCGCGTGCGCCTGTTTTCCACGGCGTGGAGCAGCAGCGAGGCTCTGCGAGGCGAGCGATGATTGCGGAGGCCGTCAACGGTCCCCCCTCACGTTCCTCGTCTTCCCGGATGGCATTTGGAGTGATTGCCGGCCACACAAACCTCGCTGCTGCTCCACGCCATGGAAAACAGGCGGGCGCGCACAGCTCAGAAAATTACAGCCTCCGAGGCTTCGTAACGGTGGGAACTTGTTGTCACTCGGCCGGGCTTATGCAGAAGCTTCCCTCCAAAGCCCTCCAAGCGAGGAAAGGCCAGTTGGAAAAGGGGCTTTGCTCCTGCTCCGGCTGGAGGCTTCCCTCCGAAGTCTTAGGATGTTCTGAGGAGCCCCCCAAGGAAAAACGCCGCTGCCAGGTAGTTAAAAGTACCTCTCTGATTCTGTCAGACTCTGTCAGTCTCTCTCTGATTCCCTCTCTCACTCCCTCTCTGTTCCTCTCTCTCTCTGTCTGTCTGTCTCACTCACACACACACACACACTGTGGTCACCTTGTTGAGTGTTCCAATCACATTTGAAACACTCAACAACTGGCCTGCATTTATGGTATTTTGCAGCATTCTGCAGTCATAGGACCAAAATATATGGTTAAAAGCATATATTTTGGTCCTATGACTGCAGAATGCTGCAAAATACCATAAATGCAAGCCAGTTGTTGAGTGTTTCAAATGTGATTGGAACACTCAACAAGGTGACCACAGTGTGTGTGTGTGAGTGAGACAGACAGACAGACAGAGAGAGGGAGTGAGGGAGGGAATCAGAGAGACTGACAGACACACACACACACACACAGAGACAGAGAGGGGGAGGGAGGGAGAGAAAGATAGAGAGACACACACAGAGTGAGTGATTAAGTGAATGAGTGAGAGACAGACACACCCACATACACAGAGTGACAGAGAGAGAGGAAGGGAGGGGAGAGAGACAGAGGGAGAGACAGAGACAGACACACACACACACACACACAGAGTGAGTGAGAGACAGACAGACACACACACACAGAGTGACAGAGATGGGGGAAGGAGGAGAGAGAGACAGAGATACAGAGAGAGAGACAGACAGATAGACACCCAGAGAAAATGACAGAGGGAGACAGAGAGGGAGAGAGGGAGAGAGAGAGAAAGAGCCAGAGAGAGAGAGAAAAAGAAAAAGAAAAAAAGAAAGTGGGAGAGAGAGATGAAAGAAAGAAAGAAAAAGAACTTATGACCACAATTGAGCCCAAAATTTTGGTTGCTAAGCAAGAGCATCGTTAAGTGAGTTTCACCACATTTTCCAAGTTAGCCATGCCCACCTGGTCACATGACTGCCAAGCCACTCCCACCAGGTCACATGGCCGGCAAGCCACTCCCACAAAGGAGGCCACACCCACAGAGTAGGTTCCAAAAAAATTTGAAACCCACCACTGCATATCCCATAGTGGATTAAAATATTAAGGCATATTTTCTTATTGGGTATCAAAAACCCAAGAACTGACTTTAGATCAGTGGTTCTCAACCTTCCCAATGCCGCAACCCTTTAATACAGTTCCTCATGTTGTGGTGACCCCCAACCATAAAATTAGTGTCTCAGTTCCTAAGACCATCAAAAATATGTGCTTTCCTATGGTCTTAGGCGACCCCTTGAAAGGGTCGTTTGACCCCCAAAGGGTCCTGACCTACAGGTTGAGAACCACTGCTTTAGATGGATGGGCCTAGGGAAGCAATATATCATCATGGCAACTCTCAGGCTTCGATTATTACCTACATAAAGTCAACAGGAGAATACTGATAGTCCTTACTTACTACAATTGGGACCATCAACTCTGTTGCTAAGTGATGCAATTGTAAAGTGAAACATCATGTGAGCACCCCCAACTTACAATATCAGTTCTGGTTGCAGTCATGCAGCAAATTACCTGCATTCATTAAGTGTGACATCAAATGACCATGACTTCCAATTTCCTGGTGGCTTCTCCATTGACTTTGCTTGTCAGAAGTCAAATGGGAAGTTTGCAAATGGCGATCATGGGATGCTACAACCTTCGTAAATGGGCACCAGTGGCCAAACACCCAAACTTTGGTCACATGATAATGGGGACACTGCAATGGCCACAAGTTGGAGAAATATCTCCTGTTGCATTGTAACTACTTGCTGAATGAGCAGTCGATAAACAAGGACTACCCTTATGGAGATGGACCGAAAGCACTGGATGCCTGATTTTGGAGATCTATATTTTCGTAATATTTTACTGAATTATATATTTACCAGTAATCCCATTTAGGGAATAGGCACTGGCCTGTTTCACTGTTGCAAAGGCAAGTTCTTTTCAATAACCAACCGAGCCATAATGACGATATGAGATCTTAGTATCTGTAAACCACCAATGGACCATTGGTGCATAAATTTATACAAGATATAGAAGGCTTGAACTGATGATGAAGAATTCTGATGATGGGACATCAATCCTAGTTACACCAAAGCTCCATCCCTATATAACGGTCACAGATGGGAATATGCCTGCATATATTGTAGCTAGAGAGGATTTTCTGGGTCAAGACTGAAGCACTTTTGAAAATACTGCAAGAATATGCAAAAAGAGTCCAGGATCATTCTCCATTTCTAGACATATCCCAAATAGGATTTGGATATTTGGGGGGAGAGGAAAGAGAAAGAACATTGGTCTTACCTGAACATGTCTTTTCTGGGGAAGAGAGGGAGTGGTCACATGTGGGTATTCTCAAAGCCTGATTGATCCAAAGACTGAGGCAAACTTCTTAAATACTCCTGCCTTCCATTCCTGCCCAGTTTCCTTGAAGGCGAACTACAGAACTGAAACAACACAACATAACCCCCCGGGGGGGAAGCCCGGCCCTCCCTTGGGCCAACCCCATTTCATAGGGTGGGTCGTGACCACTCCCTCTCTTCCCCAGAAAAGACACCTTCAGGTAAGACCAATGTTCTTTTTCCAATGGAAGAGAGGGAGTGGTCACGTGTGGGACATACCCAAGCTCGGTCCCAGGGAGGGAAACCAACTGCAACTACGGCCCAAGGGGAGGATCCGCCACCACCCTCTGCAGGACCCTCCGACCAAACGATGCCTCCGCTGAGGCAAATGAATCCAGCCGGTAATGCCGGATGAAGGGGGTCGGAGACGCCCAAGTAGCTGCCCGACAAATGTCCTCAAAGGGAGCCCTAGTGGCCCATGCTGCCATGGTCGCGGCACTCCTAGTGGAGTGGGCTGTTATCCCTGAGGGAACGGGATGACCCGCTGCCCCATAGGCCTCCACAATGGCCTGTCGCAGCCAACGGCCAATGGTTGCCGACGACACCCTGTTTCCCAATGTTCCAGGTTGGAAAGAGACAAATAATGCCTCCGACTTGCGTATCCCCGTGGTCCGCCGGAGATAAATGTGCAGGGCGCGACACACGTCCAAATGGTGCCAGAGCCTCTCCTTATCACAAGACGGGCCCAGACAAAAGTCAGGCAGTATGACCTCCTGCGCCCTGTGAAAAGGGGTGTTCACCTTTGGAAGAAAGGTAGGGTCAAGGCGAAGAACCACCCTATCCTGGTGAAAATGGAAAAGGTCATCTTTGGATGAAAGGGCGCATAGTTCTGAAATGCGCCTGTCCGAGGTAATAGCCACGAGAAAAACCACTTTCAGAGACAAAAGTCTCAGATGAACGGACCAGAAAGGTTCGAACGGTGAACCCGTCAAGGCCCAGAGTACCAGGGGCAAATCCCATGTAGGGAACCTATGAATGGGGTTAAGTCTGAGATTAGCTGCCCCTTTTAAAAAACGCTTGATCAGTGGAACTTGAGAAAGAGAGGAAGACCCCCCAAGACTAAAGATAGGGCCACCACTTGCCTGCGCAGGGTGTTTACAGCCAACCCCCCCTCCAGACCTTTCTGCAGAAAGTCCAGGACGTTTGGAATAGTCACCCCTTCGGGGGAAATACCAAGCAGGGTGCACCACTTGACGAAAGCCAACCAGGTGGAGTTGTAAATCCTGGTCGTTGATGGATGCCTGGAGGCCTTGATGGTGCGTATGACTCCGCAGGACAGGTTGGCCGCCCTCAGGAGTTGCTGTTCAAGAGCCAGACGGCCAGATGGAGCCACTGGGGCTCCGGGTGAAGTAGGACCCCCCTGCCGCAGGACTACCTCCTCCTGCAGAATCTGCCATGGCGGGGCCGCAGATAGCTGGACTAGATCCACGAACCAGGGCCTCCTGGGCCAATAAGGAGCCACCATGATGACTAGTGCCTTCTCCAATACCACCTTACCGGAATCAGGGGGATGGGTGGGAAGGCATAGAGAAGGCCCGGGGGCCAACTGCTCCAGAGGGCGTCTGTGCCCTCCACCGACCAGGACTGAACCTGGGTGAAGAAACGTGGCAGCTGTGAATTTGCCGGGATGGCGAATAAATCCACCAGTGGAGTGCCAAACCTCTGGAAAATCCCCTGAAACAAGGACGGATGGAGTTGCCACTCGCCATTGTCCAGGGTCGCTCGACTCAACCAGTCCGCCTAGTGATTTGCCAGGCCGGAGATGTGTTTCGACACCAGTGACGCCAGGTGCTTTTCCGCCAAGGCGCCGAGTCTCAGAGTCTCCAACCAGAGAGCTCGAGAGTGAGTCCCCCCCTGACGGTTTATGTGGGCCTTGGTGGTCACGTTGTCCGTCAGGAGGAGTACATGATGGCCCTCCACGGAGGTCCAGAAATATTAATTTATATAACCAATTTATATTGTGTCAGAGATCTGAAGGCATCCACCTGCCCTGTGCCAACTGAGAGCCCACCAGGGCCTCCCAACCGAATAGACTCGCGTCCGTGGTCACAGTCACCCTTTCCGGCTCCCAGAAGGAGCAACCCCTTTGAATCGCCGGGGCAATCCACCACCTGGGGGAGGCCCTGACCCCCGCCATAGGTCGCAGGGTCCGAAGAGAGTTGCTCAGCCTCCCCCTCTGGAAGGGGATGAGCTCCCACTGAAGTGGCCGAAGATGGAGTCTGGCCCACGGAACAATCCCTATACAGGACACCATCTTGCCGAGTAACTGAGATAACGTGAGGACAGAAACTAATCGACTTTTGTGTACCATTCCTGCTAGCTGCCACAGAGTTGTTTGGTGGTCCTCGGAGAGCCGGACCACCCCCGACACGGAGTCTATGACTGTCCCCAGGTGAAGTATGCCTGTGGAAGGTGAGAGGTGGCTCTTGGGGAAGTTCACAGAGAACCCCAGAGATTGAAGACTCCGAATCGTTAGACGCAGGTCTGAGACTGCCTGAGGCTGTGAACCCGTCTGGACCAGGACATCGTCCAGGTAGCATTGGAGTCTCACCAGGATGGCTCGCAGGTGAGCCGCCAATGCCGCCAGCACTTTCGTAAATATCCGAGGGGCCAAAGCTAACCTGAAGGGTAGGGCCCTGCACTGGTAATGGCAGTTCCCGTCCGAGAATCTCAGAAATTTGCGGTGAGCTGGGAGAATAGGAATATGTAGGTAGGCCTCTGTTAGGTCTACCAATGCTAAGAAATCCCCCCCCCCCCCGGATGCCCTGAAGGATAGACTTGAGGGAGGACATTTTGAAGCATCTGTAGACCAGATAATGGTTCAGTCGCTTGAGGTCCAGAATGGTCAAAGTCAGAACACATATAAGATTGCCTATGATAAGGGTGAGCCCGAGCCTCGGATTTCTTAGAATTGGACCATAGGACTTTCTTTTTGTCCTTGTTCTCAACTAAAATGGGATCGAGAGCCTCCCCAAAGAGGTGGGGCCCTTAAAGGGGGCAGCCACCAGATTCCACTTGGCCTTGTTATCCATTTGCCAGTTACGGAGCCTTAATAGGTGGCGAAAAGTAACAGAGGTGGCCAGGGCACTGGACGCAAACTTAACCGTGTCCAGAGTTGCGTCCACGGAAAATTGAGAGGCAGCAATGATTTAGTAAGATCTTGGTGGAGTCGCTCATCCTGGATCGGGATGCGATGCTGGAGTTGGCGAAGCCACATAACCGTAGTGCAGTTGAAGTAAGATGCCGCCGCCACAGACTTTATGGCACAGGCAGTGGCATTGAAATTCTTCCGCAAGGTAAGCTCTGCGCGCTTATCCTCAGGTTTTAACTTATCCACCGCATCGCCGGACACCACCGGGGACAAAGAGACCAGAGTAGCTACCCGAGTGTCAATATTGGGCAAATGAATGGCCTGGGCAAAGGTCTGCTTCACATTGTAGAAGCAGCGGTCATTACTCCCTGGATTAGAGAAATTGGAGGGCCGGGCCCACTGGTTGATGAGGACCTCCATAAACAAGGGAGGGGCTGGAACCTCCTCCTTATTCGTGGCTGTGTTTGAAAACATGGCCATATCTGGGTCCCTAGGAGGGGGCACTGTGGGATCCCCAGTCCCAATTTTGGTGGTCTTCCTTGCCTTGCTCAGGAGTGTCTTGAACATGGCTGGAGAAAAAAGTCCCAAGGAAGAAGGCAGATCAGGAGGAGCTGCATCTTCGTCCTCTGAAAACCCCATATCCTGGAGGTTCTCCTCCCCCATGACAGACCCCATGCTAACCACGGATGGAGGGGATGTCCTATATTGGAAACAGCCTGATCCCCCCTGAGATCTGGAGGAGTAGAAGCCCTTGTCCTGTTGGGCAATGCCCCGTGAGATAGCTGTTGCAATAAGTCTTTTGATCCCCTCAGGGAGATTCTCCAAGTCATCCATGTCCTTACCATGAGAGCTAGGACCTCGTGGTACGAACCTATGGGTAGAATGATGGGCCCCAGAGGTACCCTCCAATGGGTCCTCAGAGCTATCCCTTCCTGAGCCTGGGAAAACCGAAGAGAGGGAGAAACATGCCCCTTCTGTCTAGAGTGGCTACGGGATCTGGCCGGAGAGGCCGAGGGAGAAGAAGGACTGAATCCCCTGGGGGAGGAACAAGCCGAAGCCGGCCTGAGTGGTGACCTCGATCTGCTGGTGGAAACAGGCCCAGCTGACTTAGCCTGTCACTCAGCCCTGGCAAAGTTATTTTCTAAGGCCTTGTGCCTCCTGGCCTCCTCCCTCGTAGTGGACCTCGAGGGGCGATGAGAGGCCAAAGGCCTGGCTGGGGGCTCCCTGTACCCAGGTACCTGCACTAGCCCTCCGCTCTCTGCCAAAGGGGCCTCCCCCTGACGGATTTCTGAGCCCTCCTCCATTGCCCCACTTACATGTCCTGAAGCCCAGGGCGATGGAAAGCAGGCCTCTGTTGGTCCCGCCGGAACCTGGGCCTTGAATGTGCCTGGTAGACAAGGGCCTGCCTCTTAGGCCAGTTCAAAATGGCCGCACGGCCCAAGACCTATCTCTGCGCACGTGGCGCCAACCAAAATGGCCACCGGGTCAGGCAGCTCGCTGGCGCTTAAAATCTGGGCGCCGTGGAAGGCTTTGCTGCCCTGCCAGGAGCTCCGGATCAAAGGGGCCTCATAAAAAACTCTGGGGGCCCAGCGCACCAGCGCGCACTCTCCCCAAGCTGCTCGCATCTCTCGCTTTAAATTCTAACGTGGCAGCCGCCTGAATCGAAACGACGGCTCCGCGGGTGCCTCTCATGCTCCTCAGGCGCCTTCAAAGGACCGGCTCTCCTCAGCCGCAGCTGGGAGGCGCGGACTCGCTCATCAGCTGCTCCTAGGAGTATGGCACCCCCGCAGTCCAGAGGACCAGGCAAAGACTCCTGGCCCGCGGAGAGGAGGAAGAACGCCCCACGGGGCCCTCCCCAAACCTCCCGAGGCAGAAAGGACTGTCCCTTTGGGCCGCAGCTGCAATTTGGAATTTGTTTAAACTTAAAGTCACCAATTGAGCCAAATTAACAATCCAATTGAAACGAAAAAGAAACAGGAAAAAAGAAAAAAATACACTTTCCTACCAGAAAACCAATCTCAAACAGTGCTTGGACCAAGAGACTGAGAGGAAACTGGCAGGAATGGAAGGCAGGAGTTTGCTCTCAGTCTTTGGACCAAGCAGGCTTTGAGAATACCCACACATGACCACTCCCTCTCTTCCACTGGAAAAAATACACTATAAGAAAAGAAAGTAAGTATGGACTTCATGCATACTTCTAATAAGAGGTGAAATCCACTTACCTTCGCTACCAGTTCGCAAATGTGAGTACGCGCCACCTCCACGCATGCACAGACTGTCAAAAACAGACGTGATGACGTCTGGGTGGGTGGCGGATCCTGGCACAGAGCGCTCCTGCAAAGGTAAGCGAACAGCGAGGGGCGGGGAAGTCTGTACGCAATTTACATTAGCTTTTAGATTAGAAATCCTGCTTTCTAGCTAATATAAATCACACATCATAATTTATCGTTGTAAATACCAGTTCGCCCGAACTGGTAGCATTTTTTTACTACTGGCTTGGACAAACCGGTAGCATTTTTTTGGGCAAACCGGTCTGAACCAGTAGCATTTCACCCCTGCTTCTAATTCTGGGTGGCACAACCTCCCACCCCTATTCTACTTAGATCGTGCTATATAATTAAAGCATTGAAGAGATGTGTTCATCTTTGCGTCAACATTCCATCACTGATACCTTAAATTTCTAGATTTTCTAAATTCTAAAGTACAAGAGAAAAAGCTGTTTCCTAAATCCTTTCTTCTTCATGTCTCACTAAGCCACTCTTTGCCAACTCAGGCAACTTTCAGATGTATGGATTTCAACAACCCGAACGCTGCAGCTGGCACAGCTATTGCCAGAATTGCGAGGGTAGGTCCACACATCTGGGAGTCAACAAGCTAGGAAGTTGCCTACTGAAGCTGACTGAGCAAACTTATGTTTGTCTAACAGAAAGCCAGTGGTAGTGTACCAATAAAAAAAGGAGAGAACAGAATGCAATAGTTACAAGACATTTTACAGTTCAGCTAACTTATGATACTCCCAACTAAGTACAAGAAAGATTGCAAAGCAGAATTAAAAGAAGGCAAAGAAAGATGGAAAACATATATAGCGCGATAGTAAAAAGGCTAACTGAAATTGGAGAATGGTTGATAGTCCATCAGATCAGTCTGCAGTGTTGCTTCTTTCTAAAATATTACAGCTCCAAATACAATATCTGGAGTTCTGCAATTAAATTTAATGAAGCAAAACTAAAAATCCCTGACTATGCCTTTATTCTCTTAAAAATCAGGGACAAAGGATTACATGGACTAGCACTGAATGCATTGTGTGTTTAATACCATATATGCTTGAATTAGTTTAATTGATAAATCAGTCAAGGTGGGTGGGGAATATAAGACCTACACAGAGATACTTTGCAGTAATCATGATCACTACAGTGGCATGAACCTCTGCAGTACAGCAGAACATACGACATCGGTCACTCCAGGTTGTGGAGCCAACTGGCTTTCAAATAACATTTGGTGAGTTTCCTAGCAATCTGGAAGATGGTTCTACTCGGAGCCTAGCTGAACTTTGAAATATGAAGGCAACAAAGGTTCTCAATAGTTTCTATCCTGAGCTGTTTGTTCCATATACACTGATAGTGGGTGGGGTGGGGGAGGTATTGGTTCTCCAAGGAGGTCTGGGAGATGACTCGTGAACAGGGCTCTCCAACTTTGACAGCTTTTAAGACTTGTGAACTTCAACTCCCAGAATTCCTCAGTTAGGCAGTCTTAAAGTTGCCAAGGTTGGAGACCCCTGATATAGAGCAACCCTGATAGGAAACTAGGAGTAGATCTGATTGGACACAGGTACTTTTACCAAATTCAGGCCTCCACTATAGCAGTCGGAATGGCATAGGAGAAGTAATTCTCTTTCCTTATGGCACGTATGCAGGGGTGAAATCCAGCAGGTTCTGATAGGTTCCAGAGAACCGGGAGCGGAAATTTTGAGTAGTTTGGAGAACCAGCAAATGCCACCTCTGGCTGGCCCCAGAGTGGGTGGGAATGGAGATTTTGCAGTATCCTTCCCCTGCCACGCCCACCAAGCCACGCCCACAGAACCAGTAGTAAAAATAATTGAATTTCACCACTGCACCGATGGGATGCCATGCAGCTTCTCTTTTCAATACCACTTGGATCCTTTTAGGGAAGAGTGGCAGAAGCATTAAAAGGCTGCTGCGAGTTACTACCAGGACACTTTATAGGTAAACTCACTTGCATTTCCTCAGCCTCTTTCATAAGACTCTGAGAAAAAGGGGATTATCTGTGCCATTTTCAGATAGAGTTCAGGCCGAGTCGTGGGATAGAAACCACATTCATCTTTGTCATTGATGAACTTTACACTGTAACTATATTCCCCCTTATTTAAATTTAAAAATACAAAGCTGACCAGGGCTCCAATACAGAAAAACAAAGGAAGGTTAACACAACCCACTGTAATCCCAATCCAGACTATGGATTCCATCGCTGTGGTTTGCATTACTAGAAAAAATGGTCTTTTCTGACAATAGTGGCACCGCAGCATGAATTAACTTGAGGTTATGGCAAGATGCTCAATGTTCTTCACCTATAAGCCAGTCCTGATTGCATTTCTTACTCTTGTTTTTCATAACAAAGCAGCAGATATAGGTCTGTATTACACATGTATATGCATCGGACTAGTGGTGGGTTCTGGATCCCATCACAACCGGTATGCCACGATGGGGCCAGGCGTCCACCATGTACAGTGTGCACACATGCGCACCCACTGCTTTGCAACACTCCACCTGCTTGGCGGATGTCGCGCAGGCACCGTACGCTGCGTGTGCATGTGCAAATGGCCCGGTTAGCTCAAATAGAGGTAAGGAACGAGGGCGGGCAGGTGGCCCCTCGAAAGCACCATTCTGGTACAGTGGCCGCTGCTCCCAGTTGCCAGGGCGTACCAGCCAGAACGCCCCACTGCATCGTACCCTTCCTTTAGCGGCAAGCAGCAACATACTGCAAATGAGCAAGAAAGTATCAGCCAAATAAATGACTACTACTGTGAGATAAGAAAAAAGAAAAAGAAACTTAGCTAAAATGAGTATATGACAACATAGCTTATATCTCTCCATGCCTTTTAATCCTAGTATGCTAAATTCGGTCATTGTCCCGTCTGATACAAGTAGTCCTCACAACCATTTGTTTAGTGACCATTTGAAGTTACAACAGAACTGCAAAAAGTGACTTATGACCGTTTTTCACAGGACCGTCATAGCAAAATTCAGATGCTTGGCAACCGGCTCATATTTACAACGGTTGTAATGTCCCGAGTCATGAGATCCCCTTTTGCAACCTTCTGTCAAGCAAAAACAATGGGGAAGCCAGATTCACTTAACAACCGTGTTGCTAACTTAACAACTGCAGCAATTCACTTAACAATTGTTGCAAGAAAGGACATAAAATAGAGCAAAATTCACTTAACAGAAATTTGGGCTCAGTTGCGGTTGTAAGTCGAGGACGTATCTGTACCCTTCTTCTACTACTACTTCTTTCCTTTTTTTCCATGCATGTTTGTACTTAAGAGCCTGAATAGCATTCAGAACCCGTCATCGTTCTTGGTCCAGGTGGCAACAGTTAGAGGAAAGGGATACGATCCCTTCCTGTTTTATCTATCTGTGCAGGTTTTAACAACTGATTTAACTTTATGTAGGTATAATTCTAGGCAATTCTTATTATTAGGTATTAGAAGTTGAGTTCCCACTGAAACAAACTGGGCAATGTTTACAAAAAATACATCTATTGTTCTAAAACCTGAAAACAGCCTTTTGATTTCCCTCATTTCAGCTCTAAATCCACACACACAAACCACCACCACCAGCAGCCTCTAGAACTCTGTAGCAAAAGAGCAATGCCTCGTGGGCTCCTATCCCCAGGCACTAGCCATTTAAGGACCATTAAAACTAAAATGCATTTCATCCATCTGCTGCAATTGTCCAGGAGCCATCAGTAATAGTGATGGAGTTTCTAATGGGCTTTTTGATTCGATAAACCAGGTGGCATTCGGATGAAATTGGCAAGACTAAAATCTGAATCTCCAGAGGCATTCAAGCCCAAGCAAATTAAGCTGTCAGCAAAGAAAGAAGACACACTAAACTGATCTTCAGCAATAAAGATTTGAGCAAGTTTTTTTTAAAAAACATGCATTTACACCAGAAATTCTTTGTTTACATTTATTTACTGTAAACTGCTGAATATTTTATGAAAATAGCAACAAAAAAATAGAAGTAGGGTATTTTCAACACTTATTTTTGCTCTCCTGATCCATATGTGCAACGATGTATGATGTATATTCTGATACAACATTAGATATTTCAATAGCTCCCAAAGAATTACAATGGGGAAAAAGGCAGGGTTTTTTTTCAAAATGATTGTTTATTCCTCTTCTAACAAGGGTCCTTGATGCTCTCTTGGTCTGATGTTAATCTTGGTGTTGATCTCTGCTCATCTGGGTGTTGATTGCTGGTGGGAAATGTTTTGGTCTTTTTGATCCGTTTTTGTCTTGTTATTTGTCTCTTTTGAATACTATGTAGTTGTCATTTATGTCTATGTGCCTATAGAATGTAAAAGATATATGTTTGTGCTTGTGTTTTTATTTTTATAATTGTAATGTACACCGAAGACGGCATTTAATTTTGTTGTACCATGTGCAATGACAATAAAGTAAATTAACTAAAACTTCCCAGTTCAATGATATTAAAATAAATTTCCCAAAATTATATATTTATTATATATATAAATGCAACATTTCAGCACCTGCCATTCAAATCTGTAACTATGTTATGTAAATAAATTGTGATGGAATGATTTAGAAGAGACAGAGCCTCTCCCTTAAAAAGGTGTTATATGTTAAATATACTCCACAATCAAAGGAGTTGAAGACATTTACTGAAATCGTCTCTTTTACACTGTTATTACCGTACTTAAGACTGTTCCCCTTCCATTTCTGCCACTTTTTTAGAGTAACTCAACCTAAAACACACAAACTCTTGAGAAAAATATCTCAGCACATATATTGAAACGGACAAGAACTTTTAAAATTAGTGTACAGGTAGTCCTCAACTTACAATATTTGTTTTGTGACTTTTTGAAATTACAATGGCAGTGAAAAAAGTGACTTACAACCAATCCTGGGCACAAGAAATTACGGGGGAACAAATAAAGTATAAACCCGAAACCTTCTTACTAGGAATAATTAAATGGAACTACACAAAAAAATTTAAATATCTACTAACACATATATTAACCACAGCTAGAATAGCTTTTGCCCAATGCTGGAAGCAAAATAATATACCGCCGGATGAATTAGTGATAAAAAAAAAACCTTGGATTGTGCAGAGATGGACAAATTAACCCTAAAATTAAAGGACAAAGAAGAATCGGAATACTACGAAATTTGGAATAAGTGGTATGAATGGTTGGACAATAAGAAAAATAATTAAGCCGAAAACAATATACATAAATAAACATAGAACTGTATATAAAAGTAGGTAAATATGTAAAAGATCATAAAAATGTATAGATAAGATGACATAATGATGTAATAAATGGTAAAGAGAGGAAAACATATACAGATACGACGATGTAACATTGTACAAACTGTTGATATAAAGATTGAAATATGTGATGAAAAGACAAAAACAATAAAATTATTATAAAAAAGAAAAAAGTGACTTACAACCAATCCTCAAACTTATAACTGTTGCAGCACCACCACAATTTCATGACCAAAATTAAGATGCTTCATAACTGCCATGTATTTGTAACAATTGCAGCATGGGGGGGGGGGAGCAGGGGGGGACAGACGGGGACAACTGTCATGTACTCATCACTTGCACTTCCAGCCAAGTCAAGCAAAGTCAATAAGGAAAGCCAGGTTCCTTTAAGGACCACGTTCACTTAACAATTGCAAGGGTTTAGTTAACAACCATGGCAGAAAAAAAATCATAAAATCAGGCATGACTCACTTAACAACACCTTGCTTAGCAATGGAAATTCTAGTCCCAACTGTGGCCGTTAAGTTGACAACTACAGGTAGTCTTCAACGTACGACCACAACTGAGCCCAAAATTCATGTTGCTAAGCAAGGAATTTGTTAAGTAAGTTTTGCCCCATTTTCTTGCCCCGTTTGTTAAGTGAATCGTTGCAGTTGTTAAATAAGTCACATGGTTGTTAAGTGAATCTGGCTGATTTCACACCGACTGCATTTTTTGGAGTATAAGATGCACATTTTCCCTCAAAAAAGAGAGTGAAAATCTGGGTGCATCTCATACACTGAATACAGCATTTTTGGCCTACTGAAACCCTGCCCCCTTTGCAAAAATGGATGTGCAGTCTTTAGGAGGCTTCCAGAGTGCTCCTAGGGGCTGGGGAGGGCAAAAAGGAGCAAAAACAGGCCGTTTTGCTCATTTTTGTCCGTCCCCACCCCCCGCCTCCAGGAGCACTCTAGAAGCCTCCTAAAGCCTCTGCATGCCTTTTTTTTACTCGTTTTTGCCCCCCCCCGAGCACCCTAAGAGCCTCCCAAAGCTCTGTGTGCCCCCCCCCCTTTTTTTTTCAAAAAACGAGGCATGCAGAAGATTTGGGAGGCCTGCAGAGTGCAAAAACTTTTTAAAAAAATTTACCTCTTCAACATCATGGTGCGTTTTATACTCTAGTGTGTCACATAGTCCGAAATATATGGTACTTCTAAAGAAGGTAAAGGGGAGGAGGAGGAAAGTGCATTCAGACTTGCAAGAATCTGTTTCTAACCCTTATAATAAAAGTAGCATTAGCTTGTTTATTTTAATTTCCTAGTTCAGTCTGTCTTGGGAGGGCTGACAATCAGTCTGCCTGCAGAATGGTTACGAATGCATCGGAACCGTGGCACCTGGGAGGAGCTTCCCTAAATCTCTTGCAATATCTGTTTTCAATTTGTTTGTTTGCTTATTATGACATCTGTGCCAACAGCTCCCAAAGGTTCTGAGCAGCTCATATCAAGCCTTTAAAAAAAAAGGGGGTAAAACAATAACCACAAGCAGATAATAAATAGCAATTCTAAAACGTGGATACAAATGGCTGCATTTATTTAACTTGGTCTGAATACACAGTATGTGCAACCTTTCAAAAGTTGTCTGGTTCTTGTGATGGCCCTGTTATGAAAGGCATGAGCCAGCAGACTGTGAATTGTCTCAGCAAGCAATTAGCAAGAGCAACTGTGGGAGGAGTCAGGAGGAACGCCATCCCAGCAAAGCCCTCAGCCTAAAGATACCTCGGGGACACAGGAGTCAAGGAGAAATGCTTTGCTTGGTTTCTCAAGCAGCCAAAGTGTAAATGCACCAATTGCACAACATCTATGAGTGGGTTCTACTACAGCAGCTGTCAACAGCTGCTTTGTGGCTGGAACAACTGCACCAACCTCAGATCCACAACCTCTATGTCGTTGATTCCTGCTTTGCATCCTGACAAACTGGCTGAGTAGCCTCGTTAGGTGACTTGGACCTCTGGATAATTTGTGACTATACCTATGACCCTGAACCCTATATTTCATTTTCAGTCTGGACTGAACTGGCCAACTGCCTAGCTTTCAGGCAAAACCTTGCTTTCCTGTATATATTTCTGAAGTGTGCATGTGTACGTGCATGCACATATGGATTCTCTATATATGTGATTGCATTTATTGGTCTGTTTCAACTTATGTATTTATTTATGTTTCCTATTTCCTAACCACCCATCTCCCTCCCGGTTTACTATATGCTAGTAAACAGTCTGCAGACCAAACAGTCTCAGCCTAAATCAAGACAATTCCTGTCATAAATATATTACCATCCATTTTATGGCTGATGTGTCAGGGAAAAGACTGATACTTATATACCTAAATACTAATCTGACAATGGTGTCAACAGCCCTGGATAATTCCAGATAATGGGAAAGTAGAAACAAGAGAAATGCACGGCGGAAAACCAAACAGGGATTAAAACAGGGATGTCCAACCTTAGCAACTGTAACACTTGTGGACTTCAATTTCCAGAATTCCCTAGCCAGCCATGTCTGGTTGATTGACTAGTACTTACCTACCAGTAAAGGTAGGAACTGGTCAATCAACCAGTTAGGGCTCACTGGAGAATTCTGAGAATTTAAATCCACAAAGTCTTAAAGGTGCTATGGTTGGACATTCTTGAATTAAAAGCTAAAAACAAGAAGGAGCAATGGGCTGTGTGCATATCTCATTCTGTTCTGGAACAGCTGATCTGCATTTGTGAAGAAGACGAATGAGATAAATGCTTCCTTTTCTCTAAACATCAGGATTTGGCATCCTCCCCTCAAAAAGAACTATATCTCTGTCTATATCTCTCTATTCTCATGATCATGTATCTTTATTATAGATAACAGGGATAGGTTCCTCTGTCATCAATCCCACAGTTGTTTAAAACAACCCTAGTCGTGGATAGATGGATGGATAGATACATAAATAAAATTGGACCCTTCTTTGATAATACCCAAACCCAGGCATTGTTCACTCCTGAAAAGGTTTCCTTTCCTGGGACACAAGACACATTCCTGCAGAGACAGAACCAATCGGAGAGGAGAACTGTCCAAGTTGCTGAAGGAGGAAATGAGCAGAACAATCCCAAACAAATAGATTCAGTTTGTGCCAGACAATTATTGTAATAAAGACTGCAAAAACTTGGCCCAAAGTAAATATTTAGAGATAGCCCAGCCTAGTTCCTAGTGCACTGGTTCTGCTAATCCAGTGGATTACAAAAGCTTGCGCAGAATTAGGCCATTAGTTCCCTCAGATGAGTACTGAAATCATTGGTGAACAAGGCAAAGCATGACCTTTTCCAACCTTATTGTTCCTCAATTCATTTGCAGTCTTCTCCGGTTCTCCTTGGGATTTGCTTTCAACTTCACTCGTTAATCAGGGGAAAAGTCTGGTTGTCTGCTTTATTGATTAAACTTATTAGAATCATTGATCAAAGGAAGCACTGATGCATGCATACTAAAAAATAAAAAACCAGAAAAACATGGGAGAAAAACTAAGTTTTTAAAAAAGGCCTATGGTTTACTGCTGTAGTACACTATCAATCGCAAGATTATTACCTATGTACTTGGTGTGTGTATGTGTGGGGAAACATTCTTTACACCATTAAAGTTCCCCCCAACAAAGATATATTTAAGTTCTGTAGAACCTCCAGATACAGATGGACAGGCAGGTACCAGCCAATCAACCAGTCATCAACATAGTAGAGAAGATAGTGGGGGTGATAAATACAGAGGTGTCAAATGACAGCAACATCAGGGAGGAGTATGAGAAACTAGAGAAATACCAGGATCTGAAGGAGGAACTAAAGAGGATGTGGAAAGTCAAGGCCAACGTGGTCCCAGTGGAGCACTCGAGGCTGTGACTCCTAAGTTAGGAGAGGGGTTCCAACAGAGCTCAGAAACAAAGTCAGGGCTCTCTTGTCTTTCTGGGTTGGCAGCTGGAGGGGGTGCGCAAGCACACTTGTGAATAGGGCCATGAGTAGGCATGAACAGGGCCGTGAGGGTGCACAAGACACAAACAAGGCCATGAAGCCACATGTGATGCAAACGTATCATGCCCGCTGCGATGCTAGCAGCCATGCAGTGCTCATGGTGACACTAGTGTGAGTGGGGATGTGTGCAAGCTTGTGCATGCCAACAGGCTACGGCCTGGTAGTGGGCCACAGCCCACAAGTTGGGAACCCCTGGTCTAGAATGTGCAGTGGTAGGACCAGCTAAGATACTGCACAGAATCCTCAAATTCTGAGCTCTATTGTAGAGGATCTAAGACTGAGGAAGATGTTGACCAACCATGGGAGTGAGAAGGGAATATGTTTTATTTTTTTTTAATGAAAACATTCATTTTCCAAAAACTCTGGAATAGTAAAACTGTCTCCCTCAAGTCACATAGTGTAAACCTTGCACATGCTTGTATTACAAATTACTTATTTAAGCTTTCTAATAAGCATCCTGTTTCTTATACTTGGAAAACTTCCCAGATTTTGCTTCAATTCTCCCTGCCTTTACCTCAAAATAACATAGCTGAAACCCAAATATTCTTAGAACATACCATTAAATTCCCTGATGAATCTGCTGTTGGAGGCCACACAATACATACAGATGAACTGGATTTAAATGTATTAGACAGCTGTCATTCTACCAGAAGGGATATTCTATTGGAATAACTGGCAAATACATATACAGAGAAACAGAGTTTATTCTTCCAAGAAATAGATAGCTCTGCAATTTGTTCCAGTAGTATATGTCACTAAAATTTATTAAAATGTTATTGCTTTATGGATTCAAAGTAAAATCTTAGATGTCCCTGCTGCAGAGCTTAGATAGAAATGAAAACATATTAAGGATGCTGTATAGCAATAGAAGCACGGTATTGCATTTGTTAAGAATGATTTATGGAAATCACACATAAATTTCATGCTAGGTTTGAGCCTGTTTACAGAATTACTGAATTCTACCTCGTTGATCAAACCAAAACCAAACAGACCTCATTGCATAACACATAATTTTATACAAGAGAAAGACTTGCAGCTTTACTGGATAAATAGGTCTACACAGGATTGGAAATAGGAATAGTTTATGAAAAGCATTTCCCGGGTCAGTGACCTGATTTTGAAAATGTCTGAATGTGATCTGCCTTATTTTCCACCTTCTTTCTTTTTTGTTGCTTTCTTTCTTTGCCTATGCAGGGAGGTGCTACCTGTGGCGGTATAATTAGGATCTCATACAACTAGGATCTCATCTAATTAGGAAAAAAATTATTTGTTATTTTATTTTTACTATCAGGGACAGAAGGAAATGCTTGTAGGATATTTTACTTCATGAGCCAAAATAATTTGCACAGTTTTGAAGTGGTATAATGCAAAGAAAAGGTCAGAGAGTTAGTAAATGAATAATTACAAATCGCAGAGAAAGAAACAGGTTTGCTGATTTAATGAAAGAGGAAGGGTGTATTAAGTCAGTGGGAAAACATTCTAGGAAGCATAGTATTTAATGAGCAAAAAGCTTTTATTGTACTGAATGTGCTCTAAACAGATTTCTTGTTCTTTGATGCACATTTAATTTAAAGGGGAGAGTTTTGCAATTATTTTTATAGTAATTTTATTAAGGATGAGAAATATTCCACTAAAACTAATAGAATCTAAAATCTAAAATAGAATCTAAAACCTTGAATTCCTTCTACCCTTACCTACCACCAATTTCCTTTGATCGTTAGTAGTTCAAATTCTTTTAGAGAGCTTAAGTTTGCAATAAATCTTTATACCCATTTGAACTGTCTGGCTCTCCTGATTTCATTGCGGCTTGACAGTCTCTTTTGTAAATTCAAAATAGGAAAACTATCAATGTCAGTCTCTTGGCTTGTTATTTGTATGTTCCTTTTTATTATGAAGTGATCAGCTGGTTTTTTTAAAATATATTTTTGTTTTTACATTTAAAACAGTGCAGTACCGTGAAGTCAAAGTGACCATACAATCACATTATATACAAATAATCTCATCCATTAACTATTAGCCTACTTAATACTGTTTCCATCTGTTTCCATCTGTGTGCGCCCTGGAGGATTACCCCCCATCCTCTGTGACCCCATTGCCTGAATGACCATCTTCCCCTACCCATTATCAATAACAGTTCGACCACCCCTCGCCGACCATCATTGACCATCTACCAACCCCCACCATTGACCATCATTGACCATACTATCCCCACCTATTGTCTGTCATCTGACCAGCCTACTACCATCACCCCCCTCATTTAGGACTGGACAATTTTTTGCACTGGAGCCCGGCTTTTTCAACTTCTTCAAACTATACTGGAGCATGGTACTCTGGCTGGAACATCCACAGCACAGTTCCTAGGCCCTGGCGAATTTTCTTCTCATCATTATATGTACTCAAGAGCAGACCTCATCCTACTGCAGGAGTCCCCCATCTCGCAGGTGTGGCCCTCCGCCCTTTCGAGGGCCCACCTTGATGACGGATTTATTAATCTCGAGAGGTGGAGGAAGCGGAGACTTAGGGGTTTTTTAGTTAATTGTTTTTTAAAAGTGTATAGGGGTTCCGGGGTTGGGGGGTGGGTGGGTCAGGTCAGGAGCGAGGACAGAGCCAGGTCACTAGGTGGGGTCACGAGCAGAGGGAGCAGTAGGGAGGAGAAGGGGGAAGATGTCGTTCCCGTGCAGGGCCTTTTGATTCCAACGGTCGTAGGGAGGGGAAGATACGAGGACAGATTGAAAACTCGCAGTCGGTTGGGAGACCGTGGGTGCTGGTTACACCCGGTCGCTTGTACCAACCCCCGCATGCTAGGTGGTCAGGAGCTCCAGACCCAGGGCCTGAGGCTGGTGCTATGCAATGCGAGGTCCGTTGTTAACAAGGCCCCCCTCATTCACAATCTAATTTTGGAGGGGGATCCGGACCTCGCGGGAATAACGGAGACCTGGTTGGGCCACGAGGGAGGTTTACCCCTCGTGGAAATGTGCCCGCCAGGTTATCGAGCATTTCACCAGCCCCGGGCCCAGGGAAGGGGCGGTGGGTTAGCAGTGATTATCCGGGAGGACTTAGAGCTGAGGGAGTCCACTGTGTCACAGACGTCCGGATGTGAATCCCTTGTTGTGAAATGGGGCCCTGGGAGACAGTTGGGCCTGCTGATAGTATACCTGGCTCCTCGCTATACATCAGCGGCCCTGCCCGAGCTCCTCGAGCTGATCGCATCGGTGGCGGTTGAGACCCCCAAACTTTTAGTGATGGGGGACTTTAACCTGCCATCGGTGGGAGAAGCATCCGAGGGGGTTCGGGAGTTCATGGCCTCCATGACAGCCATGGACCTGACTCAATTGATTCAGGGCCCGACACACAAGGGAGGTCACACCTTGGACCTTGTTTTTGTCTCTGGCCAGTGGTTGAGTGATCTGGGAGGAGGGGACTTAACCATCACTCCCCTGTCATGGTCAGACCACTCACTCCTCCGACTTGACTTCCCTGGTGCTACCCCCCGCTGCGGGGAGGCGGAACCAGAAAATACTAGATGGTTCCGCCCCAGGCGCCTGAAGGAACCAGAGAGGTTCCAGATGGAGCTTGGGCCACCTTCTGCGGCCCTGACCCGCCCTCGGGTAGAGGACCTGGTGGTCGCGTGGAACAATGCGACTACCGGGGCCTTGAACCGGGTGGCGCCTTTGCGGCCTCTTCGGCGGCAACGCTCCACCCTGGCCCCTTGGTTTACCGAGGAGCTAAGGGTGATGAAGCGCCGCAAGAGATGCCTAGAGAGTCGTTGGAGATCCTCCTGTTCCGAATTTGACCGGACACAGGTACAAGCCCATTTAAGGACGTACCTTGTGGCATTGAGAGTGGCCAAACGTCAATATTGTGCCACTCTCATTGCATCCGCAGAGAACCGCCCTGCAGTCCTGTTTTGGGTGTCCCGCTCCCTCTTATTTCAGGGGCCGCGGGAGGCCCCTCTACAGGGTAGGGCAGAGGAATTTGGGAAATATCTGCAGGATAAAATCGCTCAAATCCGGAAGGATTGGGTCCCTTCCAGTGGTCCTGTAGGGGCATCCGTGGCGAGTCTTGAGAGACCAATCTGGGAGGAGTTTGACTTGGTTGCCATCGAGAATTTGGACAGAGTGCGTGGACGACTGCGACCTACCACATGTTTACTGGACCCGTGTCCCTCCTGGCTTGTACTGGCATCCTGGGAGGTTACACGCGACTGGCTCCTGGGCCTAGTGAACGCTTCGTTGGGTGAGGGGTCCCTTCCAGCCGCCTTGAAAGAGGCGGTGGTGAGACCCTTGCTCAAGAAGCCTTCCCTGGACCCTACGGAGCTGGCCAATTATCGTCCTGTCTCCAACCTTCCCTTTCTGGCGAAGGTTGTAGAGAGTGTGGTGGCTTATCAGTTTCCACGACATCTGGAGGAAAATGATTATCTAGACCCGCGCCAGTCCGGCTTCCGCCCTGGGCACAGCACAGAGACGGCCTTGGTCGCGTTGGTGGATGATCTCTGGAGGGCCAGAGATAGGGGTTGTTCCTCTATCCTGGTCCTATTAGACCTCTCGGCGGCTTTTGATACCATCGACCATGGTATCTTGTTGCGCCGACTGGAGGGGTTGGAGGTAGGGGGCACCGTTTTGCGGTGGTTCGGCTCCTACCTTTCCGGCCGGACGCAACATGTGTTGACAGGGGAGCAGAGGTCGACTCTGAGCCCCCTTACCTGTGGGGTGCCACAGGGGTCGGTCCTCTCGCCGCTCCTGTTCAACACATATATGAAGCCGCTGGGTGAGATCATCCGTGGTTTTGGGGTGGGATACCATCTGTATGCTGATGATACTCAGCTGTACATCTCCACCCCGAACCACCCCAACGAGGCCGTCGAAATGATGTCCCGGTATGTGGAAGCCGTACAGGTCTGGATGGATGACAACCGACTCAAGCTCAACCCCTCCAAGACGGATTGGCTGTGGGTTCCGGCCCCCCGGTTCAACCAGTTAATTCCATCTCTGGCCATCGGGGGCGTACAACTTGCCCCGGTGGAGCGGGCGCGCAATTTGGGCATCCTCCTTGATGCTCGGCTGTCCATGGATGACCATGTGACGGCCGTGGCAAGGGGGGCGTTCCACCAGGTTCGCCTGGTGCGCCAATTGCGCCCCCTATTGGACCGGGATGCCTTGCGCACAGTCACTCATGCACTGGTGACGTCTCGCCTGGACTACTGTAACGCTCTCTACATGGGGCTTCCCTTGAAATGCACTCGTAGACTACAGTTGGTCCAGAACGCGGCCGCGCGGGTAATTACGGGGAGTACAAGGTACTCCCATGTGACACCTTTCCTGCGCGAGCTGCACTGGCTCCCTGTGGTCTACCGGGTGCGTTTCAAGGTTTTGATAACGATCTTTAAAGCGCTCCATGGCTCAGGACCTAGCTACTTGCGGGATCGTATCCTGCCCCATACATCCCTGCGACCAATTCGCTCGCACAGAGAGGGACTCCTCCAGGTGCCGTCCACCAGACAATGTCGGGGGGCGGCGTCTAGGAGAAGAGCCTTCTCTGTTGCGGGCCCAGCCCTGTGGAATGACCATTGTCTTACCTGAAGGGTCCTTTTCGGGGCGCTGCAAGGGAGAGTCCAAAGAAGGGTTAAACACAGCCAATCTGCCCAGAACTGAATTGAAAACTTTAAGCCACGCCTCTGGTGCTGACTCTCCTCAGATTTATTCAATGAAGACGTGGAACAGTTGCGTGCTGAAACTTCAACTGGAAGTCTAATATGGAACAAGTCAAAAATAGTCCAACAACAATAACAGAAACAACAAACAACACTGTGACTTACAAACACCAGCGGAGAATAGACCCCAGGGCGGGGTGGACTCTCCCTTGCAGCGCCCCGAAAAGGACCCTTCAGGTAAGACAATGGTCATTTTCCAGGGCGCTGCTCTGGAGAGTCCAAAGAAGGGACATGCCCAAGCTAACTGTCACTAGGGCGGGAAGGCTCAGCCATCAGGGTCGCTCCGCTGGTATGGATGCCCTGAAGAACACGCCTCCCAAAGGCCCCCTCCGCCGATGCAAAACTGTCCAGTTTGTAATTTCGGACAAATGGAGACAGAGAAGTCCAGGTGGCCGCCTTGCAGATCTCTTCAACCGGTGCCTGAGTAGACCAGGCAGCTGTGGTGGCGGCGCTTCTAGTCGAATGTGCTGTGATATTGCGAGGCACAGGAACGGACTGTAAAACGTGGGCAAGCGCGATGCAGGCTCGCAGCCATCCGCTGATGGTAGATGAAGAGACCTTCTTGCCTTGAGAAGCTGGTTGAAAGGAGACGAATAGAGATTCGGATTTCCGAAAACTGGCCGTGCGCTTGATGTATCTGCGAATAGTCCTGCGCACATCCAGCATGTGCCAGCGTTTTTCCCTCGGGTGCCGAGGATGCGGACAAAAATCCGGAAGGACCACCTCCTGCGCCCGATGAAACCAGGAATTGACCTTCGGAATGAAGGAAGGATCCAGCCTCAGGATTACTCTGTTGTTACGAATGAGACACAAGTCCTCTCTGACTGACAAGGCAGCCAGTTCCGATATGCGACGAGCAGACGTGATAGCGACCAGAAAGACCGTCTTGAATGTGAGGTGTCCGAGACTGGCCGTCTTAAGTGGCTCAAACGGGGCCCCGATGAGGGACTGCAACACTACATTGAGATCCCAAGATGGGTATCTGTGGACCACTGGGGGTCTCAGGTTGGTCGCTCCCCTGAGAAAACTGCGGATGGTCGGATTCCGGCCAAGAGATGTGTAGCCCTCAACTGAGAGGATGGGTGACAGGGCTGCCGCCTGGCGCCTCAGGGTGTTAGGTGCCAGGCCCTTGTCCAAACCTTCCTGCAGGAAGTCCAGGATGATAGGAACCGAAGCAAGGGGCGCAGACGTACCATGAGCAGTGCACCAACTGGCGAAGGATTTCCAAGTGGCGTCGTATATGCATGTCGTGGACTGCCGTCGTGACACTTGGATGGTGCCAATCACCTTGTCTGACAACTTGCCTCTGCTTAGGAGATCCCTCTCAAGTGCCAGACGGCCAGCTGCAGCCACTGGGGCTCTGGATGTTGAAGGGCCCCCTGGCTGAGCGAGATGTCCTGTGGAGGAATCCGCCACGGTGGTGTGATCGAAAGACTCACCAAGTCTGCAAACCAGGTTCTCCTGGGCCAGTACGGTGCTACCAGCAGCACTTTCGCCTACTCTGCTAGGATCTTCCTGATGACTCTGGGAAGAAGAGGTAGCGGGGGAAAGGCGTAAAGCACACCTTTCGGCCACGGGCCGTGCAGCGCGTTGACTCCTTCCGCCCTCGGGTCGTGGAACCTTGTGAAGAACTGCGGAAGGTGTGCGTTGGCCGCGGTGGCGAACAGGTCCACCAGCGGAAGGCCGAACCTCTGGGACAGTTGCTGGAACAGCAGCGGATGTAGACGCCACTCCGAGTGGTCGACTGTGGATCTGCTCAGCCAGTCCGCCTGGGTGTTGCTCGTGCCCGAGATGTGCTCCGCCTGAAGAGAAAGAAGATACCTCTCCGCCCATCGACCCAAGAGCTCCGCCTCCTTCATCAGGGATCTGGAGCGCGTTCCCCCGTCGGTTGATGTGCGCTTTGGTGGCGACATTGTCTGTCATGATGCGTACGTGGTGGCCCTGAACGGTGCTCTGGAAGCGCTTGAGCGCAAGCCTGACTGCCCTCAGCTCCCGCCAGTTGATGCTGTGAGCGGCTTCGGAAGGGGACCACCTGCCCTGTGCGAGTTGGTTGTGGCAGTGGGCCCCCCAACCGAACAGGCTGGCATCCGTTGTGATGGTGAGCCTGACTGGCTCCTTGAATGGCGACCCCTTTAACAGGGCCGGAGATAACCACCACTTTAGAGAGCGACGTACCTCTGCTGGAACTGGAATCAGTCTTGTTGAGCTGCTTTCGTTTGTTCTTTGATATGGAAGCAGGAGCCACTGAAGGGGACGGGAGTGAAGTCTCGCCCAAGGCACGATTGACAGGCACGAGATCATCTTGCCGAGGAGCTGTGAGAGCTGAACTACCTTGACTAGTCGTGACCGCTGCACCTGAACGACCATCTCCCGAAGACTGGACACCCTTTCCGGGGACAGGGATACCGTGCACGAAGTGGTGTCGATGACGGCCCCTAGATGCTTCAGTCTGGTCGTGGGAACGAGATGACTTTTTTCCAGGTTGATGGTGAACCCGTGGTCCCGGAGCGCCTGCATGGTGTGTTCTAGGTCGCTGACAGCTTGTTGATGCGATGATGACAGAATGAGAACATCGTCCAGGTAACAGTGGAGTCTGACCGGACGTGACCGTAGAAAAGCCGCCACGGCTGCGAGAACCTTTGTGAATGTCCTGGGCGCCGATGACAAGCCGAATGGCAAGGCCCGGTACTGGTAATGGAGGCCCGCGTAAGAGAACCTCAGGAACTTGCGGTGGGCTTTGCGGATAGGGACGTGGAGGTAGGCCTCTTTGAGGTCTATGGACATTAGTATATCGCCTGGTCTGATGCACCCCAAGATGGACTGGAGGGATTGCATCTTGAACCTGCGATATGTCACGTGGTGATTGAACCTCTTTAGATCTAATATCCCCCTCCACCCTCCTGAGTTTTTGGGGACCAGAAACAGGATGGAGTAAAACCCTCTACCCTCCTGGCCTGCTGGGACAGGCTCTATGGCCCTGATCTCCTTGAGGTGCCTTATCTCCTGTTCCATGAGGGATCTTTTGACTAACCCTGAGGGAATTGGACACCGGATGAAGTGGCGGGGAGGGGGGGACCAGAATTCTAGAGTGAGACCCATGCGGACCGTTTGAAGAACCCACTGGTCCGACGTGGTCTGCTCCCATTTGGCGTGAAACAACTGCAGCCGCCCTCCTATGGGAGCTGACCTGTGATGGTCATTTATACCTCCTAAAGGGTCGTGAGCCGGAGCCCCCCTGAAATGGCCGCTTGGAGAAGGACTGCTGGCAACCTCTGTCTCGAAAGGACTGACAGTCCTGGGACCGCTCACCCTGCTGGGGATACGCCCGATGATAGGGGGCGGAGCTGGTGGAGGGCTCATTGCTCCGAAAGGCCTGCCTCCTGTAAGAGCCAGGACCTTTACGATCAGGCTTCTTGGTGACTGATGGCATCACTTTCTTTTTGTCCTTGTTTTCCACAAGGACTGGATCAAGGACCTCACCAAACAGCTTGTCCCCTTTAAAGGGGGCAGTAACAAGCTTCCATTTGGAGCGCATATCCACATTCCAGTGCCTAAGCCACAGGAGGCGTCTGGAAGTAACATTAGACGCTAGGGCACACGAGGCAAACTTAGCAGCATTCAGAGTGGCATCAGCAGTGTACTCTGTGGCTGCCATGATCTTATTGATATCCTGCCTGACTTTAACGTCCTTGGCAGGTATCTTCCTCAACAACTGCCTCAGCCACAGGAGCGCAGCCCTGGAGAAAAAGGAGGCCGAAGCGGAGGACTTAATAGCCCATGCAGCTGCCTGATGGGTCTTGTGACAAGCAGTCTCGGTTCTCTTGTCCTCAGCCTTGAGCCCCTCCAACAGGTCAGGAGGGAGCACAGAAGAGGAGGTAAGAGCCGCTACAGGGGGATTGATAGGAGGGAGCTTGAGCAGCTCCTCCAGGCTGGCATCCACCGTGTATAGCTTCTTGTCATGGCTGCTGGGGGTAGCCATGGTAGCTGGCTGCGCCCACTGTCTTTGAACTAAATTGAGGAACATCTTGGGCACAGGAACTATTTCCTGGACCGAAATGGGTTCCTCAAAGAGATCCCCAGATAGATCATCAGGGTCTACAACCTCTTGAGCTGGGGGGGTGGACCCCATGCGAGTTGAGATCTTAGCCTTATCTAAAAAGGTTTTGAAATTATCCAAATTAAATAAGCCTGAAAAAGCCGGCTTTTTGGCGGGGCTTGCCTCATCCCCAGAGAAATCAGCTTCCTGCTTAGGAAGAAATTCCTCTTCCTCCTCCCAGTCTGACTCATCGGAGGCCACTGAAGAATGCAGGGACGGAGGTAGAAGGCTAGGAGTCAGCTAGGAGTCATCTCTCTGGAATCCTCCTGGGGTTGCAAATGGTGGGTCTTGCGAGTGCGCTTGCCACCTTTTCGCATGCCTGCCTCAATGCCCTGGGAAATGGCCCTGTTAATTATTTCCTGCATTTCAGTGGATAGGTTAGGCCCTTGGTCCTCAATGGGGCGAACCCCTTGAGTGGGCCCGGAGATCGGCTGTTGAGGGGCTAAGGGCCCCATTGGAGCTGGTCCCTCCTCCATATCAGAGGGACAGGCAAAGAGATCAGCCTGATCAGCCATGGAATGGCCTGGAGAAGTTGCCATGGCCAAGGAATCCCCTTCCTCTTCACTATCAGAAATGGGGCCTCCCTGGGCTGGAGGAATTTCCCTGGAGGGCTCCTCAGGAGACACCGAAAGGGAAGATTGGGCCTGCTGTTGGGCTTTGGAAAACTGTTTTTCTAAGGCCTTCTGTCGCCTTAATGCATCTTTGTCTAGGCCTGAGCCCTGCTTGGGGCCATGCCTGGAGTAAGGCTTACTCCCTCTAATGGCCTCCCTGGCAGCTTTCCCGGCCTGTCTTACAGGGGCTCTGGAAGAGACACCCTCAGAAGTCTCAGGGGCCTGATCTGCCATGGTAACAATCACTGGTTGGGACAGTAGGGGGATGGGAAAACCACCACTCACCACCTCCAGAAAGCCCACCACAGCACGATGCTCCTGAGGAGACAGAGAAACTGCAAGGCCTGAAGTAGCTTGGAATTTAGGCGCGAGCAGAATTCGCTCCCAGCGCCTGCAGGAGTGTAAGGAAAGCGACCCAGCAGGCCACGATCCCACGCCGCTATCCCTTGCTTGGATTGGGGCCCAAGTCGCCGGTCACATCGGCCAAGTCTGACTCCACGCGGCTCCTGCAAAGAGCCAGGCACCAGGCAGCTGCGGCAAAAAACTTTTAAAAGTGAAGCCGGAAGGTTGCGCAATCCAAAATGGCGGCCGGAACTCACCGCTGCTTTGCGCGCCAAATTTGAAGAGGGAAGAAGCCAAAATGGCTGCCCTGGAAGCCCACGCCGCAATTTGACTTGCTAGAAGCACAAATTGCAGCGGAGGGCTTCCAGCGGGAATCGGCCCCCAGTAGGGGTGCCCCAACAGTGCTGGCGTCGGCACTCCGACCCACGCGCTTCCCCCAACAGCTGCCTGCGGCTTCCAGGAGCCAGAGCAAAGCCCCGGACTCCAGGAGAGCCGAAAGGGTGAGAAAAAAACCAATTAAAAAGGGAAAAAAACAAACTTAATTTAAAACTCACCAGCCTGCTCTAAAAATCCTTAATTACACCGTTTTAAAAGGTATTCTTCCTCTGGAGAGTCCAAGGAATCAATCTTAGAACTGGAGAAAATTTTAAGCGCGTCCATTGGGCTAGCTGAATTGAAAAAATCTGAGGAGAGTCAGCACCAGAGGCGTGGCTTAAAGTTTTCAATTCAGTTCTGGGCAGATTGGCTGTGTTTAACCCTTCTTTGGACTCTCCAGAGCAGCGCCCTGGAAAATGACCTTCCCCCGGATATTAGGACCACCTCTGACCTCCGCGCCTTCCGGATAAAGCTCAAGACCCACCTATTTCAAGTAGCTGGCCTGGCTCAACTATAGTTCGTTCATACTGCTCCTGACGGGTTTTTTAATTTTTGTGACTTTTGGAATTTTATTAGGGGATTTTAAATTCTGTTTTAACTGTCTTTATTCATCTTCCTACCTCCTCCATGTACACGTATTCGTTTATTCTGTGTGTGTATTGTCCATATTGTTTTTATGTGTTTTATTGTACGCCGCCCCGAGTCCTTCGGGAGAGGGTGCGGCTAAGAAATAAATTATTATTATTATTATTATTATTATTATTATTATTATTATTATTATTATTATTATTATTATTATTATTATTATTATTATTATTATTATTATAATACATTATCTATCCTTCTATCCAATAACATTATTTATAGTTTGTTCCAGTCTTGTCACCTTGTCTTATACCAATAATAAAATCTGTTCCAGACTTCAAAGTATTCCGATTCCCCTTTATTTATTAGTTCAAGAGTGAGCCTATCTGCTTCCACACAGGCCAAAATTTTCCTGAATATATCTAACTGATGGTGCATTTTCTTTTTTCCAATACTGCACATAAGTTATACGTGCGGCAGTTAGTACATGTATAATTAGATAAAGTACATCTTTCTTATACCCCTCCGGTATTATACCTATGAGAAAAAATTCTGGTTTGAACAAAATTTGATCTCTCAGCATTTGTTCCAACCATGATTGAATCATTTTCCAGTATCTTTTTGCCTCATTGCATGTCCACCACATATGATAAAAAGTGCCTGGTGTTTTTTTGCACTTCCAACAATTTGGGGCCAAAT
This sequence comes from Natrix helvetica, assembly GCF_964273705.1. Classification (NCBI taxonomy): domain Eukaryota; kingdom Metazoa; phylum Chordata; class Lepidosauria; order Squamata; family Natricidae; genus Natrix; species Natrix helvetica. The sequence continues at coordinate 224,532,462 of NC_138548.1, forward strand.
TTTTAAACAGTTTGGAGAGCCATGCTGGGGGGAGATGCCATCTGTAGAACATCTTATACAGATTTTCTTTATACACCCTGGCCATTGTTAGTTTCCGATTAAGTATCCAATTTTTTTCCTATTTAGCCAATTCCACATTATAACCAATTTTTTTCACCTAGGCAACCATAGTTTCTTTGACATGCTCTTCCTCAAGTTTATATTCCAACAAAAATCTATACAGCACTTTGATCAACCTGTCTTCTGTCTCTATCAGAAATTTATCTAATATTGTGTAATCAGCTGCTTTTTTTAATGTACAAGGTAACATCTTTTTCCATGTCATTCTTGTAGCCTGTCATTATAAAATCTACTTTCAAATTAATCTCCGGTCTTGTCATGTAGAATTTATTCCTCTTCCATAACATCTTTTAAACATAGTCTATCTAAAGAAGCAGACACTATTAAATTTAATTTCTGGGTCCATTGTTCAAAAATATCCTACAGTATATCCAATGTTATAATATTATGCTACATTTTGTAACTTTGAGTGTTCTTCTTTAGTTGTAATATTTTGTTCCCTCTAGTGTCCAACTTTTAAAATCTTACCTCTTTTAAAGAATTCAAAACAAAATCATTTTACCCAGAGGGAAAGTTCTTTATAATTAATTCCAAATCATTATAATAAATTGAAAAATCTAATTCAAATGATATCTGGGAACTTACTCTATTTGTAATTTGCTTGAATTAAAATTTTAATCATCTTTACTGTTCATTCAAAAAAAGTTTTATGTTATTAAATTTGTAGTTTAAACTTCTTTTGTTAGGATTGAAGGAAACTCACCTGATGTTGTAAATGGATCCAATGGTTGCTATTAACCGAAAATAGCTGCAAAGTGACCATTGGCTTACCTGAAGGGTCCTTTTCTGTACACCGCGGGAGAGTCCAAGCAATGGTTAATTCAGTCTGCTTGCCCTTAGGACTGAGGAACTATTTTTCCTTAAGCCACACCTCCTCCTGGTGTGCTCAATCCCCCAGAATTCTTTGAAGGAGTCAGTTCGTGCGGACGGAGCGAAGCGTCCAAGATGATGTACTGTTGACACGAGGAACCCGAATCCCGGCCTTGAGAGCCAGGGTGGGTTGGACTCTCCCGCGGTGTACAGAAAAGGACCCTTCAGGTAAGCCAATGGTCATTTTCCTGTACACCGCTTGGAGAGTCCAAGCAATGGGACATACCAAAGTTATTGTCCATCTGGGTGGGCAGAAGAAGGCTCCCGGGATTCGGTCTCTGACACAACCGCCTGGAGCACACGCCTGCCGAAAGACGCCTCAGCCGAGGCGAAAATGTCCAGTTTATAGTGTCGCACAAATGGAGAAGGAGAGGACCACGTAGCGGCCCTGCAGATGTCCAGGATCGAGGCCTGGGTGGCCCAGGCCGCTGAGGTAGCAGCACTTCGTGTGGAGTGTGCAGTGATGCCGCGCGGAACGGCCTTGGATTGACTTTCATAGGCAGTCGCAATGCAAGCGCGAAGCCACCTGCCAATTGTGGAGGAAGTGACCTTCTTCCCTAGGGAACCGGGCTGGAAGGAGAGAAAAAGAGCCTCTGACTTCCTGAATTCCGCAGTACGAGCGATGTAGACCTTCAGGGCCCTCCTGACATCAAGATTGTGCCAGGATCGCTCTCTGGGATGCGACGGATGAGGACAAAAATTTGGCAACACAATGTCTTGCGCTCTATGGAACCATGAGTTTACTTTGGGGGTAAAGGTCGGGTCCAGCCTCAAAATGACCCTGTCAGGGTGGATGACGCACAGATCCTGGCGAACAGAGAGAGCCGCCAGCTCCGAAATCCGGCGAGCTGACGTGATGGCAATCAAGAAGGCCGTCTTCAGCGTCAGGAATCGAAGAGAAGTAGTGCGTAAAGGCTCGAATGGGGGGCCAGAGAGGGCCCGCAGGACCACGGACAGCTGCCAAGTAGGGTAGCGATGAACGGTGGGAGGGCGAAGGTTAGAAGCGCCCTTGAGGAAAAGACGCACCTTCGGGATTTTGCTGAGAGGCAAAAGGTGGTCGCCCGACCAGACAGTAGACAAAGCCGCCACTTGACGTCGAAGGGTGTTCGGGGCCAGGCCCCTGTTGAGTCCCGCTTGAAGGAAGTCAAGCACTCTGGGAACAGGCGCGGTCGTCGGCTCGATGAGCAGCTCCTCACACCACTTGGCGAAGGCGGCCCAGGACGCATCATAAATCCTAGTGGTTGAAGGGCGTCTAGCCGCCTGAATGGTGTTCACTACCTCCTCCGACAGGCCTTGGCCTTTCAGTTGGTCCCCCTCAAGTGCCAGACGGCCAACTGGAGCCACTGGGGCTCTGGGTGAATCACGGCCCCCTGGCTGAGGGAGATCTGGTCCGGAGGAATGCGCCACGGAGGAGACACCGACAGGTGGACAAGGTCGGCAAACCACGACCTGCGGGGCCAATGCGGGGCCACGAGAAGGACCTCTGCTCCCTCTGCGATGACTTTGGAGATGAATTGAGGAAGGAGAGGCAGGGGAGGGAAGGCATACAGTAGCTCGCGGGGCCACTTGCAACGCAGTGCGTCTGTCCCCTCCGCCCCCGGGGTGAAGAACCGGGAGTAGAAGCGGGCGAGCTGCTTGTTGTCCCTTGACGCAAACAGGTCTACGGCCGGAGTCCCGAATCTGTCGGACATCTGGTGGAACAGGCGAGGGTCCAGTTTCCACTCCGCAGGATCTATGGTCGTCCTGCTCAGCCAGTCGGCCTGTGTGTTGTCCACTCCGGAGATATGGTCGGAGCGAAGGGATTCCAGATGGCGCTCCGCCCAGCGTCCCAGGGACTCCGCCTCTCTCATCAGTGCTCTGGATCTGGTGCCGCCCTGGCGGTTGATGTGGGCCTTGGTGGCCACATTGTCCGTCATCAGAAGCACATGTTGGCGATGGATGGGCCGGCTGAAATGGCGCAGGGCCAGGCGAGCAGCTCTCAGTTCCAGCAGGTTGATGCTGTATCTGGATTCCACTTGGGACCACTTGCCCTGAACAACCAGGGACCCCATGTGGGCTCCCCAGCCGGAGAGGCTGGCGTCTGTGGTGATGATCAACCTCTCGGGTTCCTTGAATAGGTGGCCCTTGAGGATGGCCGGAGACACCCACCAGCGGAGAGACCTCTTCACGTCCGGGGGAACTCGAATCGGCCTGGTAGAGTTGCTCCTGGATGCCCTCTGGTGCGGCAGCAGCAGCCACTGGAGAGACCTGGAATGCAGGCGGGCCCACGGCACGATGGAAATGCAGGAGATCATTTTTCCCAGCAGCTGCGACAGAAGGACCACTGGAGCCTGCCTCAAGCTCAACACCTTGTGGGTCATGGACCTTAGACCGGTCAACCTGTCTCGGGAAAGGAAAACCCTGCACAAGTTGGTATCTATCACCGCCCCCAGGTGTACAAGTCTGTTGGTTGGGGTGAGATGGCTCTTCTCTATATTTAGAGAGAAGCCGTGGTTTCTGAGGGATCTCATAGTGGTTTGGAGATCCCGAAGGGCCTGCTGCCTGGACGACGACTGGATCAGGATGTCGTCCAGGTAGCACTGGAGCCCTATGGGCCTGCGTCTTAGCTGAGCCGCCACTACCGCCAGCACTTTGGTAAACGTCCGAGGAGCGGACGAGAGGCCGAATGGAAGAGCTTTGTACTGGAAGTGGCGACCCGCATAATAGAAGCGCAGGAACTTCCTGTGCTGAGGACGGATGGGGATGTGGAGGTATGCCTCTTTGAGATCTATAGATGTGAGAAGATCTCCCTGTCGAATCCCCGCCAGAATGGACTGCAGAGACTGCATCTTGAACCTCCGGTAGGCGATATGTCTGTTGAGGTTCTTGAGGTCCAAGATGGCTCTCCACCCCCCCGAGTTCTTTGGTACCAGGAAGAGGATGGAGTAAAACCCCTTCCCCTCTTCGTCTTGGGGAACTGGTTCCACGGCCCTGATGTCCAGGAGATGACGGACTTCCTGGTCCATACGCTGCCTCTTTTGGGGGCAGGACGGGACAGGGCACCGGATGAAGGTCCGGGGGGGAAGGGACAGGAATTCTAGGGAGAGGCCTTCCCTGACTGTCTGCAGAACCCAAGCATCCTCGGTGTCCTGGGCCCAATGAGAGGCGAACAGCTGGAGGCGACCCCCGATGGGCGCCAAGCCCTGGCAGTCACTTTGACTTACGGAACGGCCTGTTGGAGGCCCCACCGCGGTTATACTTGCGGAAGCCGAACTGCTGCCTGCCTCTGTCCCGAAAAGGCGCTCTGTCTTGGGACCTGTCGCCCTGCTGGCCGAAGGACCTATTAGAGGGAGAGAAGGAAGAGGCAGAGGTGGAAGGCTCGGAGGCACGAAAGGACTGCCTCCTAGAGTAGGGAGCGGCCTTACGTTCCTGCTTTTTATTTAAAGAAGGTAGGATCTTCCTCTTGTCCTTGGACTCAATGAGGAGAGGATCCAGGGACTCGCCAAACAATTTGGACCCCTTAAAGGGGGCGGAAGCCAGTTTCCATTTGTTTTTCTGGTCCGCTTGCCAATGTCGGAGCCAGATCAGTCGACGGGAAGTTATGTTAGAACCGAGGGCCCTGGAGGCAAATTTGGTGGCATTGAGGGACGCGTCAGCGGCATACTGGGAGGCCGCGATTATTTTTGACACGTCCTGGTGGAGACGGATGTCTCCCGCCGGGAGCTTGTTTAGGAGCTCGCGCAGCCAGATCACAGAGGCCCTATTAAAAAAGGAAGCGGAAGAAGAGGCCCTGATGGCCCAGGCAGCCGCCAGATGGGTCTTGTGACACGCCTTTTCCGCCTTCTTGTCCTCCGCCTTAAGGCCTTCCAGGAGGTCGGCCGGTAGCGAGGAGTTGGAAGTGAGCGCAGCGATGGGCGGGTCGACAGTGGGAAGGGCCAGAAGGTCCTCCAACACTGGCTCCATAGTATAAAGCTTCCTATCTACCCCACTGGGAGAGGATTGCGTGGCTGGCTGAGCCCACTGGCGCTGGATTAAGTCGAGGAACAGCCCCGGGACCGGAACCAGCTCTTGCTGGGGCGCTGGCACATCAAACATGACCGCATTGGGATTAGCCGGAGGGGCATCATCCGCCGGCGCGGTCGGCTTGGGCTTGATCCCCACCCTGGTGGCAGCCTTGACCTTGTGAAGGACCGATTTAAAAAGGCTGGGCTTAAAGAGACCCGCAAAGGCGGGCGCTTCGGGGGGAAGGTCCTCGTCGTCCGAGAGGCCTAGCACCTCCGGGTCAGGGTCCTCAATGGCAGAGGCCTCGCTGACCACCGAGGATTCCAGGGAAGGATGGCGAGCACGCTTGCTTGGGGGCGGAGCTGCCTGATCGGGTTTGGGACCCCTAGGGGCCGCTGCGGTAGGACTTTTAAATTTCATGGCCTCCGTGATGCCCTTGGCAATGGCACGGGCCATTAGCTCCTGCATGCGGGGCGATAACTCCTCAGAGTCAGAATCGGGATCCAAGCCCTCTACTAGGGGGGGTGAAGCCTCACCCTGCATATCGTCTATGCTAGCATCCCCAGGGGGAGGAACCTGTTCACAGGCCCAGGAAGGGACCGGGGAAGCCGGCTCTGCAAATGACCTATTAGGGGATAGGTCCTGGGATTCCACCTCCTCGGCGAGGACCGACTGGAGATCTTCCCGGGAGGGAGGGGCTCCTGAAAGGGACTGCACCCTGTCTGCCTGGCGTCTGGCCTTCTCGAATTGCTTGTCAAGGGCCCGCTGGCGCCTTTCAGCATCCTTGGCCTCAGCTACCGAAGGGGTTCTGGAACGCTGTTTCCCAGAGCTACCCCCACCACTCTTGCCCGCACCCCCACTCCCCGAAGAGGAGGAACCCTTGCTAGGGGCCTGCGAGAGGCTCGGCCTAGCGTCTTGGGAATCGGGAGGACTGGGCAGGTCCATAGTCAATGACCACACAAGATGGAGCAAGGCTATGATAAGGCAGAAGGATAGATATAGACTGGGTGCTGTAATGGGAAACAAAACGAAATGATCGTTAAAATTGCCATATATACAATTAATCGAATCAATACTATGAAATCATCCCATGTTTCACACCAGTCGGAGGCCCAGGGGTAGGATTGGGGCCTGCACCGGGGTGCAAGGCTCCGCAGGAGAAGCAGGGAGGAGAATGACTATAGAAAAATTCTTTAGGCCTGCTCTTACTTAAGGCCTCCTCCCTGAGCCGGTATGATGACCGTTGGAATGGCACAGGAACCAGCGCCGCTCGCAAAAATAGACAAAAGGCGAAGGTGGCGATCCTAGCCCGAGAAACCCTTGCTAGGCCCTGCCACCTCCAGCGGCCTCCTGAACAACGAGGCTGATGCAAAATGGCGGCCATGGCTGGGCGCGCTATTTTCGCGCCTAAAAATGGCCGCCGCAACAGCGTGGGGCTAAGGGAGAGCGAGGGGCGAACGCGCCTCGCAATGGCGACGATCGCCCACTCCTCCCTGCGGCAGAGGTCCTCTAGCAGGCCGGGGAGCGAAAAAACTTCGACGAAAATAACAAACGAGGGGCCTGGGGAGTTAGGAACCTCGCCGCTGCAGCCGCGCCGTTTTAAACGACAAGCGGCAGGCCTCCGAAGCCGTCCCAAGAGGATCGGCTGAGGGGCACCCCCCACCACCTTCCAGCTTACCTCCTGGCCTTCAAGTGCAGATTGTACTGAAGAAAGTCGCAGAATTTAAGAGAGAAACGTCTCACGATGTTGGAGGAATAGTAGAGAAAAACTTTAAACGTAATTTGAGAGTCCAAGCCAAAAAAAGGATCAATTTAGCTCAGAGCTCTAACTAAATACGTCCAAACGGGCTGACTGAGGAAGAATTCTGGGGGATTGAGCACACCAGGAGGAGGTGTGGCTTAAGGAAAAATAGTTCCTCAGTCCTAAGGGCAAGCAGACTGAATTAACCATTGCTTGGACTCTCCAAGCGGTGTACAGGAAAATGAACAGATTCCAAGAGCATCAAGCTCTGTATTCAAGGACTAGGAACAGTTAAGATCCTACAGAGTCCTTAAATTCCAAGGCCTCTGTTAAAGGACACAAGATTTGAGAAATACATATATCACCTATTGGATAAGAAAGGATTTTATACACACACACACACACACACACACACACACACACCTCCCCTTTCACCATACCTACCTGCTGTAGGTTGGCAAAAGAGACATGAACTTTGCAAACATATACACCAATTGTCTATGGAGATTTTCAGTCATCTAGGTCATGGTTGTCCCAAAGTACTTTTTCAAAAGCAACTGGACTTAATACAATACAATACAATACAATACAATACAATATAATAGTAGAGTTGGAAGGGACCTTGGAGGTCTTCTAGTCCAACCCCCTGCCTAGGCAGGAAATCCTATACCGTTTCAGACAAATAGCGATCCAACATCTTCTTAAAGACTTCCAGTCTTTAAGGTGTTTCTCTTCTCATCCTTCACTTCAAGGAAAAACAAAGTTTAGTTGCCTTTTGAAAAAAACACCTTTGGGATATATGTTTTACTTGATTAATAGAGTCAAATGCTGACTTAAAATCAATATAGACTGAATCCAGAGAGGAAGTGGAAGAACTACAATATTTCTCTATTAAATGTTGAAGCACTAGACATTGGTCAATAGAAGAATGACCTTCCCAGAAGAGAGACTGTTTTTCTGCCAGGAAGCTGTCCTGCTCTAACCAAATTTCACTTTCCAATATATGTGTCTGGCATAGAGTTTGTCAATGGTATTAAGCAAGTTGATGGGTTCTTAATTTAGTGGGTCAGGCTTTTTTTAAAGCCACTACAGCTTCAATTTCCCAACTATGGGAATATACCATATTTATTTACAAATGTACAGTAAGTCCTAACCCAAAATAAGGCCATCAAATTATCCTTAATTAAGTCAGGAGGAACGAAGTCATTGCTGGGACCATCTCTAGTTTTAACTCGGCATTAAATCCTTAATCTGTGCAATTCATTAGGCAGTATTTACCGGCAAGTGCTCTGAGATTAGTTGTGTTTTGTTTTGATTTTCACATTCATCTCTGTACAAATTCTCTAAAACTCCTTTCCTAATTTTAGAGGCAGAATAATGCTATTCATTTAGGATAGGCCATTTTTAGTACAATCCACTGTAACATGCCAAATAAGAGCAATCTATGAGAGAGAAACAGGCAGAACCAGATGGAGGAGTCAAGCGGGGAATTAGTTTGGAGTCCTTAGTAGGTGTAAAGGGCAAGGTCTGACCTTCCCTTAAATGCCACTGAATTTTATCTAGTCTGGCTCAGGTGCAGACTACTAGTCTGGGAAGATCCCTATGTAATAGGCATGAGCAATGGCTAATTGGGTGGGCATGTTGGGTGGAAGGCAGTCGAAATCATGGGTATCAACCTCGCCACATCACATTGCCATCATGTGATGTATCGCAACATTTTTTCCCTTTGCGGACCTGGGATGGTTGTGGTCTGCATGTGATGTATCCGGCCCATGAGCCGCCACTTTGATACCCCTAGTCTAAATCCTCTACTCACTTATGCAATGTGACGAAGAGATAGTAGTTTAGAAATCATTTCAAGATTTTATGATTTTTAAACAATCAAAAAAGCATCACAGGGTATGAGGATCTTTTTCAAAGATTTGGGCTGAGAGTAGGGAAGGCATCCCTTAGATGGTGTCGTGGTCACCAACTGGTGGTCCATGAGAAAATTTTGGTGGTCCACCGAAAAATTATTTGCATTTTTTATATTGCACTAAATACTATCTATCTTTTTAAAAAATTCCTATTAGTGATCTGTGTAATTTAAAATTATGAATTTGGTGGCCTCTGAGGTTCAAAAGGTTGGTGACCTCTGCCTTAAGAGGATAGGTTGCAGGAGATTCCATTCCATTACCTCCAAGTTAGTCCAGGATATGAAGATTCTGAGAATTTCTGGATCCCAGAAAGGATCCCAGCCTTTCACTCTGCAGAATTTCCCCCTGCAACAAAGCCATAAAGCACTTGTAGACTCTCACTCTCTAACTTGGTCTTCTCAGTCCTCTCCTGATAATCTGTTGAATCACAGAATCATTGGAAGTGACCAGAGACTTAATCCTCTATTCAGCACAAGACCCTTAATAGTATTTCCACTAGATCGGGGGTCATCAACCCCCGGACCAGTGGGCCATGATTAATTCAAAGATGGGCCACACAAGCAGCAGGCAAGCAGGTGAGCATAAGCTGCTCCACTTTCGTGAGCAGTGAGGAACCATCCCCTCTCCCGCCACTGCCATTGCCCGTCTACAAAGCCAGAAAAGTTGGGGACCGCTGCACTAGATAACCATCCAGCCTTTGTTTGAAGACTTTTAGCAAAGATCTCACTATGTCATTGGGCAGTTGTCTCATTGCTCATGTAACTCAGGCAGTTCCTCCTAAAACTCTTTTCCTTTAGCTCTTACCCATTGATTCCAGTCCTGCCCTCTAGCAACTGATAAAAAAGACCACTTCTTCTTTTGTGTGACAAACTTTCATATCTTCAGAGATTGCTATCATAATTCTCCTCAGTTGTCTTTTCTGTAAAACCGAATCTTTTAGCATTCTCTACAGGTCTCGGTTTCCAGAGCCTTCAACTCTGGACTTACTCTGACTTGTAATGTCTAGAATTGAACACGGAACTCCAATTTGAGTCTGACTAAGGCAGAATAAAGTGAAACCATTACTTCATGTTGTGGCCCAGCAGGAGCCGTTGGAGTTGCCACCAGACTCCGACAGCGAGTGTCCCTCTGAGTCAGCTCAGGAGGATGTGGAGGACCCTGGACAGGGTTCTGACTCTGAGCAGGGCGCAGAGAGGCTGGTTAGCCACCAGGAGGCGCCTGAGGCATGGCGCAGTGGTGAAAGCCAAAAGAAGGGAGCTCCTGATGTCATGCCTTGGAGCAGTGGGGAGGAGTCATGGGACAGTGAGTCAACCATCAGCAGTGAGCTATTAGATGCTCGTTACCAGCGTGCTACCCGGCGTAAGGAGCAATTGAGCAATTACAGGAGGTAATTGCTCTTGCTGCTGATAATTAGACTTCTCTCCAGACTATAAAGGGACTGCTTGTGGACACACCCTTTGCAGGAATCAACTGATCATTGGAGTTGGAGAAGCTCTCAGATCTGTGTCATACTTTGGCAGACTGGATTGCTGCCAAAGGGTTTACCTGGATTGCTGCCAATCTGTTCCCTGGACCTTGGCAGGCAGGAGTGCTGCTAAGGTGGTTATCTGGAGCTTGGTAGCTGGATTGCTGCCCAGAGTGCTATCTTGACCTTGGCAGGCTGGATTGCTGCCAAGGTGGAACCTGTATGTCAATAAACATCTTGAAGAGACTTTGTGTCAGAGTGACTTGGTATACGAGAGCGGGGTGGTGGTGGTGTCAGAACAACTTCACATTATTTGATTCTCTGCACCTACTGTATTAGTGTAGCATTTGCCTTTTCAGCAGTAGTATCAAATTGCTGGCTCAGTTTAACTTTTGGTTGACAAAGACACCTACATCTTTTTTTACAGAATGCTATTGCCAAGTTAGGACTCCCTCACCCTGTATTTGTGCCTTACCCAGATACAGGTAGAACCAGGGAGTAAATCAACTTACCTGTGCTACTGGTTTGCAAATGTGAGCACTGGCGTGCTACACTTGCCTGCACCACCTCTGCACATGCAAAGGCCCTTCTGTGCATGCGCAGGACCTTCTGAGCATGTGCAAAGTGTTAAAAGCAAGATGTGATGACGTCCGGGCAGGTGGGTGAAGCCTCTGTCCTCAACCGGATAGAACCGCCTGAATTGCACCACTGGGTAGACCTCAAACCTTACAAATACAACTGAGCCAAAAATTTCTGTTGCTAAGTGAAATATTTGTTAAGTGAATTTTGCCCCATTTTACAACTTTTCTTGCCACAGTTGTTAAGTGAAACAGTTGTTAAGTAGTTAACGTTAGCAACACGGTTGTTAAATGAATATGGCTTTCCCATTGACTTTGCTTGTCAGAAGGTCACAAAGGGGGATCACATGACCCCAGGACACTGCAACCATCATAAATATGAGTCAAGTGGCCAAGCATCTGAATTTTGATCATGTGACCATGGGGATACTGCAACAGTCCTAAGTGTGGAAAACATCCTGAATTCACTATTTTCAGTGCCGCTGTAACTTTAAACCAACGGTTCTCAACCTGTGAGTCGCGACCCCTTTGGGAGTTGAACGACACTTTCACAGGGATCGCCTAAGACCATCCACCTCCACCGGCATCACCCATGCTCAGGAGTGCATCCAGAAGCAGCAGGTGCATGAAGAGTGCCGGGTGGCAAAGCAGCCTCCTCCCTGCTCCGGGCGCAACCCAGATGCCGCCCCGCTTGGTCTCCACACCAGAGAAAGGCCGAGGCACTGAAGGGGGAGAGAGACAGGTTTTTCTGGGTGGCGGATCAGCCTCGCTTCTGACAGACATCCGAAGCGAGCATGGTCGGCGGTTCCACTTCAGCCCAGCCGCCTGCACAAGGGATCGAAGGTGCCCAGAGAGCAGGAGACTGGCGGGGCAGTCAGGCCACCCGCTTCAGCCGGCGGGACGGGCTCTCGCCCAGGCAGGTATATGCCGGAATTCAAGCCACCTTGGGCCTGGATGCTGCCTTTGCTGCCCCTGCTGCCGGTCCTTGTCCTGCAGGCTAAACTGAGCTCAGAGGCTTTTTGGCCCCTGGGAAAGGCAGGCAGGAGAGGTTGGAGGGGAGGATAGGCCCCACCCACCCATTCCTTCTGTCCCGAGGAATTCCACTCGGGACGGAAGCACAGTTTGATGTAACTTAAGCCTCCGTTTAAAATCCCATTTAAAGGGCAACTTCTTAATCTGTGTTAAATTGATTGCTCACACGAATTAACCGCTACGCATTCCCATGCCTGGTTGTAACGATTCCAAAGAAAGAAAGAAAGAAAGAAAGAAAGAAAGAAAGAAAGAAAGAAAGAAAGAAAGAAAGAAAGAAAGAAAGAAAGAAAGAAAGAAAGAAAGAGGGAGGAATGGAAAGAAAGAAAGAAAAAGAAGAAAAGGGAGGGAGGAATGGAAAGAAAGAAAGAAAGAAAGAAAGAAAGAAAGAAAGAAAGAAAGAAAGAAAGAAAGAAAGAAGAAAAGGGAGAGGGGAATGGAAAGAAAGAAAGAATGAATGAATGAAAGAAAAAAGAAAAGGGAGGGAGGAATGGAAAGAAAGAAAGAAGAAAAGAAAGGGAGGAATGGAAAGAAATAAAGAAGAAAACAGAGGGAGGAATGAAAAGAAAGAAAAGGGAAGGAGGGAGGAATGGAAAGAAAGAAAGAAGAAAAGGGAGGGAGGAATGGAAAGAAAGAAAGAAAGAAAGAAGAAAAGGGAGGGAGGAATGCAAAGAAAGAAAGAAGAAAAGAGAGGGAGGAATGGAAAGAAGAAAAGGGAGGGAGGAATGGAAAGAAAGAAAGAAAGAAAGAAAGAAAGAAAGAAAGAAAGAAAGAAGGAAAGAAAGAAGAAAAGGGAGGGAGGATTGGAAAGGAAGGAGGAATGGAAAGAAAGAAAGAAAGAAAGAAAGAAAGAAAGAAAGAAAGAAAGAAAGAAAGAAAGAAAGAAAGAAAGAAAGAAAGAGAAAAGGGGGGAGGAATGGAATGGAATGAATGAAAGAAAGAAAGAAATAAGAAAAGGGAGGAATGGAAAGAAAGAAAGAAAGAGAAAAGGGAGGGAGGAATGGAATGGAAAGAAAGAAAGAAAGAAAGAAAGAAAGAAAGAAAGAAAGAAAGAAAGAAAGAAAGAAAGAAAGAAAGAACTGGGTGGGTGGGTGAGGGGAACGGAATGTAAAAAAAGTAAACTTAATAAAGTGAAACTCATGTAAACCACAAACTGCTGCTGGAGGCAGGCAGGGAGGTTGTTTTATCCTGGAAAATCCCAGCCTGGCTGATCTTCTCCCAAACCAAGATTGACAGATTAATCACTATGCTTTAATTATGTTCAATTCGTAATAATGAAAATACATCCTCCAGATCAGATATTTACATTACGATTCATAACAGTAGCAAAATTACAGTTATGAAGTAGCAACGAAAATAATTTTATGGTTGCGGGTGTCACCATAACATGAGGAACTGTCTTAAAGGGTCGTGGCATTGGGAAGGTTGAGAACCACTGCTTTAAACAGTCACTAAATGAACTGTTGCAAGTCGGGGACTACCTGTACAGAATTTTACAATTCTCCCTGTTAACTTCTGTTCCTTTCGGCCCACTGTTTAAGCCTGAATATATCTTTTTCAATTTTCTCTCTTACTCATTTAATATCACCCTGCAGATGTTATAAACGTCCCCTCAATGCTCTTGCCTAAGTTATTGATAAAAATAATGGCACAGGACCTAGAATAGAACCCTGTGGCTTTCCAATCAATATTTTCCTCCAAGACTGAAGCAGAATCATTAAGGAACACTCTTTGGGTCTAGCAATCCAACCCACTTTCAGTCCATCTAACAGTAGGCCTCCATCACCTTGCTATTGATCTAGTGTCAACAGAGTCTGAGCTTTCTGGATATATATACTAGGCTACTTGATCAATTTTCCCTAGTGACTCTTCAATCATATCCTCCAACGTTTTGTGGATATCACATTGCATTGTTTTAGTTATAGCATTATTATCACTTACTGGTGGCGGTACACAGACATCAGTCGGTTGTGCTGTCAGATCTATAACCACTAGGGAATGTTCCTCTTGAGTAAATCTGTCATTGTTAGCTGCTGTCCTGCTTCTTGTATTATATTCAACTGCCGCAACTTTGTGTTGGACTCCAATGCAGTCTTTGTTTATGAAGATCCTGACCTTTTTCCACATAGTTTCACAGTTTTATTATTCAATGAACCAGACACTTGTTTCTCATTGTTTTTTTTATTGGTACTAAAGTATTAATGGCGTCTACAGTACAGGCCTCTCCTGCCAACAAACTTTTTAATACCTCCAGTTTGTATAATGTGTCTTTTTGCTCAATCTGAGGGAGGAATTTAAAGGACAGAATCCTATGTTTTGCTACAGCAGCAGAGCGCCTTTACTAGATCTACTAAACACTACACTACTTTACTACACTATTAAACTCTCCTGTTTGTGTGTAACCTTCAACTGGGTGAAATGAAGTGTCATAGGATAACAATTTTGGAAGCAAGGTACCAAAAATGGGCTAATTTACAGAATGCATCCAGAATCTGGGTCCCATAACTCCCATGGAATTTTAATTTGGCAAATTCCATTAAATATTTTATGATGTAAAATTTATGACATACAGTAATATAAAATAGCATAAAACATTTCCGGTGATCAATTGCTGGTGTTGGACTGTGCTAGGAAGTTCAACATTGGCTACTTTCAAGGTAGATACATCTCTGCATATCTCCCTGAATCTTTTTCCCCCCAGGGAAGGCAGTACTTTAGAAGCTCCATCATTGTTGAAGACATTAAGGAATTTGATAAGGAAATACAGTGGGACCGTGGTACTCAACTGCTTTGAAACTCATCGAATTTGGTACTCAGTGCATTTTGACATGAAAATTGTCCAGGTATTCATCTTTTTTCTGGTACTCAACATAGCTAGAAATTGTCAGTGTTGGCTTCCTTATGATTCACTATATTATTTCTTTTGGACAAATTTCTGTTTGGTACTCATCGTTTTTTGTATTCATCGCACCTCCCGGAACCAATTAATGATGAGTACCAAAGTATCACTGTATCTCTGAAATGATGACCCAATGGATCATAGGTTATCTAGCATTTAATAACATACTGCATTGTCTATACAATAGACAATGGTACTTGAACATATTCAATTGAACATATGGTACAGTTCAATTCTATGTATTCTAATGGTTGGCTATTTTCTTGCTTTGTTATAAACTATCATGAAACATTAGTGATTCTGCCCTAATGCCATCAAGATGTAAGTCTACAACTGATGTAAGGCTTCCCATCATAGGAAATATATTTGTAGTTATTGGGATGATGAGATTTGTTGTCCAAGACAGCTAGAAAAAACAGTTCAGGAAAGAAGGAAATCAACTTGCTATTATTAGACCAGTTACCATCTCTCAAATTTATCTCACAGGTTACTTGAGAGAATAAAATATTTGGGGGGGGAGAAGATTCCTAGGCATATTACTTTGAGTTCCATAAAATGGTTTCTAAATGCAATAAGTAATTTGAAATATGCATCAATTGCAAATTGAATGTTGAAGACCAAAAGTTATGCTGATATCAAGAGTCAGCTGAAAGTCTATTTAATGGCCTATGGTTAAAACAAAACTCTTTCCTAGCTACCTGGGTCTGCTGAAGGGGGAAAAAAAACCAGAAACACCCACTTATGTAGATATTTGTAAGTTCAGCTATTCGTGTTTTTTTAAAAAACCTGCCTGAACTGCTTTCTAAAGCTAAGTGATTATATATCATGTCCAAAATAGCTATGAAATGCTTCCATGAATTGTATCAGTAAAACAGATGGATTATGGAAATGTGATAATATTTTACCTGGTGCATCTTGGCCATCTTTGGACTATGGCACTTTAAAGAGGAGAGCTTAGTGAATTAGTCACAAGAGAGCTTTAATCTCTGCATTCTCTATTTTAATCATGCCATGACCAAACAACATACTTGAAAAAAATACTGTGATAAAATAAAACCTGCTCGTTTATAACTCAAACTAAAGAGATCACGATTGCCTTTATTCAGTTTTGACTTTCATAGTAAGAAATTGGTGGTTTTTTTCGCAGCTTATCTTTGAAGGTCCCAATTCTTTGCTACTTCAAATTCCTTCTTTCTTTTTTTGGGGGGGACTAGCAAATCCTTCATGTTGACTATAATTGAGGTGTTCATTGTGTCTGAAATTCAGTTTAAATTCAATTGAATTGAATCAACATTTAACAGATGTTTTACTTGGGCAGACTTATCTAACTCCCTTTTGGAAGGGGTACTACAATATATATATATATATATTTGTATTTATCATATAAAGCAATTGGTTATGATTAACAGTAAGTTAATAAAGTGCAATTTCCCTTGAATTGGGCTTGAGTCCTGATGACTTTATAAATCCACTCATATAGTTCTCATGGGAGCAGTGCAGAAATGTTTTGCCATTGCCTTCTTTTCTTTCAGAATCATTTTTAGACTTCTAAGTCTAGCTTCCAACCCTGATATATCTTAGCAATTCTCCATCCAAATACTAAATAGGACTAGCCTACCTTAGTTATCTTTTCTTTTTTAATATATTTATCAGCTAAGGGTAGCTAGGTATTACCACCTAACCAGGGCTTTATAAGATAGCACCAAAAGTGTTAATTCACACATCTGTTTATCAAAAGATCACCTAAAAAGAAACTAGCTTGAGTGTGGCAACTTGAAATGTCTACTATGAAAACACCGTGCTCCGGTATAACAGTACCCCTAGATTGCAGTTTATCAATGATGAGTTCAGAGTGAATAAATAATACCTATCACCAGTGTAAATCAAAACCATTCCTACAAAAATCTGAATTATTTCAATTTTTATTAAAATCTTAATCCTTTATAAAGTCTCTTCAACATCTTCATAAATGATTTAGATGAGGGGAGGGGAGGTCATCAAAGTTGCAGACAACACCAAGCTGGGGGGGAATGGTCAACACTTTAGAAGATAGCCTCAAGAGCCAGAAGGATCTTGACAGACGGGAATTATCTAACAAAATTCAATTCAATGGTGAGAAAAGTAAGATTTTACACTTCGGCAAGAAACACCAAATGCACAATACATAATTAGTGGCATCGAGCTCAACAGCAGTAACTGTAAAAAGGATCAAGGATTCCTAGAGGACGACCATTTAAATATGAGCCAGTAGTATGCTGCAGCTACCAAAAAGCCAATGCAGTCCTAGGCTGCAACAACAGAGGGATAGTATCAAAGTCAGGTGAAATGTTAGTAGTACTTTATACTGCTTTGGTATGACCACACTTGGGAGTACTGCATCCAGTACTGCATCCAGCTGGTTGTTTTCCAGGTGCGATTCGAGGTATTAATTATGACCTTTAAAGCGCTCCATGGCTTAGGCCCAGGGTACCTGCGAGACCACCTACTGCCACCAGTAGCCTCCCACCGTCCAGTAGCCTCCCACCGTCCAGTACGATCCCACAGAGTTGGCCTCCTCAGGGTGCCGTCGGCCAGACAGTGTCGGCTGGTGACCCCCAGGGGGAGAGCCTTCTCTGTGGGAGCGCCTTCCCTCTGGAATGAGCTGCCCCCGGAGGGACAGCGATGGCGAACCTTTTTTGGCTCGCGTGCCATAACAGGGAGGAGCGCAGGGGAGTCGTGCGTGGGCGTGCCGCACCCATAATGCAACGCGTGACACACACACCCCAGTGTGCATGCGTGCATGAGAGGCGCTCCCCTCCATTTTTCCATGCTTTTTTCGCCCTCCCCAGGCTCCAGAGACTTTATAGGAGCCAGGGGAGGGCCAAAACAGCCTCCCCCACCCCTCCGGAGGCCCTCCGGAGACTTCAGGGACCTTCAGGAGGCTTCACTGAAGGGCAAAAAAAGACCCTCCGAGCAAACTGGAAGTCACTTCCGGTTTGCTCGGAGGGTCGGTTTAAGCCCTCCGGAGGCTTCAGGGACCTTCAGGAGGCTTCGCTGAAGCCTCCGGAGGACTAAAAAGGACCCTACTTCCAGTTTGCTCATGGGGTGGTTTTTAGTCCTCTGGAGGCTTCAGGGAAGCCTCCTGAGGGTCCCTGAAGCCTCCAGAGGGCTTAAACCGACCCTCCGAGCAAACCGGAAGTGACTTGCAAGCAGATTTTGTTTTAAAGCTTCACAGAGTAATTTTAAACAACAACAAAAAACCGCCTTAAATGGACGAATCTGTTCGAAAACCCACACTTCTTTTTGTTAATTTTAAGTGACTTCCGGTTTTGCTCGTAAGGTGGTTTTAGGCTCTTTTTGCCCTCCCCAGGCTCCTATCAAGCCTCTGGAGCCCAGAGAACGTGAAAAATGACTTTAAAAAAGGCTGAACTCAGCTGGCCAGCGTGCACATGCTCGTTGGCCAGCTGACTGGGCAACACCTCACGTACCCTGACAAATGGCTCCGCGTGCCACCTGTGGACCGCGTGCCATAGGTTCACCATCCCAGGTATAGGATCTCCTGCTTGAGCAGGGGGTTGGACTAGAAGACCTCCAAGGTCCCGTCCAACTCTGTTATTCTGTATTCTATTCTCCTTCAAAACCATATTTAAATAAGAGTCTCCTTAATTCCACTGCAACGCTATTACTCTGCTTTTCCAATAGATATATAGATAATATGTGCAATGAAATGTAGTTTATTCATTTATTCCACCAATAGATGCAGCTAACACAGTTTCAGTAACACCTCAAAAGAAATTGGCAACTGTATTTCAAACAGTACAAGCTCTGTTACATATGAATTGGAAGAGTGTTACCTGCCCTCTGAACTTCCAAGACCAGGTTGTTTTATGTTTCTAAATGATAAACACGTGCCTTGTTCTTGGATCATTACCAATTAACAATTGCTGGCAATCTCTTCTACCCATCTTTAAATCAAGAGATTCTCACAATGCTAACCTACTTCTACGCATTGAATAAACCAACTACTGCTAGTTTAAAATACAACTGGAATAAATTTCTACAATAAAATGGGCAGATTTCTTCGGCATCACAATGTATTATATGTGTTACAGAATGTTGTTGTTTCAAAAATTCAAAGATAACATCCCCTTCCCTCCGATGAATAGATATATGTTGCACTTTTTGTATTTTTCTCCATTCTGGATACTGCGCAGTGGCTTTAAATAAGCGAGATAAGTATTTTAATCCGTTTTTCAAGAAAGCCCAAAGTCCCAAGGTGACTTGCGTAAAATATAAATATAAAACGCCATAAAACACCACAATTTAAGATAATAGAAATATTTCAGTGCTCCGACAAGCAATCCATAAAATTAATCAAACCATTTACAAATCGCACAAGCAATAAAATTGCCATTAATAATACAAAACTACCTTGATTTTTTAATGTAAAACAATTTGAAATAAATGGGTCTTCAAAAACTATGAAAAAGCAAAAAAGTGGAGGTAATTTCATTCCACTTATTTTGCTTCTGGAGGAAATTCCATGTATGGAACTCTCTGCCAATTTCTAGTGCTATCGACCAATTAAACAAGAAGTGGGGCCTTTGACACTTATCTTAAGCCATTGCAGATACATGGGAATGCCACCATTTTTCCAAGTTAGAAGAGCTTTTTAGGCCAGTACCTGCACTTTGAAGCACTGGATTCAAGATTGTGTAAGTGGCAACTAGTCCAATTAGTACTGAATAAGTGCTGTACGACAAGTGCACAGGTAAGGGCAGGAATTGCCATGGTGAGAAGCACTCTCCTTTTAAGCATCATGACTCTTTCATGCCCCCAAAGATATTTTTACCTTTTCCACACAAGTGTGCCTAAGAAAGAACCCTTGACAGGATCCCCCAAATTGATTGAACCTTTTATGAAAAGGCTTTAGATTCCATCTAAGACACTGCCTTAAAAGCCCTCATTTTGTACCTTCTAGGCATACAATGATATTCTCTGCTTGCCACTGCCAATCTGCCCTACCCTAGACCTAGATTGTGGGCGATGAAGACTGAGAAGGCCAGGGATCTGACAGTGAGTGAATATGCACAGAACAAAAGCAACAACAAGGGAAATAAAACACAGGATACGATACATGGGTTTTCAGTACTTGACACAAAAAGTAACCATCCTACATGCCTACATTATCTAGGTGATGGATTTCATTCATGCAATAGTTTTCAGCTTGCATTGATCCCAGATTTCTTTCTCCTGACTTGGACATGACGAAATGTCCTACAAGACTCTGTGCAGCACAACTAGAATCCCATCACTTATGTAGTAGGAATGTTCAAGGAAAATATGCGAGACAGACAGATTATAACATTTTCTGGGTGAATACCATAGAGTCCCTATGAATATGTCCTTTAGTAAAGCAGCATGTCTTTCGTTCTTCCCAACTGATATTTTTATGTTGAAAGGGAAAATTCATTTATCAGAACTGTCAGTTATTCTATGCTGTGCATTACAAGCAGGTGTTGGAAGAAATGTCCTTCTGGGTTCAGTTCCAAGTGGGGAGAAAGACACTGGAAACATGGAGGCTGCTTGGAAAGATGGTTTGTAATGATGGACAGGACCACATAGTTTGAAGATGTTGGTTGAAGAAGAAGAAAAAGCAAAAGATGCTGAGAGTGCCTGAGTTTTATACCCTCTCTTTGGCCCCACCTTAGAGTTTCCTGTTCCTGTACAAAAAATGTATCCCATTGGCTGTCAGACTCCCAGGGGGCGGGGTCTTAACTAACTTTGTAGGCTGGATGTCTTTTGAGTCCAAGTTTGGTTGAGCCATGCTGGGTGGTAATGTAATGGGCTTTGGGATTCCTATTATGGCTCTGCCTGAAGTAGTTAGCTCTTTGTTATGTAGAATAGACTGGCCCAAGCTTTAATGGCGAATTAACAAAGATTGAGGGGGGGGGGGCAGGAAGCTGCAGGGAGCTGCTTTGTCTTTAAAACATGTTTCTCCTTTTCTCATCCAATGAAATATAATATTCTGCCTTTTTAATATTTCCTAAAGTATTTCATTTTTCTAGGAGAGGGGTGGGTACTAATTTTCTACACTTATAAATAATACAAATATCTTTATGATGTACACCAGGCAGACCAGTAGGAATGCAATAATTTTATTTGCTATTTATTAAATAACTAAAGCGGTCCAGAGTCACCTCGTAGGGGAGATGAGCATCAGATAAATTTAATAAATAAATTTGTTAATCGTTGTGGAACATCTAGAATTAAACTAATCTATTCCACTCTACTACAAAGAAAATGGCATCCTTTTTCATCGCTCAGATAAGATACATTGTTAAAACAATTTTATCTTGAATATTAGAATTATACTTTATCAAACCATGTTATTAAAACAAAACTCAGAAATAGTTACAAGCATCAGATTTTATCTGCCTACAAGACACCAGCTGAGATAGTCTTTTGCCTTAGGTTTGCCTGATAAAAATAATTACAATGCTGTAATTATGATGTACTGTTTGCACAGTATAATTAAGCTATTCTTTTGTTACATATTTCCCAAAGCTAAAAATATGGAGCTTTCAATGGATTATTTCACTCACTCACTCATTCATTCACTCACACACATATGCATATACGTACGTACATACGTACGTACTGAGAGAGAGAGAGAGAGAGAGAGAGAGAGAGAGAGAAAGGTAGAGAGATAGATAGATATAGATACACACAAACACACACACACCTACTTACCTACCTTATGGAACATCTTCCCCTCCACAGTGCTTTGGCAGGTCCCAATCCTTCTTTTAGCCTTTTAGCCGTTCAGAATGACATCAATACTTTTTAAACAGAAGGAGGAGGAGGAGAAGGCGGGGAAGAGGAAGAGGAAGAAGAAGAAGAGAAGGAGGAAGAAGAAGAGGAAGAGGAAGAAGAGGAGGAGGAGGAGGAGGAGGAGGAGGAGGAGGAGGAGGAGGAGGAGGAGGAGGAGGAGGAAGAATGGAATGTGGATACTGACAGCTTACTGCAAGGCATCCTAACAGGATGATTAAGATGCAGGGTTTGGGTTTTATTTGATCATTTTATTTTGTGGTTGTTTTATAGTGTCTGATTTTATTGTTGTGAGCCATCAAGAGTTGCTTAAGATGGGCAGCCATATAAACATTTTAAATAAATAAATAGGCCAGCTATTGATCTCTCTGGACAGCCAGAGATCACTAGATATCATAGCTTTGGAAAGAAAATCACAAGTATACGGATGGAACTAAGTGGTTTAATGGCGATACCATTCCAATCAGGTCAAATTCAAATAATGAACCAAATCTAGGCTGTGATCTTATGTTGCACTGAATGCAGTAGACCAATTCTGCAATAGCATCCCTAACAATGGAGTACAAGATATTTTGAACTGGAACAAAGAACTCCTAAGGTAGCTCAAATGTGATGACAGAGGAGATAACCTAATTAACATATTACATTCAAGCACAAACACCACTGAAATCGATGAAAGGTGTCAAAAATCAGAGTAAGCTTCTTATTGCAGTGCCAGGTACTGATAGTCCTTGACTTACAACCATCCGTTTAGTGACCATTCAAAATTACAACAGCATTGAAAAAATTACTTTATGACTAGTTTTCACACTTACAACTGCCATAGTATCCCATGGTCACATGATCAAAATTCAAGTGCTCGGCAACTGACATGTACTAATGACAGTTGCCCAGGGTCATGTGATCACCATTTGTAATCTTCGTAGCTGGCTTCTGACAAGCAAAGTCAATGGCGGAACTCAGAATCGCTTAACAACTACATGAGTCACTTAACAACTGCAATAATTCATTTAACAACTGTGACTAAAAGGTCGTAAAATGAGACACTTAACAACAGTCTTGCTTAGCAACAGAAATTTTAGGCTCAATTGTGGTCATAAGTCAAGAACTACATATGATAAGCAAAGTTAATGGGGGAGCCAAATTCACTTAACAACCACATTACTAACACTTCAACTGCAGTGATTCACTGAACAACTGTGACAAGAAGTGTCATAAAATGGGGCAAATTTCACATAACAAATGACTCATTTAACAACAGAAATTTTGGCCTTAATTATGGTTGTAAGTTGAGGACCACCTGTATCATAGCAGGGGCCATTGGGAGGAAAAAAAGAAGAAGGTAGAAAATATATTTTATGTGGGGAAAAATATACTTGTGAATAAGTGAGTACACGTGTGGCTTTATACCTCATAACAGACTTTGAGCCTAAAAAAGTTGCCCATTCCACCCCTAGTTCAGAACTATGTCAATAAAGTTAGAGAGGTCACTGATTTGAATACTCTTCCTTTCTTTCTCCTTCTACTACTGCCAGAATAACTGGAAGCGTTGGCTTTAACTGAATCACAGTTGTTTATTTGGGCTTAAATTATAAACAAGCCATGTTCAAACCAAGCTTCTAATCCTATGCTACCTGGTACTTCATGGCGGAGTAGAGTTGAGTATTAATTATTATAAATTAGTCAAGAAGAACAAGCTGAAATGTGGATACCAGACTGCTATGAATGGCTTACTATTCGCAAGAAAACAACCAAACTCAGAGAACACCGAGGACCTCACAAAAGGTTTACTACCTAAATGTCACCTCGGAGTAACTCCACTGTGATAGCTCAGAGAAATTGTGTTCCATTTATAACCAAGTATTCCTTTTCTCCTTTATTTATAACAAACCTGCGGATACAGCTCTACTCAGACTTGGTGTTCATTTAGTTTGCTAATAAGGACTTAAAAAAAAACCTTAGGTAGAGATATTTGTTCAATAAGATGTAAAATGGCAGAAAAATGTGAGCATGTTAACGTCATTGCTCTGAAGCAAAGTAATCCAGATGATATCACAAATATTAAGAAGTGATAGAGATTACCCAGAAGAAGCTAACTTTTCAAGGGCTTGTTAATCCTCTTTTAAGTCCATTCATTTTCATAGAATTTCATTACACTTGACTAGCTTACAACACATTTCCTACCCCATTACAAAACCAAACTATGTGACATACGTGAATCAGGAACTGTTGTTTCATAATAAGGTTTTTCCCCCCCAAAATAAAAAAATACTAACACTCAAAAAATGACTCAAATCCTGGCATATTTATCCTAGCTATTGTCAGTATTTAACAAGAGGTGTTAATGTTTTCCATTACACCTGATCACCTGGTTTTTTTTTAACACTAGGAAAACATTACTCAAGGCTGGTGTGAAACAAATGCCTGTGCAAATGTGCCAGCTATTATGTGAAAGGAAGTTGGGAATGTTGCTATTAATTAGTGTATTATTATGGCATTACACGGAAGAAGGACCTGGGCCAAGAACAACGGAACTTACCCCATACACCTTTTCTCACTATCACAATTATCCAAAGTACTCAAGGATCTGTAACCAGATGGAGTCTGATCATTTCATTTGTTTTTTTTTACAGTTTCCTAGGCAATACATTCATTTCACAATGTTATCCTTTGGCCTCCTAGTCTCTCAATCAATTGATTTCCCAGAAAGTCAGGTTTTCTAAGGGATTCAAAATATACAAGTCATCATCCCAGCCTCATCTTCCCTGATTTTCATTATTCTATTCTGATGATCATTTAGCCTCAAAGCGATGCAAATTTGCAACTTTTTATGACTTGAAATTAAAAAAAAAATCCTATCTCGCATTCAAATAGCTGAAAATTGTAAATTAGCTTGTAAGCTAAATTAATCTTGACAAGCTTCGAGAACAATACAAACATCTCTATCTAAGGGACTTTAATAGTCCCCCCCTCTCTCATACACACACACCTTGACAAGCTTCTAGGACAATACAAACATCACACACACACACATACAGCTTATTTATCCTTCAAAACAATTTATCTGCAGCATAACTAAGCACTTAAAGGAACCAATAAACCCTGCTAAATAGCCAGGGAATGGCAAATAATAATATTGCTATTACTTTGGTCCTCCATACAGTTCACAAATCTTCTGGGTTCAGGTGATTTGGCTACAGTTACTTGTGTACCCAAAATTTCCACAAGTTTGTCAACTGAAACCAGCACAAAGAGTTTAATAACAACAACAACTGGCAATGATGTATTTGATACACCTTATGGAATGAAAATTGTATTGTCCAAGATAAAAGGCTTCTTGAAATGAAAGCTATTATTGCAACCAGATTATTCAGATCTATTCTTAGGCTTTCTTGAAATATATTATTGCTATAGATATTAATACTACACAAGAAAAAGAAACAGTGGGAAATCTAGACTGCTGTACTCTATTCATCTGTTAACTACAACAGGGCTTCATCTGCTCCTTCTCCTTGTGTGTTAATCTATCTGTGCACCTACTGAGAAAGAACCTAAATTATTCCACTATTATTGAATCAGATCCACACAGAGAGAAACAAATAACAACAAAAGGCAGTTAGTAGTATCATTTGTTTTGTTTCTATCATTCAAAGAGAAGGAACAACAAAAATATCACTTTGACTTCAATTTATTTCACTGTTTAAACACATGAATGGCTGTTTTCTCATTCTTAGCTGAGACCATTATTCTCAACCCCCCCTGCTAAATTTACTCCCTTCCCGTGTGTGTGTGTGTGTGTGTGTGTGTGTGTGTGTGTGTGTGTGTGTGTGAATTTTGAAATAAATGATTTTATTAACTTGTGAGCATTGGAAGTCCTAAGAAACCTATTTAGATGCTTGAATAATTTGCTCATTAATTAATTGTGCCCCAAACTGCATAGAAAATACAAGTCTTATAGCAATTTTTTAAAAACGGGGAGGGGGTTAAAAGAATAAGGTAGCTTCACAAGCTGTGATCAATTCAGCATCTTTTATTAGGGGAAAATGTTTTATTAATTTCCTTAGAAATAAAATGTACTAACTCAAGACATGCACACAATTATCCTGTATGCTTTGCTGAAGGGGGAAAAAAAGACTGGGAAGGGAAGGGAAAGAGGGGGTGATAAATTGGAGCTAAAGTGGCTGGAATTGAGCATCCAAGTATTTAAAGCTATTTGGCCAAGGAATAGGAACAGACTGAAATTCACAATATTCTTTTTTTTTCAAAGAACAGTATCAACTAATGTTTTTACAACCTGGAAAAGATAACAGATACCTAGAGATACATCCTAAAATATTCCTCTGCTGTTGGCTCCTGAAAGCATCAAGAACCCATCTGTTTTTCTGCTTCTCTTCCTTTGCAGCTCTTCACACCTAGGATCTGCTTATTCCCACCTGGCTAGATAGTATTCTTTAAAGAGAAAGGCTAGCCAGCTGATGCTTCTCTTGAAAAAAATCATCAGTGTGGCATAAGCTCTGATGTCATCCCTCCAGGTGGAGCTCATGGGAGCATGTGACCTCAAACTACAAGCAGCGCTCACCAGGCATCCCAGAATTCCCATCCGCAGTGGACAGTGTTAGGATTGGGGTGGAGCTGCTACGTATATGGGGGCTCTGCAAAAACCTGAGATTTCAGGCTTACTCAGCCCAGTGAGTGGGGAGGTGGCACTTCAACTGGCAAGTGGCAAATAAAACCAAGTAGAAGCTGAAAATCTGGCATGCGAGCCTAGCAACCCCTAAGGTGGCTGGAGAAGCAGCTTTGTTGCTTCCTGCAACCCAGTTCCTACCCTAGCAGATAGCAGTGGACTTACAGGGAATGCCAGCTGCAGTATCAGTATCTCTACCACTGACAGTAACAGCAATGGAATACAGTGGAGAAGGTTTTTCAGGATTGCCACTGAAGAAACAAACTAGGAAAAGAGAAGGCTATATGAGACAGACGCAAAGGAGATTGCCTTCTGCATCTTTTTAATGTGGGGTCCCCTCTTGTGACTTCTGACTTCTGTTTAGAGTCATTCAACCATTCTTGTGCCACCACAACACTAACAAGGACAAGCGTTATATACTAGGAGATGCCAAAAGTCAACGGTGGAGAAATGGGTTAAATGAAGATAGGTAAGGAGGACAGGAAAACAGGTGAGGTTTCTGCTATCTGAGGTTCCCCAGGGGCAACAAGGAGATCTGCCATCTGTTCCTTCCCACCTATTTGCAGAACTTGTGCCCAAGAAATGAAATGGCTCTTGAGGAACGTGGGAGTCCGGAAAGCAGTTTCCAGAAGTGGCTTATGGTGATGAGATGTCCTTCCAATGCCAGAGTTAAAGAGGGATATTGAGGCTCTGAGGCAAGAATCCCAGACCAATCAACAGGCAACCTGCAGGAGCGGTAGTCCACAAGGCAAGGGAGATTGCCTCAGATGACATCACTCAAAGGAGCAGGGGCGCCCATGGGGCAGAAGAAGACAAGCACTTCGCTTCAGATAAGGAAGCAGCCAAAGTGATGGGAGCTGAAAGCCTGTCAGAGCACAGAGGATGGCTTGCTCCAAAATGGATGGCAGGTCTGCAATTAAATGTTAATGCTGCCAGTGCAGCAAGAAAGGGACTTCCAACTTCAGTCAAGAACCATCAGGGTGGGTGCTTGGTGGGAGGGAAGGAAGGGGACCTGGGTTTTGGGTGGGTTGGCACAGATATCCTCCCTACTACCCCCTCCCGATCTTTCCCTTTTGATCCCTATGACCAGGGTTGTTTGCATCTTTCTCCTGCTGGTCATCTGTTTCAAAAAAGCCTGCTGATAATGAAAGGAAGTAGCAACCACATTTTCTTTTTTTCTTTTTTCTTTGGGGGGTGGGGGGAACAGAAGTGCCTCAAACTCCAAGGATATCAGCTGCATCCCTTCCCTCTTGCTCTCTGACTGCAACATAATTATTCCAGCAAGAGCGACGTGACAAATTAACGAAGCAGCCAAGGCTTTTGAACTAGGAGAGTGAGCTTCCCACTCCCACCCCTGAAAATAAATTGCCGCCTGGCGCCAAGCTAGACCTCCTCTGTTAATCGGGCAGGATCCCTTTTGACAAGTGGAATCACCTGCCTTCATCCAAACCGGGAAGGGGAAATATCAGAAAGCAAGGAGCATCAGATCAGAATTTCCAGGTAAGGCAGCAGGAGTGGAAGATCCCTGGAGTAAAACGTTCGTAAGGTGGGGGGATAGAGGTACATCACCTCCAGTTTCTAAACCACAGCGTTGGCAAGCTCCAAAATCTTTTTACAAAACAAAATGGACTGGAAGTTGGACAACTTTTAGGAAAACACAGCACTCCTTTATTGTCCCCAGGACATCCTCCCGATAAAATAGAGAAAGCGTAGTTTGAAGGGGGAGGGAAAACATGTCATT
The DNA here is from genome assembly GCF_964273705.1 of Natrix helvetica. NCBI lineage: Eukaryota > Metazoa > Chordata > Lepidosauria > Squamata > Natricidae > Natrix > Natrix helvetica. The sequence goes on from NC_138548.1 coordinate 224,560,296, forward strand.
GATCTCAAACAGTATGGGACAACAGCTGCATCACACAGTTTTCCAAACAACCAGGAATGGGAAAAGGCAACCTGGGGGTCGGCTGAAGCCATTCAGAAACACTTTGGAAATTAAACCACCACCACCATCCCTGTTTCAACACATCCACTTTTCACCCTTACAGCTAAATAGGAAAAGGAAGAGAGGCAAACCAGAGAGGGCAAGCATTTCTCCTCCAATTTGCTCTGTTTTGCTGGCGTACCTGAAATGCAGACAATGAAATTGGCTTGCAGAAGAAAAAGCACCTCCCAAACAATTTCCATCCTCCGATTCTCATGCCAAGTGCATCCCTCGGTGAAAAAATACAGCAAAGATCAATATTGCAGTTTGAACAATCCCAGGAAATCTCCTTTTGGACTGGCAGCCTCTATTCCCCAGATGTGCTGACACATGTCCAGGCTCTCTCGTCGCTGTGCAGCTCAAGCCAGATCCCTTTTCTTCCTTTGCCGTCTGCCAAAGACTAAGGAGGCAACCGCCAACACCAGCCGCTTCTTCCTTCAGGAAAGCCAGAAATATCCACCAGGTCTCCCAACCAGACATAGACAAAAAAACAAGGGACCGGCAGTTCCCAGCTCCGGAAAGTCTCGATTCTCGGGGACCCGGATCGCCAAGTTTTCCCCCAAACTCCGCACACACCTCAACGAGGCATCGCCCCCGCCAGCCGCGCCGTCCCGACGTTCCTTTTTCTCCAAGCTCGCTACAAAAGGATGAGAAAGAGATTAAGACATCGGGCGTCAGGTTTCTTGCACCGCGTTTCACCTACACCTACAGAGGAGAGGACGAAATAACCAAACCCGGGTCTCCTGCCAAAAAAAAAAAAAAAAAAATACCAACCAGCTCAGGCTCCCCGCTAATTCCCAGCAACTGAAAGGAGATTTTTCCGCAATGCAACTGCAGGGGTCGTTCTTCCCTCGCCTACCGCGCGGGTCGCTCGCTCTTCCCTCCCTCTTTCCTTTCGCTTTCCAAGCTAACGGGGAGAACTCACGGTGGAAGCAAATAAATTAAAATAAATAAATAAAGAGAGCGCCAAGCGTCTCGTCTCTCTCTCTCTTCATTACATTCCCCCCCCCCTCATTTCTTCCCAATCTTTTCCAAATTAGATAGGGTGGCTTTGGAAGCGATGGGAACGAATATATTTACATCGCGGTTGGAACAACACGCGCAGAGCTCGCACGTCCCTTCCGCCAGCTAAAGTACACTACTACACCGGGGGTGGGCTCCTGCCTCCAGACCATTTTCTCCTAGGGTTATTTCTGCCTCCAGGAAAACACGCCACGCTTCCCTTCCGAATATTCACATCCCAAAAAAGAAGAACTGCAAATAGATACTTTGCGCGATGCCGGACTAACTAAGGAAGTAGTTATGCCTTCCATCTAGGGGCCAGAAAGAAAGAAGCAAAGCGCGAGATCCTAAACATTTCTATTTTAATTAAACTCCGTTCTTTACCGGAGGGGGGGGGAACCTGCTCCCGGGTAAGCCTCCTTCGGTCCAGACTGCAACGGTGAGAAAGGGGGCCAAACGTTGGAGGAGCCTCGCGCAGGCTCACCCGGCTTACATCCCACTTGAGTTTCCCCGCAAGGAAAAGGTTCCATACTCACGTTTTCCTCCCCCTACGCTCCTGTCGCCCGTTCCACTTCCCGCCTCCTCCTCCGGAAGGGAGATTGAGCTCCCCCCGCGGTCGATCTGCCCGCAGTCCCGCGAGGTCAGGCTGCTCGGCTCGGACTCAGCCCTGGGGGAAAAAAGCGGGCTTTGAGGCCAGATCTTCCTTTAAGGATCGATCTGCCTTCCTCTCCCGTCACGCGCGCTTCTCCCTCCCGCGCTTCCCGTTTAAGGGAAGCCAGTCGCACAGGGCTCCGGGACGCCCCAGCCACCTCGCCACTCTCCGGCAGCGCCACGCGCAGTCCGGCGGGGCAAAAGGCGGCGAGGCAGCGCGCGCAGGCCAACCAGCCAGCGAGCGTTCCGGGACGGGAGGCGGCGCGATCGGCGGCCAGTCGGCAGCCGGAGTTGCAGCCCAGGTTGGAATCCGGGCTCTGCCGCCGAAGAGCCGTGCAGTCTGGGCATGCCTACTGGCTCGCCCCCCCCCCCCCCCGCAAGTCTCTCTAGCTGCAAATGACGACGGGTGACCGGACGCTTTCTGCCCGCTGCGAACTTTCTTTCCTCTGTATTGATGTATTATTGGCTTTTTGTCTCTTTTTTTTCTTAAAAAGAAAAAAAAATCATTAGCAGTAGCAACGTTCCCCAAAAGTTGCGCCAGAACTAGGAAAGCGTACCGTTATTTGGGGGCGGGAGGAAATGGGCGGGTGTGAGTCCGAGCGAAGGAGACTAGTGGCGCAAACCAAGATACAGATTCCCACGTGCGCAGGGCCTGCCCTCATCGACATGCTTGGCAGGAGTTAAGTTCGGGACGGAGAGGTCCGCGTTTGCCCGACATGGGGATTTCAGGCTTCCTTGCCCGGTGCGTGACGGGCTTTGGTGCCTTGGGCGTTCCCGCACCGAGAAAAACGCCAACTACAAGTTTAGTGGCGGCGCCGAGGATGAGGGCTGCTCGCCTGGGGATGAAACGGTCCAAAGTACCGGAGCGGGGAAGGAGGGGAGACGTACTAAAGCGGAATTTGGCCCTCCTAGTGCTCCAGGCTTTTGCGCATTTTTAGCACCGTCGGCGATGTATGCTTACTCAGGACTAAGAGCCACTTGGTTCGGCATGATTTACTCCGAGCAACTATGCGGAGGGCGGCACACTGTCTGAAGAGAGCAGCGTGTCCTGAATGAAGGGTGAGGTAGATACGTTTGCTTGAATCAAATTTAGTTGGAAGAACTACATTTTGACGCCCCCCCCAATCCAGTTTAAAAAGGGGGAAAGGACAGATGCGTTCCTTCCTAGCAAACAGAATTGGTAGGTTTTTGTTTTACTGAATGGGAGAGAGGAATTTACGAAAACGTCTGAAATATTTTTAATTGGATGCATCCAAAACTTGGGAGATTTTCTGCATTCCAAACAAGGGGTTAAAGCGATGCGCTGGTTCCACCCCGTTTAAAATTAGTTTCCCGGTGAGGTTTCTAAAACGTATTTTCTTGCCCTGTCATTTACCAAACTGGAGAAGCGATGCGCGGGGATGGACGCGGACTTCGTTATTTTTTTTTCCAATGATTTTACGGTATTTTAATTGGACGCCATTATAAATTAATCTTCATTTATGCCGTCTCTATGGTTGCAGCAACAAATCAATTGCCCATTTGGGTTGTGAGTTGGGGGGGATATCCGTTAATTGAAAGATATACATATGCAAAATCAAATTTCATCTTTATATATAGATTGTAAAACTCTCAGGTCAGGCACTTCAAGATTTTGATTTGGTACACTGAACACAGATCCAAGTCACACATTTCATGAAAATGTCAAGTTTTTCTCAAATTCATAAATCATATTACACCCCTGCAGCTTAAAAGACTTAGGGAATAATGGTAACTGGGATCTGGATTAGGGATCTGCACGCATGTTAAATATTTGAGCACACAGTCCTTTCAAATTCATGGTTACATCACACATCCCTTTTGCTATTTCACTAAATGTGTGCATAGGTCTACTCTATTCTGATTAATTAGAACAGCAGATTGAAGAATTCTGAGGGCACAAAGGGGTTACACACCCAACCTGTGGTGGTGTGGGGGGGGCAATAGATAGGACTGTAGACTAGCCATTCCCAATCAAAAGCAAGATTGGAGCAGCACGCATTTCCCTAGTGAATTATTAAATCCCACCATCTGCTAGAGGAAGATGAGGAACCCAATGCTGAGTTAACGTTACTTCAGCACCATGGACAGCAGCGTGGTTGATGTCATGCAGCTTGTGCTCTGCATGCCATATTAGTAATCGCTCAGCATTTGGGTGTCTGCTCGAATAAGGCTGAATTACTAACATTAGTTCTTCAGAAAATCTTTTGCTCCAGTCACACATACTTTCTCCATTTGTATCTAACCACAACACAAAATAACCCAGGCATTTTTCTGCCCTGTTCCCATGACCTTGCCTTCATCTCATCCCCAGGTTCTGAGTGAGACTGCATTGTCTTTTGCTACATTATGTATTTATAAAGAATGTCCCCCATATTCATGTACAGCATTAAAATGTGGGGAATCTGCTTGTTTTTGGAGAGAAGTTAGATCAGTGACGGCTAACCTTTTTCCCATCACGTGTCAAAAGCAGAGGGAGCGCAGGGGGGGTCGTGTGCAGGCATACTCACACCCATAATGCTATGTGTATGACCCACACAACATCCCACACACACACACTTTTGGCACACGATGTACCTGTTTTTCACCCTCCCCATGCTCCAGAGGCTTTCTAGGAGCCTGGGGAGGGCGAAAACAACCTCCCCTCCCCCAAGCCTCTCTGGAGGCTTCCCTGAAGCCTCTGGAGCGCGAGAAACCAGCCCTATGACCAAAATGGAAGTCACTTCCAGTTTGCTCATATGGCCATTTTTCACCCTCCAGAGCCTTCAGGAAAGCCTCCTGAAGCCTCCAGAGTGCAAAAAAATGACCCTACAGCCAAACCAGAAGTCCATTTCTGAAGTTCCGGTTTGCCTGTAGGGCTGGTTTTTCGTGCTCCAGAGGCTTCAGCGAAGCCTCCGGAGGGCGAAAAAACAGCCTTTAAAAAAGGCCAAAGTCAGTTTGCCAGAGGTGACAGGGCAATGCCTCATGAGCCCTAACAAATGGCTCAGCATGCCACCTGTGACACGTGTGCCATAGGTTCGCCATCACAGAGTTAGATGATTAGCAAAGACTGGGAAAAGAGACAGAAGAGACATGATTGGCCTGGCAGAAATAAATTTCATGCAGGTATTTTTTTCCCCATGGACTCAAAGACAGATGAAGAGCATCAACTCACTAGTACAGAAAGACACCTAGTTGTGTTTTGCTACAGTTGACAATAGGTCATCATCCTCCAAAAAGCCTACTAAGAGCCACGGTGGTACAGTGGTTAGAATGCAGTACTGCAGGCTATTTCTGCTGACTGCCAGCTGCCTGCAATTTGGCAGTTCAAATCTCACCAGGCTCAAGGTTGACTCAGCCTTCCATCCTTCTGAGGTGGGTAAAATGCTGACCCAGATTGTTGGGGGCAATATGCCTACTCTGTAAACCACTAAAAGAGGGCTGTAAAGCACTGTGAAATGGTATATAAGTCTAAGTGCTGTTGCTATTGCTACTGGCCATCTGAATTTGAAGATGAAAGATCTTGACCACTGACACTTTTCCAAGAATGGAGAAATGCTTCATCCAGCCAAATAATGCCTAACCAGCAGACACAGTCCTCTACCATCCCCCGGAGTCCATTTAAGCTCACACCGACTGCTTCAGTGACTCCATCCAGCCATCTCATTCTCTATTGTCCCCTTCTACTTTTGCCCTCAATCTTTCCCAGCATTAGGCTCTTCTCCAGTGAGTCCTTCCTTCTCATTAGGTGGCCAAAGTATTTGAGTTTCATCTTCAGAATCTGGCCTTCCACAGAGCAGTCAAGGTTGGTCTCCTCTAGGACTGACCAGTTTGATCGCCTTGCAGTCCAATGGACTCTCAGGAGTCTTCTCCAGCACTATAGTTCAAAGGCCTCAATTCTTCGGCACTCAACCTTTCTTATGGTCCAACTTTCATAGCCATACCTTGCAACTGGGAAAACCATAGCCCCGACTATGCACACTTTTATTGCCAGGTGATGGGAAGTAAGCAAAGACAAACCACTCCTAGGAAAACTACAGGGATTCATCCAGGCAGTCATCAGGAATCAAGACAGACTCAAAGGTCGTCTCACACCCCATTGCATTAAATACAGCTGCAATGGGGCGTAGAAAAAGGAACCTTTAACTTATTTTGTTCATCTGGAAAGGGCTTTCTGTCCCCACTCCTACCCCATTGTTGCCACATAGTCCCAAAGCCATAGGACACTCCCCAAGTGTACCAGAGAAATTATGCTACAAAATAAATAGATGATTGACTACCATTCCCAGCCTACATGTTATTGAAATAGACCTTGATGAATAAATGGAAAGTTTTACAATTTGGTTTATTTGTTTATCATTTTGGTTACAGCAATTTGATTTATAGGTGTTTTGGTTCTATAACAGCTACTCAGAAGGAAGTGAATGGAGTTACTAGTAGCTTATTCAGTAGTAAGTGGTTACTAATTTCCAACAAATTATTCTTTCACTTTAATTATTGGATGGATCCTAGATGAGCCTAGATCAACCATCCACTTTTACTTTTGTCTACTTGGAATGAGAATGAATGCATGGATGAGATAAGATATGCCCTCTGGCACTAACATCAGGGAACTTGATCTGTCTTTAGGGACTCTCTTGTGTGTGTATGTGTTCATACACAAAGATTTGTTGTCCTCATATAAACACAAATTTGTTGCAATGCAAACCCAGAAAGCAGAGATCTTTTTGCTACAAATAAATAAACACACAAGAGGATTGCACTATGTGGAAACAAATCTCAGATTGTCAGTACGGTTGAGTAACCACTGTTATTAAAAAATAATACAAGTTATCTTGCCTTTGTTCCAAGGATTGAGTTGAGACCACTTGAAACAAGTTCGGAACTTGGTGTTCTTAAGAAATAATGGATCTGGTTATCTTTTTAAAACATCTCTTTTTTGTTATTCTGTTATGCTTCCCCCTACCTTCCACCAGTCTGGTTAAATTCTCTTTTATTTATATCAGGGATTTTCAATGGGGGATAAAAACCTAGGGAGCGGGGAGGGAGACAGTCACAAGAACTTTGGTGGGAAGTAACTTTTTTTTTAAAAAAATAAATCTTTGCCCAAGCAAAATGGGAGTACTGTCAAAGCCTATTTGGGATTTTGTTTTTCATTTTGCTTGTGTAAGCCATCTGCAGGTTTATGCAAACAAAGCAGGAATATGTTTTGACAGAGTTCTTCTTTGTCCATGTAAACCCATGGTGATTGCAATGCCACCAAATGTGAGAACCCCTTTGAGATATGTTGATTATTTAATTATGGAAAGTAAGTTGCATATTCATTTCTTGCCCAGTAGAATCCCAGTGGAATCATTAGTTTGATCTGATGAGGATGCATGCAATTTGTGTTTTTTTTTAACATTTCAGGAAACGTGATAAGCAAAATACATAATTGCACACTTTCACAATAGAAATAAATGCTGATACTTTCTGTCTATTCCAACAGGTACAAGTATATGATTATTTATAAAAATAAGAAGGGGTAACTATCAGAAACTACAGGCCCATGGTGTTGTGGTCTGCCAGCGGCCAGCGGAGCAGTGAGGGGGTTGGGGAGGAACATGGGCCAGTCCTGGAGTCTGGGGAAGGCTCTGATGAGTGCTCTGCTTCAGAGGCAGAGAGGTAGCCAGAGCCGTATGCGAGTCATCAGCTGCCTTCAAAGTCAGACATCAGTGAGGCAGACGAACAGCTGGAGCCTGTTCCCAGTGTGTGCATGTGCAGAGTTGCCAGATGAAGGGAACAGCTAAGGAACAAGGGTCAACTTGGGAGTAAAGCCACAGGTGGATGGTGAATGGCCCCTCCCATAAGAAATAAAAGAGGAACGAAAGGGGAGGGGTGTTTGCAGGAGACAATTAGTTCATTCCTGCATTCTTGCCAAGTATTGTGGTGCCTGAAAGATATCGGCCTGGCCACTCTCCAAGCCTGATAAAGGTCAGTAATTATGAACTATCTTGACAGACTGTGGGAGAGGAAAGACTTTGCTGGAGAGTAGTTCACTGTAAATTAAATAAAAGGGGTTTATCAGGATGAGGACTCGGCTTTGTGCTGCTGGGGAAGCCTAGGTCAGAACACATGGGCTAGTAAATAAAAAACAATTGACTACCAGCCCAAGCCAACACATTATTGAACTAGACCTTGCGGAATAAATAGAACATGAATTTATCCGATGTACATTATTTCGTGCAGAGGTTCTTGTAGTCTGGAAATGATGGAGAGCATCTTTTCTGGCAGGGGCTAAGGTGGAGAAGAAGGAAGGAGCCACCTTCTGTCATGATCCAGGTCTCTGGGAGTTGAAGGAACTCCAAAATGGGACGGAGGGTGTTGATGGAGACAAAGTCTCTTCTCCTCCCTTTCATGGTCCCTGACAGATCTCTTGTCCTTCTACTCTCTTTCTGTGACTTGATTTTACTGCAAGCTTATCTGTCTGTAGAGATTCTCAGTCATCCAGGTCATGGTGGTCTCTTTTTTCTGGAGGCAACTGGACTTTCTTGTTGTTGTTGGTTTTTTTGAGGATATTTTGCTTCTCATCCAAGAAGCTTCTTCAGCTGTGACGGAATGGAAGGATTTGTGTTCCTTGCAGACAGCTGGTCATTTGCATCATTTGAGAGAGTCATTGAGGCCACTTGGAGGTTTATCTGTGTCATCAGGATCTCCTGAGTAATGTTCTTGATTCCTGCAGTCTGGAACCAGGAGCACTATACTGTATGCAATTTGGGATGAACACTCTTTGAATGGTGTGGGAGTAGGAATGGATTTCCAGAGAAAAAAATTGCAGAAAACAGGAACCAAGAGTACTACTCTGGTGATCCTGAGGACACAGGTAAACCTCCAAGTGGCTTCAATGACTCTCTCAAAGGATGCAAATGACCAGCTATCTGCAAGGAACATAAATCCTTCCATTGCCCACTATCCTGAAGAAGCTTCTTGGATGAGAAGCAAGACATCCTCAAAGAGAAAACAAGAAAGTCCAATTGCCTCCTGAAAAAAAAAACACTTAATCCCTAACCCTTAATCTGCATTTTATTGATAGCTCTTGATTCGTATGCATTCCCAAATCTTTGTAGATTTGTTCAGATGTATGAATCTACACCTACATCTCTGATGCTTGGATCTGATTCGTCATTTGGATTATTCTGACATCTCCCATATGTTTAAAAGTCTTCAACCATATCTACAGTACCTTTAGTGGAGGATTTGCTGTGATTTTTCCACTAGAGTTTTAAAAAAAATGTATAACATGCCTATAAAATTTCAAACTAGCCCGAATTGTGGATGAAACTAAGATGAAATCTATAAGCACTCTCATACATTTGGCACACTTAATCTATATCCTGCCTTTACAAAAGGTTAGCAAAAGATATTCAATAAATGGAAAGACAGGCAAGTAATTAAAAAAAATAGTAATTACTACACAGTTTCCAATAGTCAGTGTTATTCATTATTAATTTAGTCAAACACAGAAGTTCAATTATCATTAGCAGAATATTTTAATTACCAGATTAATTAACTTGGTTCATCTCAGAATCAATTCAGACATATCTGAATTATATTATATTATAAACTATAATAATTTTGCATCAATAGTGGCATACACTATTTGTTTGTTATATGCAGGTAGGAAACAAGCCCTCTAAACAATCTATGATCATCCATAGCCATACCGTCCTGTTACACAAACATTATATAATTTACTTTGTGACATTTCTAAATAAAGTGAGGGGCAGAAAAATATAGTTCCCAGATTCTTTTATAATATTTCATGTTTTCTTGGTCTCTAACGCAGGCAAAACCTCTAGGAAGCGAGTGCAATGATGGGTGTATTTGGGAGACTTGTGAGTTCTAGTCCTGCCTTTCATTCACCCACCCAGGTGGCTGGATGACTTTGGGCCAATTTCTCTCTCAGCCCAACCTATTTCACAGGGTTGTTGTTGTTGGGGGGGAGGAAGAAGTATTAGGTCTGTTTACCACCTTGAATTATTTAGAAAACCAGATTGTTTAGGATGCTGACCTAAAAACCAGGAGACTGTGAGTTCTAGTGTTGCCTTAGGCATGAAAAACCAGTGAGTGACTTTGGGCCAGTCACTTTTTCTGAACCCAACCTTCCACACAGGGTTGTTGTTGTTGTGGAGAAAATAGGAAAAGAAAGGAGTATTAGGTATATTCACTGCCTAGAGATGATAGATAGATAGATAGATAGATAGATAGATAGATAGATAGATAGATAGATAGATAGATAGATAGATAGATAGATAGATGATAGATAGATAGATAGATGATAGATAGATAGATAGATAGATAGATAGATAGATAGATGATAGATAGATAGATAGATAGATAGATAGATAGATAGATAGATGATAGATAGATAGATAGATGATAGATAGATAGATAGATGATAGATAGATAGATAGATAGATAGATAGATAGATAGATAGATAGATAGATAGATAGATGATAGATAGATAGATAGATAGATGATAGATAGATAGATAGATAGATAGATAGATAGATAGATAGATGATAGATAGGTAGACGATAGAGAGAGAGAGAGGTAGGTAGGTAGGTAGGTAGGTAGGTTGGTGATAGATAGATAGATAGATAGATAGATAGATAGATAGATAGATAGATAGATGATAGATAGATAGATGATAGATGGATGGATGGATGGATAGATAGATAGATGATAGATAGATAGATAGATAGATGATAGATAGATAGATAGATAGATAGATGATAGATAGATAGATAGATAGATAGATGATAGATAGATAGATAGATAGATAGATAGATAGATAGATAGATAGATAGATGATAGATAGATAGATAGATAGATAGATAGATAGATAGATAGATGATAGATGATAGATAGATAGATAGATAGATAGATAGATAGATAGATAGATGATAGATGATAGATAGGTAGACGATAGAGAGAGAGAGAGAGAGAGGTAGGTAGGTGATAGATAGATAGATAGATAGATAGATAGATAGATAGATAGATGATAGATAGATAGATGATAGATGGATGGATGGATGGATAGATAGATAGATGATAGATAGATAGATAGATAGATAGATAGATAGATAGATAGATAGATGATAGATAGATAGATGATAGATAGATAGATAGATAGATAGATAGATAGATAGATGATAGATAGATACATAGATAGATAGATAGATGATAGATAGATAGATAGATAGATGATAGATAGATAGATAGATAGATAGATAGATAGATAGATGATAGATAGATAGATATAGATAGATGATAGATGATAGATAGGTAGACGATAGAGAGAGAGAGAGAGGTAGGTAGGTAGGTAGGTGATAGATAGATAGATAGATAGATAGATAGATAGATAGATAGATAGATAGATAGATAGATGATAGATGGATGGATGGATGGATGGATGGATGGATGGATAGATAGATAGATAGATAGATAGATGATAGATAGATAGATAGATGATAGATGATTGATAGGTAGACGATAGAGAGAGAGAGAGGTAGGTAGGTAGGTAGGTGATAGATAGATAGATGATAGATAGATAGATAGATGATAGATAGATAGATAGATAGATAGATAGATAGATAGATAGATAGATAGATAGATAGATAGATGATGGATGGATGGATGGATAGATAGATGATAGATAGATGATAGAGAGGGGGGAGGGAGGGGGAAGGTAAATGATAGATGATAGATAGATAGATGATAGATAGATAGATAGATAGATAGATAGATAGATAGATAGATAGATAGATAGATGATAGAGAGAGAGAGAGGTAGGTAGGTAGGTAGGTGATAGATAGATAGATGATAGATGATGATGATAGATAGATAGATAGATAGATAGAAAGATGAAAGATAGATAGATAGATAGATAGATAGATAGATAGATAGATAGATAGATAGATGATAGATAGATAGATAGATGGATGATAGATAGATAGATGATAGATAGATAGATAGATGATGGATGGATGGATGGATGGATAGATAGATAGATGATAGATAGATATCAATAAAGGTAGGATAAAAATCTAACAGTAAATAAATTAAACATACAGATACATGGAGATACTGGTGGGGCTTTGTCTCATTTGTGTTTTAAACTGGCATGTGCTTGCCAAAAACTCTTCTTAGACCATTCTAAAGTTTGGAACAGTTCAGTAGGATTCCATCAAACAACTAAATTATCTGGAGAGCTGTTTAGATATTAATGTTTTTGTACTCAGGTGCTGCATTTAATTGTGCTCACTGAAAAGAAGCTGTTATTTTAATGGCTGTATTGCAAATGGAGAATACAAATTTGTGCTGCTTGTAGGACCATGTAGGGCTTGTGTGTGTGTGTGTGTGTGTCTGTGTGTGTGAAAGAGAATGCATGTTGTCAGCCATCTTGAAAGCTCTTAGGGGAAAATTGATGTCCATATTTTTAAGAATAAATAATACATAATAAATGAATGCATCAATATATACGAGACCAATCATTTGCACTGGAATTATACATGATTGTAATCAAAAGCAAGAGTGAGGATATCAGAACATCAATATTCTGACTGGGTTCACACGTCCTAATTTGTTTAATCATCTTTGGTTGAATAAGTCACAGCTGGGTTTCTGTCCCACTCCAAGCCATGAATCCTAGGTTACAAATCACTCTGTCTGCTCACACAATATGCTAAGGCAGCATCCAGCAACCCCATTATGGCTCAGTAAGATGAATGCTTCCTGTCTGTAGCTGAAGAAATCAATACCTACCATTCAGAAGCATGTCCAGTTCAGTTTTTTTAATTCATTTCCCAACAGCCAATAACAAGCACCTTAAACCTGAGTGTACATTTTAAGCTGCCATCGTGCTGACAAAACAAATCAACTTTCATTGTGCCAAGCAATGGCGTTTGCCTTCTCAAAGCAGTTCACTTTGTGATGGGAACATAGTGCTTCCTTGAAACATGACTGCATGTCCTGCTCTCACCTTCCACTGTAGAGGAAAAGTTTTCTTCCTTCAGCTGTTTCATGCTTTAGGTCTGCTGTTCACAAGTCCTGATTTCACTGATCAAAGACCTCAGTCACTTGCTTCTGGAATGGCACAACTCACTATGGCCAACCCAATGTGGCCAACTCACTCAGCCAAATCGCTGAAGCCAGCTCCCCACAAAAAACTTGCCACAGGAAATTTGCCACAGACAATTTGCCACCGGACAATTACCGTATTTTTGGAGTATAAGACTCACCTCCCCCCCCCCCAAAAAAAGAGGATGAAAATTTGGGTGTGTCTTATACACCGAATAGCTTCACCCACCAGAGGTCAAAAATGCAAGGCATGGAGGCAGCGATTGTCTATGGCAATCCCTGCAGCCTAGAACAGCTGAATGGGGGTATTCTGGTAGTCTGATCCACCCACCAATCAGCTGTGCTGAATCAGGCTGCAATAAGTGCTAAAGCTGACCTGGACTCATCAGAATTTGCAGCAGCAATCACATTTAGAAAGCACACACAAGTAACTGATTCAGCAGGATTCAAAATAATAATAATATACAATACAATACCAAAAGCAGGTTTTCCAAGGTAGCAGTAAATATACAAGAAAAAAACAAGCAGTTTCACTTTCAGTTCTCAGCTAAACCCCTCTCCTTCCTGTCTCCTTGTTACTCACGCAGGAAATACTGTTTCAGAGTCCAAGTAGCCCACATTGGCTGACTTAGTTGCTATGCCTATTAATTGGCTGACCAAGTCATGAACTCTCACACACTGACAGGAAGTTAGCCAGCTGAATACCATGGATTCTGGTAGGCAGAGGCAGAATTTTTTTTCTTCTCATTTTCCTCCCCAAAAATTAAGGTGTGTCTTATACTCTGCAGCGTCTTATACTCTGAAAAATACGGTAACCACAGGACAATTTAACAATTCAATTTAATTATTTAAAATAATTGTAAAAGTGATTTTAATTTTTGTCATTTACATTTCATTTCGTCTCTCCTTTTGCATCCTTTCTATATTGATTCTATTCCACCATTTTTTTTGATATTAGTGTAAATCTTGTTCTGCGGCGAATTCTCTCATGGCGAGTTGGCCATGGTGAATTGTCATTTTCATTTCAGTAGTGATGTACCCTCATCTCTTTGTTGCTACCATTATTTGCAAGTTGGAAAGATGTTCCTTCAAAATGTATTTACTTATTAAATGTACTTATTTGTTAAATGTATTTATTTACTTATTAAATGTATTTATTTATCTAATAAATGTATTTATTTGTTAATTTTTTTATTTATTAAATTTATATTCCATTGATCTACCCCACTGAGTGACTCTGAGTAGCTTTCAGGACATAAAAATATAAATAGAAAAGTAATTAAATTTTTTTAAATTTATGTGCATTAAAATTTTTAAACTATGTAGAAAGTCAGAACCAAGGAGTCAGATGGGATGGGGATGAAATCTTCAACCATCTCCGGCAGTGAGCACCTCTTTGTGGTCCCAAGCCAACTGGCAAAACTAAGTTTTAATACTTTCTGGAAGGGAGCAGATCTCATCTCTGGTGGTAGAGTGTTTCATAGAGTTGGGGCCACAGTGGAAAAGTCTCTTCTCCTTGACTCCACCTGCTGAAATTCCTTTCCAGATGGGATCCATAGCAGGCCTCTTCCACTGGTGTGAGTGGGGCAGGCTCGTTTCATTAGAATGAGACAGCTCCTCAGATACCCTGAACCAGTGGTGAAATCTAATTTTTTGTGGGTACTGCTTGGTGGTGGTGTCATGTGACTGGGTGGGCGTGGCCAACTTTTTTTCACTTTTTAAAGCATTTTTTCCTGCTGGTTCTGGTGAATAGGCCAGAAAAACGCTTTAAAAAAGGGGGGGGAGCTTCCGATGAACGAGTGGCTCACAGCTGATCCACGCAATCATTGGAAGCTCTTTGTTTCACTTTCAAAAGCATTTTTTCCTGCCTATTCACCCGAACTGGCAGGAAAAAAATGCTTTAAAAAGCGGGGAGGGGGGAGCGTCCAATGATTGCGCAGTTCACAGCTGAGCCGCATGATCCTTGGAAGCTTTTTTTTTTACTACCAGTTCACAGAACCAGGGACAATCGTCCCTACCGGTTCAGCCCCATTGGGAGGATTTCATCCCTGCCTGAACCTAAGCCATATAGGGCTTTAAAGATGACTATCAACAGCTTGAATTGGACCCAGAATCAAATGGCTAATAACTGCACGTCATGTAACAATGGAGTTATATGTGCCTCCCTAGCCCCCCCAATTGTGTGTGCCAATGTATTCTGCACCAACTGTAGCTTCCAAACACTCTTCAAGGGTAGCCCCATGTAAAGCTCATTGCAGTAATCCAACCAAGAGATGACTAGGCGTTGAGTGACTGCACAGGGCCTCTTGACCCAGATACAGGCACAATTGGGGCACCAGACAAAGTTGTGCAAAGGCCCTCCTAGCCATGACTGCCACTTGCTCTTAGAGCAAGAATTGCAAATCCAGGAGAAACCCCAGACAAAGTCTGTCTCGGGCATCCCCAATGGACCTGGCTCCACACTTGGTCTCAGACTGAGAACAGATCTAAGCAATTTTATCCATCAGGGGTTTGACTAATTCCTCTGCAAAGCCCTGTAAGTGATTGTCCAAGCCCTCCTTCCCAAGGTAGGACCAAGTGGCCTTGAACAGGGCCATTGGATGACACTGTAAGTGCATTAAGGCCAGGAAAATAGTGATGCTTCACTGCTCTTAATGGTCACAGTATATTCCTTAACAGCAGCTTTGACTTGTGTCTGGTTGGATTTGTTCTTTTCCTCTAGTTGCCCTCTAGCCTTCTTTTGTCCCTTTTCAGCACCCTTAGCTCCTTGGTAAACCACTGGGAGTTTCAGGAGCAATGAGCCAGGAGCGGGTGCATAGGTGTGAACCTGTCCAGGACCTTAGACACTTTCTGATACCAGGTTGTGACCAAAGTCTTCACAGAGCCGTGTAGCAGAACCTCCCTGGACATCCCACAGCTCCTTCTGGAATCAAAGTTGACCAAGCGTGAACCATTCAAATAGGTCCTGCCTCCCTATAGAGGGGGGGAAGCATTGGAGAATATCACAGCCATCCTAAATTAATAGAGAAGGAAATATTCTCATTCCTCTTTATACTAAATCAATCCCACTAGCCCAGCAAAAAGGAGCAAAACAACATGTGATTCAGATATATAATTTCTCACCTTTAGGTAATATCATGGGACTAGGAAAAAGGGTTCACTTCTTAGAAAATTTCATGGAATTTTAGCTCCTCATGTCACTTAATCAAAATCTGGAAATTAAAGTCCATCCCAGCTTAGATTCTACCGGCTTCAACAAGTATTCAGAATCATCCTCAAGCAGGAGTGAAATCAACCTATTTTCGCTACCGGTTTGCAAATGTGAGCACGCGCGCATGGGCAGAGTATCAAAAATGGGATGTGATGATATCCAAGCAGGTGGGTGGAGTCTGCTACCAAGCATGACTGCAAAGGTAAGTAGAACAGTGAGGAGGGGAATTCGCTGGGCCACGCAATTTAGATTAGCTAGAAATCAGGAAATCTGATGATTCTAGCTAATATAAATCTTGCGTCACAGCTGATCGTCAGAAATACTGGTTCACCTGAACTGATACATTTTTTTACTACTGGTTCAGGAGAACCAGTATCATTTTTACTACCGGTTTGTGTGAACCGGTAGCATGTTTTACTACCGGTTCGGGTGAACCGGTCCGAACTGGTTGTCAGTCCTGCAGCCATATTCCCTTTTGGATCTTTGGCCTCCCACACTTTCTATTATTCTACTATGCCATTTGTATTGTGGGAAAATGGGAGGGGGGATGGTACAGAGTTAGATGTTATGTAGCCAAAACAAAATTCCTTCTAGAAAGCCAAGATCATCCTTTGTCTCTACACCTCTGCACCTGACTGGAACTAGATGGGTGTAACTGCCAGCATGGCAGTGGAAGATTGGACCATGTGATGGACTTGTGGGTGTGGGAGCAAGATCTTGAACTTTCAACTAGGTGGGGAAAACGAGGAAGCTTTCAGATTCGGGTTTTCCCAGATGTGCCCATATGGCTCTCTTAATAAATTGGAACTTTGAGCAATACTTTGCCTTGGACTGATTCAATTTTGGATGCTATTTGGAACCCTGACATTGGTAGCATTTCACCCCTGCCCTCAAGCTAATCTGAGAAACCTTCAGTATAATTTATGTTGGCTTAATCTTTTATATACTATTAGAAAGAATTAGGTGGTACCCAATAAAATAGAAAACATCATTCTAATTTCAAAATGAAGTCACTCTCTTCACACATTTCAAAATATATCACTAAAACTTACAACCCTTGTTAATCACTGATTGTAAAAGACAATTCAGACAATAAAACTAGATTTTTAAAAAATCCAATTTTGAAACTTTAGCATGCATAATCTTCCTTAGGGATTTTTTTAAAGTGGAAACTATGTGAGATGTAGAATTTTTCGTTCATTTATCTGTTTTTGTTACAACAGTGCTATAGGACACTTTTAATAAATAACACAGAGAACCACTTTGATGTAACGGTTAAAGGCTCCAGGCTAGAGACCAGGAGACCAAGAGTTCCAATTCTGCTGTAGGTATGAAAGCAGGGGTCAGCCACTGCTCCTCAGTCCTAGGAAGAATGACAAACTACTTCCAAAAATATTGCCAAGAAACATTTATAATTCCAGTCACCAGGAATTAAAACTGACTTGAAGGCACAAAAGAATGGCATTGAAAGGTAAAAGAGATAGAAGGAAAACAATCTGTTTCCCTTTAAAATAAAATAAAAATCAAACCTGCTCTTAAAGACCAGATTTTGAAAAGCTTAGCAAGATCAAGCCTGGATAAGAGTCCATCAAAAGCAGTAGGTTTGTAAACTAGGCTGGGAAAAAAAAGCAAAGCAAGTAACTTCTGCATTATTGTTGAGAAAATACAATGAAAAGAGTGAAGCTAAACTTGAGGGAGGCTTTCCTACTTCCTGATTGAAAGTGATGGATATTTTTATTTATTTTTTATTTAGTTTGTCAAACATGTGCAAGATAACAGGTATGAGCATGAACATGGACATGAACAAAGGAAATGAGTACAAATAAATGGGAAGAGTAGGACAGGGACGGAAGGCACGCTGGTGCACTTATGAATGACCCCTTTACAGACCTCTTAGGAATGGGGTGAGGTCCATGGTAGACAGTTTGAGGTTGAATCTGTGAGGTTTTGAGGATGTAACAATGGAGTCAGGTAGAGCATTCCAGGCGTTGACCACTCTGTTGCTGAAGTCGTATTTTCTGCAATCGAGTTTGGAGTGGTTTACCTTCAGTTTGTAATTATTGTTTGCCCATGTATTATTGAGGTTGAATCTGAAGTAATCGTTGACAGTCATTGATATCACATTGCATCCCACTATACAGTGGCATTTCAGTACTCGGGTGCTTCAAAACTCGACAAATTGTTACTTGATGCATTTTGTTGTGAAAATGTTGTCCCAGTACCAATGTTCCCTCTAAGGCAGGCATGTCCAAAGTCCGGCCCGCGGGCCATTTGCGGCCCGGGGGGTGGTTTAATATGGCCCTCTAACAGCCCTCCCTGCTCTGTGTAAATGCGGCCCTCCCATGGCCCTCCCTTCTGATTGAGGGCAGCAAGCAGAAGACTGTCTGCCACAGGAGGGAGGGTGGTGAGAGGGCCGCATCGGAAGCCCGATCCTGACGTCACCGCCCTCTGTCGCTCACAATGCGCCGCCCTCAATCAGAAGGGAGGGCCGTGGGAGGGCCGCATTTACTTCTTCTGCTTGAGGGTGGCGCATTGGGAGCGACAGAAAACTGTCTGCCACAGGAGGGAGGGCGCTGAGAGGGCCGCATCGGAAGCCTGATCCTGACATCACCGCCCTCTGTCGCTCACAACGCGCCACCCTCAATCAGAAGGGAGGGCCGTGGGAGGGCCGCATTTACATCTTTTGCTTAAGGTCGGCGCGTTGGGAGCGACAGAAGACTGTCAGCCACAGGAGGGAGGGTGGTGAGAGGGCCGCATTGGAAGCCCGATCCTGACGTCACCGCCCTCTGTTTAAACGGCACTTTCAACATTTTGCAGCTATTGAAAAGGAGATCAGCCTTTTCTCCATTCTCTGTTGACCCCGATGATGCTCCAGATCAGCTGCAGCTTGAGCTCATTGAGCTGCATTGTGACAGTGAGTTACGCAGTTGTCACCAACAGCTCTCTCTTGTGAACCTTTACCGCCAACTGGATAAGGGCAGGTTTCAGGAGATTTGGACATTGGCTAAGAAAATGCTGAGCTTGTTTGGCTCAACATATTTGTGTGAGAAGACATTCTCTGCTATGAACTTTAACAAGAACCGTGTGAGGACAAGACTAAGTGACTCTCATCTGCGTGACATTTTGCGCATCAAAACCACTGGCTTTGTACCAGACTGAGCCTATTTGCTGCACTACAGATCTCAGTTTCACCCTTCACATTAGTGCAGGTAAGTTTTTTTTTTAATTTATTTAAAATACATTGTGAAAACTCAGCTGTCAGTTGATCTTAATGTTATGAAATGAAAAGTATGCCATTTGCAATTAACTTGGCATAAAATAATTCATTTGCATTTAATTGTAATTGTTCAAAGAATGTTCGGAAAAATGTTCGGCCCTCCAGCATGTTCACTTCATCCAATCTGGCCCTCTTTGAAAAAAGTTTGGACACCCCTGCTCTAAGGTGTGCGGCTGCGCGTCCACACACGGAGCAAGAAAAGACTGCGCAGCAGTTTTCAACTGCCGCGCAGTGATTTCTATTGCCACAGGCTCCGGAAGCTGGGGAGGTCCTTTGCAGGCAGCTAGCTGCCTGCAAAGGACTTCCCCGGACTTGCTTTGATGAGCACGGGGCGACTGAGGCTAGTTGTGAAGCCCCAAAGCCCCTGCCGCCACCAGAATAACTGCTGCCACCTCCTCCTCTAACAGCACTGCTGGATTTGCCGCCCGGTGCTGCGGCTGATGTGAAGCCGCCAAAGCTCCAGCCGACATCCCCGTGCGTGGCAGCGGCGCCTCCCCTCCGCTCGGAGCACCTGAGCTCAGCGCCGCATTACCCCTGCCCCCTCCTCCTCCTCCTCCACCGTGCTTTTGAAGAGCCATGAGGCTGCGGGAACCAGTAGGAAGGCAGGGGGGAGCAGGGGAAAAAAAACCTCATGGATCCTCAAAAGCACGGTGGCGGAGGAGGAGAGGGCAGGGGTAACGCGGCGCTGAACTCATATGCAAATGTGGTGGTGCTGTTGGAGGAGGAGGAGGAGGAGGAGGAGGAGGAGGAGGAGGAGGAGGAGGCAGCTGTTATTCTGGTGGTGGCAGGGGCTCGTCGGCATCTTTAGCGGCAGCCCTTCCCCCTGTGAAAAAAACCGAAGATGGAGCAGATCCACGCAGATGACGTCGCTGCAACATGACTGGAGGAGGAATTCTGGGAGTTGAAGTCCACAAGTCTTCAAGCTGTCAGGTTTGAAGACCTCTGTTTTTTTCTAAAGGGTTAGGGGTGCAAGGGTCTTGTAACTTGACAGCTTTTAAGACTTGCACACTTCAAATGCCAGAGTTCCTGAGCCAACATGACTGGAGGAGGAATTCTGGGAGTTGAAGTCCACAAGTCTTGAAGCTGTCAGGTTTGAAGACCTCTGGGGTTTTTTTCCCTAAAGGGTTAGGGGTGCAAGAGTCTTGTAACTTGACAGCTTTAAGACTTGCATGCTTCAATGCCAGAGTTCCTGAGCCAACATGACTGGAGGAGGAATTCTGGGAGTTGAAGTCCACAAGTCTTAAAGCTGTCAGGTTTGAAGACCTCTGCGTTTTTTTCTAAAGGGTTAGTGGTGCAAGGGTCTTGTAACTTGACAGCTTTTAAGACTTGCATGCTTCAAATGCCAGAGTTTCTGAGCCAACATTTTGGTTGCTAAGCAGGAGTGTTGTTAAGTGATACTGATATTATATAGCACTTTTTATTAAGCAGGTACCTTGAAGAAACATAACTTTGAGTTTCAAATAATACTGATTTCGTTGTCTTAGGTGACATCTGTGAAAAAAATTCAGGTGCTCAGGCATGAAAATGTGCCGCTCAAACACTATATTTTTCTGCTCACATTGAAAAAAAATTAGAGGGAACATTGCCCAGTACTTGGCCTTTGTTTAGTACTTGACGCACTGCTATAGGAACAGACAGGAACACACTGTGGGGAACAGACAAGAACTCAACCATGCTGGGTGGGTCACTTCAAAAGGAGAGAGGTGGCCACAAAAGGTGGACAGGAAATTTTTCATAATGGGAAGGTCCCTCACATGGGAAACGGAACAAAGATTGTTGAAACAAAGATTTGCAGGGTAAGTGTTGTGGCCCAGCAGTGGTCAGCTGAGCTGTTGGTGGACTCTGACAGCGATGACCATTATGGCGCTGCTTTGGAGGATGAAGAAGACTCTGGAGGGTGTTTGGAGTTAGAGCAGGGACTAGAGAGGCCTGTTGGCCACCAGGTGGCATCTGAGTCAGGGAGCAGTGAGGAGGAACAGAGGGAGGTTGTCCCTGATATGCGTGTGCGTAGAGCTGAGAAGAGAAGGGAGCAGCTGTGGAGAAGACATCATAGAAGGAAATAGGGACAGCTGGCTACTGTTGTGGCCCCTCCCAAAGAGTTTATAGGTGGAGCAACGGGAGGGGAATCTTTGCAGGAAACAACAGTCCACTTTACTAGCCATTGAGAAAGCATTCCGTAAGTCTAATCTTGGTTTCTTGAAGATAGCGTTCTAGGCTCCTAGTCAAGGGGTGGCTTTATCTCCTTATTTAGTTGTGGCAGACAGCCAAGCCTGTGTCTGCATATTCATTAGAATCACGGGACAGAACAGTAAGTCACATGGTTTGTTTGGGACTCATCTTCTTTAATACTTATCACACCTCCCAGAACTAATTAATACCTAGTACCAAGGTACCATTGTAGTTTTCCAGTAGAGTGGAGGGAGGGGTCACAGAAGGGTTAACACAGCCTGATTGGTCCATTTGACTGAGAGAAAACTTCTTAACCTTCGGCTTCTCCCGTTGGTTCCCAGTTTCCTCTCAGTCGGTCCAATGACTAAGGTTTGGTTCCTAGTAAGAGAGTTTTGGAGTTAGTTTAGTTAGTCAGATTAGTGATCAATATTCCAAATTCAAAATTGCTGTGGTTAGCTGTGCCTTACAGGACAGTTTTTTACTGTCCCCAGAAGGCTGGGAGAGCCCAGCGGGGGGGGGGCTTCTCCATTCCTCCCCTCCCCTGGGCGGATCGCACCGGGCTGATTCCTGGAGTCTCGGGCGTGCCGGGCGATCCTGCTGCTTTTGGATCCTCCCCCCCATCAACTTGGTAAGGAGCCGCAGCGCGCTGGGGCTTTTCGGTGCGAAAGCGGCGGATCGGCTTCCCCTTTAAGCCGCATCTCCTCCCGGGCCGGTTACAGCCCGCGGCAGCGGCGCGGGGCCGTTTTTCTTACATTTGTATTGATTTCCACGTTGCAGTGAGTGCTGGGGAGGATCGAAGTGGCACGCCTTTGCGAGCGGCCGCCCGAAGACGAAGGGAGGCAACAGGCGAGGGCGGCGGCCATTTTTAGGCGCGCCATTGCAAAAGACCGCCTAAAGAAGCCGGCGGCCATCTTGGAACACGTGTCTGGGGCTTGCAGCACGGAGAGGCCGAAAAAGCTTCCTAGTTCGCAGATCTGCAGTGCTAGAGGCCCGGAGCGGGCGTTCCTCACCAGCTGAAGGGCCGTGACTGCCTGCAATTACCCTGGAGCACGTGAGTGGGGCGATGGCGGCGAGATCAGACGCACAGCAGGCCGCGCCTTCCCAGGCGGGCGAAGATAAGGCAGACCCCACTCCCCCAACTAGGCCTCGAGTTTCCAGGCCTTCTGCAGAGGACAGGCCATCCAGAGCTCTGCAAAGAGATGAGCTCAGGCGCTCCAGGGCCATTGAAAAAGTCATTGAAAGGGCAGAGAAAAGGCAGGCCCGGGATCCTAGGCCTAGATCCAGATCTCCTCGACCCGAAGCTTCTTGCCCCTCTCCACCTATGGCCAGGGGGTTTAGTCCTTCCTCTTCTTCTGCTTCCCCATGCAGGTCTGATAGGAGCCAGGAGCGGGGGGGCCCACGCTCTCCTACTGCTTCCCTGGGGGCTAGAGAGGCGGATAGGGAGGACCCATTGGAGGGAACCTCTGCAGGTCCAGTTAGGGGTAGGAGGCCCAGCAGGGCTTATGTGCCACCAGACTATGATTCGGATTGTGACGAGGAAGATCTGGAACACCTTCCTGAGAATCTCAAACGGCTAATCTCTGCAGCCATTTCTAGGGGTATAGCCCAAAGAGACAGGCCTTACCATCACAGTAGGGTTACTCCTTTTAGTAGGTCCAGATCTAGGGCCTCTTCTCCCTCACTCATGAGTGAGGTCTCCTCTAGGGGGGAGGCACGTAAGGATGATTGGGGGTTCTCTGAGGAGGAGGATGCGGCTCCAGAGCCGCCCCCTTCTTCCAACCTCTTCCTCCAGGCCATGTTCAAACCCTTACTTAAGAAAGCTAGGAGGACCACCAAGGTGGGTACTGGGGATCCGGATATGGCCATGTTCTCAGCTACGGCCACCAATAAGGAGGAGATCCCTGCACCTCCTCTATTTTTGGAGGTAGCTACTAGCCAGTGGACCCGCCCTTCCAACTTCTCCCCTCCAGGCAGCAACGACCGTCGCGCCTATAACATGGAAAAGTCATTTGTGCAAGCTGTCCAGCTTCCGGTTATAGACCAGCCCATTGCAGCCCTAGTCTCCTCTTCCCCGGTGGTCTCAGGGGATGCGGCAGACAAGCTTAAGCCAGAGGATAAGAGGGCAGAGCTCATCTTGCGGAAAAATTATAAGGCTTCAGCATGGGCGGTGCGGGCGGCGGCTGCTGCCTCGTACTTCAACCGCATGACGGTGATGTGGCTCCGCCAACTCCAGGATCGTATTCCGATCCAGGATGAGCGCGTACATCAAGACTTGACTAAAATTATGGCAGCGTGTCAATATTCGGCTGATGCGACCCTAGACGCTGTTAGGTTTGGTTCAAGCGCCTTGGCCACCTCTGTGGCCTCCCGCCGGCTCCTGTGGCTCAGGAACTGGCAGATTGACTATAAGGCCAAATGGGATCTAGTAGCTGCCCCTTTTACAGGTACCAATTTGTTCGGGTCTTCCTTAGAGCCGATTTTGGTGGAGAACAAAGATAAGAAAAAGGTCATGCCTACATCCACCAAGAAAGCTGAGCCCCGTAGTCACCCCTATCGCAGGACCTCGTTCAAATCCTATGACAGGGATCAGGAACAGCGCTACCAACCGTACAGGCAGGACAGGCAGTTCAATAGGCAGAACTATCAGGATCGTTCCAGGTATCAGCCGCAGTCCAAGCGGCCCTTTTGAGGGGGGGGGGCGGCCGTCCCTTCCGCAGGGGGAAATGACTCGAACCCGAGTCATTCCATTGGAGGACGCCTGGCACTGTACGCGGACAAGTGGGATCAGATCGCCTCAGACGGTTGGGTCCGGGCGACAGTTCGCCACGGCCTAAGGTTATAGTTCATCTCCAAGCCCCCGAGGTTTTTCAAGGTTTTTCCCCCGGCTCGAGACCCGGAACGCCGTCGTCTCATGGACCTCGCCGTCTCCCATCTCCTGGACATCAGGGCGGTGGAGGTCGTTCCGGAGCCGGAGAGGGGACAGGGCTACTACTCAAACCTGTTCGTAGTCCCAAAATCCTCAGGGGGTTGGAGGGCAATCCTCGACCTGAAGCGCCTGAACCGTTACCTAGTCTACAGGCAGTTCAAGATGGCATTCCTGAAATCAATCCTACAGGGCATTCAGAAAGGGGATTACATGGCCTCAGTGGATTTGACGGAGGCCTACCTCCACATCCCCATTCTTCGGTCTCACCGCCGCTACCTCAGGTTTTCTCACCAGGGCAGACATTACCAGTACCGGGCCCTCCCATTTGGTCTGGCCTCAGCTCCGCGGACGTTCACCAAGGTTCTGGCAGCACTGGCGGCTTACCTACGTTCTATCCCGGTGAGACTTCAGTGCTACCTGGACGACGTCCTAGTCCAGGCAGAGTCCCTTCCCAGAGCCACGTCGGATCTTTGGCTGACGATCCGTTAGCTCCAGTTGTTGGGGTTCTCCGTGAACTTCCCCAAGAGCCACCTGTCCCCATCCAGACAGATTCTCCACTTAGGGACAGTGATAAACTCTGAGTCAGGGAGGGTTCGCCTATCTCCAGACCGTCTGACCAGCCTACGCCAACTGGTCTCTTCCGTAAGAAGAAAAAGGTCTGTTTCCATCCTGACCTTGTCTCAACTCCTGGGGAAGATGGTCTCTTGTATAGGGATAGTGCCCTGGGCCCGGCTCCACCTGCGGCCACTTCAGTGGGCTTTGATTCCGGCCCAGAAAAGGATGATGAGCAACTCCTTGTGTCCTGTTCGTCTGCCAGAGGTGAAGCTCTCTCTCCGGTGGTGGATGTCCCCAGCTCTGCGACAAGGGGCGTCATTTTGGGAACCGGAGAGGGTAACCGTGATGATGGACGCGAGCCTCTTCGCCTGGGGGGCCGTGATGGACAACAACATGGCCCAGGGACGATGGTCGGCCTCAGATCTCTACCACAACATCAATTGGCTGGAGCTGAAGGCCGCGAGACTTGCCCTTCGGACCTTTCGTCAACACCTGCAGGGGCGCCACATCCTCCTGCTCATGGACAATGTAGCGACAAAGGCCCATGTCAACCGCCAAGGGGGCACCCACTCCCACGCCCTATGGCGGGAAGCGCAGACGTTGGGCTTGTGGGCAGAGAGACACTTAGCATCGATTGTGGCAGAACACATCTCTGGGGTGTCGAACCACCAGGCGGATTGGCTGAGTCGCACAACCCTGGACAACGGCAAGTGGCAACTGGGCCCAGAGTTGTTTCGGAAGATCTGCAGCAGATTCGGCACGCCACTTGTGGACCTGTTCGCCTCCCCCGACAACGCCCAGCTGCCGAGGTTCTTTACCCGGTTCGAGACTCCGTCAGCAGAGGGAGCGGACACCCTCCGGAGCCAGTGGCCCCCAGGCCTTCTTTATGCCTTTCCTCCCCTTCCCCTCATTCCCCGAACAATAAGGAAGGTAGTTACGGAGAGGGCTCTCATTATCCTGTTAGCCCCGTACTGGCCGAGGAGACCCTGGTTCGCGGACCTGGTCCAGCTGTCGGTAGCAGACCCCTGGAGAATTCCCCCAGGGGAGGTCGTTCTGGGTCAGGGAGCCTTACATCACCCAGAGCTGCAGTGGCTTCATCTGACCGCTTGGCTCTTGAATGAGGGATCTTGAGGGGGAGGAGACTGTTGTCGGGAGTTATAGCCACCTTAGAGGCGTCTAGGAGGCCTTCCACGGTTAGGATTTACAATGCCACCTGGAAAGCATTTGCGAAGTGGTGTGTCCCTTTGGGGTTGGATCCCTCTAGGGCTACTGTCCCGGATGTGTTGGAGTTCCTACAAAAGGGGTTAGAGGACGGTTTGTCTCATTATACTCTCCGGCGACAGGTGGCGGCCTTAGCCACCATATTGGGGGGGGAGGGGTCACCTACCCTTTCCTGCTCTTCCTTGATAAAGCGTTTTCTTAAGGGGGCGGCTAACATCCGGCCGCCCCCAGTGCATAGATTTCCGACCTGGGATCTTACCCTGGTCCTCAAGGCTCTGATGGGTTCCCCGTTCGAGCCGCTTAGGACAGTGCACATGCGCCTTCTCACTCTCAAGGTGGTGTTTTTAGTGGCCATTACATCGGCCAGGCGCATTTCGGAGTTGGTGACCTGTGTATAATCCACCAAGACAGGGTTGTCCTGCGTTTGGATCCTTCGTTCATTCCGAAGGTGAATTCGCATTTTCACAGGGCCCAGGAAGTCGTGCTCCCGAATTTTTGTCCCAATCCATCCAGGGAGCAGGAGTTAGTGTGGCACAGGCTGGATGTTCGCCGCGCCGTTCGCATCTACCTGAAGCGGACGGAGGGCATTAGGAGGACCGAGGCGTTGTTCGTCTCCTTTCAACCGGGCTCGTTGGGACGCAGGGTGTCTTCTTCCACTATAGGGAGATGGATTAGGTTGGCCATAGTTGAGGCTTACGGTGCATCGGGGAAGGCTCCCCCATCGGGGATCACTGCCCACTCCACCCGCAGTGCTGCTACCACTGCGGCCTGGGCTACCAGGGCGCCCTTCGAGGATATTTGCAGGGCGGCTACATGGGCCTCTCCTACGCCTTTCATTAGGCACTACCGCTTGGATGCTTATGCCTCTGCTGAAGCGTCCTTTGGGTGGAGGGTCCTCCAGAGGGTGGTGGCCGATCCTTCACCTGGGACCCAGTCTGCCCTCCCGGGGACGTAGCATGGGTATGTCCCTTCTGTGACCCCTCCCTCCACTCTACTGGAAAAAGAATGTTGGTCTTACCTGAACGTTTTTTTCTGTTGAGTGGAGGGAGGGGTCACGTTCCCGCCCTAGTTAGCTAGACAGGGTCCGGGAGGTGTAGGATCGGGAGGCCCCGGGGGGGCTTGTCCTTGTTCTTTCAATTTTGCAGATGCAGACCGTGACATCGCGGAAACTGGGAACCAACGGGAGAAGCCGAAGGTTAAGAAGTTTTCTCTCAGTCAAATGGACCAATCAGGCTGTGTTAACCCTTCTGTGACCCCTCCCTCCACTCAACAGAAAAAAAACATTCAGGTAAGACCAACGTTCTACTCCTTCTGTATTAGTGATGCTGGTGATTGGATAGTATCTTTAAATGAAAATCTCTACTGTACTAATTGTTTCCTCCAAAGTATGAAATCTTTACTAGCTACATAGATGGTGCTAAAGTACACTTTTAAAAAAACCTGGTTTAACTTAACATGTCTTATATTCCCAAGAATTATGATTTGCAAACCAAGGTTGGTGACAAGAACCAACAACTGTACATTCAAAATGTAAGCTTCTTAAATGGACAAATTATTATGAGATTTCTTGTAAGAACATTGACATGTTGAGAGTGGTATTGAATTCATGATGAAGTTAGCTGTTTTCAAATGTTGGGGAAAACGTCTTTAACTTTGTGGTTCCATGGATGTTATTAAGGACATCTTTGTATGCATTGGCACCATGGGTGCTGTATTATCAACAACTGATTCCTGGTGTCATGAAATATATTGGACCTCTAAATCTTTTGGAAAACTCTCTTTTTATGCTGGTATGTGAACCAGGTGTCAGACCTGCAAGCCATCTTTTCTTTTTAGGCTTCAGGCCTGCCACACTTTCTACTGTGGGAAAATGATAGGGGGTATCATACGAAGTTGGGTGATGTGTAGCCATAATAACATTCTTCTTAGAAAGTCAAGGTTGCTTTTGTCTCTGCACCTGGCTGGATGTGGATGGGAGGAATCTGTCTTCGTGGCAGTGAAACATTGGACCGTGTGAGGGACTTGTGGGTGTTGGGGCAGGATCTTGAACTTTCAACTAGGTGGGAAAACCTGGAAGCTTTCAGATTTGGGCTGTCCATTTGTATGCATTTCCTTTTAATCTTAGTACAACTCCCAGTGACTGCTTTTTAGCAGAAGTAGAAAAAAAGTAGCAACCTGGATAGCTAAGGTAAGAGCAACAGATTGTGCATGACAGTAGATGACAAAATAGAATTGAAATCAGAACCGGTATGAAGCATTTTGTAACATATTATTGTGACATTGTATAGTACATGTTAAGTGTCATTGTCTGAAGACAAGGAGCACTCCATAAGTACTAATAATTATAATCACCACTGTTTCATCTTTGGTACTGTAATTTTTTCTGGTGTTACAGAATGTGTTATGTTTTCTGAGAACATTCTTGCTGCTTGTATAAATAGTCCAATCCTCCCATGAAAGGGAATTGATAAAAAATTTAACATAATCACCACAGAGAGCTTCTAAAGATCCACCAATACAATGGAAGTTAAGACACAATTCTTTTTATTTATTGATGTTGGCATCAAAACCTAGTCCTTCCATTTTTTTTCTTGTAGTATATATCCATGTATGATGCTTGAAAGTGTTTTTTTTAAAGGTTTAAAAAAAATGAAGATACTGATTAATTGCCTTAGTAATTGAGTATCAGTATCTCTTCCTGGAAATACTAACGCAGAAATGCATTGTATATAACCATAGGAATAATGGATACTATTATGACATACAATGCTATGTATGTATGTAAAAAAAGATCACACTGTTAGTTTTCTTTAACTGCAATTCCCCCAAAAAATGTATGTTTATATTTGAATGAGACGGTACCTGGAAAATGCATTGTACGTCACAGGGAAATGGAAATGTATATATAATAAGGAAAAGAGAAAGATGGAAGGGAAGGGAAATGGAGAGATGAAGGGAGAGAGGGAAGTGGAATAGAGTGGTCTGGGGCAGAGGAGAGGAGGAGAGGAAAAAAACAAAAAAAAAACTACACATACACAAAGAAATGCATTGTGACTCCAGTTTACTTTTGTTAGTCAAAATACTAATAAAGAGGCTAAAGATATTACATGTATTTCTCTGTGTGTGTGTGTGTGTGTTTGGAAGTAAATTTAGGTTATGTCAGAGGCAAGAAATCAGGAGCCAGGGTTAAGTCCAAAATGAATACAAGCTTGCAGGATCCAATCTGGGTCATTCACCCTTCTGAGCTTTTGAGTGTTTTGTCTTCTGAGCTTTTGGACTCGTGCTGGAGTCCATCTTCAGAAGATGGGCTCCAGCATATTGTATTTTTCAGAGTATAAGACGCACCGGAGTATAAGATACAGCAAGGTTTTGAAGAGGAATTTTTAAAAAAAAGGTTTTTGTACTCTGAAAACCTCCCAAAAACGCCCCGTTTATTTTTTTCAAAAAAAGAGGGCATGAATAGCCCTTAGGAGGCTTGTGGAGTGCTCCAGAGGGGGGGAAATGAACAAAAAATGGGCATGGATAGCCTTTAGGAAGCTTATAGGGTGCTGCTGGGGGATGGGAGAGGCAAAAAGCGGGCAGTGTTTTGCTCATTTCTGCCCTTCCTGGCCCCCAGGAGCTCTCTGAAAGCCTTCTAAAAGCCATGCACGGCCATTTTAGTGAAGGGGACGGAGTTTCAGGAGGCAGAAAATGCTGTATTCAGTGTATAAGACACACCCAGATTTTCAGCCTCTTTTTTGAGGGAATAAAGGTGTGTCTTATACTCCAAAAAATACAGTAAGTCCAAAAGCTCAGAAGACAAAACCTCTGGTCCTGGTGACTGACCCAGATTGGATCCTGCAACATTACCCTGGGACAGATATATTTGCCTTCATTGGTAAATGTAAGTTGATTTCATGCTACCTCTAAACAAGAATCTAAAGTACTAATGGTCAAGGCAAATTGGCAGTAGACAAGTCAAGAGACTTTGAGGATGGCTGGACATAGTGTTGTGACCTGCCAGAGGCCAGAAGAGCTGGCAGCAGGTTCATACAGTGAGGAGGTTGGGGAGGAACATGGGCCAGTCCTGGAATCTGGGGAAGGGTCTGATGTGGGCTCTGTGTGTCAGAGGCAGAGAGGGGGCCAGAGCTGTATGCCAATTATCAGCCTTCAGATAGTCATTACCTTCAGAGTCAGACATCAGTGAGGCAGATGAACAGCTGGAGCCTGTTCCCAGTGTGTGCATGCGCAGAGTTACCAGATGAAGGGAACAGCTAAAGAACAGGGGTCGACTTGGGAGTAAGGTCACAGGTGGACGATGAACGGCCCCTCCTAGAGGAAATAAAAGAGAAGCAAAAGGGGAGTGGAGTTTGCAGGAGACAATTAGTTCATTTAATTGGTTCATGACTCTCTAAGAATCTTTGCCAAGTTTTGCAGATATTGGCCTGGCAGCTCTCCAAGCCAGATAAGGTCTGTGACTGTAAATCCTCCCTTGAAAGACTTTGCTGGATGTGAATGAGCAGAATTCACAGTAAATTAATAAAAGGGTTTTTTGTCCGGACAAGGAGTTTTCTCCATGCTCTTGAGCAGCCTAGGTCAGAACACTTAGATCTAGTGGTGAAATTCAATTTTTTTTACTACCGGTTCCCTGGGCGTGGCTTGGTGGGTGTGGCTTGGTGGGCATAGCAGGGGAAGGATACTGCAAAATCTCCATTCCCACCCCACTCTGGGGCCAGCCAGAGGTGGAATTTTCCGGTTCTCCGAACTACTCAAAATTTCCACTATCAGTTCTCCGGAACCTGTCAGAACCTGCTGGACTTCACCCCTGCTTAGATTTCTTGTGGGTGTGAAAGGATTCAAGACTGATGACTTGCTTGACCCCTCCCTTGAGCTCAGCCTGGCCATCTCCTACAAGTTCTGGTTTTAATTCATTGTGAAATTAATTTTGAAATCAATCTAATTTTCCTGTGGTCAGGGACTGCATTGGATTTCCTCCCCTGGGAATAGAGTAATTGGGAAAAATCAAGACGTGAACCGCTATTACGGTCCTGCTAACTCGCTTGCCTTCTAATCCACAATGGATTTATTCCCAATTGGAACCCATGTGTGGTGCAGGTCTATGTGATATGTACGGGGGAAAGTCTTGCCTGGTTATCTGGGAACAGTTCAACCCTATTGAACCTGGTGAAGTTTGTTTTATGTTTACAGCAGACTCAGTGAAAGAGGCTTGAGTGAGAATAAGTGAATAGCCAAAGTCCAAAGCAGAGCAATCCTATTAATCTTATTGGAGGCTTCTCACATTGGCATTTCTGATAGGATCAGAGGCCTATTAGGTTCCTGCCTGCAAAGCCAAAAAGAGCAAGGGGAAAGCTAGCATCTATACTCCTTTCACTGCTTTCAATGAAAACCTTTAAAAAAAAAAAGAGGCATGCATAGAAAGAGAAGCATAAATGCCAACTCTCTCATTGTTCTTGTTTGCTGTGCAGGAGCCTAAAAAAAAGAATAAATAAGCTTCCATGGGATTCCAAACAAGGTTATGTATGTCACTGCTGAAGATCAATGGTTTGATGAGATGTTGATATTTCAATGTAAAATCTAACCAGTCCAGGCAATTGGTGGGTTTCTTTACTTATGGGTTTCCCCCACCCCCACCCCCAGTGAGTATTGACAATTTCACAGGTGTCTGTCAACTTTACTTGGCAGAGGACCTTCAGGCTTTTGGATAATCACATTTGCTTGGAATAGTCAACATTTTTGTGCACACAAGGCTGAGCTCAGCTGTCCTCTAAGGACTTACCTTGTCCGTGGAATATCCTACTTACCAATCAAAATGACCCAAGGGTACCAGTGTTCAGCTATTTGAAAGATAATATAATTGTCAGCCTCATTGTCCGCCATGTCCGAGGCTGCTACATGGGTATGCTGGGTTCCTACCATTGTCCGGCTAATCTTCGTTGCCCCTGCTGGAGCCCCTGGACTGCTGGAGCCTCACCGGAGCCACGCCTGTCTCTCCGTTCGGCTTGGCATTGGAGCTTAGCCAAACAGATGAGGCAACGGCTGCTATTACCAGCAAGCCAGGAAGCATGACTCAACGTAATCAAGGCTTGCAAAGGTTGCGATTATCAGTGACGTTCCCTGGGGGCATGTTAAACTGTCGAAATGAACTTTAATGGATGGAGGAAGAGGGAGGGGGTTGCTTGGGAAGTCTTTGATTATATGCATTCCAATAGGACACTGGTGATGGGTTCAAGGGGAGGGAATGTGGAAATGTGGGAGGGATTGGCCACTAGATGCTGATGAGGCTCAAGAGGTTGGCTTATAAGGTGGAAGGGAGCACGGAGCAGCAGATCCAACAATTATTCTATTTTTGCAAGAATTTGGTGGTCAGTTAATACCGGTGTGATAAACAAGCATTTAAACCAGGATTTGTGTTTTGTTTTGTTATTGTTTGAACAGAACCTTGACAGCAATAGCACTTAGACTTACATACCTCTTCACAGTGCCAAAGCTGGCTGAGGAATTCAGGGAGTTGAAGTCCACAAGTCTTAAAGTTGCTGAGGTTGAAGACCCCTGCTCCAGATGATGTTAGGTGTCAATATCCTTTGACTTCTATCCAAAAGGGGAATTATTTATTAATGAAGTTATTGTCTGCAGAAATATGGATTCCCTTTTTTTGCTGGAAAAAAAAGCCCAAATATTTTCAGTGAGCATCCAAAAGGCCATACTTTCTGTTATGGCTTATTTGCTCAGGCACCGCAATGCAAGAACATTCATCAAGTCTACAAATTGCCCTCGAATCTTTCTGAAGTGATTTGAAGGGATCTGATTCTATTCAACTCAGGGGTGGGTTCCTGCCAGTTCTAACCTCTTCTATAGAAGAGGTTCCACAAATCTACAGTGCCGTTTAGAACCGGTTCCAGCTTCCTCCCCCCGTCCATCTGCACATCATCAAGATGAAGAGCGAGAGGAGGAAATCTGGGAGTTGAAGTCCACAAGTCTTAAAGCTGTCAAGTTTGAACACCCCTGGAGGTTTTTTCCTAAAGGGTCAGGGGTGCAAGGGTCTTGTAACTTGACAGCTTTAAGACTTGCGTGCTTCAAATGCCAGAGTTTCTGAGCCAACATTTTGGTTGCTAAGCAAGAGTGTTGTTAAGTGAGTTTCACTACATTTTACAAGTTGGCCATGCCCACCCGGTCACATGGCTGGCAAGCCACTCCCACCCAGTCACATGGCCAGCAAGCCACTCCCACCCGGTCACATGGCCAGCAAGCCACTCCCACAAAGCAGGCCACACTTACAGAAGAGATTCTAAAAAAATTTGAAACCCACCACTGATTCAACTCCTCCAATCTGATTCAGAAGTTAAGTCTGATTGAATTTCTTTTGAATCAAGTCATCATCCTAAGGCTCGTTACACAGCCCTCATGGATACTTCTAAGGAAAGAGATAAGGAGGAATCCTGCTGGCTGAGAACACAACTTCACCTTGCTTTTTAATTTTTTCCCCTACAGTCACTCACTTTGTATAGCTTTCAAATGCCTTGAAGGGATCATAAAACCTTGCCCTTCTCTCATCATTGCACCACTTAGAAAATGGGAAGGTGCAAATGTCCATAACCCTGAAACACTTTGAACAGTACGGGGAACCAAAGGGGCTTGAAAAATGAAAGGTTTGTTAACTGAAACATAAAGATGTCATTGTCAACTTTCTCAAAATATACACATTTGTAGTAAATGTCATATAAACTTGCAGCTAAGTGATGGATCACAGCTACTGTGTTTCCCAAGTACTCCCCAGATAGAAGTCGTAACGCCTTTGTAAATGTTGCCTTTCATCCTCTGACTATGAAATCATTAGCATTGTGATTCCATTCTAGTCTGTTAAGAGTTTTCTACTTTTATGCTGGTCCAGTCCACCAGCTGCTCTGTAATTAGATGCACGTACCATGCAGAGGTGGGATTCAGCAGGTTCTGACCAGTTCTGGAGAACCGGTAGCAGAAATTTTGAGTAGTTGAGAGAACTGGTAAATACCACCTCTGACTGCCCCCACCCCCATCAATTCTCTGCCTCCCGAGTCCTAGCTGATGGGGAGGAAATGGGGATTTTGCAGTAACCTTCCCCTGGAGTGGGGTGGGAATGGAGATTTTACAGTATCCTTGCCCTGCTACGCTCACCAAGCCATGCCCACCAAGTCACACCACGTCCACCAAGCCACAAAACCGGTAGTAAAAAAATTTGAATCCCACCACTGATACTATGGTCCTGACATGGTAAAGTCACAAGAGGGAAGATATGAAGATGCAGTTGGATATAAAGATGCAGTTGAATATGATAGAGGAAGGGATAATCTGTGCTTGGGTGTCATCTTGCATCTTCCTACTTTCTTATAGTTCCACATAGACATGTCAATAACCAGTCACAAGTGAGAATGTTGATTCACAGCAGTGCCAACGCAGTTCAAAAGATGATCTTTAAAAAGGATGCCACTTGGCCTACATTACGGAGACTTGAGCTGAAAGGAGGCCCAAGGTCTTAAAGTTGTTGGAGAAACGCTGGTCTCCTATACCTTATTCCCAAATAAAGTACAAATAAAGTACAAAATTTATATGTTGTCGGGATATTGTTACAGTTTATTAACCATGGCAAAGTTCAGCAGAGTTTACATTTAATACATTTTCAATAATACACAACTGGAATTTATATGCCACCCAAAATCTCAAGGAATTGGGCTGAATCATCATCATCATCATCATCACCATCATCATCTCAGCTGCTGTAAAAAAATCGCACAGACTGATTATAAATTGCGGCACAATTCAGTAGCACAAATGATCCACTGGAATTTGTGCAAAAATTATAATATTAAAACAACAACAAACTGGTGGGAACATAAGCCTGAAAAAGTCACCGAAAATCAGATGGAACATAAATGTGCGCAGCGTGCACATGCGTTCTTACCTCCTGTGATGTTCCACGACGCCTCCACGATGCTCCAGCTGCTCAGCAGGGAATTGCTCAGGTGCTGTACGCTGAATGCGTGTGTGCAGATGGCCCGTTTCCTTCAAATACAGGTAAAGAACAAGGGTGGGTGGGTGGGCCCCCCGCAGCACCCTACCGGAACGGTACCCGGTGCTCCTGACAGACACGGGTATTGCCATACCAGGGCATACCGCCTGCAACCCACCACTGTATTGTACATTTATTCACCTGTTATTATCTATATAAAGAAGTTAATGAATCCAGCTGAATCAGTTATCTGTGGGTACTTTCTGGATTTGATTTTTCTGCAACAAATTCTGACAGTTCCTTTTTGAAAGATTCATCCTACTTTGACCAGATGCACATTTCTTACAAGAGCCTGTATAGAAACTAGTCTTCAAGGTAGGTGTCTAGAGTGGAAAAGATAGGAGAATAGAAAAGTGGGATTAACCAGGTGCATCCAGACATATTTGACCCCCTTAAAATTAATCAGATTTATGGCAGTGTTTGACAGCTGCTCCTCCTTTGTTCCCTCTTCCTATGTGACCAGTAGGTATTTCACACTTCTTTCCATGTCAGGTACAAATGTACAAATGTATCTTGGAAAACTGAGCATTTTGTTCAGGTTTATTTTTTTAAAAAAGATTTTTGCAAATGTTGCAAATTTATCCCACACACATAGGGAATATGGAAGCATTCTTAATTGAAACCACTGGAAAGCTACATGAAATTATTAAATACAATTTGGATAGGGTTTTGTTACTGAAGGAGGAGGTATGCTGTACATCCAATTGGTACCCTTCTCTGAATGCTGAGATTTCAGTAGTTATGACGAACATCATTTTTAAAATTACAGCCTTACCTGTCAGGTGCAAAAGAACAGGTGCACATGTGGAATCCACTTAAACTGATGTATTATTACTCATACCTATGCACAGAAATATTCTCAACCAACAGCACCTGCTAGGAGTAGGTAAGGGTCAGTAGAATTCAGGAGGGTTGGACACAGTTCTCTAGTCGTTACATAGAGATTCTAGGCTAAACCCTCTTTTAACTCTGCCACTTCTTTCCCTACATTACCTGGAGAAAGCAGAATTTGTTTCAGTCATCCATGCTTCAGTAACCTCCAAAAATGCAGTCCGTACGCAGCTACCATTCAGGACAGCTTAGAAGCTTATTTGATCAAAAATGAAGCAACAGTACTTTTTCTGGCAATCACAGAGCAAAGCAGGCAGCATCCATTGTGTATATGTTATGTTGGCTTCTTATTCTAGCTAAATTCGAGTTGTTGCTTTGAGAGTTTAATTAAATGTTGGCATCTGACAACCTCATACTTTTATGAGGTGAGTTCTCAAGAATACTATGAATCAATTGCAGATCAGCCTTGGGCAGAATGCAAAGTGTTCCAGCTATAAAATCCTTAAATCTATTGCTGGAACAATTTCTGAAGAAAGTTACCAGTTCCTGGTTCTTTTCTGGATTCCTTAAAGCAGCAGTCCTTACTGGCTCTGTGAATGAGCAGTAACGGCAGCAGCGGTGGCGGAGGGAAGGGGATGGTTTCACACATACATGCCACTTGCACAAATAAAGCTTTGCACTCTTTCATACTCACCTTTTGCTTCCATGGCCTGGTTCCCAATGGCCTGAGGACCAGTAGCAGTCCACTGACTAAAGGTTGGGGACCCCTGACTTAAACTATTCCAGAATTCCTTGTTTCTGAGCAGTGGTTATTTTTTAAAAAAAATACATTTATATTCCATCTTGTCTCTAGAATTCAATGTCCATAAGAGCCATGGTGGCACAGTGGTTAGAGTGCAGTACTGCAGGCTACTTCAGCTGACTGCTAGCTGCAGTTCAGCAGTTCAAATCTCACAGGCTCAAGGTTGACTCAGCCTTCCATCCTTCCGAGGTGGGTAAAATGACCCATTGTTGAGGGCCGGGATGGCGAACCTATGGCACGCGTGCCACAGGTGGCACACAGAGCCATTTGTCAGGGCACGCGAGGATTTGCCCTGTCAGCTGAGTTCAGCCTTTTTAAAAGCCATTTTTCACCCTCCCCAAGCTCCAGAGGTTTTATAGGAGCCTGGGGAGGGCAAAAACAGCCTCCCCCCCCCAGAGGCCCTCCGGAGGCTTCAGGAGCTTCCCTGAAGCCTGCGGAGCGCAAAAAAACGGACCTATGGGCAAACAGGAAGTTCAGGAATGGACTTCTGGTTTGCTTGTAGGGTCATTTTTAGTCCTCTGGAGTCTTCAGGGAAGCCTCCTGAAGGTCCCTGAAGGCTCCGGATGGCCTCCGGGGAGCGGGGAGGCTTTTTTCACCCTCCCCAGGCTCCTATAAAGCCTCTGGATCCTGGGGAAGGCGAAAAAAGCATGCAAAAAGGGGGGGGTGCCTGTCATGCACACATGCACATTGGGGGGGGGGTCACACATTGCATTATGGGTGCAGCACATCCGTGCACGACCCTTCTGCGCTCCCCCCACTTATGGCACGCAAGCCAAAAAAGGTTCACCCTCGCTGGTTGGGGGCAATAGGCTGACTCTGTAACCTGTCTAGAGAGGCTGTAAAGCACTGTGAAGCAGTATATAAAGTCTAAGTGCTAAGTGCTATATGACTGCAAGTTCCTGCTTTTTGATCTCAGTTTTGGCTTAATTTTACCTCTACCCTAGCAGCCTTTTAGATAAATGGGTCTTATTTCTAAGTACAGGCACATATCCTTGCAGTAAAATGCATTAGAGGGATTTTGCTGGCAACATTCCTAGTAAGGCACTACCCTAGCCACAGGACTAAGGAATGGGAAAGCAATGGAATTGGAAACACATGGTATTGTTTACAGCACCCTTCGCAAAATCACATACACAGAGGACATCTTTTACAAAAGAGCAAATTGTTTTATGAAAATGAAGCCCCCTGCCTGGTTCAACTCAACGCTATCATCATTAATACAATGCCAAAGCTTTCAATAAGCTGACAGTGCGTATGGTTTCTATTTATACGCCAACCTAATTCCATAAACTACTGCAAGCTGCTCCATTGGCAAACGGTCACAATAATTATCTGTTTGAAAGCCTCTATCTCAGAGTGAGTATTTCAAGAACAATATAATCCTTGATGTATGATAAACACATACTCTTCTTGCTCTCTGGTGTTCAGGGCCTAGAGGCCATTGAAAGTAGAGTAAGCTCTGTATTGGGGCAAAATGTAACATTCTGAGCTAAGATAAACCAGGTTTCACCCCAAGAAATGTCTACTTCTGCAGTAGAGGTATTTGAATAGCCATTATTCAAATGTGAGTCCCTTTGCTTGCTTGGGATCACATATTGTATTCTATGAAGGGCAGAAGCTAGAGCCGCCCAGAGGGATTATGGAGTTTGGAGTTGTGAGCCACGGCGGCACAGTGGTTAGAATGCAGTATTACAGGATACTTCTACTGACTGCTGGCTGCCTACAATTTGGCAGTTCGAATCTCACCAGGCTCAAGATTGACTCAGCCTTCCAGCCTTCTGAGGTGGGTAAAATGAGGACCTACATTGTTGGGGGGAAATATGCTGACTCTGTAAACTGCTTAGAGAGGGCTGTAAAAACACTGTGAAGCCATACATAAGGCCTATTGCTATTGACGTTAATGGATCCCTACAAGAACTCATGCCAGTGAGTCCAATGGCCTGGTCATTTATGATAATGCACAGGTGCTTAGGCTGTGCAGTTTGCAACTAACTTAGTTGCAAACTAAGGGAGGAACTTTAAAAAGGAAGGGGAAAAAACTGGGTTTTTAAAGTTCAACTAGATTGCACCATTATTTCATTTTATAGTTTTGCACACCAGTCATTTGCACTTCTCAATGCATCTTAAAATGCAGCCAAAGGTGATCTTGTTTATTAGCAAATCCACATGGATATCCTGGGTCCTTTCTGACTTGCACCTTACCATGACACATATATGCCATGGCAACTTCCAATCATAAGTTATCTTTTCCTCAACCCATGCTGAAATAGCTTTAAATTATCTCAGGCTACTGTGGCAGTAGAGTTTTCCCCTCTAAGCAGCCAACAAACTATTTGTTTTGCATTGGATACCATCTAATAATTTTGCACTGTCCATTTTATTGCTGTCACAGACAAGTGTCTCCTGGGGAGTGGACCAATTTGTTCAATATATTGGATTCTTAGCTGAACTGCCTTAATTATAAATTTAGCAATTCTGCTTACGATATATACATCAGAGCCCAGGAGTAAATAAAACAATCTGTGATTCAGATCCCAGTGGGGATGTTGTTTTTTCCAATAGGGATAATAAGTATCTAAGCCTATCTTTTGGGGGAGGAGGGCAGGGTATAATTGGCAGTCAGACAAGAGCAATACTTTTGGTGGCTGGCACACCATATATGCATATCCTCTTATGATCTGGCAAGTGGTGGAAGAGCCCATATTTGGCCGTAGACTCCAACTTGCTGTAGAATAGAACCTTCTTAAAATTTGTGTCAAGCTCATAGACAGGTTTTTTTTTCCAAATTGGAAATTAGTTTTACTTTTAGCCAATGGAAGATGACTAAACCTGTGGATTTTTAAATGATGCAGATTTAGTGTTTTCTGGAAGCGCGCGAAACCTTCTAAAACAAAAGCTAAAACTGCAATGAAGTGGTTGAAATAGAGATGACTTGTACATTGCCCGTATCTGCAATCTCTCCTTCAGGTTGTTGGTTAGTTCTTCAGGCTGATTCAGGTGTCCAACCTGGAGATTGGTTCAGAGATCTGGCAGATGAAGAGACTTCTCTCTTCTTTAGTCTCCTATCTTTAGAATGGGACAACTTGCCCCGGCTAACTTGCCACAGCTATCTCACTGCTGCCAATGCACCATGGCTAACATGCCGTGAGCAGTTTGCCATGTCCAACTTGCCATGGGACAATTCACTACGGCCAATTTGCTGTGGGACAACCCATCATGAGACAATTCAATAATTTTAATCGTCATTATTTAAAATAATACAGTATTTCATGTTTTTCCTCCTTTTGCATCCTTTTCTTAATGATTCTATTTCACCATTTGTTCAATATTCTGTAATTTTTGTCCCATGGTGAGTTGTCTCACATCAGGTTGGCTATAGCGAGTTGGCCACAGTGAGTTGGCTGAGGCAAGTTGGCCATGGCAAGTTGACTGCATTGAATTGGTTATGCTGAGGTGTCCTAGACCCTCTATCTTTCCCTATCTTGGCACTCAGACTTGGCCAAATGACAAGAAAAGAGCAAGTGAGTTCTGACAGGTAGCTGAACCTGCAGGTCTATTCCTCTGTCAAAACCATGGGTTGCTGGTTGTTGACACTGAGAATTAAGAAGAGCAGACTGAAGTTATTGCCCTTTCATTACAAGCTGGAACAGAATCTGTTGCAACTGTATTGCTAAAGTCTTTCTTGGTTTATTTTTCCATTACTTCCACAGGCTAGAATACCTTATGCAATCATAGTGGGAAGAGAACATTTCAATTAAGATGTTGAGGAGAACCCCAAGGTCTATGAATATGTTTGTATCGATATTTGCAAGCCCAGAGGTTGCGGAGAAGCGGACGCCAATCAGTGTTTATACTTGCTAGCCAATAGATAAGTGTCAAGAACTGGCAGCCAATCAATGCCTGCTTACTGTTATTTTACATTAAGTCACTAATTGGGTGCCGGATTTTATTTCCCCGTATTTTACCTATTCCATGAATTTAAAATCCCCTCTCTTTTTACACAAACTGTAAAAGAAAATAGATTGCTAATATTTCCCCTCTCTTCTGCTCCATGTGCATCTGTGCGGTTGTTTGTGAACGCTTGTCTGTTGTTTTGCAGTAAAACCCCAGTCAGAGAAAAAACTGTGCAAAGGGAAGTAGATCGTATAATAATAATAATAATAATTAATAATAATAATAATAATAATAATAATAATAATAATAATAATAACAATAACAACAACAACAACAATAATAATAATAAGAGCAACAACAATAAATGCATTAAAAGTTCTGAAAACCCTCCCCCTCATATTGGCAGTGAATGTTTCTTGCTTACCAAATTCCACACACTCACACTAGCATGTTGTCGTTTCTGGATTTGGGTTTCTTTTCCTACCATGCCAGCATATTGCTGGAACTGGATCCCAGGAAATGAAAGGAGGATTAAGCAAAAAAAAAAACAAACCATCTCCTCCAATAACAC
This sequence comes from Natrix helvetica, assembly GCF_964273705.1. Taxonomy (NCBI): domain Eukaryota; kingdom Metazoa; phylum Chordata; class Lepidosauria; order Squamata; family Natricidae; genus Natrix; species Natrix helvetica. The sequence continues at coordinate 224,601,667 of NC_138548.1, forward strand.
AAACTGTTCCTTCAAACACAACAGGACAGTATGCTGCAGTTTCTGAAGAATTCTTGCTGAAATACTGTCCAGTAATAAAGTGCCATTAGCCCAAAATTCCTACAACTGCAAGCCCAGTGATCAGAGGGAGGGCCCATTGTCCCTCAAGGTTTGCTCCAGGGGTGGGTTCCTGCCAGTTCTAACCTCTTCTATAGAAGAGGTTCCACAAATCTACAGTGCTGTTTAGAACTGGTTCCAGCTCCCTCCCCCCGCCCATTCACACATCATCAAGATGAAGAGCGAGAGGAGGAATTCTGGGAGTTGAAGTCCACAAGTCTTAAAGCTGTCAAGTTTGAACACCCCTGGGGCTTTTTTTTCTAAAGGGTTAGGGGTGCAAGGATCTTGTAACTTGACAGCTTTAAGACTTGCACACTTCAATGCCAGAGTTCCTGAGCCATTTTGGTTGCTAAGTAAGAGCGTTGTTAACTTAGAAAGCACCAGATTCAATACAGATGGGAGACCCCAGCTGGATTGGTGGTGAACTACCTGGGAGAAAGACATCGCCTTAACTCTGTCTGGAAGGCAAAAGATTTCTATAGCATAGTACTAAAGGCAGGACATCCTCCATCTCCAGGTCCCAAAGAAAGAAAAGAGACAGAGGACCCCAGGCAGCAAGATAATCAGGTACAAATTGGGTTTGTGAGTTTGCTGCAGGAAACAGAAGAAATTATGGAACAGAGACAAACCCGTGCCAATTTGTGCTGATAAATAAATAAAGCCCTGGTTCAATTCCCAGTAAGGGTATGGCTAGCTGATGAGACCTAAATAGGTTGAAATTGATCTATACTAATCTCCCTTTATTTATTTATCAGCCCAAATACAACACAAATATAAAAAGGCAACATTAAAAATAAAAATATGGTTTTCTGCCTGGATGGTCCTCTGTAATGAGCCGAAGGACAGAAAGGGGGAGTAGTGAACTCCCTCCCATATTTGGGCATACCAGGGGTTGTAACACAAATACATACCTATTTTCCTGGCGTAGCTGATAAGGAAGAGAGCCTGTGGCTTAGTGGCAATTACATCGGCCAAATATGCAATACAGCCCTGGTTCGATTCCCAATAAGGGTATGGCTAGCTGATGAGACCTAAATAGGTTGAAATAGATCTATACTAGTCTCCCTTTATTTATTTATCAGCACAAATACAACACATACATACATACACAACACACACACAACACACACACAACACACACACAACACACACACACATATATATAATGTTTTCATAGATTTTCATGGGTACAGGTATGCAGGTTTTGGTGTATTCGGGTCTTTTCCCATGTAAGATTGAGAGTATCTTGGCGACGTTTCGATGAGGTCCCACTCGTCATCCTCAGGCTGGTGTCTTCGGCCTCATGCCTGTGCGAGCAAAGTGTGATGGGAGCTGCTGTCCCTCTATAAATACTGGTGGGGTGTGTGTGAAGTGCTGGCTCCGTTGCTGCAAGCAGATTGATTGGCTGTGTTGTAACATCTTGATTAGTTGATGGAGTTGATGTTTGCAGATTAGTCAGCTGTTTCATAACATCCTGTGTGGCTGAGGTACTGGCTGTGTGCCTATTGTTCTTTTGTGTTGTAACGACCTGGGTAATGGGCTGTGTGATGACCTCCTGAGCTCTATTGTAGTGATATCCTGAGTCCTGTGCTGCAACCTCCTGGGGATTGGCTGTATTGTAACATCCTGAGCCTTTGTGTTGTAACCTCCTGAGTTCTGTGATGTAATGTCCTGAGCAGATGGCTGAAGTGTAACATCCTGGGCTTTGATTTGGCTCCAAGTTTGCGGTCTGGCCATGTGTTCATGGCATGTGTCAGTTTGCTTTGTGTAGGGGTTGGAGGGGGGGTGCAGCAGTTGGTGGTGCCGCCATGGTTTGGCTTCTGGATGGTGGTTGCATTTGGTCTATGGGATGGGTTTGGGTTTGAGTCTGGTGAGGGTGATTGGTGGTTGCATCCTGTGTTGTTCTGGATCTGGTGTCGGTTTTCGTGGCTGGGACTCGTTTGTTGACTAGGGCTAGTTTCCAGATGTCTGGTAGGCGGGAGGTATCGTCACGTTTATTCATGTTGTGGAGGTGTTTCTCTATTTCGATAGCTTCCATAATTATTCTCTTGTTGAAGTGTTTAGTTTTGGAGATTAATTTGGTTCTTTCAAAATCAATTTCATGTCCTGTAGCTTTAAGGTGCTGGAAGAGGGATAGAAGGAGCACCTATGGATCACCTCTCTCACCCGTCATTGCAAGTCTATACATGGAACATTTTGAAACCAACGCCTTAGATAAATCTGAACACAAACCCAAACTCTGGCTTAGATATGTAGATGACACTTCGTAATTTGGCCACATGGGAAGGAAAAACTGGACAACTTCCTCACACATCTCAACAGCCTATACCCCAAAATACAATTTACTATGGAAATAGAAGCTAACAAACTACTTCCCTTTCTGGATGTCCTAATCTACAAAAACCCCAATGGCTCCCTAGGACATACCATCTACTGGAAAAACACACACACCAACCGCTACTTAAAACGCACAATCCCATCACCACCCTGCACAGATCAACTCCGTAGCCAAGACCCTCATCTCTAGAACCAAATGCCTAGCCAACAAAGACCACCTGAAAACTGAATTACACACTCTCACAAATGTATTAATTGCCAATGGATTCCAAAGAAACACAATTACCAACCTAATCCAAAAGGAGACACCCCCCAACAACCGAGACACAGAACAGGACAACGGCATCGCCCTCCTCCCTTACATCAAAGGCACCACAGATAAAATCAGCAAAATTCTCCACAAACATAATATCAAGACAGCCTTCAGCACTGACCAAAAAATACCCAACATTTTAAGAAACGCCAAAGACAAAATCCAGCTAGAAAACCAAGGAGTCTACTAAATACCATGCAAAATCTACCTGCAACATACATAGGACAAACGAACAGGAGAATAAATGCACGCATCACAAAACACAAGACTGCAGTGAGAAAAGAAGAAAAAACTTCCTCCCTTTTCCAGCACCTTAAAGCTACAGGACAGGAAACTGATTTTGAAGGAACCAGGTTAATCTCCAAAACTGAACACTTCAACAAGAGAATAATTATGGGAGCTATCGAAATAGAGAAACACCCCCACAACATGAACAAATGTGATGATACCTCCCGCCCACCAGACATCTGGAAACCAGCCCTAATCAACAAATGAGGCCCACCCACCCAGGCCGTTACAACACAAAAGAACAATGGACACACAGCCAACACCAATCAGCACCAATCTACCAATCATGATACAGCCACATGCATATATAAATCTCCACTGTCCCACTGACACTGGAGCTTCTGCCCACTCAGATCTCCCCAAAATCAATGTGTTTTCCCCACTATACCTCTGAATCCTAAGCTCAGCAACCTTGTTCCTATTTTTCAGTCTTTGCCTGATGTGCTGAGCAGAAGCAGTTGCTGGAAAAGATAATGAATTATCCTCCTAGCTTATCCTCACTCTTGATTAGAAGAGGTAGCCATAGGAACCTTTGCACTTATAAATTGTTTTTTTTAAAGTACTGACTTAAGAAAAGAACCCTTACCTTGGTATATATACCATGTAAGTGATCTCTCTCTCTTTCTTTCTTCCCTCTGTCCTTTCATTTTTAGAAAACATAACCAGAATTCACTGATGGGGGAATGAGAACTAGTCTGACACCATCTGAACTGTGCCATCTACATCTTGGGACTGAAGAATCTCTTTGCAAGAAGAGGTGAAGGGGGAGTCATCACACAGAGCTTCTGGTGGGAAATCCCGCCCTTGGGAATGATCTCCCACATATTCCTCCCTCTGTTACCTTTCTCAGAAATGTCCTTCCTTTTCCAACAGATTTTAGTAGCATAGCTAAAGGTAAAGTTTCCCCTTCACATGTGTGCTAGTTGTTTCCGGCTCTAGGGGCGGTGCTCATCTCCATTTCTAAGCCGAAGAGCCAGCACTGTCTGAAGATGCCTCCGTGGTCATGTGGCCAGCATGACTAAATGCCAAAAAACATGTTACCTTCCCACCAGAGTGTCTCTATTTTTCTACTTGCATTTTTTACATGCTTTCGAACTGCTAGGCTGAAGCTGGGACAAGTAACGAGAGCTCACTCTGTTTCGTGGCACTAGGATTTGAACTGCTGAACTACCGACCTTCTGATCGACAAGCTCAGTGTCTTAACAACTGAGCCACCGAGTCCCTGTTAGTACCATATTGACTCCTAATTTAATTGGAAACAACTAATCCAGAATCCAAAGCATTTTCTTTCACTCCCAAACCATGTGATAATATTTTATTCTCGCAGATTATTCTATCCTATCACGAACTTCCTAGTATCTGAAAAGGAGGTTGCATATAAAACCATAGAAAAATACATTTCAGGAAGGAAGAATACTGATATTATATAGACTCATGTAGTCAATCGGACTTTCCAGGAATGATGAGAACAAAGTTTTCATATTCCTCTAACCTGAAAAAAGGTGTTCACTAAGCTGCTTCCCCAGATTGATATTGAGACTGTACAGGTAGTCCTTGACTTACAAACATTCACTTTGTGGCCATTCCAAGTTACAACAGCATTGAAAAAAGAGATTTGCAGCCAGTATTCACACTTACAGCCATCATATTATCCCCATGGTCACATGATCAAAATTCAGGTGGTTGGCAATTGACATGTATTTATGGTGGTTGCAACGTCCCAGGGTCATATGATCGCCATTTGCAAGCTTTCCAGCTAGCATCTGACAAGCAAAGTCAAGCAAAGACAAGCAAAGCTGGATTTGCTTGAGGACCATGTGGTTCACTTTACTGCAGTGATTTGCAGCTTAACAACTGTGGCAAGAAATGTCATAAAATTGGACACGACTCACTGTCTTGCTGAATAACAGAAATTCAGGTCTCAATTTTGGTTATAAATCGAGAACTACCTATAATCCCGAGATTTCATCCACATCATGGCCGATGAAAATTTTAAACATTGTCATTAGAATCTTTTTGGTGGATGCAAGCATGGGAAAAGTTGCAGTACAATTTGTGTTTGGCTATGATGACATATACTAGCAACAACAAAAAAAGGCAAAACGAAATGGGGGAAATCCCTGCAACTTTAGTAACTGAAACTATGTACTGTTCATGGGAAGGAGTGCTCATTATTTCTTTGTTTGAAGCAAAATAAACATTGCTGTCTTTTCACAAATCCACAACCCCTCTCCTCAGAGTATACACTTTTCAAATGATCAACAATAACCCTAAGCAAAATCAATATTTGTTCTATTCAAATAAGCATAAATCTTGGTCCAGAAGAGATATGGTATGGATGTCAGCAGAATTGAAAGGATGTATGCAAGAGAGAGAAATAGAATCTAATGTCCTATCCTATGAAAGTTGTATGGAAAAGACAAAAAAGAAAATGGAGATGGATGTTAAACCAAGCAATATTGCAAGACAAAGAATTTATACAAAAGACAGAAAAAGAATTGGACTTTTTAAAAAATGGAATAGGATGGAAGAGACCTCCTTACAAATTGTATGGGATACTGTTAAAGCATATACCCGGGGGCTAGCTATAACATATATGGAAAAGAAAAATAATAATATAAAACAAAATAAGACTTATTTTAGAAGAAGAATGTAAAAGATTGGAATTAGAATTACAGCGAGAACCACAAATAAAGGAATTGAAAAACCGAATAGACATAATAAAAAAATATAATGAACTTACTGAAAAAAGAAGAACTGGCACACAAAATTAAAAATGTAAAACAAAACTTTTGAAAACATTTTTTTAAAAAGACTGGAAGCCTTATATAAACTATTTGCTGAAAAAAGAAATGGCAGAACTGATGATTTGTGGATTTTGGGATTAGAAAGGGTTAGAGCAGGAGGGGAAAGAATTAGAAGGAGATGGATAGCTTAAAAGTAGGAAATACCAAACAGGAACAAAATAAATAAGATGGCAATTAGTGGATAGAAAGAAGTGCAGAAGTCAAAATTCTATGTTTGCTGTCTTTTCTTTTTTTCTTATTTCCTATCGTTTTTCTTATTCTTTTCATTTTTATACTTTTATTGTCTTGTAAAATTCTATTTAAAAAAACTTAAGATAATTAAGACGAGGACCATATCTATACTTTCCTACTAACTATAGTAGAATTTATTTCTCTCTGTATGTGTCTGCCTCTCTCTATGTCTCCCTGTGTCTATAAACTGGGTTGGAAAGGTTTTTACTACATTGCAGGAAAAGATTCAGTTTCTCAGGAAACCCTTTTTCTCCTCTGAATTAATGTTAATGTTATCATACATATTTTAGCGAATATCTATAGCAACTGTAGCAACGATATAAGAAAAATCTAATGACATTTGTTTTTTCCATTTACAAATGCTAGAAATGATTTTTCAGGGAACAAAACGTAAATAATGAATATATATCATTTCTGATCTAGTAGAATGATTAGTCTTATGTAGAGAAACAATCCTGTTCAAAAACCAAATAGCAAAATTATATGCTGCCATTTCCTAAGAATGATGAAAACTGAATCCTAATGTTTTAAAAACTTGATAGCTTTTAAAATATATACCCTGTTTCCGCTTATATTGAACTACATTACCTGGTGAGAGATTCAGCGTAACTTCAGTGGGGGAAAATGCCATCTAAATCTGGGTGGGAGAAATATGTTTTTATCCTGATTGATGCATTTTATCCAATGGAATTTTTTCAAAACCAAGTGACAGGCCTGCAACCATCTTTTCTGTTAAATCTTTGGCCTGCCACCCTTTCTATTATTCTACTATGCATTTTCTATTGTGGGAGAATGGGAGGGGGGATTGTATGAAGTTAGATGCTATGTAGCCATAACAAAATTCTTTCTAGAAAGCCAAGGTCATCATTTGTCTTTGCACCTCTGCACCTGACCAGAACTTGATGGGTGGAACTGCCAGCATGGCAGTGGAAGATTGGACCAGTGGTGGGTTTCAAAATTTTTTGGAACCTACTCTGTGGGTGTGGCCTCCTTTGTGGGAGTGGCTTGCCAGCCATGTGACCTGGTGGGAGTGGCTTGCCGGCCATGTGACCGGGTGGGAGTGGCTTGCCGGCCACGTGACTGGGTGGGAGTGGCTTGGCAGTCATGTGACCGGATGGGAGTGGCCAAGACAATGTCACTGAATTTTTTGCCCCAATGAATGATCTACAAAAAGAAGATATCAAAAAGGAAATTTATTATTTTGTGCACTTACTACTTAAATAAGATTAAAATAAGTACACAAAACAATAAAAGAGATACTTACAGAAGGTAAGTAGCTTACTACTTACTACTTGCATTTCAAAGGAAATAAATACATATTTAATTTTACACATGTTAACAGCTGTTGGAATTGTGTTTGCACAACAGTGGAAAAAACAAAGATATGAAAATGAATAAATATTAGAATGTGCAAGAATGAATAAATTGACAATTAAAACCAAGAAGGCTTTGAATACTTTTTCATGTGGAATTTGTTTTATCAATTGCTAACTAACAGAAACAGCAATTAGAAATCTAAAAGTATGAAAGAAAACACCAATTATGAAAGGAAAGGTCATTAAAATGTATAAGGAAATATTATTAGTACTTGATCATTATTAATGTGTAGATAACTGCAGGACATTACATACCCACAAACACAAACTATGACAGTGCCAGGAAAACACACACACACACACACAAACAATTTCCCCCCAAAAGACTGCAGATGAAACCAGGTTTTTTCCCTAACCCTAAGAACAGGAAAGACAAAGCCACAGGAATAAAAACCATCAAGGCATTGTGGGAAATTATAAAGGACAGTGCCAGGAAGCTCACAGAACCAGCAAACACCTCACAATTACCTAAACAACCAGGTATCACATAGAAACACACAAAATCTGGCAAAGCTGCCTTGCACCAACCTGGCCTGCCCATAGAAAAGAAGCCACCTTGAGACACATACCATACACCAACCTGTACACTTAAAGGCAACATATTGCATCACAAATAAAACATTTGCAAAAAGGAATAACATTTCTTGTAATAAACATTCTATAAACAATAAATAAATAAAAATTCCCTAAAAATAATTAAAAACCACCAGGTTCAGAGAACACCAAAGGACCCCACAGTCCCCTCCCTCCTTATCTTTTTCCTTTTTGTCCTTCGACTTCTCCTCCTCCTCCTTTCCCCACAACCCCATCTAGCACTGATGATGTTACCTAGTTTGGTAGTGAAATGTCTGTAAAAAAACCCACCAAGCTCAGAAAGCAGCAAGGATCCCACTTTCCCCCACCTCCTCCCTCTTTCTCCTTTTTGTCCCCCCCCCCAAAGACTGCAAATGAAACCAGTGTTTTTTCCCCCCCTAACCCTAAGGACAGGAAAGACAAAGCCACTGGAATAAAAACCATCAAGGCATTGTGGGAAATTATAAAGGACAGTGCCAGGAAGCTCACAGAACCAGCAACCACCTCAGAATTACCTAAACAACCAGGGTGAAACACATTAAATGTGGCAAAGCTGCCTTGCACCAACCTGGCCTGCCCATAGAAAAGCACCCACTTTGAGATATATAAACCTGGTCTGAACACTTTTAAGCAACATATTGCACCACAAAGAAAACATTTGCAAAAAGGAATAACATTTCTTGTAGTAAATATATTTTATAAACAATTAAAACATAAAAATTCCCAAACAATAATTTAAAAAAGATATTCTATAAATAAAAAAAATCCTTAAAAACCATTGTTAAGTATTCCACCAGCAATAATTTATACTATAACTATTTTAAGGTATTGTACCAACTGTAACCATTATTCCACCAGCAATAATTTATACTGTACCATTTCAAATTACTCCACACACAATAATTTAAAATGAAACCGTTAAAAACATTCAATACACAATAAATTACAATAAAACAATTTAAAACAATTCTATACACAATACATTTTAAAGTATTGAGTATAGAATATTTTAAAATGGTTTATTTTAATTTATTTTGGATAGAATCTTTTTTAAAATAGTCTGAGACAATTTTAAAAAAGAATCCATACACAATAAATTGAAGTAAACCATTTTAAAATATTCTGCACTCAATACTTTTAAGTAAAAATATTTTAAAAAATTCTATGCACAATAAATAAAATATTATTTTAAAATACATTAAAAAAATAAAAGAAAAAAAAACAGGTTACTTACCAGCAGGCAGAATCAGCAGCTCTCCGATGCAACAGGCAGCAGACAGGCAGAGAGGCAGGAGGACAGGTAAGACTGTTTAAGACTCTGTTAGGGCTTAGCCAGCCAGGCAAGGCTGGAGAGGGGAGGGTGGGGGGGCTTTTGGCCTAGCCTCGCGGAGGCTTGCCACCCACGCCAGCCTGGTGCTTCGTCCCGGAAAGGCCCAGGGGCCTCTCCTGGGCAGAGCTAGCTTCCCGGCGGCCGCGCGTCCCACCCGACGCCGGTGCTTCGTCCCGGAAAGGCCCAGGGGCCTCTCCTGGGCGGAGCTAGCTTCCCGGCGGCCGCGCGTCCCACCCGACGCCGGTGCTTCGTCCCGGAAAGGCCCAGGGGCCTCTCCTGGGCAGAGCTAGCTTCCCGGCGGCCGCGCGTCCCACGCGACGCCGGTGCTTCGTCCCGGAAAGGCCCAGGGGCCTCTCCTGGGCTGAGCTAGCTTCCCGGCGGCCGCGCGTCCCACGCGACGCCGGTGTTTCGTCCCGGAAAGGCCCAGGGGCCTCTCCTGGGCTGAGCTAGCTTCCCGGCGGCCGCGCGTCCCACGCAACGCCGGTGCTTCGTCCCGGAAAGGCCCAGGGGCCTCTCCTGGGCTGAGCTAGCTTCCCGGCGGCCGCGCGTCCCACGCGACCCCGGTGCTTCGTCCTGGAAAGGCCCAGGGGCCTCTCCTGGGCGAAGCTAGCTGCCCACCACCCGCATGGCCCACGCCAGCCCGCCGCTTCAGCGAGGCCTTTCCTCGCCAAAGCTAGCCTCCCGCCCCCCCCTCGCGCTTAGTTGCTTACCTGTGGGAAGCAGCAAGCTCCTGGAAGGCGAAGAGAAGGGAGTTTTGAAATGGAGGACCCACTTTTAAACGGGTCGCCTCCAGCCCGCTCACTGATTGGCTGGACTCCAGCCAATCAGGAGCGGCTGGCTGGGCTAGCTAGTTTAGTGCAGATGGGCGGGGGAGCGAGCGAGCTGCATTGGGACGGCAAGGGCGATTGAGCGACAGGACCGGTGCCGGTTCCCAGAAGTTACTTCCGGGTCCGGTTACTTCCGGGTTCGGTCGCCAACCGGTTTGCGCGATCCGGTGCGAACCGGTAGGAACCCACCACTGGATTGGACCATGTGATGGACTTGTGGATGTGGGGCAAAATCTTGAACTTTCAACTGGGTGGGGAAAACCAGGAAGATTTCAGATTCGGGTTTTCCCAGATGTGCCAACACGGCTCTCTTAATAAATTGGAACTTTGAGCAATACTTTGCCTTGGATTCTGATTTAATTTTGGATGCTATTTGGAACCCTGACACTCAGCCAATCACAGAAGGCAGGGAATCTCACCAGCACCCTAACACTACCCTTCCCCTCAACATACGTTTTCGTTCTATTTCTTACCTTCCTCCCAATTTATTTCCTCTCCTTTTTCTTACCTTCCTTGTAAAACTAATTATTACTTACATCTCCAATAGTTTAACCAAAAGGTGGTTGATAGTAAAGGGTTAAACAATATTTAAATAGCTAAAATATTACATTTATTTTATCACATTTTTTAAAAAATGGCTAGAACTTCACAAACAGATTCTGGGAACACTGCAGAATATTTTTGTCTTTGCTGAGCAAAACAACTTATCAAACTCCTATTATTCATCTTCTGATTCCCCCTGAAAAGAAGATTCTATGGCACAACTCCTCCTCCTGAGGGGAGAAAAACTAAAATCAGTTTCAATCTCCCCTTCATATCCTGATATCCTGCAGGGGTGAGCTGATACGGATTCGCCTGGGTTCAGGAGAATCCATAGCTAACGTTATGGCTGGTTTGGAGAACCTCGAAATCCCACCCCTGGATGTGAGGTAAGTGCAGGGCCTGCACGAAGGCTCAGGGAGGGGAGGAAACAGGCCTCCTGGAAGGCCTCCGAAGCCTGGGGGAGGCAGTTTTCGCCCTCCCAGAGGCTCAAGGAAAGCATCTGGAGCTTGGAGAAGGTGAAAACACACTCCTCACTGTAGTGCAAGAGGCCAACTAGGCCACACCCACCATGGCCACACCCACCCAGCAACCGCGCAGAGAACCCGTTGCTGAAATTTTTGAAGCCCACCCCTGATATCCTCCCTCATTGAGGGAGGGGGGTGTAAGGTCCCTGGAAGAATGAGTGAAAAATGTCGGGGAGGGGAGGAAACGGGCCTCCCGGAAGGCCTCCGGAGCTTGGAGAAGGTTAAAATGCCCCCCACACCTGCCGTGATGCAGGAGGCTGACTACCACACGCCCACCATAGCCATGTCCACCCAGTGTCAACTCCTAAAGTTGCCATGGAGAGGAAAGGGGGGAAGTGCATTCCATGCATACTTTCGGCTAGAGTCAGATCTCAGATTACTGCAGCAGGCTTGGGAGTGGTACACTTCATTGGGGAATATGATTTATGACACACACTGAAGGGAGGGGAGGAACAGGGGTAAAGTTCAGCTATAATTCAAATAAAGGTAAGATCTGACTGCGAAAAGATCTTGCCAAAAATAAATGCTCCTAATAAATTACTAATTTTCTTTTGAAGTTTGGTCCAAGGCTCATGAATCAATTAGGACATTTTTTGGAAGCCTGACACAGAGAATCCATTGCTGAAATTTTTGAAGCCTACCCATAATATCCTGCCTCATTGGGGAAGGGGGCGTAGCGTCCCTGGAAGAATGAGTGAAGAATGTTGGCAGTATATATTTAGTCCTCGAACTATGACCAGAATTTCAACTGCTAACCGAAACAGTTCTTAAGTGCATCACACACAATTTCAGGATCCTTTTTGCCATGGTTGTTAAGCGAATCACTGTAGTGAAACACGTGGTCATTAAGCAGATCTAGCTTCCCCCATCAACTTTGTTGGTTGGAAGCCAGCTGGGAAGGTCTCAAATGGCAAACCTATGACCGCTGGACTCTACAACTGTTCTAAATGCATGCTGGTTTACCAAAGGTCCAAACGTTGATCACATGATCATGAGGATGCTATTTTTTATGTTTAGTACAAGGACCGTGCGAAAATAAGTGCAAGGGCCAGTCATAAGTCACTTTTTTCAGTATAATTGCAATTATAATTTTGAATAGTCACTAAATGAATGGATGAAGGTTGAGAACTAGCTCTATAATCCCAGTAGGGTCCCTCAGGATATGAAGGTCACCCCAGATAACCAACTAAAGCAAGCAGGCACTTATATTGGGTAGCAACCACATAAGATGTTGAGAATGAATGATAGAATAGAACAGTGATGGCGAACCTATGCGCGCTCTGGCCAGCTGAGTTCACCTTTTTAAAAGCTATTTTTCGCCTTCCCCAGGCTCCAGAGGCTTTATAGGAGCCTGGGGAGGGCGAAAAGAGCCTCCCCCCCCGGAGGCTTCAGGGACCGTCCGGAGGCTTCCCTGATGCCTTCGAAACGCTTAAAACCATCTTCCGAGCAACCCGGAAGTCACTTCCGGTTTGCTCGGAGGGTGGTTTTAAGCGTTCCGAAGGCTTCAGGGAAGCCTCCAGATGGTCCCTGAAGCCTCCGGAGGGCCTCCGGGGGGGGCGGGGGAGGCTATTTTCACCCTCCCCAGGCTCCTATAAAGGCTCTGGAGCCTGGGGAGGGCGAAAAAAGCATGTAAAAAATGGGGGGGGTCCCGTGTTGCATTATGGGTGCGGCATGCCCGCACACGACCCCCCTGTGCTCCCCCCACTTGTGGCACACGAGCCAAAAAAGGTTTGCCATCGCTGGAATAGAATAACAGAGTTGGAAAAGGACCTTGTAGGTCATCTAGTCCAACTCCCTGCTCAAACAGGAGACCCTACACCATTTCTGACAGATGGCTGTTGGACTCTTCTTGAAAACATTCAATGATGAAGCTCCCACAACTTCTGAAGGCAAGCTGTTTCATTGCTTGATTGTTCTCACTGTCAGAAAATTTATCCTTGTTTCTAGGTTGAATCTCTTCTTGATCAGTTTTCATCCATGTTCCTTGTCTGGCCTTCAGAAGTTTGGAAAATAGGTTGACCCTTCCTCTCTGTGGCAGCCCCTCAAATATTAGAACACTGCTACCATGTCACACCTGGTCCTTCTCTTCACTCCCGTTTAGTGACAATGGAAAAGCATCATTTCAAATTATATAGATAATGGTAAACTATTATACTTTTTTTAAAACCAAGAAATGGATACACAATGTCAAGTGACTGGCAAAACAGGGCCGTATGATGGTCGCCTCAGGTTGGATAGCACTCAACATAGTACAGAGAGAATCTTTCAGAGAACTAATGGTGTTTATGAAATATCCAGATTAAAGCCTTAGGACATCACTTGTTGATGTTGCCATGCAGGAAAATAATATCCAAAGCTACAAAAGCAGAATTATAATGAGAACATGGAAAATATGGGAAAGTTCAGCAAAGCAAAATGCCAAAGTTGGAAAAAAAGTAAGGAGGAAAACAGATTCGGACTATATGGGCTAAAAACAGAAATGAAGCAGAATGACTTCTCAGTTTTTCCTCATCCAATGATTTCCTTATGGCTACCCTTTTTCCAAAAACCAAAACATTACCAGATGGAATACACAGAAATCAGACTATGTTATTGATACGAAGAGGTAGAAGAGTTTAGTTATAACAGCAAATGATCCATCAGCCCAGGGGTGGGTTGCTGACAGTTTTACTACCAGTTCACAACCCGCCAACAATTTAAAGTGAACTGCGCATGCGCAGTCACTAAAAACCAAAACTGCAGCTAGCTCTCAGCTGAAGTAGCCTGCAGTACTGCACTCTAACCACTGCGCCCCCTCGACAATAAATATATATAGATTTTAAAAATCAGTCAACCTTGAACTTACAAACCAAAAGCAGAAAGATTATAGGTACTAGAACAGGGATGTCATATTCTGATGGGCAGGCTGCTAAAGTAAGGTCACGGCAGGGACGTGCAGTCAGGGGAGGCAGGGGAGGCAGAGCCTCACCTCTCATCATGAAATAATAATATATAATAATAATATATATTTCCTCCCATCCCTTTTACACGGCTCCCGCTAAGCTCTGGTAAGGAGAAGAGCCTTTGGAGAGTGAAGAGGAGGGAGGAGGAGGAGGTGCGTGTGCGGGGCGGTGCCAGCTGGGCAACCGGCGGAGGCAGGAGGGTTCTTGGAAGCACCAATAACCTTCCTGCCTCTGCTGTACTTTGCGTGTTCCTCGCAACTGCAATAGACATCCAGAAGTGGCAGGGGCTGCTGGGCTGGAAGCCCAAACCCCATTAGCCACAAAAGCCGCTTCTGGACGTATATTGCATTCGCGAGGAGCGCGCGAAGTCCAGCAGAGGCAGGAAGGTTCTCGTCGTTCCCCAGTCGCTTTCGTGGCTTCGTCATCAAGACGAAGTCCAGGAGCACCGACAACATTTCTGCCTCCGCTGGACTTCTTCTTGATGATGTCGCCGCAGCTGCCGGGCGTGGATGGACGGAGGTAGCCAGAGTGGCGCCGAGGCAGTCCGGTGGACGAGCGACTGAGGATCAGGCTGCCTGATCCTCCATCGCTCACTCGCTCGCTCTTTCGTCTGCCTGGACCCCTCGGCACCACTCTGGCTACCTCTGTCCGGCCGCGCCCAGCAGCTGCGGCGACGTCATCAAGACGAAGTGGCTTGGAGGTGAAGTGCTTTTCAGTGCTTTTCTGTGCGTCTGGCATTTAGGTAGATAGCCGGATGTCCTAAATGCCAGATGCACAGAAAAGCACTGAAAAGCAGCTGCTGTTGGGGACCACGGAGCGTGAGCCGGCGGAGCGTGCTCAGGAAGGCAGGAATGGGATCACGTGTGCTGGAGGCTGAGGCAGCCTCAGCCTCCAGCACACGTGGTCCCATTCCCCGCCTTCCTGATGACATCACCAGCCTCACCATCCATAAACCTCACCGCACGTCACTGGGTCACGGCACATACTTGAAAGTAAATCAGGAAGACTGTAATTCTGGGGGTCTGTCTGGGAAGAGCAAATAATGCTTATCAACCGGAAATATGCATGTGTAAAGCTTGTAGCAATTATGGGTAGTTAGATAACTTGCAGGCTTCAGCTAAAAGTTAGGGATGGCCGGCAGCAAATGAAATGTCTATTAGATAATTCCTGGGGCATTCATTAGCCAAGGCTTAGGAATAGGGACAGCTAGAGACCAACAGAACAAATTGTATAATTATTACTAAAATGTTTATTAGATGATATTTCTTGTTATCTCACCTTGTCCCGCTTTCTCCTTTAGTGAAAATGTATAAAGCTTACTTAATCCTTTGTTCTTGGTTCTTGGCTTTTTGACCAGGAACCCTTTTCCTTGAAGTACTCCAATAAAAAGCAATCAGAAAACCTGCACCTCGTGTCTGGTGTCCATCATTGGTTTCGGCACCAGGCTCAGACCCGAATTGGGGACAACACTCGATTTTATTGAGGGTTCCATCAGTGTTATGTTTGACTTCGGGAGGGCTGGAGGCATGAGGCCAGGTCAACATCACTCGTGTTGGGGGTGCCTGTGGCGGCCCAAGCACTCTGCCAGCACAAATGGACTCCTGAGCTCCATTTTCACCTGCAATGGCCTCCTGCAACTGCCTGTGGCCCTCCCAAGCATCATTTTTGCTGGCAGAGGCACTGTGGGTCAGTCCTTTGCTGTTTCCAGGGCAGCCCCACAAGCCAGATCTAAGTACCCTGTGGGCCAGATCCAGCCCGTGGGCCTTGAGTTTGACACCCCTGTTCTAGAAGGAAAAAGTGAAAACATACAAACAATCAAGATTCAGAACAGGTGAAATGCCGAGCTGGGTACAATTAAAACAGAATGTGTATATTTCAATTCAATTCAATTAAACTAATTGATAAATTTTTTGGCCCTCCTCCGTTCTTTTCCTCATGTTTTTCATCGGTCCAACTGTAAACCTTACATTGCATTTTATAATCACATGGCATCAGCCTGTCCCAACTGATCAGACAGGGAAGGTGTGTTGCAGATCCTCTCAAATGGAACAATTTTGATTGGCAGGGTCCAGGAACAGACCCTTCTCTGCTATTGCCCTCACCTTTTAGAACCCCCCCCCCCCCTTAGAGGAGAGGCCCCATCCTAGCTTTCCTGAAAGGTGTAAAAACATGGCTCCATGCCCTTGCTTGGGCAGCACAGAGGAGCAAGCAGCCAGGAAGCTGACTAGCGCCTTTTAATTAACTTTCACAGTGATTTTGAATTCATCCTCCCTCTGTGAAGGAAATGGGTGGTTTCTAAATGTGATAAATAAAATAAAAGTAACCAAAAAAATAGTGTGTTCAGTGTTCCCAAATCCCAACACCCAGATGAAAAGATCAAAAGGTCTGTAGTCCTTTTGAAACCAGCTGTAATTTATACCTTACATGAGGTCAAATGAAGCAAGTCCCTGGAGGTTAGTTTGGCCTCCAGTTCGATGTTATTCCTGCCTAAAGCTTCTCTTTCCAACCCTGCAGGAGAATCTGCTTCTCAACACTCACACGGTTGAACTGCATAGCACATCAAAAAACTGATAAGGATGAGACACTTTGCTAACATCTGAAAAACTGAGATAGATGCCTAATCTTATGTATCCTGAAACCTGGGTGTTGTTTTTCTCCTAAGCATGAAATAACATAAATATATCACTGCTGGGATCTTTCCATCTTATTTGCTTCCTGCCAGTCTTAAGGTAAAGTGTGCTGCCTTTTTTTAAAATAGAAAGTGGTTTAGGGGCTGATATCAAAATTAAAATCAAATTCTAAGAGCAAAGACTTTTTACAAACATCTGTGCTGGTTAACATTAAGGAGGAAGAGAGATCAAGCTAGTTTCCACGCAAAAAAACAAAACAGAACCCCAAGAAAAAATATATTTGATTCTCTCTGTTATCCGTCAAGGGATACTGCAAACAATTCTAAAATCATGAGAGAGAAAAAAGACCATAGAAAGAAGGATGGGAGATTGCATAAACAACTTAGTGAAGATCTGGAAATGAAGAAAAGGCAGATGTTAGAAATAGAAAGGAGGACAAGAATGGTTTTAGGTACTGTCACAAAGCATTAAGCTCAGAGTAAGTCGAGGTTGGTGAAATATGCTAGGAACAACTAAAAGGTTCACATATTTTTAGAATAAAAAAGGAAAGAAAGAGTATTCTGACTGCTCGAGGAAACTCGCAAAATGCTAAAAGGTGATCAAAGAAAAGGCACAGCCATTAAACTCCTATTTTGGTTCATTTTACAAGAAAGCATGTGTTACCACCAGAAATTTGTGAATAGCAAACTTAGGAATGAATCAAACATGGTGCTAAAATACCTTAGTGCGAATGAGTTTAATCTTTTCAAGAACAAAGGATTAGAACTAGATGGTAAAGGAACAGCTGATGGTCTGGCTTAACCATAATGTATTATCTTTGACGAATCAGGAAAATAAGTGAAAGATAATAATAATAATAATAATAATAAATTTGGATTTATTAGCCGCTCCCTTTCCAGGCAGGACTCGGGGCGGCGTACACTAAGACATATATAAACATACATATATACAAAGACATACATGCATACATGCATGGAGGAGGTAATAGATTACAACATTTAGACAATTAAAACCAGTAACATACCCCAATAATAAAAACCCAATATACAATAAAATTTAAAATTTAAAAAGACAGTCAGGAGGAATATGAAAAATTACGGTTGAGCCAGGCCAGATAATTGAAAGAGGTGGGTCTTCAGCTGAACATGGAAGGAGCGGAGATCGGAAATAATCCTGATGTCACGGGGGAGGTCATTCCACAGGGCTGGGCCCATCACAGAGAAGGCTCTGCTCCTGGGTGTCGCCCCCCGACACTGTTTGGCGGACGGCACCCGGAGAAGTCCCTCTCTGTGTGAGCGAATTGACTAGAACAGGACAGATATCAATACTATATTTTACCCAAAAGGAAGAGAGACTTCAGAAAACCACAAGCCAGTCAGATTGACATTAGTATCTGTGAAGATTCTGGAGCAGTTGATAAAGTGAAATATCTTTTAAGTAAATTGAAAGTAAAGTAATGCTTACTTAAAACTGGTATGGATTCTCAAAAACATATCTCATCAAGCTGGGTACTAGCTTCCTTAATACATTGTGGGAACCCTGTAGATATAAAATATCTTAATTCTAATAAAGCCTCCACAGAGTACTGTATTCCATGTCAGAGCTCTCCAATCTTGGCATCTTTAAGACTTGTGGACTTCAACTTCCAGAATTTCTCAGCCAGCCATGCACAAGTCTTAAAGTTGCCCAGCTTGGAGACCTCCATTCCACACCATTACAATTAGCAAGATACTTAACTGTGGACCCAATTACATGGATATACAGTATTTAAATAGCTCAGAAGTCATATATATTCAACAACTGTCAAATCATTGTTCCTCATCATATGTTCCTCATGACTGTTCCACATTAGTTCATTAGACTAGAATGAGGTACTAAGTGGAGGGGGTGAAAGGTTCTACTACTGTTTCCTATATTCTTAAGCATGTTTACTCCTTACTTAGAAGAAAAATTGTACAGAATGTTTATAAAAATTGTTTTGAATGAAAATGACCAATTTGGGGGGGGGAAGGTCCTTGGTGCTCTCTGAGCTTGTTTGTTTTCTTGCAGACGTTTCATTACCCTAACTAGGTAACATCATCAGTGCTAGAAGGAGTACTGTTTGCTGTCAGTTTATATTCTGGTGACTTGCCTGTCTGGGTGGGTGGGGGCGGTCTTAGAGATTCTTTGGTTGGGCTGTTCACTGATGGCTCTTTGGCAGCTTCTTGATTGGGGTATTGCTTGCTTGATTGTTGGTCTGAAGTTAACCTTGAAGTTAATCTAAGCCAGGTCTGTCAAACTGGTGGCCCGCAGGCTGGATAAATCACACACATGCCACGACCATCCCAGTTCCACAAAGACAAAAAATATCATGATATGTCAAGATATGTCATGTGACGTGATCGAGTTTGACACCAGTGATCTAAACTGATCTGGGAGCTGATTACTGGTGGAGAGTTGCTGGAATCTTTTTGTTCTCTTTTGGGCTGATTGATTGTCTCTTTTGCATAGTCTATAAATGTTGTTAATGTCTGTGTGTCTATTGATGGCTGATTTGTCAGATTGCCAAGGCTTCTAGAAATTCCCTGGTGTTTTGGGACTTGGCCTGGTCTAGGATGGTCACATTTTCCCAATTGAAACTAGGGTTAAAACTGTCTATGTGTTGTGATCAAATAAAATTGGCTGGAAAAAGATAATATCTTAAAGGATAGAAATAGAATTCAAAATGATCTTGATAGATCAGAGAAATAATCTGGGAGAAAAATACAACAAAATGAAATTAACAAAAATATGTGCAATAATACATACTTGGGCAGCAGAAATCAACTAGAAATCAAATGTAAATGACAAAAGGCTGAAAACCTGAAAACATTTGGGCTTGATAAGAGAAGAATGAGAGAATATCTTACTTCACATACTCAAAGGATTTTGAAACAGAAATTGATCAAGATTTCACTTGACTTATTGTCTTCTCCCAATTCCTGGCCATCAGTATAATTTTCCTTATTTATTTATTTAAAATGTGTGTGCCATTCTTCAAGCTGAGTTTTCCCAAGGAACCGTGATAGGATGCTACCTAGCTCAGTTATTAGAGGACCAAAACCTCTGCAGATTATCTTAAATAACAGGTAGGAACATATAATAAAAGGTTCTGCCATGAATGCTGTTAGCCGCTTAGAGCTTTAAAGGTTAATAACAATCTTAGATTGTGACTGACGCAAACCAGATTTTTCTTTTCTACTGTCTATATTTTCTACCTCATTGCAAACTTTTCCTTTTCTGATTAATTCAAACATGCCACTGGATCAATTAGTAATATTTTATCCAGATTCCAAAGTGAACAAAATAAGCTTGTTTCAATCTAACTATCTACAGTAATTACTCCCTGGATCTTAATTTCCAAGTTCCTGGAACAGACTCCTTGACATTTCCTTTTTAATTTTTTTAAAGCATGCTGTACAATCTGGCTTGTATCCCTTCCCTTGTCAGATTTCAGTTCTGTTTATTCAGAATTAACAAAAATGTCCATTCTGACTGGGAATTAAGATGAAATACGATACATCTGCAGGTATCCTAGCCAATTTCCCTTCCATCAAGTAAAAAGAGAGACCGATCTTCCTTGTCTAATGGAATAACACCAGTTATGAGAATGCATGTAAACAGAGTCACTAGAGAAGAGCATAATACTGGGAAGGATTGAGGGCAAAAGACAAAGGGGACAACAGAGAATAAGGTGGCTGGATGGAGTCACCAAAGCAGCAGGAGTGAGTTTAATGGACTCCGGAGGATGGTAGAGGACAGGAAGGCTTGGAGGAATGTTGTCCATGGGATTGCGATGGGTCGGACATGACTTTGCAACGAACAACAACAATAACACACAAATGTAAGCAAAGACATTTATAAACAAATCCGATACAGCATCTTTTCCATCTAGTTTATTAATTTCAAGCTTAAGAATCTCTTTTCATAGGTTGAAGGCCACAATTATTACCTCATTGCAACCTGCACTCCAATGGCCTCATTTTTATTTTTAATACTCTCTCCAATAGAATCTCCTTCATAAGGTGTTTTTTTTAAAGCCTTTTTTTACATTTGGGTGCGAATGGAGTAAATTTAGCTTAGTGATCAACTGTTTCCCTAACTGCAAAGCATGTTGGTCTGACAGCTTAGCTTTTTTTGTTGCTATCAGCTGCTCTTCCCAATTATTGTTGAGTCAACCTCCCATCCAGTAATATTTTTGCAGGGAATACTGTAGACAACTTGGTAACCCTTATCAAATGCAAACTGAGATGTGTTGAGCAGGGGTGGGTTTCGGCTGCCACTACTGCCTGTTCGCTCAGGGATGCTCTGCGCGCCCAGACGCACAATGCAACGAAAATTGCTTTGTGCATGCGCAGAAGGCAAAAACAAGATGGAGGTGCCTATGGCGCCGCTGAGAGAACTGGTTCGAGGGCATGGCAGGCCTGGGTTGCTGCCAGTTCTAGTGACCCAGGCCGCCGAGTTACTACTGGTTCAGCCGAACTAGTCCGAACATCACCTCTGTTGATGTTAGTTTAATGGATATTCAGCTATGCATAGTCTGAGAGAAAATAAAGCCTTTTGACTGTACTGTAAGTGACTTCATACCTATCATGACTTTATTTATTTATTTATTTATTTATTTATTTATTTATTTATTTATTTATTTATTTATTTATTTATTTATTTATTTATTTATTTATTTATTTATTTATTTATTTATTTATTTATTTATTTATTTATTTATTTATTTATTTATTTATTTATTTATTTATTTATTTATTTATTTATTTTCAAGATTTATAGACCGCCCCCTCTCCCCGAAGGGACTCGGGGCGGTGTACAGGCATCTCATTAAAAACCAGATACAAAAAAATAAATACCCTTAAATACCCTTAAAATCGAATTAAACCTAACAGCTGTACAGGATAATAAAAGTTAAAAATCAACCTAAAACTCACCCCTAAACATTTAAAAATGCAGACTTGAGGGACTGAACTGGGATTAGGCCAGGCCGGCTAAATTGAACAGGTGGGTTTTAAGCTTCTTACGGAAGGAGCGGAGGTCGGTGGTGGTTCTGATATCGGGGGGGAGGTCATTCCAGAGGGTCGGGCCCATCACAGAGAAGGCCCTGCTCCTGGGCGTCACCCGCTGGCACCGCCTAGTGGACGGCACCCGGAGGAGTCCCTCTCTGTGAGAGCGGATCGGCCGAAGGGATGGAATATGCCATTGGTATCAGTCACAACATGTCTATCATTCCACTTTTTGAGTAATGGTATCCTAATGCACATCAATGTCAGCATGGCTTGTACTGGAATTCTCTCCCCCCCCCCCAAAAAAAAAGGTTTTTAACAGTTGGAAACTTCTATACTTTCTTTAACTGCGACCACTTATTACAGCCTTATTACAATGCTCTCTACATGGGGCTTCCCTTGGGACGCATCCGGAGACTGCAGCTAGTTCAGAACGCAGCCGCGCGGGTTATTATGGGAAGTACTCGTTACTCCCACGTAACACCTCTCCTGCTCGAGCTGCACTGGCTACCTGTGGCCTTTCGGGTGCGTTTCAAGGTATTGATTACCATCTTTAAAGCGCTCCATGGCATAGGACCTAGGTATCTGCAGGATCGCATCCTACCACACACGTCCCTGCGACCTATCCGCTCACACAGGGAGGGGCTCCTCCTGGTGCCGTCTGCTAGGCAATGCCAGCGGGCGACGCCTAGGAGTAGATCCTTCTCTGTGATGGGCCCAACCCTCTGGAATGACCTCCCCCCAGACATTCGAACTACCACCGACCTCCGTTCCTTCCGGCAAAAGTTAAA
Source organism: Natrix helvetica (assembly GCF_964273705.1). Classification (NCBI taxonomy): domain Eukaryota; kingdom Metazoa; phylum Chordata; class Lepidosauria; order Squamata; family Natricidae; genus Natrix; species Natrix helvetica. Next base: position 224,624,305 of record NC_138548.1, read on the forward strand.
GACTCACCTATTTCAATCAGCTGGCCTGGCACTTTCTTAGTTTTACCTCCCGGGGATATTTTAATTGGGTTTGGGGTTTTAATAAGCTTTTAATGTACTATATTTATTATTCTATATACAGTCTTGCAACCTCCTCCACCTACGTATTTAATTATTTAACTGTTTTATGTATATATTTTATAATGCATTTTAGTGACTGTACACCGCCCCGAGTCCCTTTCGGGAGAGGGGGCGGTCTATAAATACGAATAATAATAATAATAATAATAATAATAATAATAATAATAATAATAATAATAATAATAATAATAATAATAATAATAATAATAATAAGCCAATTGTTTAACTTCATAACCAGTTCATGACCAGAATTTAGAATAGGAATTTGTTCATGCGTGCAGACACACACAGAGAAAACTGAACAAAAGTGTAACTACTCCTGAAAAGAATATACACGCATGTTTTAAATTGGAACAAAAATACTTTCTGCCTGCAAATTTTAGTATAAGGTAAAAGTAAAGGTTCCCCTGAACATGCATGCTAGTTGTTTCCGGCTCTAGGGGGGGGGGGTCCTCATCTCTGTTTCAAAGCCGGAGAGCCAGCACTGTCTGAAGATGTCTCCGTGGTCATGTGGCCAGCATGACTAAATGCCGAAGGAGCACAGAACGCTGCTACCTTCCCACCAAAGGTGGTCCCTATTTTTCTACTTGCATTTTTTATATACTTTCGAACTTCTAGGTTGGCAGAAACTGGGACAAGTAACGGGAGCTCACTTCGTTACGTGGCACTAGGGATTCGAACTGCCGAACTATCGACCTTCTGATCAACAAGCTCAGCACCTTAGCCACTGAGCCACTGCGTCCCTATATAATTTTAGTGCAGACATCTTTAAAAATCAAATAGTTACAACGAGAAGCTGAGAAATAATGATATAGTCACAAAAATGAAAAGCTGAGAAAAGTAATTGGGACCTGACAGATTCACTCATGTCTATTCTGAAGCTAGACAAAGCTCAATTAATCTTAACTACTACTTATGGGGTTCAGGCAACTTTGCCCTATAGTTTTTTTTAAAAATAATAATTTTGTTTCAGCAAATGTTAATTGCAACTAAGTTTAGTTTAGTGTTTTGAATGTTACATCTGTTGGAAGAAATGTCCTTCTGGGTTCACTTCCATGTGGGGAAAAAAACACTGGAGACATGGAGGCTGCTTGAAAAGATGGTTTAATGGTGGACAGGATCACATGGCTTGAGTTCCTGAACAGAAAAGGGGGATCACATGCTTCAAGATGTTGGGTGAAGAAGAAAAGAAAAAGAAGGACTTGCTGAGAGTTCCTGGGTTTTTTATACTCTCTGTTCAGCCCCACCTCTATGTTTCCTGTTCCTGTGTATGAAATGCATTCTGATTGGTTGTCAGACTCCCATGGGGCCATGCAGGGGCAACTCCCTAAGCTGTGTTTTGAGTCCAAGCTTGGTTGAGTTCCCAGATGCCATGTGGTGAGTTTCTGTAGAAGGCTAATCCTACCTTTATTATGTAGAGTAGACTAGGTCTGGGCCCCTAATGGCCCATTGATAAAGGTGGGTGCTATTAAGAGTGAGTCTATTTCCTGCATAAAAACATGTTTCTTATCCAGGGAAATACAATATTCTGTCTTTTCAATATTTCCTACGATATTTCATTCTTCTAGGACCTCTCCCTCAGTGGGTGCTAAGTTCCTACACATCCAAAAATTTACCTTTTGAGAAGAAGACTACACATGGTAGCAAAAATTCCTGATACTGTGAGAAGAACAAGGTTAAGGAAAACAAAGCTAATTCATATAAGACCAGAACGGAAGAGGTTTCTTGGATGAGAAGCAAAACATTTTCAATAAATACATCAAGAAAGTCCAGTTAACTTTTTTTTGGGGGGGGGGGGGGAAACCTTTGAGACAACCATGACCTTGAGAATCTTCATAGACCAAGGCACAGTTTAACATTCATGTCTGAACTGGGTCAAGGCAAAAGTTGAGACTTTGGGAGACCTAGAGTCCTCCTTTATGAAGTATGCAGTGGGCAGAGCTGCTTATGTCAGAGCCTGGAGACCAGGGGTGAAATCCAGCAGGTTCTGACATGTTCTGGAGAACCGGTAGCAGAAATTTTGAGTAGTTCGGAGAACCGGCAAATACACCTCTGGCTGGCCCCAGAGTGGGGTGGGAATGGAGATTTTTCAGTATCCTTCCCCTACCACACCCACCAAGCCACGCCCACAGAACCAGCAGTAAATACATTTGAATGTCTCCACTGCTGGAGACAGCCTATTCTAAAGTAGAGGCAATTTTCTGGGAGTAGAAAGCCCCCATTTTCTAAAGACTCTCAGTGTTTACTATACCGGCAAGCTGAGAGGAATGATTCCTGCTTTTTGGCCTATTAGTTGTTTCCAATTCTCAAATTTCATGTTCAGTGAGCCAGGCTGCCAAAAATGTGTCAGCTGTAATTAGGAAGGGATGATGTTAGAGGATGTTATCGTTGCTCCTACTCCTTGTTTTATTTTGTCCCCCTGTATGGTTTTTAAATAAGTACCATAATTAGGTCTCTCCCTCCCCCCTCTCTGACAGCTCAAGGCAAGATAAATGAGAATCCCTTCTGCATTCCACCCATCCTTTTATCACCAATCATTGTGGGTAGGATGATGGCTGAGAGAACGTCATCCGAAATCCACAGACAAGGGAGGACTTGATCCTGAGTGACCTCAGCCCAACACCTGGTCTCAATAAGAAATTCAGCACTCACTTTTTAGCCACACCATCTGTTGTCATATGGTGAATAAAATGATGCTCCTTGGTTTCATCGTTCTCATTTCTAAGTTGGTCTCATTCGTTGCAGCTTTGACGAGGTTCCTTTTCTCTTTCACATCACATCCTCTGTACGGTGGAAGCGAAGTATGAAAAGCACAGATACTGAATCTGAAACACTACAAGAATCAGAATGTTGAAAAGCATACGCTAACTGAAAATAGCAATTTGTTTAAGTGCTGATGAGCTGACTAAAATGGAGTTGATAATTAAACGCACTCTTTTCATTAAATACCAAATAGAATGTTGCTTTTTTTGGGGGGGGGCATGATCCATATGTGCCACTCAAAAATCTTCGAATGCCACAGTTGCTAAGTGTTTGCAAATGTGTGGTTGACATTCTGAATGTATAAATCTGAAGCAAGATTACTCCAACCCTGGGTAGATGGAGGGGGCAGAGAAAAATAATAGAATAGTTTCAGTGTTCCAGGATTTCTACTATCAATTACCTTTCCCTTCCTTTGAATGTGTTATGTAGTTGGACCTCTGAGAAAGCAATGACAACTGAAAATGGTTCCACTGAGATCAGTGCCAATGGCTGTGGTAAAACGAGTTGGTGGATGGCCAGTGTCATGCCCCACCAGCTTGCCATACCTGGAAGAAGGCACTATGGATCAGGAAAGGGTCTGGAAGAAGAACCTGAAACTGCTGGATGCTAGCTATGGGGGTGGGCTGGACTGTGGGCATGGCTATGATTATATTACAGCACTGGGAGGCGATAGCTCACAGTGCTGACTTTATACCTACTAGGACTCGTTCATGCAGATTCTCGGCCATTAAACCTATATTAGCTTGTTTGTGTTTGCAAGCTTGGTTCTGCATTTCCTGGCCTTGGCTATGGATGGGTGAGAGCCAGCTTTTTGGAATTCCACTCTGGACAAGGAGTGTACCTGGATCTCCCACAAGTGCTCCATGCAGTAGCTCCCTCTAATTCAGAAAGCAATCTTCAGCAGATTTAGAGCTCTTGCAGCCAAGGGATCACCAACGTTATGCAAGCCACAGACAGTGCCTTCAAATGGACATTGGTTTTATATACTTTTCCTCTTAATGACTTCTGGAAATGGCTTGTTAACTGGGGTTTATATATTTATATATTAGAAACTTTTATTAAGTCAAGTTTCATTATACCAAATAAGACTTCCTCAATCTTTAATGAAAGAAGTTATAGGCAGCTTCAGGAAATTCTTATTTTGGAATAAACAGCAAAAGGATGATTACAACATTGATTTTGGAAAGTTATAATCAGACTAAGAGGTCAGACAAATTTCAAAGAAAATGTATATATTTATAAAAAAATAACTACAAGAGACTTCCCGTGGTTTGTTATAAGTCTATAAAAATATATGAAAATTTTAAAAATTAAGTATAAGAAAACTTCTCATGGGAGAATTCTGTTGATTAGGGGAAAAAATAAGATGAGACTTTAAAGGTTAGACACTAAAGAAAAATCAGAAAGTAACCTTTCAAGGCATCTCTGTCAAGATACAACAGAAATTGAAAATAAATCATGTTCTGGGACATTTAAGTAAAGGGATTAAAGATCAAAATTGTTAAAAGCAAAGGGAAGCAATATATAATTGGTTTATTTGATGAAGGTTAAAATATATGTCTGGTTTCTAGTAACTCATAATATACTTTGGCTGATTAGGAGTGAATGATGAGGCTTCAAGTATTTGTATGATATATGGGGAGAGGAGATCCTTTGTTGTAGTATTAGAGAAGGTGATAATTTATTGAAATAGTACTTGTCATGATGAAAGAAGTCATTTCTTTCTTTTTTCACTTCTATAATTTTTACTTTTTTCTCTCTGCATGTTTTATTTATTTTTATATTCTCTTTAGTTTATCTTTGTTTTTTATCTTTTTAATTTTTAATTGTATTGTAAATTTTAATTTAATTTTTAATTTTTAATTTAATTGTAAACGTGTATACACTATAAAAAAATAGAACGCATTATGTAGTTGGTCAGATTGATGGTACAATACAGGAAAAACTAATGTACAATTTGAAGATTAAACTGTGGCTAAAGCTATAGACCTTTTAGCAAATGACTGTACTGAAAGTTATACCAAATTTAAGTAGACTGTAGCTATAATTACAAACGTATCAGCAGAAATAAGTATTCTCTAGCCACTGCAATATAACCTAAATTGCTTTTATAGCTGCATTATCTTTGGAGAGAAAAGATTAGAACTTTTTCAATGCCAAAACTTTATCTGGTTAGGAACTAAGCACGCTTAGGTCTGGCTGTTACTTGCAAGGGAATTCCAGAGCAGTAGACTCGATTAGGAAATAATAAAAAAAAAAAAATCTTAGAAGATGGTAATGACACAACATTTACACTGTTGCCAAGAAAACGACAGTGTCACCATGAATTGAGTTCAATTTCAATACGCCCTTGTCTTTGCCTTACTTGTTAATAATTTTAACGGGTAAAATTTAACACATTTTAACAAGAGGACTGAATTAAAGATCCAGGGGCTGAATAATTTTTTATTTAGGTAGCTAAAGACATTTAGACAACTAACCTACAACCTGGTTGTAGCTGTTTCTTACATTCCTGAATGAATGTTACAAGCAATAGTAGAAACTGGGACATCCTGGCTTTGGAGAGAGAACAAAATCATGATCCAATAATCTTCCCCTGCCAGAATGCATGCCCAAGGTGCAAGCTGTAGTAGCAATGTTCAACTTGGAAAGACGGGAATTACAATGGGAGCTGAAACTGGAACTAGGGATGTGTTTTTTCCCCTTTTGTTCAATGGTATCTGATTCTTGGAGACTGACTGAACAAATCTCTGCAGGGGTTTTTCAGAGTGGTTTGCTTTTGCTTCCTTTCTTGGGTTGAGAGAAAGTGGCTGGCCCAAGGTCACCCAACTGGCTTTGTAGCTAAGATAAGACTAGAACTAGACCTCCCAGTTTCTAGCCTGCTGCCTTAATCACAAAACAAAACTGGCTCTTTAAGAATCTTTAAGAGCAGTCTAAATCTGTTCCACATCACTGTTGCATATGTTCCTTTATTATTCAATCTGCTATATTACAAAAATCATGTCTGGTTCTTTTATGCAACTTTTCTTTTTGCATTTAGCAAGTGGCTTATATGTATAAGCTTTTTTTCTATTACAGGGTTGATTCATGTTCTGCTAACATGGACTATTTCCTTACAAATACCCCAAACTATGGCACATGGTTGCTCACTTGGTTAGGAGGCTGGGTTGGAAGTTAGCAAGCCCATGTTCGAGACCCAACGGCTGCTGCATGGTAGGGTGAGCTCCCATCATTTGCTCCAGTTCTTTGACAGGACATGAAAGGAGCCCCAAGAGCATCCCATGGGCACCAGTGATGTCACTGACTAATCCTCCAATCTGGAGGTTCCTTAAACAATGCCTCTGACCTGAATGGGATAGGACCCCAAACTATGCTTGGTGCACGACAATTTCTATAATATCTGACTTTTCATTCATACTTCACCATAATAGATTATTTTAATATAATGTGTAGCTTTTCTCTATGTACTTAATCATCACACATCTTTTCCAAATAAATCTCTGGATCAAATGTTGGATCCCAGCATAAAAATGGATCTCATTACACTCAGTGCATGACTAGCACCTGTGCACCTCTTGATGGATGGGTTTGTCGTATCTCCAAAAAGAAAAAGAAAAAAAAAGGGGGGGGGGCAGAATTATTATGTTCATTGCACAATCAACTAGATGTTCACACTAGATTTGGGATTTTTGTCTGCCTATCGAGTTCTTCCTAAGGGTCTTGGGAAAGATCGGTTGCAGGAACTGGATATGTCTAGTTTAATAGAAAGAAGGACTAGGGGAGACATGATAGCAGTGTTCCAATATCTCAGGGGTTGCCACAAAGAAGAGGGTGTCAAACTATTCTCCAAGGCACCTGAGGGTAGAACAAAAAGCAATGGGTGGAAACTAATCAAGGAGAGAAGCAACTTAGAATGAGAACTTTCCTGGCAGAACAATTAATCAGTGGAACAGCTTGCCTCCAGAAGTTGTGAATGCCCCAACACTGGAAGTCTTTAAGAAGATTTTGTATAGCCATTTGTCTAAAATGGTATAGGGTTTCCTGCCTAGGCAGGGGGTTGGACTAGAAGACCTCCAAGGTCCCTTCCAACTCTGCTATTATATTGTATTGTATTGTATTGTATTGTATTGTATTGTATCTAAGATAGACAGATATGGATGTTTGGTTATCGTCGCAAGATGTAAGCTGTTTCAAGTAAAGTGGCCTTTTGCCATTGATTGAGGCAAAAGGGCCTTTTGTCACTGATTGATGGTAAATTTGTCAATGCCTAGGGTATTCAAGTGGTGCTCCAATTGTTTTGGGATTGCGCCAAAGGTATTTATTATTGTTGGTGCTATCTTTCCTCCTCCTCCTCCTCCTCCTCCTCCTCCTCCTCCTCCTCCTCCTCCTCCTCCTCCTCCTCCTCCTCTAACTAAAGCTGATTAGTCTCAAAGAAAGAAATGTGAAGTAGCCTCCAGTTATTTTACCATAAGGAGTTATTCGGTATTGTGAACAGACTTTCGCCTAGCGCTCTCTCGCTCTCTCTTCCCCATAAGCCCTCTACAGCTTCTTCACTGTTACATAACTGTTCTGACCCCCCTCTTCGTACACCAAAGCACTCCAAGACAAGAATACTGCTAGACGATTTATTCACAGTAAATTAACACACTGATTAGACCTTGGCAGCAATCCAGACTTCCAAGATAAGAAACAGGCGAGGCGAGAGCTTCTCCAGCGTTGATAATTAAGTTGAATCCTGCAACCAGCCTCCAGGAAGTCCCTCCTTTTATACAATCTTGAGAGGAACCTAATTACAACCACCTGGGTCCAATTATCTTCTGGGTAGTTGTTCTCTATGTCTATCAGCCCCCCGTCTCCGGACGTCCAGGACCAACTCCCTTGTCTCTTCCCCACTGCTCTAAGGCATGACGTCAGGAGCACACTCCCTTTGGCTTTCACCACGGTTCCATGCCTCAGGCGCCTCCTGGTGGTCAACCAGCCTCTCTGATCCCTGCTCGGAGTCGTCACCCCGTCCAGGGTCCTCCACATCTTCCAGAGCCGACTCATCAGGCCCCTCACTGTCGGAGTCTGGTTGCAGTTCCAACGGCTCCTGCTGGGTCACAACACATAACTATTTCATTATGACTGCCATATTCCATATGTTATTAATAGTGGAATCATTTCTAAGTGAGCTGAATCAAAGAACTATAGACTGAGAGAATATTGACCTATGGTGACAAGCTTAACATGCGAATGAAACATGTGAATTAAGCAATGCACAACAAGCAGTCTCCAGGTCATGTTCAAATGTGCATAGACCAAACAGTGCAGAAAACAAAATAGGTAGACAGATAAGGTCAGGGACATGGTGGCTCAGTGGCTAAGATGCTGAGCTTGTCGATCAGCAGTTCGGCGGTTCAAATCCCTAGCACTGCGTAAACCGAGTGAGCTCCCGTTACTCGTCCTACCTTCTGCTAACCTAGCAGCTCGAAAGCACGTAAAAATGCAAGTAGAAAAATAGGAACCACCTTTGGTGGAAAGGTATGTTTGTATTCTATTTTATCTGTTTTTTACTGTACACCGCCCCGAGTCCCTTTGGGGAGAGGGGGCGGTATAAAAATCGAAAATAAAGGTAAAGGTAAAGGTAAAGGTAACAGCATTCCGTCCACCTTCGATGTTTAGTCATGTCGGCCACATGACCATGGAGATGTTTTCAGTTTTGAAATGAAGATGAGCACCACCCCCTAGAATTGGGAACGACTGGCACATACGTGCGAGGGCAACTTTTACCTTAGATAAAGTTAACACAGCATCTCAATTCATGGATCAAAGTTTATATTATTCCCATTGGCTGTAGCAGAATGATAATATGGGATTCCTTTAGGTTTGATCACCCTACCTTTTGCCATCAAAACTGTATGCTGTGCCCAGCTTCAGGACATACAGGAGCAGCGAGTGACACGTTCTGCAAGATATAAGATTTTGATGCCCAGATTGTAGGAGAATAAATCCCACAAGAAATGTTTAAATATGTCCCAAATAATACATTATAGGGAAAGAGGGAAGAAATACTAGGATTACAACATTGCACTTAAGGTCAAAATGCAGATTATGATTATAGATGGTCAGAAAAATATTAACATTAAAGAAAGGTCTAAAGCAGAGGTGGTATTCAGCAGGTTCCGACCAGTTCTAGAGAACCAGTTGCAGAAATTTTGAGTAGTTCAGAGAAATGGTAAATGCCACCTCTGACTGCCTCTCCCCCCCCAATCTATTATCTGCCTCCTGAGTCCCAGTTTATCAGGAGGAAATGGGGATTTTGCAGTATCCTTCCCTTACCACGTCCACCAAGCCACACCACGCCCACCAAGCCATGCTCACAGAACTGGTAGTAAAATATTTTGAATCCTACCACTGGGCTAAAGCAATGCTTCCGAAACCCGAGTAAATTACTCAAAATTGGGTAAAAGTGATGTTTCTCTGGGTAGCGACCAACCAATTACCCAATCACAACAGGGACATATAGATAACAGCTTTCTGATAAGTGGTTTTGGATAATGAAGGAAAAAGTTTGAGAAGCACTAGGCAAAAGGAAAAGTTTGTTACCTAAAATGGGTGAAATGGCCTTCCTATCTGTACATATGTATTTTATCAATTGGATATATAAATGCTGAATATGTGCATCATTAGACAAATGGGAATATCAGCACATTTCAGCACAACACAAAAGCATCTTTATTCATTAGTAATTCAGAACTTTCATATTATTATTTTTTTATGCAGAATACAAGGTTACCTTTCATCAGTTTAAAAGCCAAGTGCCTATGAAATGCTGTACCCAGGGCTTCTTTTGTTTTTTTTCTATATATTCACAAATGGGGAAGATGTGGAAATCAATGAAAAAAATATAGGTCAGGCCTTGAGACGAATTCATCACTTGGGGAAATTCATTGCCTAAATACTCTTTGGCCTACATGTTCTTGGAAGACATGTATTGATCCTTTAAAATGACTTTTTAAATCCTTAATACAAATGCTCATAATTTTTAATGTGTTTTCAGCATATCCACCCAATAGTTAAAAAAAAGTTCTGAGCAGGGAACGCCAAGAGGATAAAGAACCTAATTGCCTGAATTCTAAATTTTTGTGAGGTGTGCAAAAATACATGAAGTAGGGGACGAGCATACCCATTTAGAAGGAAATTAATGCAGCTTTTGTTTTTGTTTTTTCATGTACACTGTCTGCCTGGCGTACTAGTCAGGGTCCCCATGTTAGGATCCGGATTCAAATTCCATCTCAGGGTGAAATGTTCACTGCCTGAACTTGCACCTCTCACAACTTTACAGATCTCAACCACTTCACAAAGTTCTTGAGAACGTAAGAGTTTTATGTTCAAGGACAACTCAGAACCCTTGGTCAAATTTGGCCTAATTTCAAATGCCCATAATAACTTAACGCTGTAACTAGAGCAGTGTTGGCAAATCTTTTTGGCACTGAGTGTTGAAACGGGAGGAGCACTGGAAGCTGTAAGAGCAGCTCCCTGACACACACATGTGGGAGCACCAGAAACCATAAGAACAGCCCCCTGGTGCACATGCGTGCGCTGGGAAGCTGAGCTTCCAGTTTCCAGTGTACGCATGCTGGTCATCTGGTCTTCCAGTTTCCAATGCTCCTGCATACGCAAAGACCAACTGACCACATGTGCACCAGAACCCATAAGAGCAACAGGTGATGGCTGGCATGCCTGAAGAGATGGCTCTGCGTGCCACTTCCAGCATGCGTGCCATAGGTTCACCATCACAGCACTAGAGCAATTTGTCCCTGTCACCACAATTTGAATGGAGATGGGAGGAAGGAGGAGGGGGCAAGGAAGGGAGAAAGAAATGATGGCAAAGAATGAGGAACAAAGAAGCTGATGATACTGAAAAGTGGGTGTCAAGAAAAAGGGATGGCTATTAGCTCTTCCATTAATAACCTGCAATTCTATGCCATGATATCCTGAGCAAATATAGACCACAATAGATGAACCGACTTTCCACTCTTTTGATTATAGGTGGGACAGATCGAATAAATAATTATTGCATGAATACTGCCTTTATTAGAGAATGAAAAGTACCTGCTGTATGCATTAGAAATTTGTAAAAAACAACAACAACAACCTCAAGTTTGTAGACTGTTACAATATATAGCCAAGATTCAAAGGAGCATGAAACTCTCGCTTGGAAGAAGCAGCGGAAGATAAGTCTTCAGATTGTCAGGGAACTATTTTCTACTGATGTATGACATTTTTCTCACATTAAGATAACCAATAACTTGCTGCATTGAGAGCAGATGCTTAGAGGCATCTAGTATGCCTGGAAGAAGTGGACTGCTTTAGTATAAGTATGTAATAATGTTCTTTAGAATATATACTTCTAAAGCAGAATTTTCCAACTAATATCTCTCTCCCCAACATTAGCTGCATATATTCCCCTTAAATGTCTTACACTGACTCCATCATCTGTTTGGCATCAGCCCAATGGCCTTAGTGTTTTTTCTTCTTTTGGAGAAAAACCAGTTCCAGATTTCAAGACAATACAGATTCCAGTAAGCCAAATCAAGCTGGCCAATGATCAGAAGCAGTGGGATGTGTCCTGCAAGCATTAAAAAGAAAATTGAGGCCAAAGACTGCAGGCAACTCCACAAAGCTTCAACTGCCAATTCCAAAGCCTTGGGAAAGTGGCGTCCATGTTATCCTTCTCAACAGAGCAGGAAAGAAAAGCTAGAAAGCACATGAGGATTAATCATATCCACTGTGTTTAATTTAAACTGTAATTATTATTTTTTTCATTCTATTCTTGCTCATTTTTGGTTTTGGTTCTATCTCCTTTTGGAAGGACACACCACTAAAAAAACCTGAAAACTACTGTGGGACCACCCTCCCATCAAATTTTTACTTCAAAGCGCACCACTTTTCTGTCCTTGGGTTTTGTTTTTTGGGGTGGGGGGGAATGGAATCTGAACAGTGAACTTATATGGAGTGGTGGGATTCAAGTAATTTAACAACCGGTTCTCTGCCCTCATGATTTCTTCCAACAACCAGTTCACCAAACTGCTCAGAAAGTTAACAACCGGTTCTCTCAAAGTGGTGCGAACTGGCTGAATCCCACCACTGGAAAAACATCCACACATTCCTTCGGCTCTTTGACTACTGTACTACCTGCTAAAGCTGAGGAGGGACATATTTTCACATTAATTCCTGGAGTGAATCCATCTGAAAGCTCTAAGTGATGAAGAGCAGGCAAGATCGAGGTGTCTTTTTCTCTATGCATTGAGATTCATAAGGCGTCTTAGACAATGGAGAGAGCTGCTCATCAAAACGGACAATGAGCTGGATATAGACAGTCACATTTCAGAGCGTGCTTTAAAATGCGTGCTTTAGCTGGCTCATCTGTGAATTAAAGGCAACCGAATGCAACACAAGTCCACACAAGTACGTACACACTGTTTTCAGTGTGGCTGTACTGAACGATACAGGACTTCATAATGTTTTCTGGAATGGTAAGAAAAAAAGCCCTTCACGTGTCTGAACTTCAGTCAAAAACTTTGATGGGTTAAACATCTCAATTCTTGTTTCCTGGGGCTCTATTACTATGGAATTTTGTGCTTAAAAGACACGGGAAAAGCAGAAAATTAGCCAAAAAAAATATTTATTTGACTAGAAAACATTCTGAAGTAAGAACCAAGGTCAGTTTTGAATCTCTCTGGTTGTGTGTGTGTGTACATACATGCATACATACATACATGTCTACTTCTGTCCCTTACTCTCTCTATATCTGCACAAGGGGAAAATCTAAGACATATAAAATTAAAGCAAAAGGCAGAAACATCCATGAGGGGGTCAATTACACCAAAATAGTGGTCATGCCTGGATGAGCAAAGCCTCATTCCTTTTTACATGTGTGTGATGTATGTGAATAATGGGCAAATCTTTGATTAGCCTGTCATGGTCATCAATTTGATTTGGTTTGCCCATCCCCACGGATACTCTTGCTGGAAAATCAAATGAAAATACAGCAAAATTGGTATGAGGGAAGTGAAATCATGCAGCAGCTGTGTATGGAAAGACTATTTCTTCATTGGGGAAGATTAGGGTAAAACTCAGGGGTGGCAAACTGGCGGCCCACGGCCGGATGCATATAGGCCATGCCCACCCCGGATGCATATAGGCCATGCCCACCCCAGCTCCATGAATGGGGAAAAAATCATGAAACATCATGTGATGGCAATGTGACACTGCGAGTTTGACATACTTGGCATAACCTGGCAGTTCGTTTTCTTTGAATTCAGTTTTATGTTGTTATTCTAATACACATTCACTATTTTAATGTTTCTTCTTCCTTTTGTTTTTGTTCTGTGCAGGTTATTTCTAGTTCATCTTGTGCTTTTTTCTGTATTATTTTTTAATGTACTTGGCTGGTTTTTTATTATTTTTTAAATGATCAGATATAGGCACATGGTGGCTCAGAGGCTAAGACGCTGAGCTTGTCAGTCAGAAATGTCGGTGGTTCGGCGGTTTGAATCCCTAGCACCGCATAACGGAGTGAGCTCCTGTTACTTGTCACAGCTTCTAAATTCCCTTTATGGGGATCTGTGAAATTGAGAGTTTACTGTGTAGGACATTTGTTGTGGAACTGCTGGGTATGTAGAATTCTGTAACAATTCAAGATGAATTGCCAACTCCAGACAAATGATGCCACTATCTACCTATACTATGACATCTGACACTCACAGATGGTTGGCTGTGGTATTAATGCATCCCCCAAACAGACAAAAACAATTGAGTTTATTATATCTATTTGATGTGGTGAGTTTCCTTGGAACTGGCTTCTGAACTCGCAAGGCTCACACAGTGGGGTTGGTGAATATATTCCCTGCTTATGCTGTTAGCTGGTGCAAATGAGGAAAAAGAAGCACAGCCACCTCTTTGCAAGTCTGCAAACCTGGGAAGAGGGGTTGATTGGCTTTGTATTTTGTTAAGGCTTGTGATGGGCCATTTCCTGTAGAGCCATCTGTTGTAAAAATACAAGTTTATGGCATGAACCAGGAGTGGGATTCAGCAGATTCGGATCAGTTTGGGTGAACCAGATGCTAATTTTGCATCTGGTTCACCGAACCGGTAGTTGCAAAGACTGGCTGGCCCCGCCTATCCTGCTCTGCCCCTCCAAGGCATCTCCATGCGGCCCATTTTGGATGCCAGGTAAGTGCAGGGCCCGTGTGGAGGCTCTGGGAGGGCAAAAAATGGGCCTCTGGAGCCCAAGGGAGCCATTTTTGCCCATCCATAGGCTCGAGGAAAGCATCCTAAGCTGGGGAGGATGAAAAATGAGCCTCCTGGAAGTTCTGGAATTCCAGAAATGGGCCCATTTCTGACCTCAAGATGGCCTCTGGAGCCCAGGGACGGCCATTTTAGTCCACCCACCCACCCGAGGCTTGAGGAAAGCCTCCAGAGCCTGAGGAGGGCAAAACACCCCCCCCCCATGGTTCAGGAGGCCAAGTAGGCCACGTCCACAATGGCCACGCCCACCCAGCAACCAGGTAGAGAACCGGTTGCTAAAATTTTTCAGTCCCACCTCTGGCATGAACTCAGAAGAAAGGGAGAAGATGTATATTTGCAAGGCCTGCCTAACAAAGATAAAGGCAAAGGAAGTGTGGACAGGTAGGACTCCTTTCAATGTAGAAAACTAGAGCTGACTGTCAGGGACATCATACAAGACCTATTGCTAAGAAAAGGAATAGGGCTAAGACAGAGCCAATAGAAGGCCTGCTAAAAGTCTTCTAGGATGCTTACTGGTTAACTTTTAGAAATAGGGTTGAAATAGAGCCAATAGAAAAGTTGTTAGATAACTTTTGAAGTGTTTATTAGTTAAGACTTAGAAATAGGGACAGCACAGAGCCAATAGATGATCCTTTAAATAATTTTCAGAATGCCTGTTAGACAATGCTTGTTTTCCCTGCCTTGCAAAAACTGTATAAAAACTTGTTGAATGCTTGGTTCTGGGTCCTGGCATTTTGCTGGCCAGGGCCCCTTTTGCTGAAACGCTTCGATGAAAGGAAACCAACCTACACCTTGTGTTTCTGGTGTTATTTATCGGCTTTGGTACCAGGCTCAGATCCGAATTGGGGACAACACTTGAAGGACTCCTTTTCCCCAGTCTGAGATCTACACCCTCGTGCAGGTTGCGAAGGAGAATGTTTAGAGAACAAAGACTAATTTGTATATGTCATTGCATAGACAAAAAAAAAGGGTAGAAGCAAGACAAATGAAACTAAAAGGAGTTTCTTAAGACTTAGGGTCTTGCAGTAGAAGAAGCAAAACAAAATCCAAACAAAACCCAAGCCTGTATGGCTTCTATCTCTGTTGCAGAAACAGTGTAATACTCTGAACTCTTTTCAAGAGTGACGGTCACATTCTAAAGGGCAGCAATTCGTTGGGGATCACCACATCTGCATTTGAACAGGCGCTCTGCTGCATAGCGTAAGCATCCAGGGAATGGGCCTCTCGGCTCTGCGCATTTCAGAAACAGATTTACAAAATTAAAAGTGCCATTTTCTTCACTGGAAAAATATAAAGTGCGCATCCAAAAATGAGATTTAGAGAACTTTAGCCAAATTGAGTTTGACTGCTCTAATGGAACACAGTCTTCTCACAAGCTAACTCTTTGTAAGGGAAGTTATGATAAGAAAAAAAAAAGAGTCAAGTGAATTTAAATCTATTTAGGAGTAATACTGGCTAGGAAAACATACTTTACAGCATGGGTGGGCAACCACAGGCCCCAAGCAGACACCCCTGCCCCTTTTTTGAAGCCTCTGCAGCCGCCTGTAATTACAAGGCTTAATTTCAGTGATTGTTGAAAATTGGCAATCCAATTTTCCTAAGAATGTGCCTTGTAGCTGTGCACACTTAGTGTCACTGAACCCAGCAAGTCTTGGAAGAGATATAAAGGATTCTGCTGCAGTGTACATCCTCTTTGTGGCTTAAAGTGGAATACAATATGGTACACTGCTTGAGCAGGGCAAGATAGCTTTAACAATCCTACATTTCAAAGGCCAGCTCAGAATATAATGGAGTTACTGCTGTGCGTTCCTGTACATATTTACTCAGAGGTTACATTGAGTTCAGTGGGGCATACTCCCAGAGAAAATGGGAACACAATTGCTGCCTTCTCAAACCATGCATAAAACCCAACGAGCAGAAATTGTTTTCCCTTCTGAATTGGCTTTTTCAACCTCCTGATTTACATGTCAAATCTTCTTAAATAGATTTATTCCGAAATTAAAAACTTATATACTGTAGATAGTCCTCATTTAGTGATAACAATTGGGACCAGCAACCACGACTGCTGTCACTGCTTTACAGACCTGTGAAGATCAGAAATGCAAGAAATGGTCATCAGGTTACAGTTTTCATCACTGTTGTAACTGTGTAACTGCCAATATGAGTAAATGAGGATTACCTGGCACTTCAACAGGGTTTCTGTTAGATCTGGGCAACGAGAGACAGACTGCGGACACGAAGTGACTTATCAGCTCTTTATTAATAGTAGTAGTGATCCAGCTTCCTCTGTGGTCGGAGGGTTCCCCTTTTATATAGATCGGGTACGCCCCTCGACCAATCAGAACGATACCTGTTTCCCGCTGTAGCAGTGGACCAGAGAGGAGACTTGCCTCGATATATGCTAATATCTAACACCCCTCCCCTCCTAGACGGAACGTTGCGGTAGGTAACATAGTCTTTTAGGTATGTTGGGGGTTGCCTTACTCGGGAGGAGCGTCGTAGTTCTGGTTGGTCAGAAATGGTTGCAGGATCGGATGTTTTTCCTGTTCCGCGTTCTGAAGGTTTCGTGCCCTCGTAGCTGGGGCGTTCCGGAGTCTGCTCGGTTGCGTTGTCTGGGGGTTGCTCTGCTTCGTGCTTGCTTTCTTGTTCCGAGCTCGGTTCGCAGGTGTCGTAGTTTTCTATGATGGGGCTCTCGCGTGGCTGACTTTCTGTAGGCAGGGAAATCTCGTCTTCGTTTCGAAGGTCTGAGTGTGCTAGGCGACCCCGAAGTTGATCGATGTGCCTTTTCCAGTTCCTCCCATCTTCCAGCTCCAGCAGATACGATCGTGGACCCGTGATGCCAATGATCTTTGCCGGCATCCACAATGTTCCCCCTGCATAGTTGTGGGCGTATACGGAATCCCCTATGCTAAAAGACCGAATTTTGCTTGTGGAGTCTGGAGGAGCTGTGGCAGAGTAATTTGGGTGAAGACGGTCCAGGTGAGACCGTAAACGGCGGCCCATGAGTAGTTCAGCAGGGCTCCTACCCGTCGTTGCACTAGGGGTAATATGCTGAATTAAGAGGTAATGGTCAATGCGTGTTTGCCAATCACCTGGACCCATCCTAGCGAGGGCCTCTTTTGCGAATCGCACCATTCTCTCCGCCTGTCCATTTGATGCCGGATGGAATGGCGCGACGAGGGCGTGCCGAATTCCCTGACCTGCTAGATATGTCTCAAATTGCATGGCCGTGAACTGGGGCCCATTATCGGAGACCAGGAGGTCGGGCAGGCCATGGGTGGCGAAAAGTCGCCGTAGAACCTTAATGACTGCCTCTGCCGTGGTTGAAGTCATTAGGACTACTTCTAGCCATTTTGAGTATGCATCCACAACTATAAGGAAAGTCTGACCTTGGAATGGCCCTGCGAAGTCGATGTGTAATCGCGACCAGGGTGCTTTAGGTTTCTCCCATTCTGTGGCTGGCGCTTCCGGGGGTGCTGGTCTCGATTCCTGGCATGGGTCGCAAGTGGCCACCCACTCCTCTATTTCTTTGTCCATGTTTGGCCACCAAACGTAACTTCTTGCTAACGCCTTCATCCTAACAATCCCCGGATGACCCACATGTAAAGCATCTAATACATTCCTACGTAAAGCATACGGAATAACAACTCGATCCCCCCACAATAAGCAACTTTGTAACACTGAGAGTTCGTCCCGTTTTGACCAAAACACTTTGAATTCCGGGCCCACGTTTCCCTTCGGCCACCCCCTCCAAACCCAAGTTTGAACTTGCTTTATTAAATTGTCTTTAGAGGAGAACCTTGCAACGTCGTATGAAGAAACCGGTCCAGAGTCCAAACAGTCAATGAGCAATACCGGTACTTCTGGAGTGGGGTCTGGCAGAATGTCAGGTAATGGGCAACGGCTGAGTGCGTCTGCGTGTCCGAGAGTGGAGCCCGGTCGATGAATCAATTTGTATGAGTACGCTGCCAGGAAAACAGTCCACCTGGTCATGCGTGGAGAAAGGGAGACCGGAGTGGGGCGGTTTCCCGCCAAAAGTCCCAACAGCGGTTTGTGATCCGTAATCAGTTCAAAATCGCGGCCGTAGAGGTATTCGTGGAAACGTTTTACTCCAGCTACAGCAGCCAGCGCTTCCCTGTCCATTTGGCTGTAATTTCTCTCGGCCGATGAAAGAGTCCTGGAGTAGAAGGCGATGGGTGCTTCTTTTCCGTCGGGCATCCTGTGGCTGAGGACTGCTCCAACTCCGAACGGTGATGCGTCGCAGGTCAATACCAGCGGAAGGGTCTGGCTGTATTGGACAAGCAGTGAGTCAGTGGTGAGTAGGCGCTTTACTCCGGCGAAAGCTGCAGCTTCGGATCGTCCCCATTTCCATGGTGCGTTCCTCTGGAGTAGACGGTGTAGTGGCTCAGCAACGGTCGCCTTCTGCCTCAGAAAAACGCTGTAGAAGTTAAGTAGTCCGAGGAAGGCCTGCAACTCGGTCTGATTTCGTGGTGTGGGGGCGTCCTGGATCGCCTTAATTTTCTTGGAAGTGGGGTGTATTCCCTGACCATCGATTCTATAACCCAGGAATTCTACGCTAGGCACGTTAATTTGGCATTTTTCCTTTTTGAGGCGGAGACCCTTTTCTCTGATTCTGGCCAAAACAGTTCTGACTCTTTTATTTAATTGCTCCTCATTTGCAGCGGACACCAAGATGTCGTCAAAATAGGGGACGACTCCCGGTATCCCTTGCAAAAGTTGTTCCATGACGCTCTGGAACAATCCTGGGGCAATACTCACACCGAATTGTAGCCGGTTGCATTTGAATGCTCCTCTATGCGTCACTATAGTTTGGGCCTCCGCTGTGGCGCTATCAACTGGCAGTTGCTGGTAAGCTTGTGCCATGTCTAATTTAGCGAATACCTTTCCTGGCCCCAACGAGTGCAATAAGTGCTGTACTACAGGCACAGGATATGCGCTCTGTTGTAGCGCGACATTAATTGTGCATTTATAGTCCGCGCAGATGCGGACTGACCCGTCTGGTTTGACTGGGGTCACGATGGGTGTTTCCCAGTGCGCGTGATCCACCGGCTCAAGGATTCCTTGCTCCACTAACTTATCTATTTCCTTATCTATTTTTGGGCGGAGTGCAAAAGGCACTCGTCTCGGTTTAAGTCGGATTGGCGCCACTTTGGGGTCTAAATTGAATGATATCGGTTTACCCACATACTTACCAAGACCGGGGCTGAACACATCCTTGAACTCCTTAAAAATCTATTCAGCGCTGCTGTTTTCCACGGCGTTGATTCCGGTGACTTCTAACCCCAGGGCTTCAAACCAATCAAGCCCCAGAAGGTTCTGTAATGGCGCGCTGGCGATGGTCACGGGCAGCTGGGCTACGATGTCCTTGAAACGGATCTGGAATGTGCCTTGGCCCACGATGGGGACTTGGTTCCCCTGGTAGTCTCGTAGCAGGACGTCTGGAGCGCGTAGTTGGCTCTTTCTGAGGCTAGGGATAGCCTGTTTCATGGATGCCCATGAAATGATCGTCAGGGTTGATCCTGTGTCAACTTCTAGCTCGCAAGGTGAGCCCTCCAAGAGGACTGTGACTCTCAGCCTTTTGGGCCGCTTGGGGCGGACCTGTTTTATCGTGGTGAGATACGTTCGCAACTCCTCTCTCTGGGTCAACTCTATCTCACCATCTATATCCTGAAAATACTCTCGTTGAGCGTCTTGATAGAACGCTCTCTCAGCTCTTTGCGTGTAGTCTCTCTGGGGATACGCTCGCTCAGCTCCTTGTGTGTAATCTCTCTGGGAATACGCTCGCTCAGCTCTTTGTGCATTTTCTCTCTGGGTAAACACTTGTGGATTTCTCTCTGGGCGCCCTTTTTGATTTCGCCAAGCCCCTGGGTTGGGCTTCTGTTGGTGGTACATGGGTGGCTGCCGTGAGGCAGGGACTTCGCTCCGGCACACTCGTGCGATGTGCCCAGATTTGTTGCAGTGTGAACAAACAACGTTCCTGAACCTACAGGTAGACCTGGGGTGATTCCCTCCGCAACTTGCGCAGGGCGGCAAGCGGGATCTGGGTCTCCCCCCAGGCCTCACGTGACTGCTCCGCATCAGGTGACTGTCCTCGAACTCGGGATCCTCGTAGTCGGGGCTTGTGTCCTCGTAGTGCACTCTGGTCTGCCTTGGTGCCGGCTGGTTTACGCTGAAACCTCGTTGTATGGTTACCGATGATTTCTCTGCTGACTCTGACGCTCTTGCTTCGTTTAGCGCTATCTGTAGGGTTAAATTCGGGTTTGCCAACAGCTTCTTTTGTAGTGAAATGTCTCTTAACCCACAGATGAGCTGCGCTAAGATGTGCTCGTCCAGATCCCTGAACTCGCAGTGAGTTGCTGCTTTACGCAGGGCTGCAACATATTGATTGATGGATTCTCCCGCCATCTGGTTCCGCGTGTTGAATTCCTTGCGGCAAACATGGCGGGAAGGTTTTGGCGCGTAATCAGTTTGTAGAGCCTGTTGCAACGCCGTCCACGATACTGCCTGTATTGGAGTAGGCGCGGTGAGGTCTCTGGCCGTGTTGAAGACTTCTTTTCCGCAGTAGCCGAGGAAGATGTTTTTCTTCCGGGCGTCGGTGATCCCCTTGTATTCGTTCGCTTCGAGAAAACACTCGAAACGAATCGTGAAGGCTTCCCACTCGTCGTTCGCTGGGTCGAATGGAGCGGGGGGAGTGTGCATCGCCATCTTCTCTCGTTTGAATTTGCCGCGCTGTGGTGACCTGAGATGGCTGCCGGAATTTCTGCTGAATTCCTAGGCTGGAACAAATCCGGAGATTCTGGAGGTAGCGTTCTTCGTCCTATCTGTCACTCGATCCCACCTTCGTCGCCAATGTTGGATCTGGGCAACGAGAGACAGACTGCGGACACGAAGTGACTTATCAGCTCTTTATTAATAGTAGTAGTGATCCAGCTTCCTCTGTGGTCGGAGGGTTCCCCTTTTATATAGATCGGGTACGCCCCTCGACCAATCAGAACGATACCTGTTTCCCGCTGTAGCAGCGGACCAGAGAGGAGACTTGCCTCGATATATACTAATATCTAACAGTTTCTGTTCCAGAAAATGTATTGAAGATCTGGCCCTTGGAGGGCAATACTATGGTCCTTGGGAGATTCCTATTTGTTGGAAATCCTACTGCTCTGTTTTTGTTGTTGCAACAAAAATATGTAGCAGGGGCCTGGGCAGAATCTGGATTCATCTCAGAAGGAAGGAATCATAAGTAGATTAGAGGTGATGGCATTTCCCCCAGTGGTGGGATTCAAAAAAATTTATTACCGGTTCTGTGGGCATAGCTTGGTGGGTGTGGCTTGGTTTGGTGGGCATGGCAGGGGAAGGATACTGCAAAATCCCCATTCCCTCCCCACTGCAGGAGAAGGATAAAATCTCCATTTCTTCCCCACTCCACGGGAAGGATACTGTAAAAACCCCATTCCCACCCCACCCCACTAACCTGCTTTCCAGCTCCTGTCTGTGCAGGGCAACAAAAGAAGACCCATCGATCAGCTGGGACTCTGATCAGCTGGGACTGCGATCAGGCAGAGAATAGATGGGGGTAGGGCCAGTCAGAGGTGGTATTTGCCGGTTCTCTGAACTGCTCAAAGTTTCTGTTACCGGTTCTCCACAACTGGTCAGAACTGGCTGAATACCACCGCTGATTCCCCCACCTCTCTAACCAGCCTGGCAAGATCTGGGATTGTCAGATTCTCCTTGTCTTGAATTCTTTTGGTTATTCAAGCACTGAATCTCATGAACAGGGCTCTTGTATTGTACAGCATTGTTGCCTTTTTCTACTTTGTGGTGTTGGTCCTTAGTTTAATGCATCAAAGGCCATCTGCCCCCATTGTGTTATTAATGATTGTTACCTCCCTTCTGGATCTTAGCATTTCTTTCATTCAACAAAAGTACAGTAATAGGATATAAAGTTGGTGTCTCTAAACTCATTCGATTTTTGCAATTCCCAAATATATGTTTTAAACACCTGTTAGAGTGATCCCTGCAGGCTATTACTAAAAATACATCAGCTCATGAACTGTCTGTGCAATATTGTAAAATGAAAACATAAGTGTTTCATCGCTTAAAGGGCCTTTTGGTATTACAATCTGGACCTTCAGCAGGATCCATTTATACATTCAGCTGCTTACGATAAAATGTGCATTATTTGGAAGCCTGTTCTTTAAAAATGAACCTTATACAAAAATTACCTCTTTTTTAAAATTCCTTAATCAATGTATCATTAACAAGGCATAATTGCTATTACTACATATAACACAGGCATCTGTTACTATCGAAATTGGCAATAAACAAAACCCAAAACAAAACCCAAACAGAATGAAACTTGTGTCCTGTACAAATTCTTTGTTTGTCTAATCACACTTGTCCAAATAAAGTATTATTTTATTCTACTCTACTCTACTCTACTCTACTCTACTCTACTCTACTCTCTAGTCTACTCCTCTTATTTTCTTTTGATAGTTTGCATTTAGCTGAAAGTTTAATGCATCTTACTATGAGTGGAAGCTATGCACCTAAGATGCTTATGAGACAATTTGGAGTTGGATGGACCAAACTATTTGCAAGGAAATGAAAAAAGATTGGAGTAATAACAAACAAGTCCAGAATCTGTTTATTATTTCCATAGATGAAGTTGCTTACTATAATGTATTTTCTTTCTCCCTGCCCTTGTAATTATTTGATGTAAATGACTAAATGATTTACATGATCATCTTATTTTTACTTTCAACCCTTAACATTTGTAATATTTGTAATATTAGGAGCAGATTTCAGTTTTTCTCATTATTTTGGATGGATTCAGTGTTGATATAATGACATTCCTACAGCAAAAACTTCCTGTTTTGCTGTTTGGAAAGAGTTTGGGGTTTCTTCCTTGCTCTCTTCCAGTTTCTTAGATGTTTATGCTTCTTACATCAAACTAGCATTGGACACAAATTGAGTATTAACAGACTCCGATACACAGGATGACATTGGTCTATTCATCATCTCTGTGCCTGATTTAGTTTGGAGGATTTTTGTGAAAAATATCTTGGGCATTGACTTGAGGAAAGGTGAGACATAAAGGAATAATAAATGTATAGCACAGCCTGTCTCATTTCAGTGCCTGGTCTTCTGATTTGTCTTTGATGTTAAAATCCTAGATATATCTGTCTTTCAGGAGTGGCATTTGATGCACTGTCTTTCCCCCTCCCCAATAGTTTAAGATTGCAATATTAAATAGCATTCCTGATAGAAATAATGGATATACATGATTTGCTGATCACTTTGATATGAGATATTTCATATAAGCCTTGATATCTGTTCTCATTCATCAAATTTGGAAGGCCAAATCATATTTATAAGCGTATCTCTTGTAAAGAAAATATTTCTAAAAATCCAAAATACTATGATTGTTTTCTTGTTGGTGTTATTCTTTACTCTAGTATCCATGGCAACATGATATGACATGATGAACATAAAAACTGCTATTGTTATTAACCTCTAACTTTTCTCCCCTGCTTTAGTGAATCCGAAAATCGGAGTTACTGATTCTAAGTACCAGTTATGAAAACCAGAGCATTTCTTTTCTGCCAGTTTATACATTGAGTGGATTTGTACACTGCTCTTTGTCCAGATACACCAAGTAGATATTTGAAATAAGTACACTATTGTATTTTGTCAGGCTGATTGAAACAGGCGATATCTTGCAATTTCTATCCATCAGTTCCTTGATACACCTTCTTCCAAGGCTCATAGCGCTTAAATAGACTTAGAGCTTATGGTAGAAGAGTTGCCCGAATAATTCACCCAGATGAATTATTTTCATGATTCCCACTGCTCTCTCTTCCTATTTGGCAGCTTTGGAGGCTGAATGAATTTATTTTATTGATGTGTTCACCGTCTTCATTGTCTCAATCCAATCAGAATTTGGAGATACGATGGCTATTCTGATAAAATGGCTGCCAATGGTTCATAAGCAGGAGTGGGAACTCTTAGACAAGGAGCTGAGATCACCCACAAGTGCTCCGGACATCTGCTTCTCCTAAGCAGACTGCAAGATAATGGCCTTCAGGGAGTTTACCACTCTGGAAGATGAGGGAATAGCCCTCTTGCTTAAACCATAGTCAGTGCCATTGAAAGGACTCTAAGTTCACATACATTCTTTTCTTAATCACTTTTGGAAATTGCTTTTTAACTGCTTTTCACTTTGGACCAACACATTTGATAGCAGCAGGTAAATGTCCTTCAATCCTTAGCAAATAAGTTTTAACTACTACCTTAAGAAGTATATATGAATGCATGCTCATGTATGTGTCATATTCTGGGGAGAACAAAACAAAAAATATGCATTATTTTATTTAATGTATGGCAATGTTACATTAGCTATAATGCTAATACAGAGTAGCAGTGGTGGGATCCTACTGGTTCAGCAACCAGTTCGGTGATCGCGTGCTTTGTGCATGACACAGTTTTGAGAAAAAGTACCTTCCACATTACTTCTGGGGAGGAAAACAGCTGAGGTGTGGCAATCTGCTCTGCCATGCAAGTCAGCTGTGAAGATATAAGTGAGTTAAGCACAGGGGCAGGTGGGCAGGCTTCATTGTCGGAGCGAACCGGTTCTCTCCCAACTGATGGTCAGAGCTACCGTTTTGCCCAAACCTGTCTGAACCAGAATCCCACCCCTGCGGAGAAGTAGTTTGGCTACCTAAGACTGCTAGCCTGTTGGGTTCAAGCTTGTGCACTTTCCAAGCTGAGCCACTGGGAGAGACTAAGCTCCAAACCAGAAAGTAAGATAAGCGACATTCTGCATCATCATCCAGGGCCTCCACCAAAGTCACCTTGCAAATGGGATGTTGCATCCGGGAAGGTCCAGCACCTACAAGATCCTGTCCATCAGCATGAAGCATGAGCTTGTCTTCCCACCAAAAGTGGTACCTGTTTATCTCCTCACGTATAACATACTTTTGAACTGCTAGGTGGGCAAAAGCCAAGGCAAGCGACATGAACTCACCGGGTGCTAGGACTCGACATGAACTCACCGGGTGCTAGGACTCGACATGAACTCACAAGGTGCTAGGACACGAACTCCTGGAGCACAGACTTTCTTCAGCATCGTTAAGTCACTGAGCCATCGCATCTCTAACAAACTGCTGTATTGTAAAGTCACTCCATTAAGAGGTATTCAAAACAGTGGAGACTATTCAAAGTTATGATCTCCAGTACAATTTTTCCTGCACCAAACTTTAAAAAGCTTTTGCATCCAATAGGCAGTCTTCTGACTGTACATATGTCCATGTGCTGGAAATTCACTCTCACAGTCAAAGACTGCTTCATGCTAGTAAGGGACCCTCCAAGGTCCCTTTCAACTCTGTTATTCTGTATTCTATGATTTTTTTTTATTTTGAAAAGAATAAATGCATAATAAATGTATGTAGAAAAACAATAAGAACAAGAAATTCAGTCTTAATGTGGCATATGAAGAAAAGAACCCCCCAAATCTGGTTGTTTTTTGCCCTTATGTTTATTTCAAAAATAAATAACTAGAATAATTCTTATTCGGTATCAATGTAGTATTTCCCAAATTCTTTTGATTTCTTACAAAAAGTACTATTAATTCCCATATTTTCCATATTGAATTGCTGTAGATAAAAGTAATAAGTTGATATACATCTTCAAGTATTGTAGATGAGTATATAGGTGTTCTTACATAGTATATACAGAGGGTCTGGTGATTCTTTTTAATGCATGCTTATTTCAAACGACTGGCTCATTTAAAGTGTTTTTCAGACCTGGCAACTTTAAGATATGTGGACTTCAACTCTTGGGCTGGCTGAGGAATTCTGGGAACTGAAGTCCACAAGTCTTAAAGTTGCTAAGGTCGGACACCCGTGATATAAAGGGAACTTCCCCAACTGGAGACCCTGCAGTTGCTCTGCAACTTCCACCAACCTCAGCTAATATGTCAACAAGAACCCTTCTTAGGAAAAGCTTCTTTAAAAGTGTATGGTGCAGGAAAGCCACCAAAGGTAGGTAATAAAGTGAGGAGCTCTGGTGGCTCAATAGTTAAATACAATACTGCAGGTAAACTCTGCCCACAGTCTGGAGTTCGATCCTGATGGGCTCAAGGTTGACTCAGCCTTCCATCCTCCTGAGGTGAGTAAAATGAGAACCCAGATTGTTGGAGGGGCTGTGTTGACATTGGAAATCAGGGTATCAAACTTGCGGCCACGTGGCCATGCCCACCCCCTGGTTTAGTGAAGGGGGAATATGTCACGTGATGACAATGTGTCATCGAGGGTTTGGACCCCTTGTTGTAAACCATTCAGAGAGAGCTGTAAAGCACTTATATGTCTAAGTGCTATTGTTATTGTTATTTATGTAAAAAAAACATGGATAGGAGATTACCAGAGGTGAGTTCCTACCGGTTCGGCCTAGTTCGGCCAAGTAGGTAGCAACTCAGCCACCCACACACCCAAACCGGTTCTATCTTGGTTTTTTGCTTCTGCTCATGTGCAGAAGCAATTTTTTGACTATTGTGCATGTGTGCGCACGCCCAAAGCGCGTTCCTGAGTGAACCAGCAGTAAAAGAAGCCAGAACTCACCCCTGAAATAACTACACTACATATGTAAGCTCTTGAATTTCATCTGGTAAGAAAGACAGGATATAAATTAAGTGGCACTCGACAGGAAATGATACGAATGTGGAAATCTAACACTTTATCATCCTTGTGAGGCAACTGCCCTCACAGCTGGGCGTAAGACTTTGAAGTGAGCATTTTTAGAAAGCAAGCAAACATTTACACCCACTTCGTCCAATCAAGTACCTGCCAGCTGTGTTGAAATATTGCCTCCATGATTCCCAGCAAGCATAGTTTTTAGGGTTTTAAGAGAACAGGAACAGGAGTACAATCAATAGTTTAGTGCGGAGGAAACAAAAGAAGATGGGGGGAAAGCAGAAGAAATATATAAATCTGTCAGCTACATCCAGATGGCTGCATCATGTACCATTTGCTTTGACCACCAGGTTTCATGCAGTTTCTCATGGACATTATTAGGAGTTTGAAAGTCACATGGTGTTAGATTTACAGCTATAATTCGGCAGGTGTATAAATCTCACTCTTTTTTTTGTACTGGAAATCATTTTTGTGACTGGTGATAACAGAGCATTTCTTTTGCAGGTGAGCTGAAGTACGTTTTGATCGTATTATGTTTCCTTGGAGCAAAAGGTCCTGCCTTTAAATGCACAGGAAAATCTAGTTACAAAACGTAATTATAAAAACTGGAACCTGGCCAGGACACCAGGGTTGCCAGTTCCCCAGCAATATTAATAACACATGACATGCTGTTCATTAATTTACTTGGTGCAGTGCATATTAATATACAAAAACACGTCTGGTACTAGAAGGTGAAGGTGGCTCAGACAGAAAATGGGGGAAAGCCCAACCTCATCCCATTTCTTAGTCAAAAGCAAATATTATTCAATTATTATGAAAGATGCGTGGTCAGCGGCATCTGGGTTTGTGTGTACATTTAAATAATTACCAACAGGACGGAAGTGTTTTAAGTCAGGGTGAATATACTTGGCATTTTTACCTTATGCAACTAAATTATGTTTTCAAAATTTGGTGCATATGATGAAAGCAGCTACTTCGGGAAAATAGCGTTCTAATTTAATAACTTTAATAGTAGCAATTATTCTATCTTGGCCCAAAAAAGGTGAAAAGAATGAAAAGCATCAATTGGTGCTTACGTTTCTTCAATAAATTAGGGGAAAATGTCTACCCACATGGGTCCATGGGGATAGCTATCTTTTTTTCCTCTTCAATAATCCTGGAAAAGAAGAGAAATTATTGCTGTTTTTGCAGCTGGATGACTGCTCCATAAAATTTACCTCAGAGAGCAGATTCTTAGATTGCACTTATGTTTGTTGCTCCAGAATTATGGAAGATATGCAGTGTTCTAATATGTCTATAAGATTACTGGGAGAAATATCAACAACCTCAGATATGTAGATGATACCACTCTAGTGCAGAAAGTGAAGAGGAACTAAAGAGCCTCTTGATGTGGGTGAAGAAGGAGAGTGCAAAAGTTGGCTTGAAAAACTCAACATTAAGAAAACTAAGTTCATGGCATCCGGCCCTCTCAATTCCTGGCAAATAGATGGGGGAAAATGGAAGTAGTGACAGATGTTATTTTCCTGGTCTCCAAGATCACCGTAGATGGGGAATGCAGCCAAGAAATTAAAAGACTCTTGCTCCTGGAGAGGAAAGCTATGGCAAATCTAGAGAGCATGCTAAAAGGCAGAGCCATCACCCTGCCAACAAAAGTGCGTGTAGTCAAGGTTTTCTCAATTGCAATGCATGGCTGTGAAAGTTGGACCATAAGAAAGGCTGAACGCCAAAGAATTGATGCCTTTGAATGCTGGTGCTGGAGAAGACTCCTGCAAGTCCCTTGGACTGCAAGGCAGTCAAACCGGTCAGTCCTAGAGGAGATCAACCCTGACTGCTCTTTAGAAGGCCAGATCCTGAAGATGAAACTCAAATACTTTGGCTACCTAATGAGAAGGAAGGACTCACTGGAGAAGAGCCTAATGCTGGGAAAGATTGAGGGCAGAAGGGGACGACAGAGAATGAGGTGGCTGGATGGAGTCACCAAAGCAGTAGGCAAGAGCTTAAATGGACTCCAGAGGATGGTAGAGGACAGGAAGGCCTGGAGGAACATTGTTCACGAGGTTGCGATGGGTCGGACACGACTTCACAACTAACAACAATATGTGTATTATTCATCCACGAGTTAAAAATCAGATGAATTCTCTTTGATGTTTATCCCAGATACATGAAATCCAGAATCCCTGTTATAGGATTCTGCATTATCCTTCATCATTTAAGGCTGTGCATTAGGAAGTCGGTTTGGTGTACTGGTTAAGGCTCTAGGCTAGAGTTCTAGTTCCACCTTAAGCATGGAAGCCAACTGGGTGACTTTGAGCCACCCCCTCCCCCAGCCCTGCTCTCTCAGCCCTTAGTGTCAGACCACAGTTCAACATTTGATTCATCCTACACATAAATAGCAGATCTTGCACTTGCAAGGAAAATGCTGGGAAGAAAAACAAATTATGTCTGTTAGACATTATATCAAAACTTTTAAAAAATTGCTTTCCCCCGTGGTTACTGACCCTTAAAGGTTTGGGATGTATATAGATTTTTAAAAAAATGGGCCACTTTTCTGCATACTACTCACGATTTTTAAAATCTTCTGAGAGTATTGTTTCTGCTGAATCACCAGGAGTTTTTCAAGACTTTGTCCTAGCAGTTGCATAGCAAAAAGCTCTCAATCTCCTTAAATACATAACAAAAAATTCATTTTGATTGATCCCAAGTAACATTGCTTATTTTTCATTTATTTCAAGAAATAAACTGTGGCCTTGGGGAAGAAAATCTAGAGTTTGTACCATAAGCAGAATCCGGGATAAAATCACTTATTGTGATGGGCAATATGGACTGAATATTCACTGCACTTTGATACATGAAGGACATATATGTAAGAGGAATAATGCAATCTGGGACATTTTTGAAAGTCTAATAAACTTTCTTGTTTGCTTGGAAGATTCCAGAATTTTAATGGAATGGAAACATGGTGGTTTTCTTAATGTGCTCAACAGTTTGAAGCAGATATTATAATTATTTTTGTCATACATGGATGCTTTCCATGTTACCCGCAGTGAATTATATAATCCATTCTGACTACTGCAGCCCACATTCAAGTTTGATAGATCAGAATTGGTTCTACCTACTTGCCATTAAAATGTTTATAGAGTATATGTAATAGTAATACTCATCTAAAGGGAAGAGATATGTATTCTTTGTGCTGATCAATCTTGCAATCCTCTTACACTAATTCTTGGAACTAAACAATTCATAAGCAAAATGAATCAACACCGTTCATACTTTTCCAGGGACATTTTCTATCGTGGCAGGAGACTAACATTTTAAATCAAAGGTACAATATCTACAGCCAGTCATTTCCTTTTCCTGGGCCAGATAGATTCCTTTCTTGGAATCGCACTTGTGCAACCTCATTTTAAAAATATTAAGGCATAGATTTTTGCTGGTAAGACTTGCCTCAGTCCCCATGAGGGAAGCATGACTTTAAAAATGTATGACTTTTAAGGCATTTTTCTGCTGTTGTCAGCTATGCCATTTGTATGAACTGCTGAGATGCTGGTAATTCACCAAAATTGCCTGCTAGGGATGGTTTTAGAGACTGTTTCACTAGAGACAGCTGGAGACAGCCTTCCTTTTCCCCTATTGTTAATTGTTGGCAGGCTTGTGACATCTTTTTCGTATCCATTGTGAATGAGATTAGAAGAATATGGGAGTTAAGCATTTAATCAGTCACAACTGTCAGGAACAGTTAGATCTGCCTTTGATATTCTCTTGCATCCTCGGGACTATACCTTCCTCCACTGCCAAATCTTATTCATGCACAATTTCCTTTTCTGACTAGTCCTTTTCTTACCGATGAAGATATTCTTTTGTTGTGAAACTGCAATTATGCCAATGCTAAAAGAAAAATCCATGCCAACCTGCAGGCTTCCACCACATTCCAGTGGAATTTCAAGAAAGAAAATCAAGGATAAAATAGGAGAGGAAGCAATTGTTTTCTTTGCTTAAAGAGGCTGCTCAGTTCTCAGTGGCTCCCATTAAATCCATGAGCCTAAATAAAAGAACTGCATTCTACAACTCAGCTAGATATACACCCCCAGCATAGAGCTAGGGGCGCTAACAGAAATCTGTGCCTTCAGGAGAACCAACATCATGAGGGTGCAGGTTTGTTCTCCGAACTTGTAGGTTGCTTTCTGAACGTTTCGTTACAGGCAGTGGTGGGTTTCAAATCCTGTTCCAACTGGTACGGCGCGTGCATCTTAGCGCCTCCGCGATGCTCCAGCTGCTCCGTGGAGCGTCGTGCAGGTGCTGTACGCGCTATGCACCTGCTCAGAAAAGCCTTTAAACACCGGTAAGGAGCTCAGGTGGGCAGGTGGGCCCTCCAGAGCACTGTACCGGAATGGTATCCGGTGCTCCAGACTGGCTCCAGTACGCGTGTACTGGGGAGTACCGCCTGCAACCCACCACAGGTTACAGGCTAGGTAACACCTTCAGAAGAGTTTAGGGGAGTTTATCCCCTAAATTCTGCTGAAGATGTTATGTAGCTTGGCAACAAACTCTTCGGAAACCAACCCACAAGCTCAGAGAAGGAACCTTCACCTTCATCCTACAACTGAACTACAGACATTTGCCATCATTGCAAAACTAACATCATCTCAAAACTTTAGAGTGCCACCCAGAATCCCTCTAACATTTGCAATTTTCACTGTACTTTGAAGCAGGGGTAGGTTCCAGCAGGCACTGTTGTCAGTTTGCTCATGTGTGCACATGCGCAGTGCAATTAAAATTGTTCTGTGTGTGCGCAGAACTGAAAAAACAAGATGGCAGTGCCACTGCCGTGGGAACTGATTTGGGGACATGGCAGGCCTGGGTCTCTGCCAGTTCCAGTGACCCAGGCTGCCAAACTACTACCAATTCGGCCGAACTGGTCCAAACTGGTAGGAATCTACCACTGCTTTGAAGGTGATTGTAGATGGGGAATAACTGTAATTTTGATAAAGTTTAATAAAATATGACTCTGTCCAGGGCAAGAATATGCTTCTGCTGCATTCCTGACAGATAGATTTCTAGTCTCTGCCCAAACAGCTCCATTGATGGAAAATCTACCATCTCCTAAAACAGTTTGTCCCATTGCTAAACAAAGCATTCAGGATTGACGCACAATCCAGATTTTCTTCGATTCACAACTTCTACACAAAGTGCAGCTGTAGTCAAGAAGGTCTTTCACATTCATCTTGTGTACTGTTGTGTCGATTCCTAGACAAGGAGGCCCTTCCTTCCTTCCTTCCTTCCTTCCTTCCTTCCTTCCTTCCTTCCTTCCTTCCTTCCTTCCTTCCTCCCTTCCTTCCATGTTCTAGATGGAGCTATCTTGAAAAACACTCAACCACCTGAATCAACCACCTATATCCCATAGTTTCTGCTCAACCTGCACCTTCATGGAGAACGGATGTACTCTAGGTTCCAGCAATTAAACTGTGTTTTCTCTGTCACTGTGCCTGTCCTTTGGAACAGCATTTACCCTGAGATTCATATAACTTCTATCCTGATATTGTTGTTATTATATACACAATAATGTTAAATCATACCTGCCAATTTTTAACTGGTGTTAGTTTCATTCATATTGGATTCTTCTCAAGAACCTAGGATGTCATAACGTATTAGTATAATCCATGGGCTGATCCAAGCATTGTAGCCCTTTGTAATTGACAGATGGAAATTTTGTCAGTGCACAGATTTTCTAAGCACTGTCCAAGGTTTTTGGGCATGGCACAGAGTGGCGATAATCACTGGGACCACCACTTCTGGTTTATGCCATATTATTCTTTGTGTTGTTGTTGATGTTATTATTAAAGATTTTTATTTGTGAACATTATTTAGTTTTTATTATACACACAGAGCTACCTTTGCAATAGTGGCGAATATCTGTAGCTTGGATATAGGATGAAGATGAAGGTTCATTCTCCGAGATTGTGGCTTGGTTTCTGAATGTTTCATTAACAGGCTAGGTAACGAAATGTTCAGAAACCAACCCACAAGCTTGGAGAATGAACTTTTACCCTCAGATAGATAGCTACCCTGTTTTCCTGAAAATAAGACCCCCACCCCCCCAGATAATAAGCCCAATTGGGCTTTTGAGCACATGTGCTAAAATAAGCCCTCCCCCCAAAATAAGCCCTGAAAATATTGCAACACGGCAGCAGCCATGAAGTGACCACGCTTGCCACCTCCTGCACCTCAAAAATAATAAGACCTCCCCAAAAATAAGGGCAAGTGCTTATTTCGGGGTTCAAAAGAAAATAAGACCCTGTCTTATTTTCAGGTAAACAAGGTACATACGTACCTACCTACCTACCTAACTCTAGGTGGCAAACATACCTAATGTTTCTGCTTCCTATTTTCCTCACAACAACAATCCCGTGAGGTAGGTTAGGACTGGCTCTCCAGTTTGTCTGTGTTCCAGAAATCTGTTCGCTGTTCCACTGGCTGTTCACTTGGTACTTGAGTTAAGATGGGTGCTGACTCCTAGTAGTTTTCTGTTTGGTTTTGGATCTGCTTTTGTTTTTGTTTCCTGGATGTGCATGTCTATCATTTTTACTCTTCCTCTGTTTTATTGTTTTTAGCGCTGTAAGCCACCCAGAGCCAATGGGAGTTGAGTGGCCTTTAAATCTCATAAACAGATAATTCTTACTGTATTGGCATTTTTTTCTTAACATTGAATCAAAATCAATTTCTTTGTCTTTTAGTCCTATTGCTTCTTGCCTGTTTTTCCAGAATAACTGTGAATAATTTTGACCATTGTCTACACAGCAACCCTCAAATACTTGGAGATTGTTATTACATCATGCCTCTCCAAAGTCTTTTTTCTTCAGACTAAATATACCCAACATTTCTCACAAGTTCTCTTAACATTTTTCTTCCAGCCTCCCCCCCCCCCCCCGATTGTTTTCCTACGGACTTGCTCCAGTTTGTCAATGTCTTTCCTGTAATTTGATGCCCAGAACTGAATGCAATATTCTAGGTGAGGTGTCATCAATGCAGAATAGAGAGAAACAATAACTTTCTTGAACTTGACACTGTATTCTGTCAATGAAACCTAGAATTTCATTTCAGTTCTTTTTTTTTTTTTTTGCAGCTGCATCACACTAGTGATTTATACAAGGTACGTGACCCCCAGGTCTTTTTTTTCCAAGTTTTTTTCCCCTACCCAAATGCAGGACTTTGCATTTGTTCTTGTTCAAAGCTTGCTGGGCTTTGTTCAGTGTCCAAGCTTGTGAAGTGCCTCCTGAATTTTAATAGTAATCTCTTTGCTATCCCACTGTTCTTTATAACATCTGCATATCCTGTTTTCTAACCCTTCTTCCCAATTAGGTATAAATATACTGAACATCACAACACCTAGAACAGGGTCCCACAGAGTTCCATTTCTTCCACCTTGACATGGAATTGTAGACATGCACTTGTTAGATGTGATTGCTCCCTTGGTTGCATAGTTACCTAATGGTGGTATCGTCCAGTTCGCCAGTACAATCTTCTCTGTTAGGATCCTATGGGAGATTTTGTCAAATAGCAATAGCACTTAGACTTATATACCATTTCATAGTGCTTTTACATCCCTCTCTAAGCGGTTTACAGAGTCAGTTTATTGCCCCCAACAATCTGGGTCCTCATTTTACCTACCTCGGAAGGATGGAAGACTGAGTCAACCTTGAGCCGGTGAGATTTGAACTGCCGAACTGCAGCTAGCTCTCAGCTGAAGTAGCCTGCAGTACTGCACACTAACCACTGCACCACTTCGGCTTTGCTGAAGTCAAGATACACTCACCACATTCCTGTCACTTCATCAAAAAAGATCAGGTTGGTTTGCCATGATCTGGTCTTCATAATCCTGCAATATTGGCTCCTACCAAGGTAAACATCATTCTCTAAAGGCTCCTTAACTGACTACTGAGCAATCTGTTCCAGAATTTTGCTTTGAATGAAAGTCAAACTAATGACTAATTCGTTTGCTTTGAATGAAAGTCAAACGAATGACTAATTTCATCCTCCTGAAATTAGAGAAGATATTTTGGTTTTGGTTTAGCGTGTTTATATCAAATACAGTAATTTTATAAGACCCAGTTTTGGGCTTAGTGAGAAAGGACAGGTTGCCCTGAGGCAATGTTCTTCCCTTCTAAAATTTGGGGAGGAGGAGGTAGGCTTTCCTCTTAATAGTCAAAGCCCTATAGGGCTTCCTGCTTGAGCCAGGAGGTTGGACTACATTTGTGGCCACCATGCGATGTCCATCCCTTGACTGCTAAGTTCCTGCTTAGTTTTTAATTCCGCTTTTTCATTCAAAATGTCTTTATATCTTACAATTTTTTCCATGTTAATAACATTAGGCTGCATCAATACTTCCATTGTGGAAAGCCAGACTGGTATTTTCAAGTGGTGTTGTTCTTTAATTTTAAGCCATACTGATAACAGTGCATTTCTAACATAATGTCTTAGAAAGTAACTATGTATCTTATTCTTCCCATACCATAAAAAGCATGCCAACCTAGTTGAAGGTTATGACCTTCTAAAGTTAATAGTCTTTTATGCCTCAAATTGATCCATTCTTTCATCCATGTAAGTACTGAGGCCTGATAGTACAATTCCCAATCTGGCAACCCAAAGTCCCCTCTTTTTTTGGAGTCTTGCAACATTTCAGACCTATTCTTGCTTTTTTCCCAAGCCAAATGTATCTTGATATTATTTTATTTAATTCTTCAAAACCTTTTCCCCAATGTTATTGGAATTGTTTGGAATAAATATAGTCTTGGTAAAATATTCATTTTATAGTACCTATTCTTCCTGTTAATGACAGTTGTAGATCTTTCCATTTCTCTAAGTCTAGTTTAATTTGTCGCATCAGTTTCATATAATTGTCCTCTTTAATTGTTACACATTTTGCTGTTAATTGTATTCCTAGGTACTTCACTTTTTAAACTATCTGCATATCAATTCTTTCCATCAACATTCTTTTTTTGTGTGTGTATTGGGGGGTTGGACTAGAAGACCTCCAAGGTCCCTTCCAATTCTGTTAATCTGTTAACCATGTGTCACTTTTTCTAAGAGCTCCTTGAATTTGATTCTCTATGCTAACCTTGCCTGACTTGATGCTCCTCAGACCTCAGGTTGGACAAATGTTGTCCTGCACACATCAGCTTAGGAAGGAGCCTTAAATCAAAGTGATGTTTAGTTTGTTTCCATCAAATTAACATAAAGCAAAGTGAGCTCTGTGTTTCTTTTCTCACCATTACTTATGGGAATTCCCATATAACTCTGATAACAAGGCAGCAGCAGGCAATAAGCCAGAAATAAACATTTCCAATTGCTCAAGAAAAGCCAGGCAGGCCTCTGGCAAACAAACTTTCTGCCAACCTTAAATCAGGTTTTGTTTCCTATGCAAACAGTAATTGCTCTAGTCTTTAAAGACCAATTGTTGAAAAGCTTTAGGTAAGGAAGAAAGCCTTTAATATATTACTTTCCCTCTGAAGAACAATATCTAGGTAATGGGCCATTGAGAGAATGAATAACCGGGACACTGCCAGCAAAACTGTATAATTCTGGCACTTCAACACTTTTTAAAATCCATCTGATCAATGTTCACTGCAGGCCAAAGTGAAGAAGAATAGTTTACAAAAACTTAAGAAAAATGCAATGCGCTTTTTGCTTTCCCATTAGGATGCTGTAATGCCATCAAGAGTTATGTATTTCTCTCCCCTCATATCCTGGTTTTTAAATGCTCGTTTTATTCCACGCCAACGGTGTCTGTTTCCGTGAAGCTGTGATGAATGAGTTAACACTGTTGTAATGCTATTTTGCACATCATAGCTAAAGAGAGGCACTAGGAGGAAAGAATTACCTGCCATAGACAGACAATGCATGAAGCTGTTGACAAATGAAATATGCAACGGGATCACATCCATGTCAAAGGATCAGTACATCACAAAGGCACAAACAGCGAGAGGGGAACCAAAGATCATGCTTGTTTTGGTATTTACTGAATACATATAGGCTGCTTTAATGTACAGCAGATCCTCAAGGCATTAGGTATGTGAAAGTATATCTGATCTTTTAAGTCAAAGGAAGAAGCTAGAATTTATAAAATTCTAATATACACAACCCGGAGGGCAAAAACAAAGATTGTTATCTCAGCTTCCAAAACCATGCAGTGCCTCAAAAAGCTGATAGGAAGAATAGAAACCACATGATTTAATGCTGTCTCAATAGTAAACATGGAAGAGTCATTTAAAAAAAAAAAAGATAGATACCATGCAAGAAGGCATTCTGTTATCTGAATTTCCAAAAGGTCTCAGGACGAATGGATTGCTTGTGAAGACACATAAGATTTGCATGCGATAAAATACAACTGTTAATTTGATCCTCTGTATGTTTCTGTATTATGTGTTGCCCTGATATTAGGAATTGTAGGAAGTCAAAACCCACCCCTCTACTAGAAAATGAAATATTAAAAGGACAGAATATTTCCCCTAAAAAAAGAAATAGAAACTCAGAGAGGCAGAAACTCACCCCCACCACCTTTGTCAATGGGCCATTAAGACTTGAGCCAAAGAAACATGTTTTTCGGCAGGTAACAAACTCACTCTTAATAGCTCCTCCCCACTTTGTCAATAGACCATTAAGGCCTGAGCCAGCCTAAGCTACATAACCATGATCTACCCCATATCATTGTCCTTCATTGCACCACCCATCAAGTTTCAACCAAACTTAGCATACAACCTACAAAGCTAGCCGTGACCTCTGACAGCAATCAATCAGGATACCCTTCCTGTGCCCTAGGAAGTTCAAAGCCCAGGAGAGGGCATAAATTCAGTGACTCTCATCTCAGCCATTTTTCTGCTCAGGATCTCAAACCATATGATCCTGTCTACCATTAAACCATCTTTCCAAGCAGCCTCCATATTTCCAGTGTCTTTCCCTCACTTGGACATTTCTTCCAACAGAAGCAAATAACTTTGGACCTTCACACAAGGGTAAAATGTTATGCAGCTCTCTAGGTTTTCCATAAGAGTCTAGAGTCTATGGCTTGGCTAGCCCCTCCTGACTTATGAATATTGTAGCTACTGTGATTTCTTGAATTTTATTTCTGACCCTGTTGCAGGCCC
The DNA here is from genome assembly GCF_964273705.1 of Natrix helvetica. Taxonomy (NCBI): domain Eukaryota; kingdom Metazoa; phylum Chordata; class Lepidosauria; order Squamata; family Natricidae; genus Natrix; species Natrix helvetica. Next base: position 224,662,322 of record NC_138548.1, read on the forward strand.
AGCTTTATTGTCAGTAAGCAAAGTAGAACTTTACAAGAAGTTGGCCTCCGTCTCGCAAGGCTGAATTATTATGACGCTTTCTCAGAACACAAACTTCTCAGTTCTAAACTTCACACTGAGAAGATCAGAATCTTCTCTGGGCCTTAAGAAGATGAGCAGGGAGTGCAACTTTGTCATACAGGGGGGGGAAACTGCAAACGAGGGGAGAGAAGTCCATAAATTTCCTTTCTTTAACTATCACAGCTAGGAAAGATCACTATTTTTTCCCCATAGTTATTTCAGTTCTACTCTTGCCCATGTCATTAATTTGAGCATTTTTATTTTCTTTACTGGAGGCCCTTCTTTAGCTCTTTTTACCCACTTTCAAAATACCTGTTTTTTTTAAAAAAAATAGTCAAATTTGTTCTGCCTTTTTAGATTGCAGCATTCATTATTCTCCTTAGCCACATTCTTGCAACTTTTTCTCTCCCTGCCTATTTGCACAACTGCATTCTCTTCTCACTGCTGCAACATTCTTTCATTTTTATTTGTGCTTCCCCCTGCCCCCCCCCAATCCATAATTTCACCAAGCATCCTTTTTCATACCTCCAGGGGTGGTATTTTTTTCTACCGGTTCACAAAAGTGAGCTCTCGTGCGCAGATCCTTCCGCACATGCGCTTTCGGCAAAACAATATGGCCTTAAGTGGGATGCCGACAAAGCTGGGTGCGGGTGGGCGGAGCCAATCAGAACCAGTAGAATGCCACCTCTGCTCCCGCCCTCTGAGGTAAAACATGTCACAAAACTAGTACAATCGAGATTCTGTGAATGTTCTTTATTGCAATAAGATAGAATAATAGAACTTTGAAAACCTCTCCAAGTTTCTCTTTGTTTCATCTTATACTAAATTAAATTGAGGAGTTATTTTAAGACTTTTTCTACTTCCTCCTTCTATCTCAGGATTGTGCAGTCTTTTTAACCATCTTCCCTAAATACCTTGCTCCTGTTTTCCCTCTTCAGCAATTTTCTCACATCTCCAGGTTTAGCTCTAAATTCCTTCCAGGACTTTGATCGTCTTTCTGTAGTTGTTCTACTTTCACGCCTGATTTCCCCACCCCCACCCCCCACCCCACTTCTTTCTTTCTCCATCTATTTTTACTCCAGATCTATTCTTGACATTACATAGTGATCCATCATTTGGATCCCTTTATTCTAATTTTCTTCACTGAATCTGCCTTTCTTGCGAGACAAGAATACAGACTCAGGTCTAATCATTTGCATGCTTGCTTTTAAAGCCTCAGTAGACCATCTTTATTTCTCTCTGTTTTCTTATCAAGTTGTCAGATTAACCTACTGCAATGTCTTTATTCAGCGGTAATTTGATTAGCGATCCTCATGCCGAATCCAGTGAATGTTGTATGGTAGGAGAACAGCAGTGTCTGTGAAGGGGAGGGGTTAAAAAAGTCAAGATGACCAGGTGATCAAAGCCCCACCCCTTTACTAAAGGAGAATATTTGTAGCTCGGGGTTAAAATGAGAGTGCCTTGATGCTCTCGGAGCTTGGCTGTTTTCTTGCAGACATTTCATTACCCAAACTAGGTAACAGCATTAGTTATATGTATGTGTTGTATGTATCTCAAATAAGAATGAGGAGGAGTTTGGATCACATGGCCATGATTGTCATCATGACTTTTTTTTAGTCCTCTTATAGAAACCTCAGGTGGAAAGCAAGCATCCCTATTTTAAAAAAAGAGAATGATTTATGCAGGCTAGAAGATTAAGACTGCTTCATGTTTGCTCTTTCCTCAAGCAAATCCCCGAAAGTCATTAAAGTTGAGAAGTATATCATTTATTTGGTCATTGGAATGACTTATAAGTGAATGAATGAAGTGAGCAAGCCAATGAGGAGAGGGGGCGGTCTAGAAGCACAAATAAATTGAAATTGAATTGAAGATTCGGTTAACTTCCCACTTTCTATCTTTATTTGATCACTCCATTATTTATTCTATTTATTCATCTACCTTTTTACTAATATTACCTCTGCAGGAGAGCAGACTGAATTACCATAGTGTCATGTGCAAATTTTATGAGTTCCCCTTCTATCCCATTGTTTAAATCATTGATGAAAACATTGAAGAGTACTAGACCTAAAACAGAGCCTTGGGGTAACCCACTACATACTTCCCTCCACATAGATGCACTTCCATTAAGGGTTATATGTTGAGTGTGATTGGCCAGCCAGTTACGAATTCATCTGGCGTGATTCTGTCTAACCCACATTTTCTATCCTATTAAATAGTAGATTGAGGTCTATTTTGTCAAATGTCTTACTGAAGTCCAAATAAATTATATCCACAGCATTTTGCTGGTCTATAATTTTGTCACTTTGTCAAAGAATGCAATAAGATTTGTCTGGCATGATCTGTTTTTGACAAACACATACTGGTTTCTGACTATGAATTCATTGTTTATCTTTTTCAGAACTTTTTCTAGGTATTGATGTCACACTGCTAGGACTGTAGTTTCCAGGATCCATTTTTTATTTTTCAAACTTATTTAGTGTTATCTTACCATTATCTTGCTTATTTTGACTTGCCTTCATAATCTGCATTTTACAATATATTTTTATAGGCTGTAGTGTTTTTTCCTTTTGTGTAAAGACAGATGCAAAAAATGAGTTAGCAGTTATGCTTTCTCCCTGCTGCTCATCATCGTCTTGCCATTTTCTCTCATTAATATTATTTCCTTGTTTTTTTTCCTTGTTTTTTTACATGTTGAAAGAAGGGTAGGAGGTTTTTTTTTTTTTGCAAGCCTTAGTGCATTTGGAGTTTTAGCTTTTCTGAGTTCATCTTTGCATATTTGGGCTATTTGCTGATATTCTGTCCTAGTTATGTGTCCCTTTTCCTACTTTTTATACTTATATTTCAATTTATCAGAGAATTCTTTGTGTAGCCATGCTGGTTTCTTTTGAGATATCTTATTTTTCTTCTTCATTGGATTTGTGCTAGACTGGGTTTTTATAATCTCACTCTTCAAAGTTTCCCAGATTTCTTGGACGGTTTTCCCTTTGAGAAGTCTCATCCATGGAATCCTTCTCAAGCTGTCTCTAAATGTATTGAAATCAGCTCTCTTGAAGGCCAACACTCTAGCTTGGTTTTGTTCTATTGCTTGTGCTTGCATAATGTTGAATTCCAATATTGCATCGTCCCACCCCTTAATGTTCCTGTAATTTCAATGCCTTCTATCATTTCACCTCTGTTAATGAATTAAGTCCAGTATGGATGGCCCACTAGTTCCATTCTCTAACTTTTGGGAGACAAAATTGTCTGCTAGGTTTGTACGGAATCTGTTTGATCTTTCACTAAGTGCTGAATTTGTCTCCCAGTTGATGTCAGGGTAATTAAAAACCCCCATTATTACTGTGGCGTGCTTTCTACATACATTTGTTAACTGATTAGCAAAAAGTTCATCTATTTCCTCTGTTTTATTAGGTCTGTTTCTTTTAAACAATTTAAATCCCTCTAGCTCAGAGGTGGGTTCCTACCAGTTCGGCCCGATTTGGCCAAACCGGTAGTGGTATGCTGGTCTGGGTCTGGCAGCGACCCAGGCTGGCCATGCCTCCGAACCAGTTCTCTGGTCACCGCAGTCGCTGCCACCATCTTATTTTGGAGTTCTGCACATGCGCAGAACAATTTCTATTGAACTGTGCATGTGTGCGCACGAGCGAACCGGCAGTAACACCGGCTAGAACCAACCTCTGCTCTAGCTGTATATTCCATTCATGGGTTTCATCCCACCAAATTTCTGTAATGGCAACAATATCATACTGGCCCTCATGTACTCTCTAGTTTACCCTGTTTATTCCTCATACTTTGTACATTGATGTATAGGCATTTTAGTCCTTTTTGACTGACCCCTGTTTGTTTTCTACATAACCTTAATTAATAACAAGCTAAATCACAACAATTGCTTGGCAGCTGGCATAGATTTGACCAGGGTAAGTTGGGAAGAATTGCCATATTTATTTTGATAAGAGATTTTTACCAAATCGAGACCCAGATATTAGATAGGAAAAAGAACCTTAAATAGATCATTTGCTGTTACTATCATGCAACTGATTAATCCCCAGACTTTGGGGTCAGAGTTCATTAAATCATGATGCCAGAAGAAGTCAGTTATGCCTCTGTGTCTAACCTTTTTCTCAGTGCAGGATTTTAAATTAAATAATTTCTAATGCATTCAGGCTGTGTTTGAAGATATCCAGAAAGATAGATTAACCACTTCCCTGAGTAATTGGTTCTATGGCCAAACTGCTTTCCGTATTAGAAAAATGTTCATAACATTTAGCTGAAGGTACCACCCAGTAACTTAAAACTATTTCACATCAATGACCTGGGATGACGGATAATATCCCTGTCACAACATTGAACTGGACCATGAATTTGAAGCAGGGTGTCGGCAATGCAGAATAAAGCAGAACTATTTGCATCACATGAGTTATATAAAAACCATCCAGGTATCTATTTTTAAAAATAGAAACAGCTACCATCTGGTCAGGATGAGAGTTCAAAATCAGGATTGCGACATGTGGGAAGGAAGGGATGAATCTTTCTCGCCCTCAATAGTCTCCACAGGAAAATGTCCTCCCTGGCAAAACCTCCACTTAACTCTAGAACAGTGATGGCTAACCTTTTTGTTGTTGTGTGCCGAAAGACTCCCCCGTGTTCCCCCCGTGCATGCACATACAAACCCCCATGCTCCCTCTGCCCTTGTGCATGCACATGTGACCTCCCACCCCATGCATGCATGTAAGTCTCCTGCATGCCCTCTGCCCACTACTCATGTGCGGCAGAGACCCGAAAACCAGCTGGCCTGTGGGAGGAACGTGCACATGCACAGTGGAGCTGAGCTAGGGATGATGGCTCACATGTCCTCAGAGAGTGCCATTGGTTCCTCAGAGAGTGCCATTGGTTCGCCATCATGGCTCTAGAAGAATAGATTCCACTTGGTCCAATATAATCCTCTCTCTCTCCACTAATAATATTTTGAGGAAAAACAGTGTGAGGGAGGGAGAAGGGAGGGAAGGAAGGAAAGAAAGATGGATAGAAGGCCTTTTAATAGTTCCTCAGACATAATACAGAGACTGTGAAGACCTTTGTGAGGATTATCCATTGCTAAATTGCCCTTCATTCAATTTCTATTCAAAAAATTACTTTTTCTAAAAGGTTCCTTCTGCCACACTGACCAGCCTATAAATCTCATCATCTTTATACTGGAGGTTTTTTTAAAAAAATAATGACCACAATTCTGTATCTGATCGGCCAGATTTCTTGACTCATAATTATACATGGGATGAGGCCATTTCCCTGCAGACTGAACCCAACCAGGTATCCGATCTGAAGTACTGCTGACATATTATGACTCAACATAGTTCTTGGAACACCGCCTTGCATTTCTCTGGGGGGTCTTATTTGAAATTGCTAAAAATATCCCCAAGAAAAATTAAAAATAATCTCCTCATAACTCAGAGGACCTCTCCCTTTCTTTTCTTCTTTTTTACTTTATTCCCTTTTAATAGGCCTGTTAATTTACATCCCATGATTTGGGAACCAGAGAGCCTAAACCTGGGAGATATTATATGCTACAATAGTAAATATGCTCATTTCACACCTGTTTTCCACAGTCTGTGGTTCTAACCCTGCTTAGGACATGACTGGCTCAGTAGAAATTGCTTTTCTTCAAGAGTTTTCATTGCTTCATCTTAGAAGCTGTTGCCCTCCCCTGCCTTGTTTCAGATAAGGTTTCAATTCCACACATCTTAGGTGGCCTAATAGCTGTTTTGTAGGTGACAGTTTTTTTGATTTAAGAGGCAGTAGAGTTCACCTGGGTACCTTGCTGTCCTGTTCAATTTTGCACATTGGGCAAGTTATCGCCCCCCTCCCCCCATTTTCCATTATTTCGGTACAGATCGCAGTAATCTTACAATTGTATTACAATTTCAGGTATGCTTTAGCTTGTTGGAGGAAATATATATTTTGTAGGATGATGGGTTCTCAAGTAATCTTGTAGGCAGTCTTGTAGTCCTCGAGTTACAACCACAATGGAGCCCAAACTTTACGATGCTACGTGAAACATTTGTTAATTGAGTTTGCCCCATTTTACAACTTTCCTTGCCTGAGTTGTTAAGTGAATCATTTCAATTGTTAGGTTAGCAACACGGTTATTAAGTGAATCCAGATTTCTCCCTTGACTTTGCTTTTCAGGAAGTTGCAAAAGGGGATCACATGATCCTGGGACATTGCAACCGTCATAAATATGAGTCGGTTGCCAAGCATCTGAATTTTGACCATGGGGATGCTTCAACAGTTGTAAGTGTCATAAGTCAGTGCTGTTGTAACTTTGAACAGTCACTAAATGAACAGTTGTAAGTCGAGGATTGTTCCATAGGATTCCCCCTTCCTCAAACGCGTCAAAGCCTAGAACTAACCCTATCCTGAGCAGTGTATTTTGTCTGAGACCACAGTTCTGAAGTTACAAATTACATGACAGATTAATTGACAGATATATTTTGTATTCCAGATAAGAAAAGCAACAGGATAAAACAAAAAGTATATTTTGACTCCTGAAAGGAGTGCAAAGCTTTGAACTCACTCTCTCTCTCTCTCTCTCTCTCTCTCTCTCTCTCTCTCTCTCTCTCTCTCTCTCTCTCTCCCTCCCTCCCTCCTCCCTCCCTCCCTCCCTCCCTCCCTCTCTAAAAGCAAAGTTTACAACTGATACAAACTAATGTAAAATAAGGAAGGAAATCAAAGAGATAGCTAAACATGTAAAAAATAGAAAAACAGGAAGTAAAAAAGATATGAAAAAGTGGTCTCTAATCTTCTATACAGCAGCTATAAGCAGTCAAAAATGTACGTATTTGTCTAAAGTGACAATATGACTCTCTTTTTTCTATAATCTATCCCAGTGATGGCTAACCTTTTTGTCATTGTATGCTGAAAGGGCCCATAATGCAATGTGTGCGTGACCCTCCTGCACGCACCTCGTGCCCCATGCATGTGCGCACAACCTCCTCATGTGCGCCCCACCCCTGTAAATGCACATGCAACCCCCCCATGCTCCCCCACTCCCCTGCGCATCATTTTTTGCTTCCCTGTTAGTGCAGGAGGCTTTCCAGGCCAAAAATGGGACACCCGGGAGGGGGGCGTGGAGTGCAAGGCCCCAATGTGAGTGCCTCCCTACGCATGCACCCCCACCCCCGGGCATGTGCACCTGCATACCCTGCAGAGGTACGGCAGAGATCGAAGGCCAGCCAGCTGGTGGGAGGCACGCACACATACGCGGTGGAGCTGGGCTGGTGTTCGCCATTGCTGATCTATTCTATCTAATCCTCAAAACCATTAATCTTAAATTCACTTTTTTTTTCTTTCTTAACAAAAAATGCATAAGATTTTTCCAGTCGGAAAGAAACGTGGATGCTGCCTTTTACCTAATCAAAACAGTCAGTTTAGCCATTTCAGTAAGTTCCGTCAGCGTCGCCGACCGTTCCTCCATTGTAGGGATGGATAAATCTAACTTCGTGCAGCCCATAATCTCACTAAGGTTATGTACACAAATGAAATCCCATGACCTTTTCCGCAACAATTTGTCCATCAGCCTCAAAAGGGAGACTTCTGACCTTCATTGTATATTGGTTTTTTTAAAAATCCTCTGAATCACTAAGTTTCAAAGTACCAGTGAAAGAATATGGAAAGGATTTTATAGCATAACCGGGAACTGAATCTTGTTATTTTTTTAAATAAATAAAGTTCTTTAAAAAAAAAAAAAGATCTTATATTCCATTCCACACAGGCTGTTATCTAAGGATTGCTTATTTATTCACCAATAAACTACTTCCATTAATTTCAAAATTTCAGCAATTTTGGTGTGGGGGGACATGAAAGGAATCCCAATCTCCTAATTCCAAATGTGAACTTCACTTGATATGGTGGAATGTTGTGGGGAGGATTCCCAGGAGGGAGGGTGTACATTTCTCAATCATCCATACTTTCCAGGAAATACTTTGCATGTCGCAACATCAAAACTCATAAACTGGACTATCGTGATTTCCATCTTGCCCCTTCACATACAACTGGAGCTAACGCTCAGTCCTTCAGATCAACCCTTCATATTTTCAGCGACCTACATGTACAGGCATCTTTTGAAAACATTTTATTATTTTATTTTATTAAATTATTATTTAGATGGTAGAGATGGATAAGAAATTTGTCTATCAGATGTTTTAAACAGACATATTAGCTTTGGATCCAAAATGCCTACATGTGCCAAAATGCAGAGTTTTAAGAGACTAAAACAAAGTTTGGAACTTGAACAATGTCTATAAAATGCAAACACCAGGGTAAAAGAAGCACAACAGGGCATCCTCCCCATTCTTAAGACTTATGAATGAATTTATTTCTTTGTTGTTGTTGTTTTCTCACATCTACACACTTTCCCTAAGTTTTCATGATTCTTCATCCTTTTTCTGCATTTAATTTTTCTGCTTCCTTTGTTCTTTGCTTCTTAGATAACATATGTCAGGTTCATGAGGCCTCTTGAAAGCTCAGTCACATAGTTCCTAAAGCTAATGCACTGTGCATAGTCATCTAAAGGATGAAGGACTGTGAGTGCTATTCAGTGGTGGATTCCGGATTCCGTTTCAACCGGTATGGTTGAAACGGCCCCGGTGTCACCCACATGGATGCACACAGTGCAGGCATGCGTCGTACTTGCCTGCGATGCTTCCGCAAGATTTCCGTGATGCTCCAGCTGCTCGGCAGAGCGTTGTACAGGAGCTGTTTGCACCATTCACATGCGTGGAAGCGCCAAAGACTTAAAGGACAGGTAAGGAGCTCGGGCGGGCGGGCGGACCCTCTGGAGCACCATACCAGAACGGTACCGGGTGCTCCAGGCAGGCTCCGGTACACCCATACCGGGGCATACCGCCTGCAAGCCACCACTGGTGCAATTCCTGGTCAAGGGCTTGGATCCCCTAGAGCATGGGTGTCAAACTCACGGTGTCTCATTGCTATCATGTGACGTATCGTGATGTTTTTCCCCTTCAAAGAGCTGGGCTGGGCATCGCCTGTGTGTGACGCATCCTGCTTGCGGCTGCCAGTTTAATACCCCTGCCCTGGAGTAAGAATCCCAATAAGGATGAAATTGATCACATGGTACCAGAGGTGGTATTCAGCAGGTTCTGACCAGTTCTGGACAACCAGTAGCGGGAATTTTGAGTAGTTTGGAGAACCGGTAAATACCACCTCTGATCTGCCCCACCCCCATTTATTCTCTGCCTCCTGAGTCCCAGCTGATCAGGAGGAAATGGGGATTTTGCAGTAACCTTCCCCTGCCATGCCCACCAAGCCACGCCCACCAAGCCACACCCACAAAAGTAGTGGTAATTTTTTTTGAATCCCACCACTGTATGGTACCCTCTGGTGGTAAATGTCATTGAAGCTTACTTTGAAGTATGTGTAAGGATAAGGTTGCAATTTTGATGCTTCATATCACAATCTCTGTCATCTCTAATACTGTTACCTTAATTTCCTTTAAACAGTGCACAGTCTTATAAGAATACTGTTTTGTTCCACAAACCAACTACCTGCTTGGGACTGTTCTGTATCTGAAAGTTTATTCCTGACCTGGTAGATCTGAGGACTGCATGAAAGTAACTTAGGGGTGAGATTTGGCAGATTTGGTGTCACTCATAGGCTGATGATACTAAACTATTGCTCCTTCCACTCTCATTCCAAGAAGCAACATAACACCTGAATTTGTACCTGTCACCAGTAATGGAGTAGTTGAAAATAAAAAGATTGGAGCATGTCACAGATGAAATATTCAAAGTGTCCTGGATGGATTTCGACTGAGACCAGAAATTTGGAGAGATTCTTGGATTCAGGCCATCACGTTTTGAGCAACAGTTAGAATAAATATTTCGAGCTTGTGCACCAGTTTTCCCTGAAAATTTCAATTTGGGCTACACAATGTCCTTTGCCCTACATATGTCACATCTTGTTTTGGCTGCTCTGACATATTGTAAAGGAACTGTTGAGGGGAAGCATTTTAAAATTTCAACGACTTCCGAATACTGTAGCTCAATTGTGAATTATATCTCCTGTGCTAGAAACTATGCTAGAAACATCACTGGAGAGATTGGATAGGCATTTGTTCAGAATGCTATAGGGTCTCCTGCTTGAGCAGGGGGGTGAACTAGAAGATCTCCATGGTCCAGTGGTGGGTTCCGGATCCTGTTGTAACCAGTATGATGCAACGGGGCCGGGCATCCACCACATGAACGTACACAGCGTGCACATGTGTACTTACCACCCGCAATGCTCTGCAACACTCCCCGACGCTCCAGCTGCTCGGCGGAGCATCGCACAGGTGCCATACACTCCGTGTGCGTGTGTGGAAGCCCCCAAAACCTCAAATACCAGTAAGGAGTGCGGGTGGGCAGGTGGGCCCTCCAGAGCACCATACCAGAATGGTACCTGGTGCTCCCGGCAGGCATTGGTATGTCCATACCGGGGCATACTGGTCGTAACCCACCACTGCCGCAGTTCCTCCCAACTCTGTTATTGTGCAAAGCTTTGGCTATTCACTCATTTCCTGGGCATTCTGGTTTTGTCTTTTCACCTGTCCAAAGACATAGAATGAGTTTATTTGAAAGGGACATTTCCCTATGTAAGCTGCTTGGGCTTTAAGATATTTGGGAAGTCCTCTTTTTTTTTTTGTCTCACCAATGACTGAAAAATATTTGGTCAGAAACTAAGGAAGAATAGGGAGCAGAGTCAGTATATCATTTGTCCCCCATCTCCAACAAGCAATATGAAGCTTTCTTAGGAGGTGTTAGTTCAGTGGCATTGACCATTCAGCATCTCATGATGTACTGATCATAAGGGACAATCTGGTGAAGATTGAAAATTAATGTTATTACTCTGCTCACTCTTTGTCTAAATGAGCGTTGATTTCACATCACTTCCTTCTGCCTTGCTTCCACGCAGTAGCATCCACAGAGGGACTTAAGGGAGTAAAGAAGATGACTGTGATCATGCATTCAAAGGATTGCTCCTCTCCATACACATACTAAGGAAAAGATTCCACAGTCCAGTTGTGTCTGACTATAGAGAGTAGTGCCCATCTCTGCTTCTTAGCTAAGAGAGCCAGTGCTGTCTGAAGACATGTCTGTGGCCATGTGGCCAGCATGACTATACACCGAGACACATGAAACAACTTCCTACTGAAGTGGTACCTATTTACCTACTCGCATTTGCATGCTTTCGAAGGGCTCCGTTGGCAGAAGCTGGGGCGAGAATAGGAGCTCACCCAATCGCAGGGCACTTGGGTCTTGAAACTGGGCTGTCAGCTTTCCAACTGTTTAATCATAGGGAGGCCCCCAACCCAAATGCCTCTATGCATACGACACATGATTTTTTAAATTTTCCTCTTTTAGGCGGCTTTGCTTATCCCTAGAATATATTTCCTGTAAATAAAATCTTTGTTCTGTCATAAGTACGACAGAACTAATTCTAATTAGCTATAATTAGCTATTATAACAGAATTTACTCATTATTGCTCAGATGAGATTTCCACTTTCAGGGATGCTGAGATGCTCATAAAGTATGCTTGAATCTCCAACAGATCAATCTCACATAACCTCTTGGAGCCTAACCTTTCAACTCTCTACTTTTTGGTAAAAACACAAGTTGTGCTTCAGCTTCAATTCTAGCCACTTAGAGCCCTGTCCACAGCCAGAAAAAGAAATTGCTGAGTCATATGACAAAATATGTGACTAAATTATGTTAGTCTCTTTTATGACTTAGTGTGAATCTAGCCACAGAGTCACTTTCGATGTTTCAGTGTGTTCCTAACCTCTGGTGTTCAGTGTTACTAATTTGGTGTGTTCTGTGTTCATAATTCCTAAACAACAACATAGTTTTATATGTTGTGGAAACAGCACTGCCAACCTCATCATATTTTAGTTTTGCAGCTCCCATAACAGCCACTTCATTTACGGATAAGGTTTTACTTCCTATTATAAAGGTAAAAACATAATTGTATTCTGAAAACTTATTTCATGATGCGGATATTATTTCTAGAAAAAGGACCAAATTGGTAAAGATCAAAGAACTGCTAATTATCAGAGCTGTCATATGGCCAAGCTGACTGATGAACCATTGTCTTTTCAACAGCAAATGATCTGATGCGGCAGTAGCTTTATAGCTTAGCCATTGTAATGTCATTATTCCACCTTGATGGTACTTGACAATCATCATGTCTTTGATTTAGCCCATATAATCTTGTTCTTAATCAAGGGATTTTTTTATTTTAAAAGAATATTTTTGGGAAGTTGGAGAAAAGGATTCCTGAGCAGTTGGAAGTCTCTAATTTGGGCTGGTGTGTGTATGAAATCAGAGATAATAGTTATCCTGAAATAGTTATATAGTAATGAAGCTAGAATCTGTATGCATTATTGGATTGTTCAGATGGACAAATGCAATTAGCTATAGTTAAGTTGTTAATGGATGGGTCAGACCACACATTGATTCCAAATATCGTATTCTCTGACAAAACAGTGAATTCAAAGGGAAAAATGAATTATTCCTAAACATGTTCTTTATCATTACATTGTATTTTTTTCTTATTATATTACATCTTGATTTCTCTACCTGTACTTTTTATTATGTCATGTTCCCAACACTGGACCAGGATTAAAACACATATTTTAAAACTACAATTAAAATATGCATATCTTTTTCAGAATCTACAAACCAGGGTTAGGTTTAGATTGATGTTCTTGTCCATATAGCCAGACATTATTGTTTCAAATGTATAAAGGTGGTTTTAGAGAATTGGAGAATGGGTGCATGTCCTTAAGATGCTATTTCTATATTTCTAATCGCACTGTAATTCTATAGAGCCTAAATGGCTTATATGAGAGGAAAATCTAGCTGGGTAACTTTCTCAGAATTGTTAGCTAATGGCCCTTTGAGCATAGAGAGAAACTGAAAAGGGAGATTGGAAAACTAAGAATGCCATAAAGTTTGCATAAGCATTGAGAATCTTTTTAAGTGTGACAGTACAGAATTTTAATAAATATAAACAAACTGTGAATTTTGATTTGCCACTCTGTGCTATCCCATTTCCTTCATCCCCTCATCAGGAAATCTGTTTATAAAATGCTTTGGGTTGGTTTATTAATTCATAGAGCTGCTAGATTAATTAATGTAATCTTCAAAATCAAGAGTTTAATTGTAATGCTTTATAATGTTACACCTACTATTTAATTATACTACTTTTGTGTATCTTAATCAGAGAGGGAGGAACTCTGGCAAGTGTTTTATGGAGTCGTAAATATGCATTCCATTAAAACTGTAAGATTCCTTTACAAATAAGTAATAGCTGTTGTGAAAATAGTTCCTGTTTTTAAATGTATATTTTTTTCTTTTCCCTTCAATATAATTTTATAATTAGGAGGATTATCTTGGAAGAGAAGATAAGCAGCATAAAATATATATCATCACTCAGAATTTAATTTTGCAGCACTTCCCTTGACTTTATGAAATATATGTGATCATGGTAACTTTTACTTAGAATCAAGTCGTTTCCTTCTCAGCTGACTTTTCAGAGCAAAATAATGTTATGGACAAATTCCATTTCATTTCAGCTTCCTTCCAAGTAGTATTGAAAGATTTTTGCATATGATTATGATAGAGAGGGGAAAAAAATAAAATTTCTATTTGTACCAGTATGATTCATCATCCCAATGTCTGATGATCTGATTTGTGACAGGTGGGAACACAGTGGTAAGGCACACAACCCTTACCACCAAGTGGTGTCACTGATTTAAATATATGGATTACTGAGCAATCTGAGCTATGACATGAACAGCAGTTCTAAACTATACATTAATTTTTGTCATTAGTAGTGTTTCTTTCCAGTAGTGCATCTTTCCACTTCGTTATTTAATTTTAAACCTTTATACAGACATGTGTGTAACTGTTGCACTACACAGTTTTCTGGATCATGAGGAGGAGATCTATACATTGAACAAACTCCAGGCTTCTGAGTGAGGACCTGTGAGGGGCAGAAGTGGTATTCAGCAGGTTCTGACCAGTTCTGCAGAACCGGTAGTGGAAAATTTGAGTACTTCAGAGAACCGGTAAATACCACCTCTGACTGGCCCTGCCCCCATCTATTCTCTGCCTCCCGAGTCCCAGCTGATCAGGACGGAATGAGGATTTTGCAGTAACATTCCCCTGGAGTGGGGTGGGAATGGAGATTTTACAGTATCCTTCCCCTACCATGCCAGGCCAACCAAAACACACCACGCCCACCAAGCCACACCCACAGAACCGGTAGTAAAAAAAAAATTGACTCCCACCACTGGTGAGGGGTTAGATGTCCCTGCAAGTATCTCTATGAGGATAGTACTTCACTGAAATCAAGTGGCAAGGAGACAGGTTCTGGTAAATGAAAATCTCTCCAGAAGAAAGAAAGATTGGGGGATAGCTATTTTCAATCTGGATAGTAGTAGGATACCTACTACATGTGAGGAAACCACAAGTACTGATTTTTTTGTGGACAATCCTGAGCTGAATAGCTTGTGAGATGATAATACTAATGGAGTGCAAGATGACAATACCAATGCCCAAAACCATTGTGCAGCCTTTTTTTGTCTTTAATACTTTACTCTGAGGTCAGGCTAAACTCTAAACTTTAAAGTTTAGACCTAAATAGTTCTCCGTAGTTATAGTCAAACAGCCTGATTCACATTACTTTGGTCTTCTTATTTTATAAAGTCTACCAATTCCTTAATAATAAATAATCACTATAGCTCCCAAATCCAGTCTATTTTTCTAATTAATTTTGCTGTTTTTAAAAGCAATTTCAGATTAGAAAAGGCATTTGATTTTTTCTAAAACAATTGTTCCACTTATCTATTTAAAACTTCCTTGAATCATAATCTTGTTAGTTTGCTTTTAAAATAGAATATTTTGAGATATTTTCTAAATCTCTTTTTAATTCCAAAAACAAGATAACTCACTGATGTTTTTGTTTTTATTCTATCTCTTTTGGGCTGTAAATTAATTGTATCCAAAGGTGGTTAAGAAAGTGAAGGTTTTTTTAGCCAGTGATTTAATATAATGAGATTGTAAAGGAATTTCCTATCAGAACACTATGTAAGATATAGAATATTTTTTTCTGATAAAGTTAAACTAAGGTGACCAACTTTTTTACAATGAAAAGGTGGACAAAACACGTTCTATTGTCCAAAATGAAGTTTATATAGTTTAATTTGGAGAGGGTAGCTTTTACTTTTAAACAAGAAATGGAATTGTTTTGTATATAAATCCTAAACCGTATCGAAAACATATATTGACTGATGATTATGGGGGATATATTGTGGGGGGAGTTAATTTACAGTGGGCTAAGATTTGTCATTAGAATTGTTTCCCCAAATGAAGATAAAACAGTATTTTAGAAAGGACATTTGGATAAATTATTGGACATTCTGCATGAAAATTGGTATCTCCCGGGAGATTGGAATGGGGTGATCTCCTCACAATTTCATAATTATTTCCTGTACTTTACACAATACCTTGTCATTTTCTCTAGAACTCTTTTCATGTTCTTTAAAGCCTCATCATTTAAATTTAAGGGAAAAAAATCATTACAAGTTATTAGAATCAACAAACTGAAAATATTAATTTTTAATCCTTTCAAATGATGTCCCACAAATTAATTTCTTATCATGTTCTCATCATCTCCCAATAATATAAATTACTGCTTTCTTGAAAAATAAAAAGGTTGTTCTTATAAAAACATATCCACAAGCAGATCTTTAAAACCTCATTTTTCAGTCCTAGTCAAGAAAAAAAATCCATTAAAAGCTGTTAGAAAAGAATGGCTCATATACAATTTAACTATGATCAAATATGCCCACTTTATAAAATCTTAGTTTTAGTTTTTCTTTTAGATAATGCTACAAAAGTTGATTTTGTCTCTTTTGTTTTTCACAAGAATTCCTTCATAGGTATAACATATCTCTTTGTAAATCCAAGGTAAGAAAATTGTCAGTCACTTTTCTGAATTAAGATCCACTTATTCAAGTCAATTTTCTGGTTTATTATTTGTGTGTCCCTTTTAACTATCTTTAACTATTTTTGGGATCTGACCTCTGTTTCTGGACCCCTTCAGAGGAGTGGAGTACACAGTAAGAAATAATTGAAATATAATTGTGCACCAAAGACAAATACGTAATTGCTAAAATGTATAAACATTTGTTGAAAGTTGAAACAGAGGAAGAATGGGTTAAATAATATATGATAAAGTGGGTATGAATTCTGGTTATAATACATACATGGATCTGTAGGAAAATATGTGGCTATGCGTTTTTTATAATTTTGAAACTATCTGGAAAGTATTCAGGCATTGAAATGTATGTTGAAAATGTTAACAATGTGAATGGACCCTTTATTAGGCTTGGTGGACATGCTAAAAAGAAGCTAAACAATTTTGGATTAAACCTATACTTTGATACAGAGAATTTTAAATACTAATATTCAATTGAAGCCAGAACTTTTCCTATTAGGTCTGATGGATTAACAAAATACAATCTGGGTCAGACATGGGAATCAGAGGTTTACTCTTCCGAGCTTTCGGACTTGTGCTGGAACCCATCTTTCAGGGAATTTCATTAATAAGCACAAAAAAAGATCAAGGAACAGGTAGGAAAAAAAAGTCAAGGAAAATTATTTCAATATATGATTACCCCAGCAAGATTACTATCTGCACAAAGATGGAATGATTTAGCATTATCCGCCATGGAGAAATGTTTAGTGAAATAGACAGAACTTGCTCAGATGGACAAATTAACTATTTTTATTAAAGAAAAGACCATAGCTACATTTATTGGTGACTGGAAACCCCTTATGGAATTTTTGCATTAAAATGAGGAAAAAAAGAATGTGATTTATAGCTTTGATGATTAGGTAGGATAGATTATATATATATATATATATATATATATATATATATATATATATATATATATATATATATATATATATATATATATATATATATATATATATATATATATATATATATATATATATATATATATATATATATATATATATATATATATATATATATAGTGTTACAACCCCTGGTATGCCTAAATATGGGAGGAAGGTCACTCTCCCTCTTTCTGTCCTTCGGCTCATCACAGAAGACCATGCAGGCAGAAAACCATATTTTTATTTTTAATGTTGCCTTTTTATATTTGTGTTGTATTTGCACTGATATATTTGTGTTGTATTTGCACTGTCTCCCTTTATTTATTTATCAGTGCAAATACAACATATATATGTGTATGTGTGTGTGTATATATATATATATATATATATATATATATATATATATATATATATATATATATATATATATATATATATATATATATATATATATATATATATATATATATATATATATATATATATATATATATATATATATATATATATATATATATACCAGCCCTAGCCAACAAACGAACACCACCCACCACCCAAGCCGTTACAATACAAAACAACAATGCACATACAGCCAGCACCAATAATTACCAATCTACCAATCATGATACAACCACACAACCAATCATTCCACTTACTGAAACAAAGCCAGCACCCCATCCCCTCCCACCAAGATTTACAGAAAGACGGCAGCTCTGTTCCCATTTTAAGCCCAAGCTTGAAGATGGCAAGTGAGATCTTGCCGATACGTTGCAAAGACAATCTCAATCTTACACGGGAAAAGACCCGAATACAACAAAACCAGCATATATACATGGGGCTTCCCTTGGGACGCGCACGAAGACTGCAGCTAGTCCAGAACGCAGCCGCGCGGGCAGTCATGGGGAGTACTAGGTACTCCCACGTAACACCGCTCCTGCGCGAGCTGCACTGGCTACCTGTGGTCTTTCGGGTGCGTTTCAAGGTTTTGACCACCATCTTTAAAGCGCTCCATGGCATAGGGCCTAGTTACCTGCGGGATCGCATCCTCCCACAGACATCCCTGCGGCCAATTCGCTCTCACAGGGAGGGGCTTCTCCTGGTGCCGTCCACTAGGCAATGCCAACGGGCGACACCAAGGAGTAGGGCCTTCTCTGTGATGGGCCCAACCCTCTGGAATGACCTCCCCCCCGACATTAGAACCACCACTGACCTCCCCTCCTTCCGGCAGAAACTGAAGACACACCTGTTCCGACTGGCTGGCCTGGCATAATTCTTAACGTCACCTCCTGGCATATATATTTTCTACTGGTTTTTTAGGGGACTTAATTTTATAGAACACTGGGGTTTTAAATTTTGTATATCTTAAATTATTTATTTAGCAATTACAGTTCTGTCTATTTTATCCTCCTCTTATTTATGTATTTATCCATCTAATAATTTTAATTGTTTTATGTATGATGTTTTTGATATGGACTGTACACCGCCCCGAGTCCCTTTTGGGAGAGGGGGCGGTCTAGAAGTGCTAATTAAATTAAATTTATATATATATATATATATATATATATATATATATATATATATATATATATATATATATATATGTGTGTGTGTGTGTGTGTGTGTGTGTGTGTGTGTGTGTGTGTGTGTCTGTGTGTGTGTCTGTGTCTGTGTCTGTGTCTGTGTCTGTGTCTGTGTTGTATTAAAAATAAAATATGGTTTTCTGCCTGGATGGGACATACATACATACATACATACATACATACATACATACATAACACACACACACACTTTAGGGAGAGAGGTTAAAATATAATTGTACCTACAACTGCTGTGAAAAAATGCCAGAAGTCACTTTTTTATAATTTTATATCTTTCTTTCTTTATATCTTTCTCTCTTTTTTAACCACTTTCTTTTTATTGCACGTTTAGTTTTTTCTTTTATTTCTTTTTTTATTTTCTCTGTTCCATTTTAGTTTGCATTAGTTCTTACTGTTGATATGAAAACTTCAATTATAATATGTCAATTATAATAAAAAATATATAAGGAGAACCAGTTCTAAAGAAGCACTAATAGACACAGCTAATTAAGCCTGAGGAGCTTAGTTCTAGCCCCAAACAGATCAAGTCTTGTCTGTAACTAAACCAACTCTCCTCAGTCAATTAATTTCCTGTGTGACAAATAAGCTACTTAACTGAAGGTTAGCTGTCTCTTCTGACATCCATTATTGAGGCAAAGTCCTTGGAGAATTCCCAGAAAAACCTCAAAGCCGTTCTAGGCCTTTCATTTTGATGGCCATTTCAATTTTTAAATCTAGATGTGTGAATACAGAAAATGGATTAATTCAATCACCCAAGAGTTATTGAGGAACCCAGAGCAATGTTGTGAGAGGATGAGGATTGATACAAGGATCTTGTTGGAAAGAAATCACAGGGTTAACTGCAGGAGCAAAATTTGAAACAGAGACTGCCTCAGAAGAATATTGATGTGCTTTTGTGAACTAGGTCTTCATAGCTTGTTCAAGAAACCAGGAAATACCAAATTGTGTGAACCAATCACTATACATTTATGATCAATACTCCCTCTTAATTCATGTTGTCTGCATGTCTCTTCATTGATTCCCTATAACTGTTCTCTGCCAAGTATTTGAAAAATGTTGTTACTAAGAGCTAGTTATATGTAATATTGGCTTAACTATGTGTTCTTATCATGTTTCTGAAAGTAAGTTCATTAGGTAGTGTTGCCTTCTCCACATACACGTAATAATTAATCTTACTCATCATATTTATATTTCTTTTTTCATATTTCTATGTTATGACATTTTAAATACCTCATATCTTCTGGGACAAAGAAAATGGGGATAGTATAGACTTTTAATAATATCAGAATACAACAAAATTAATTAAATCGTAAGAAAACAATCAGTTTAGGGTTGTCCCAGGAGAGAAAATTCTAGAGGTAGTGACAGTTTTTTGTAACTCTTGCCTGGTAACGAGTTTTTGAGTAACAAACCTTACTGAGTTAAACTAGACTAAATGTACATATACACATCTGGACAACTATAGGGAGTCCTCGACTTACAGCCATAATAAAACCTGTCCATTGTAAGTCATGATGGTCATAAACTGGGTCGGTCATATGACCAATCCTATTTTATGACCCTTTTTTGTAGTGGTTGCTAAGCAGATACGGTGTTTGTAAAGCAAACAATGGTTTGCTATGGTTTAGCGGTTTAGTGACCACCAGAAGTAAATGCCAGGTCAGATTTTGTCAAAACTGTTATAAAATGTGGTCATGTGACTGTAGGAAGTCATTAATGGCAGTGATTGGGGCCTGGTTGTTTAGTGCCTAAAGCTTAATTACGTGACCTGGGGGAGGAGAGATGACCATCCAAACTTCAAATCCCCCTCCCCCAAGTAGGTCTATCATAACTTTAGAAAGTTCCTAAGCAACCAGTCATAAATCAATCGCCTAAAGACAAATGTTAACAAACCTCTTTGGTGTCCTCAAATGGTCATCTGATAGCTCTAGAGTAGAGTTAAGATTAAGAGCAAATGCTCTAGCAAAGTAAAGATTCAGGCTTCACTTCTCAGAAGAATTTCTTAACAACAAATTAGCCAGATTCCCAGACATAAAGATTCACTCACTATAGGAATTTTGAATAAAACTGCCTTTTTATGGAGAACCGTTACATCTCATCAGCTGCTAACCTAAGGGGAAGACAAGACAGATTCCAAAGTAGCATTAATGACAACAATTCTGGAATTGGGCATTTGACCATGTTGTCATTTTCTCACTATCATCAGCTGCCATTGCTGTTGGGGACAAAATCTAAATTGGATTTAATTTGACTCAAATTGCACTGAGCTTACATGAAACCCTAAACAGTTAGCATCATGATTCAATTGGATATAATAATTTTCCTCATTGATCACATAAAATATTCCAATTTTCCCTAAATTGCACCCTTATACTTGAGGGTTAGGTGGCTCAGTGGCTAAGACGCTGAGCTTGTCTATCAGAAAGTTTGGCAGTTCAGTGTTCAAATCCCTAGTGCCGCATAATGGAGTGAGCTCCCATTACTTGTCCCAGCTTCTGCCAACCTAGCAGTTTGAAAGCATGTAAAAATGCAAGTAGAAAACTATGAACCACCTTTGGTGGGAAGGTAACAGCATTCCATGTGCCTTTGGCATTTAGTAATGCCAGCCACAGGACCATGGAGATGTCTTTGGACAGCGCTGGCTCTTTGGCTTTGAAACAGAGATGAGCATCGCCCCCTAGAGTCAGGAAAGACTAGCACATATGTGCGAGGGAACCTTTACCTTTATCTTTACTGGAGGGTTATTCTCCTTTGCCTTGGTAAATCCGTTCCTAGACCTAGCTTTAGGCTATCATATTCTCAAGCACCTGCCACGGCCTTCATGGCAGGCACATTCAGAAAACAATAATTACTTAAATTTCTAGAAAGATATTAATTGTTAGTTAAATATAATAGAATCTTTAAATCTACCAAAGTAGTACTCCCTTGCTACTTATAGTTAGTGAATTAAGGTTGAATTACACTGAGTCCCTTTCTTATGCTTTTCTGGATCCAATGATACTTATTCTGCTTCCTCCCTTAACTCTCTTGTGCTTCCATGGTCTGTTGGCCCTTATATTGTAGTTGTTGAGGAAAGACCACTGGCATAACTTGCCTTGATCCACATATGAGCATTAAGTTGGTATCATCACAATTGCTGACAACTTCTCAAATTGGTTCTACTTTGCTCCATATTTTTGTGGGAAATGTTCTGCCATCTGGTGAAGCGATGGGATTCAAAAAATTTTATTACTGGTTCTGTGGGCGTGGCTTGGTGGGTGTGGCAGGGGAAGGTTACTACAAAATCCCCATTTCCTCCCGATCAGCTGGGACTCAGGAGGCAGAGAATAGATGGGGGCAAGGCCAGCCAGAGGTGGTATTTACCGGTTCTCCGAACGACTCAAAATTTCCACTACCGGTTCTCCAGAACTAGTCAGAACCTGCTGAATACCAGCTCTGATTTGATGCCCTGATGCATTTATCCTCTCCTGATAAACCTACCCTCATCCTCCATGCTGTTTGCCAAATATGGATGAGATAAATGGGAGATGGAGTAGAGCAGGGGTGTCCAAACTTGGGAACTTTAAGACTTGTGGACTTCAACTCCCAGAATTCTCCAGCCAGCCATGCTGGCTGGGGAATTCTGGGAGTTGAAGTCCACAAGTCTTAAAGTTCCCAAGTTTGGACACCCCTGGAGTAGAGGGACAGTACCATTTGTTATCTCCTTTTGCCCACAAACCTGAGGAGACCTAATATAGGAGACCTCCTCAAGCTTTAAATCAGATTTGTTTTTCAACAGCATACATTAAAGGGCAGAATCACTAGCTGCATTGTCTGCCTGAAATCTGAATTAAGATTAAATGTGTGGGTTCTTGTAATTTTTGTAGCTTTCCTCTTTTAAAACTGATGATATGGCTGTGATACAATCATGTCCTGTTAGCTGGAATGAATGTGTCACATCATGGTTTATAGACTCTGATCACATGGCAGTACAATTTGATGACTAATAAACTAACGCCAGCGCCTCAAAACGATGGCTTGATTTTATTAAAATAGCTTGTTTTTGCCAGTTAAAAACATAACAAAGCAATCTCCTCCTAATCACTATTAATGCCTCTGGCAGTCATGGTAATAGCATTAATCATGAATGGGCTCATTTGGAATATATTTAATACAGTCTAAAATTGTCTAGTAATTTAAGAGTCATCACTGGAATGCTTTTTGCAAGAACGATATATGGCTTGGTACTTTGGAATCATTTCATGCATAAAGCTTGCATGAATGCAGACTTTGAAAAGAAAAACAGATCAGTATGTTGTGATGAGGCTCCCCTTGGAGAGGAGCTCTTTCCAGATACCTATCATTTTAAGCATTTATGACATTAATCACCAACATTTTATTAGTGTTGTACCAATAAAATCACAATCACTATATGGAACTAAGCAATATCATAAAACTGGTCAAGATATTGCACAGTAGTTGGAATGCAGTATTGCAGGCTAACTCTGCTCACAGCCAGAGGTTCGATCCTGACAGGGCTCAAAGTTGACCCAGCCTTCCATCCTTCCAAGTTTGGCAAAATGAGGACCCAGATTGTTGGGGGCAATACGCTAATTCTGTAAACTGCTTAGAGCGGGCTGTAAAGCACTATGAAGTGGTTTATAAGTCTCTAAGTACTATTGCTATTGCTTTCTTTTTGCAGATCAAACATCTGGAATCCCCTATTTGGCTTGACACCTAAGTGTACAAATATCATACTATGGTTTGAAACTTAAATGTAGTCTAATTCAATGGTTTTCAATCTGAGTTCAATAGATCAGGGGCTGTCCATAAAGTTATTGCAGGTAATTTATATAAGTATCTGTATGCTTGTGAAAAGAATGAAAACAAACTAATAATATTGTCTCATGTACTTCCTGTGTCCTCTCAGGGGCTGACCACATTGATGTGGTAGAAAGGCTCAGTACATTCAATAAACCTGAGAGCAATACTGGGGGGCACATGAAGTCCTAATAGGGACATCCTTGCAAGTAGGGTTAGAAGGGAACTGATGAAGCTATCCAGTGAAGACATAATGCAGGGCAGGTGGGGTGCTGCTGATGTGGTGGAAGCAATGCCACTTTGAAGAGTGAACTGTAAAACTAAGCATGGAAGAAGACAATGACAATCCTCTCTCTGCATGAAGACACCTTTAATATTAAGAAAATGGCATATATCTATATTTTAATTTGGTGGTATATAATGGGATCACCGGTTTGGAAGACAGTTCTCTGGTGACTTGGAAAACACTGATTTTTTCTAAATGGATCTAGAAATCACTATGGTCACATAAAAGCCACAAGGAAGTTGGATCTCTGATGATGCCAGTGTTGAAACAGGAGCTTCTCATTTAGAAGGAAGGAAGGAAGGAAGGAAGGAAGGAAGGAAGGAAGGAAGGAAGGAAAGAGGAAGGAAGGAAATCATAGTCATGTGGATAGTATAACAATAAGTACCTAAGTAAATTTTAATGGATCAGAATGATTAATGATGTCATGTGCAAGGAACCAGACCTACTCATAAATATGTTAAGCAAACAACTTTATTATTCTCTACCTAAGTTATAAGAATTATTCCAAACAGCTTGCATTACCCTGAGAATGACTAGATTGGACTACATGGATTCTGGAGAGATCAAGCTTATGCCTTTTGCAGCTGCGTAAGGATTCTAAGCTAAGCCCTTGCTTGACCCTTCCCTCCGATCTAGCTGGCAGTTTCCCAACATAGAATAAACTATTTGGGACATGAATTCATAAAAAGGAAAGGAATGGTATTCAAAATAAATATTATCTGGGACAGATAATATAGATATTATCTGGTCCATGGTTGCCACAGAGGCCATGAACATCTGACATGGCAGTCTTTAAAATAAGCAAATAATTGTCAGTTTAATCATAGCGGGGTCTAGAGCTTTATCAGAGAGTGGTCCTGACATTTTTCATGTTATCATATTTAATTAAAACTATGTTTAAACAAATAAAAAATGGGGACTGACATTTTCCATGCACATCTAGCTGAGCTCAATAATTCAACACTGAAAAAGGCGAGGGGGGTGGGTAGACTTTATGAAGCCATAGTCTTAGAAGTGGATGGAGTGTTTTACTGTTTTATGGCTGAAGGAACACCTGTGGGAATAAGTCACAAGCAAGGTTGACTAAATAAATCAATATTTGAAGCAACAGGTGGCGGGGGAGGGAGGACTTGGATAGCATAATGTAAGTTTCAAAAAAGTGACACATATTTCTAAAACATTTTGAAAGGAATTTCATTTTCGGCTCTCTATCTCTGACAACCTGACAGTCTGTCCAAGTGACATACTGTTAAATTAATATGCAAAAGAAAATCTGCCGGGAGCTGAAAGAAATAATTGCTATGCATCTAGTTGATCATGTTTAAAAGGAACAAGGAAGGAGAACTTCCTTAAAATCTTGGAGTTTACTCTATTTTTCAGGTTGTGGTTGAGGATGGCCTTACATTTAACAGTAAGAATTATTTATTTGTTTCATTTATTAGATTTTTATCCCGGCCTTTATTACTTTATAAGAAACGGCAGGTGACAAACATACCAATGGTGGGATTAAAAAAAAGATTTCTACCGGTTCTGTGGGCGTGGCTTGGTGGGCGTGGCATGGCTTGACTGGTGTGGCAGGAGAAGGATACTGTAAAATCCCCATTCCCTCCTGATCAGCTGGGACTCGGGAGGCAGAGAATAGATGGGGGCAGGGCCAGTCAGAGATGGTATTTATAGGTTCTCCAGAACTACTCAAAATTTTTGCTACAGGTTCTCCAGAACTGGCCAGAACCTGCTGAATAACCACCTCTGGAACATACCCTATATTCCTTCCTCTTATTTTCCCCACCTGGACAATCCTGTGGGATGGGTTGGAGTGAGACAAGATGACAGGCCCAAAGGTCACCCAGTCAGCTTTCATGCTTAAGGTAGGACTAACATTCACAGTCTTTTGGTTTCTAGGCCAGCACCCTAACCACATGGCATATTCAGGCTTAACATGTAATATATATACCATGTACAGAATGATAAAAGAAACAACATTATGTACAGGATGATAAAGGATGTGACACGAATATAAAATGTTTGCTTCTTACCAGTTGGAAGCTTTTCTGAGAGAAACATCAGCAATAGCAATTGAGTACATACTTTCATTCAATTGGCCACTCTTACTCTTTAGAAAACATGAACAGTCCTTCAAAGGAAAAAAAAATTCTAGGTCTGGGAAAATCAGTATCCCTCCTCCCTGATTACTATGACAAATAGGAGCTCATAGATCCATTTAGTCCATACAGTCCTTTGATCTGAGAACATCTTTCAGACTGGTGCCTTCCACATGACCCAGGACTATAACTCCTAGAATTCCCAGCTATTATGACGTTTGATTGTGCTAACCAGAATTTTGAGTTGCAGATCCAACCTCTCTGCAACTGGCAAGGCACATGGATTTGCAAAGAGCAAGTGGTGAAGTGTGCTTTACAACATCATGATGTCAAACCCATAACTTATACACTCAGATCCGATGTGAGGAATTTAAATTAGTGTTTTCCAAACTTGGCAACTTTAAACTGTGTGGACCTCAAACTTCTAGAATTCCCCAACCAGCATGCTGGCTGGGGAATTCTGGGAGTTGAAGTTGGTGGTGGGATTCAAAATTTTTTTACTACTGGTTCTGTGGGTGTGGTTTGGTGGGTGTGACATGGCTTGGTGGACGTGGCTTGGTGGGCGTGGCAGGGGAAGGATACTGTAAAATCTCCATTCCCTCCCCGCTCTAGGGAAAGGTTACTGCAAAATCCCCATTCCCTCCTCATTAGCTGGGACTTGGGAGACGTAGAATAGATGTGGGGGTAGAGGGCAGCCAGAGGTGGTATTTACCGGTTCTCCGAATTACTCAACATTTCCACTACCAGTTCTCCAGAACTGATTGGAACCTGCTGAATACTACCTCTGGTTGAAGTCCACACAGCTCAAAGTTGCCAAGATTGAAAAACACTGATTTTAATCAAGACATCATTCATACCTGTCATCATTTTAACAGCTTCCCAGTTTGCTTTGAATGCTTGTATATTAGAGGAAGGGTGAATTAGAGATTCTGCCCATGTAGACAAAATGTTATCAGTGGTGCCACTTGCATTACACGCCAGTAGGGTGGCCAGATATTTAATGCCCTGTAGCAGCTTGTCATTCAGGCTGGTTCAGGTTCACATTTTTATAGTGATGCTGGAAAGAAGTTTCAAGAGGATGATTGGCTGCAGTTCTCTTTTGAACAAATCACTGAAATATGGTTCATCTGATTTATAACATTGTATGGATAATAGGGCAAATTAAAATTGGAAGAGAAATGATAAATAATAAGATTGTGAGACCGAGGGAGGCTTTTTATAGTTTGCGAAAACAGGGAGGAGAAGAAGGAAAAAGGATGTTGGTAATTGTGATGATGATCCAGAAACACACAAGGGCAGGGGAGGAACGAAATAGGGGGAAATGAGGGTGAAAATATCACACTTTGAACGTTTGAGCATGTAAAATACATGATGCAGCAAGTCTAAATCAGATCTTCTGATCACACTTCAAGAGATCTGCCGTGGGGTATCTGTGATCCTCCAGTTGTAGCCAAATTATGACTTCCAACATCTCTTACCATTAGTTATGTTCACAGACATTTCTGGGCACTGTTGTTCAGCAATGTTTATAGGAGTCCCACTTAGAAAAATTCAATTCTTGTTCAGTGTCTACCAGATAATGAGGGGGAAAAAATGAGGTACAACCAGGGAGTACTTAGCTCAATTTGCTAATGAGCCTGTCAAGAGTTCATCTGTTGTTAAGATGACTCTTTGTCCTTTTATCTAAGCATTAAGCATGAGGGGCAAAGATCACACACATCCTGTTAGGGCAAGAAAATTCAAACAACTGTGGCTATTTCTCTCTGCTGACCAGAAAAACAGTATAGGGAGTCCTCGACTTAGACCACAACTGAGCCCCAAATGTCTGCTGCTAAATGAGACAGCTGTGGAGTTTTGCCCCATTTTACGACCTCTCTTGCCACAATTGTTAAGTGAATCACTGCAGTAGTTAAGTTGGTAGCATGGTTGTTAAGTAAATATGGCTTCCCCGTGGACTTTGGGTGTTAGAAGGTCCTAAAAAGTGATCACATGACCCCAAGACACTGCAACCATCATAAACGTGAGTCTGAATTTTGATCAGGTGAATGCAAGGATGCTGCGATGGTTGTAAGTGTGAAAAATAGTCATAAGTCATTTTTTCAGAGCCACTGTAAATTCAAACAATAAATGAACTGTTGTAAGTTGAGGACTACCTGTAGCTATGCCACCTCCATCAAATATGTACAATATTCAACAAACCATGGATTCTTAGGAAGACACCTTAAAATTATTTACAGCTGGACAGGGTTTTCTTTTCCAGTAACTGATCTGTTCCACAGAAAACAGTTCTGGCCAACAATGTATTTTGTTTAATGAATTTAAACCTCATCATAAAAAATGGTAGGGATGCGGTGGCTCAGTGGGTAAGATGCTGAGCTTATCGATCAGTACTGTTGGCAGTTCAGCTGTTTGAATCCCTAGTGCCACATAACAGAGTGAGCTCCTGTTACTTGTCCCAGCTTCTGCCAACCTAGCAGTTTGAAAGCATGTAAAAATGTAAGTAGAAAAATAGGGACTACCTTTGGTGGGAAGGTAACAGCATTCTGTGCACCTTTGGCATTTAGTCCAGGGGTGAAATCCAGCAGGTTCTGACATGTTCTGGAGAACCGGTAGCGGAAATTTTGAGTAGTTTGGAGAACTGACAAATATCACCTCTGGCTGGCCCCAGAGTAGGGTGGGAATGGAGATTTTGCAGTATCATTCCCCTGCAATGCCCACCAAGGCATGCCCAC
The DNA here is from genome assembly GCF_964273705.1 of Natrix helvetica. Classification (NCBI taxonomy): domain Eukaryota; kingdom Metazoa; phylum Chordata; class Lepidosauria; order Squamata; family Natricidae; genus Natrix; species Natrix helvetica. Next base: position 224,690,883 of record NC_138548.1, read on the forward strand.
CAAGCCACGCCCACAGAACCTAGAGTAAAAAATAATAATTTCACCACTGGTTTAGTTATGCCAGCCACATGACCATGGAGACGTATTTGGACACTGGCTCTTCAGCTTTGTAACGGATATGAGCACCGCCCCTTAGAGTCGGGAACGACTAGCACCTATGTGCAAGGGGAACCTTTACCTTTTATAAAAAATGGTAGCAGCCTTATGCTTACAGTGCAAACTTGCTCAAGCAAAACTAAGCTATTCCAAACATTATCAAAAGAAAGATGGCATGTTTCAATAGCAAATATATTACCGCAGCTTGAAAATGTGTTTCCCTATCTCACAAATGAAACCTTTGGTTAGACCTTAAAAAAATGCATACAGGAGAGGAGGAGCCAATGTCACGACGAGACAATATGCGATCTTAATGCTCTGAGATCGCCGTCGATACTTTTGCTGCTGGGTGGTCCAGACGCACCTAAACCGTCCCACAGAGACAGTGAACAGGAAGAATACATCTTGCTGATCTCAGGGACATCGCAAAGTCCCTGATTGATCCAAGAGAAGTTCTTCAAGCCAGCTACAAAAAATCCAGCCATTAGGCTGATGAAGTTGGGGCGGCTCCAAAACGGAAGGATACGGAAAGAGAAAGTGTTTCCAGCTGGTGAGGAATTTTTACCGTTTTAAAAGAGACTGCCTATAAAAAACTTAAAACTAATTTAAATTGGAGAACAGAAGAAATAAGCAGCGGAATTAAATTTGGAATGGTTTTGGACAATGGGTTATCTTACTTTTTAAATGCTATCTTCATGAATGGAATTTATGCAAGCCTTTTAAAACGAATGGATTAAGTTTTCTTCTATTTTTTTTCTTTTATTATTCTTTGTAACCTATGGACTAAAATTCTCCTCTTTCATTACTGTGGGTATTCTTCTAATTCATTCAAGAATCGGACTTTTTTTAAAAACTTGAAATACAACAAAGATACAAAAAGAAACAAAGAAGATTGCAACAATAACACTGCTACTCGGAGGCTGGAGGTTTGTGAAACACTGAATGAAACACTCTTACTTTTCTCACTGATTATTCTGGCTTGGCACTCCAAGGTCTCATTGTTTGTTTATAGAGAGTGATAAGAAGAAAAGCATACAGATGTCCCTTTGAAGTATATCTTTAACCAGAGAAAGGTGAAAATAAAATGTTATTGTGAATCTATGCTTAATCTTGTTAAAACCTTCCAAGCTAGAGCAGCAGTGTTTGTTAGCTGGAGATAATGGAACAATTTCAACAGCAGAAAGAAATTTTAAGTCTGCAAAAGATATTCTCAGAAATACAGAAATTATCAAACACATATGAGAGGATAGAGAAGAAGTTGGAAGTCTTAGAGTATTTAACAGTAAAATATGATGAAGAAGTTGGAGATGTTTATCAAATGGAAAAAGTGGTGGTTAAAATCCTAAAAATCGAAGAGGAAAATGAATATAAAGAAATTAAAATTGCTGATCACTTCCGGTTTCTGCTGGCGATGGACATGTTGTCCGCCGCTTGTCTCCTCGGTTGGCTCCGTAGGGAGCACAGGGGGCCTTGGAGGGGTCTCTCTGCCGAAGGGCGGCTTGCTGAACCCCCCCCCCCCCGGACTCGGCGGCAGCTGACGGGGGTGTTTTCAGCCTCGCCTAGGAGCTGAGGAGCAGAGGGAGGGCATGGTACAGCCTTGGGCTGTCCACCCTTTTGCTGAATGGATTCCCGGGAGGAAGGAGTTAATCTAGGAGCTTCTGAATGCTGGCGGGGGGGGGGGAGCCATCCCGATCTCTTTAATAGTTCTTAAAGGATAAGCAGCAGAAAACTGTAAGTTTGTGTTCAACTTATTTGAAACCGAAGATTAGAGGGCGGTGTTTCCCCCCTCCCCTCGGACAAAGCAGCATTTAAACTATCTCTCTCTACATCAGAATGGAGAGAGAACAAAGGCTGACTTGCCACTTGAATTAACAATGGGAGAAAGATCGAAATCACAGTTGCAAGAGGGGATTGCTGAGCTGTTTTCTTAAAGAATGGAAACTTTTCCTCTTCTCCCTGCGAAAGGAGGAGTCAAGATGGCTCCCCCCCCCCGTCTTTGTTTTTGTACTTATAAATGAAGTCTGCCTTTTGAAACCACCTTCGGGGGGAAAAGAAAAGTCTCTGGTATTGTCTTAAAACCTCCCCTGAAGGTGCTCTGGACTTCTCCTATTCCTGGATTTTGATTATTTGACTTTCCCCCTTTTTGGGTATCTCTGTGCTTTGGAACAGTGAAGTAGAACTAACTTCTCACTTTCGGTTTTGCCTGCCACCTTGGATCGGCCCGGCTGCACGCTCCGCTGACGTCATTTTCTTTGTAAAAGATTTATCATCTCTGAATTCAGACAAATGGGACCTAAAAAGCCACCAACAGGGAATTCATTTTCAGCTCCTGCCTCTGCAATCTCCAGTCCAACCATGCAGCAGACCAAAATTACTTCATTGTAACAAAAAGAAGGGGCTGGAGAGAGCCCAAAAGAATTATCTGTCAACCAAATGTTTCAGAAAATTATGAGGAGTCAAAACGAGCTGAAGAAGGGTGGCAGATCTCAAAGATGAACTCAGAGGGGTACAACATCATATTTCAGAAAATAAACAGAGAATTGTGGTGTTGGAGGAGGGGACAGCTGGGCTGGAAAAGGAGGTTAAGGCAGTCCGGAAAGGAAATTTAGACCTGGATAACCTTATGGCAAAAATAGAACTTGAAAGAATGTCCTTTTTTCTCAGATTCCAGAACCTACCAGAAACAGAGAATGAAAACCTTAAAGATATTATGAGTACAATTTTAGCAGAATATATTAAAGACAAATATATAAAGACAAATAAAGAATAGTTGTGGTGGGACATGGATCTGGTTTATAGGATTAACTCAGCATATGCTAGAACCCATAACATTCCAAGGGAGGTACATGTTAAATTTCTTAGGAGGACCACGAGGGATGAGGTGCTAGGGGCCCAAAGGGAGGGACCATTAAAATATCAAGATAAAGAAATTACCATTCTTAAGCAAATTCCAAAAAAAATTAGAGAAAGAAGGAGGAAGTATTCCTCCCTAGCAAAGAAACTATACAATAAAGGAGTTTGGTTTAGATGGTTATTGCCAGAGGGAATGCTGATTTTCTGGGAGGGAAACAGAATTAGAATTAACACAATGGAAGAGGCTGAAGCCTTCTCTAAAAAACATTTTTACTCCTAGAGGATGAAAATAAGGGAGGTGGTGAAAAATGCAGCAATGTACAAGATATGGGGGAGGGGGGCATGGCTCCATCTAGGGACAGGGAGGAGGGAGCAATATCAAAAGGGCTCAGATCATAAAAATAAATGTATTTGAAATATTATTGTAATTGTTGATATACTAGAAAGTGACAAAGAATGAGATGATTGAACACATGATTGATATAATGTAAGAATTCTGTTTATGCTTATCTTTTAAATGTTGTTTTCAAAATTGAAAAAATTATGAGATTTGGAGGGATTTCCACCACTAGCACGGGAGCTGCCAAAATGTTTTATGCACCTTTGTACCCTTTCCCCATAAATGTTTTAAAAAACCAATAAAATCTTTTTTAAAAAAAGAAATTAAAATTGCTGATATTTATGGTGATTAGTTTGTCTCTGAAAATGGAAAGAGTGGGATACTGAAAGATAAATTAAATGGAGGGGAAATCTATCCCAGATGGCAAGATACAGAAGAAGAAAAAACAAAAGAATTTATGGATTTAAAGAGAGAAATTTTATTAGCAATAGCATTGATAACACTACCGACAATCAAAGATAAGCTGATTAAGGAAACAGAAGAAGGGCTTCGAAATTACATGAGAGATTTTATAACCAAGGAGTTGCTAAGAGGAGTCCATAAAAAGTTGATGAAGGAGATGATTAGAGGACTGACACCACAAATGGCAGAAGATATGAGACAGTTTTGCTACTGGAAAGATACAGGTTGATAGATGGAAAAGTATAATTTAAAACTAGTTAAACTTAGTGAAATTTAGTGACAATAGATATAGTTAAATAAATAATTGATAATGATAATAATGTATACAATGTGTAGTGTTATGATAAGTAATAATTGGATATGAATATTAAATGGTACCCTTGAAAGGAAGATTAGAAATCCTTTTGGATTAGATATAAAGGTTAATAAAAAAGAATTAAGTTAGATACAGTTAAGTCTTATTATTAGGGGGAAAATGTTATGATGCAGGATATCATTAAATAAAGGAGGGATAATGATAACAACATATATACAGGTATGGGTACAACATAAGGAAATGGGATGTAAATTGTAAACAGTGATTTGGAAAGGAGGATTAGAAAATTTTGTTATTAAATATTATGGATGTTTAGCTAGAATAGAATATAAGGATTCAGTGTTATTGGAGGATTTTAGAAATAGTAAATGAAATGCCAGTATGTTGTTATGTATTAAATCTTGGTATATTTTATGATGAAGGACATTTAAACAATTATAGTCAAATGAAAATGGAGGTATGATGATGGTAACATGTATAAATATCTGAGTTAAAATACTTGAGTTAATATGAATTATGTTTGTTGACTGTGGAAGAGATGCATGAAAGCCTTTTTGTAACCAACTGATACACTTTCTACAGTATGTAAAGAAGGATGTGCTGTGTTTGTTTTGAAAATTTAAAAAAATATTTTAAAAAATGCATACAATCTTAGATTAACAATTGAATGGGTAGCCAAGGACCTTGTGTCTGTTGCTGATAGTGTCAGTTGGTGACAGTAACTGACAGGAACATTTAGAAACCAATCATAGAAGAACACTTGGTAGATTCAAATGTTCAGGTGGCATCATGCTCACCTGCTATTTGGCTAACAGTCATTTTCTAAATAAGCCACAATTCATCCCAAAGGTACTTTTTTCAAGAGGCAACTGGAGCTTCTGGTTTTTCTTTGAAGACTGTAGAAGATCTAAAGAAGCTTCTTGGATGAGAAGTGAAACATCTTCAAAGAAAAAACAGACAGTGAAATTGCATCTTGAAAAAAAACACCTTTGGGACAATCATGACTTGAGAATCTCCATAGACATTAAGCTACAATTAGCTGTGTTCACACAACAACTCACAAACCTGGGCCACAATTATTTAAATCATATCTTTCTTACCATAATTATTGTATGTGAATTCTTTCAAATCTCATTTTTTTTAAAAATTGTTAGAAGGCTGACTTTTTAGGAAAAAATCTCCTCCTTTAGGGTTTATTTGAATCAGGGTTTAATTTACAATAATTGTAAACATAGTACTAAAAAACACCATGGACTGGATAACCTGTACTATACTATAATCAAACTTTTTAAAAGTAATTGTTTAAAAACTAAACTTTAAAAGAAAAAAAGAAATACTACACCAAATGAAACCCTGTGAGTTTCACATGGTCACAAGGTCTCCAAGTATCTGCTGAAAAAGATGTGTAAGAATACCCAACTGGAATCGTTTCCAAAGGGCACAGTGAAGGGCGCATAGCCTTAATAGGGATTGTCAAAAAAATCATTTTCGCACTACAGGAAATAAAGAAAAAAAATATTACAATAATAGAAGAAATTGAATCTCCCCATTCAAGCCTCTTAGGGATAAAAACTGCAATTATAGAATGCACTCGATTTCTATTCATAGGAAAAATGGTCATATAGTGCCACATCTTATACTTGAAGTAATATAACTCTTTTCAGGAAAAGTCTGGCCCCTAATCATTCAATGAGTAAATGTGGACTTCAACCCTGGTTTCTGCAGCCTTACTCCTTAACAGCTATGACGTACTATTGCTGCTATTGTTGTTTCTACATTTTTTTCCTTTCAATGATTTTGTAATGTCTTGTATCAGGGTGGAGTCAGGGTGACTGAATGAAGTTGAGTATTTACTGGCTGGATGCCCTTCCTGATGCCTATGTGAAGTTCACAACAGATATTTTCCCTTTGCGCCCAGAGAGAGAAATATTGGTCGCCACCTAGGATCGAACTCACAGCTTCCTTGTCATTATTACATACAAATGGTAAATTCTTTCTTTGAGTAAGCTATTACATATTAATATGTATCAACCAGCTGGAAAATACCCCTGAAACACCAAAAGAGCAAAACAAATCAAGGAAACCTCAATTTCAATTATATAGAAAATAAAGGATGTATATTTGTGTTTTTATGTTTATAGTTATAATGTACACTGAAGATGGCATTTAATTTCATAGTAGCATGTGTAATGACAGTAAAGTAAACTAACCTAAACCTAAACTAAACTAAACTGAACTGAACCTGAACCTGAACCTGAACCTGAACCTGAACCTGAACCTAACCTAACCTCACCTAAACTATATCCAACCTAACCTAACCTAACCTAACCTAACCTAACCTAAACTCAACTCAACTCAACTCTGCAAAGAATGGCATAGAATCTCAGCAGCCACTGAATGCTAATTTATTGTTGTTAGCTTGCAAGGTAGTCAAGACAAGAAGCACAACCAGGAGTACTAACTCTTATCTTTATTATAGAGTTACATTAACAGAATCTTGCAAGGCTGAAAATATTTCTTCCCTCCTTTTCTTTGACTCTCTGGAAAGACTGGGAGGCTCTCATCTGAAATGATCGATGATTGGTGAGCCAAAACATCCTTTAGATGCTGATTGTCCCATCTGTGGCTCTCCCTCCTGTTTTCCACAGAGATTCCCAGACATTATTACAATAATTGAGGAGAGAGAGAACGATCCAGAAGATTTTCATGCAGTAAGAATGTGGGAAAGGAACACAGGAGGAATGGAGTGGGGTCATCTGTTAGACAACTTGGAAGAGCATTGGAATTCCTGATGGGTTGGCACCCCAACTCTTCTTCTTCTTCTTCTTCTTTCTTCTTCTTCTTCTTCTTCTTCTTCTTCTTCTTCTTCTTCTTCTTCTTCTTCTTCTTCTTCTTCTTCTTCCTCCTCCTCCTCCTCCTCCTCCTCCTCCTCCTCCTCCTCCTCCTCCTCCTTCTACCATTATTATTCCTGCTTCTACCTCTAATCCTAGTATTTCAGAAAGTTCCATTGACCCAATAACCTGTGGAAGATGAATTGTCCTGCTATTAGAAACAAATACAGGATTAGTAAGACTTTCTTCTGGTATGTTTATCCCACCTTATCTTTCTCCTTTTTACCCCGCACCCCACCTTTTTTTTCTTGCATTTTAGAGAGCCTGTCACTTTGGGCTGTCTGTCAGCTGCTAGAAAGTCTGACTCTGGCAATGGCACTACGTAGATAACAGTGTTATGAGCTGCCACCAGCAATCTTTGGTTTCTATCAGGAGTTTATATTCTCATTCAGGCCCTTCTGAAAGGGCACTCTGGGCTGTTTCACCCCTTAGAGGTTCTTATGCTGCCGATTTATTCCTGCAAGCAATGTCAAGTTTAATCTCTTTCGTGCCAATGGAAAGGAATGTTTGAAATTTCATGCTCTTTCTTTTTAATTATTAAAACAAATCTTCAAATGCCCTTCTATCTCATTCACAAGAATTAAAAAATTGTCACTCTGCAGTCAATCTTGTTGAATGACGATCCAGCATACTGTTGTCATAGTAACCGGTAAGAGGTCCCTATGTGGTTAAGAGTCATCTCCACTGTTGTCAAAAGCAAAGCTTCTTCTGCCTGTGGATTCTTCAGAGCCAGAGAGGAATTGTTCACCTACCGCTGTTAGAATAAGGAAACTTTTGACTGAGTTTCTGCTTTGCTTACAGTGCTTCTCATTTCCATTTGGATAGCATGTTAGTTAGACACTGCAAATAGAGTTGCAAGACCCAGGAAAGAGCAGCCATTTTGAGCTTAAGCTTTCATGATGAAGAAGGTTGTGTCAGGCCTGGAAGCCATCTTTTGCCTTGGGCCTTCAGGCCCACTACAATTAATGCTGTGGGAAAATGGGAGGGGGGATTATATGGAGTATGGGAGATATATAGTCTAAATAACGTTCCTTTCTCAGAGAGTCAATCACATCTTGCCTTGCAGCTGCGATGGGGTGACCGGGTGGCATCTCCAGTTTTGGATGGTGCCTGTTTGGATCATGCGATGGACATGTGGGTGCTGGGCAGGGACTTGAACTTTCATTTGGGTGGGGAAAACTTGGAAACTTTCAGATTTGGGTTCTCCCAGATGTGCCAATATAAATATTTAATATTTAATATTTAATAAAATGGAACTTTGAGGAAACTCAAGACTCCGAGTCTTCTTTCCTTGGGGGGTGTTACTTGGAATCTGACAGGTTGGTGTTTAACAATGCTGTTAGCCTTTTAGTGGTTTTGAAACCCTTCAGCACAGAGGTTCACAATCTGGTGCCATTCCAGCTGCTATTATTATTTATTAAATTTATATGCTGCCCATCTCACTGCCACGTGACTCTAGGCAGCGTACAACATCCTAAAAGCAAAAGCACAAAACATTAAAACATGAAATTTTAAAAATGAACAGTAATGTGATGTTAGGAACCAGAGTACAATGGGATGGAGATGGCATCTTCTTCCTAGTCCACTAACCATCTCCATTGTGGAATACCCCCATCGGAACTCAGACAAATTGGCAGAACCAGGTTTTGAGGCTCTTTCAAAAGGACCTTAAAGGGCACAATGTTCCAGAGGGTGGGAGATATGGCAGGAAAGACCCTTCTCCTGGATGCCGCCACCCAGAATTCCTTGCTATGGGAACTCCAGCTACACCTGTTGAAACAATTGCTATCACTGTGGTTTACATGAGCACCATGTTGGAGAAGCTGCTTTTGTATACTGGACCTGACAGCTTTCTAGCAGCGATAGCTCTGGAGGCTGCATTAATTTTACCTGTATGGTTTGCCCCACCATCCTTGTTTGTATATGAGAGGCAGCCTCAAACAAAATGTGGTTAGAAGTTCAGCCCAGGCTGAGTTTGCAACAGCTTCCCAAGAGACAGACGTATGTGTGTTTGCAGAAAGATCATTTTACATTTTGTTTAGGAGGGGACACGTGCAGCCTACATCCATTAAATGTTGCTTTCTTCTCTAAAATATTAACAATCTTATTAATAGTACTTTCTTGAGTATTGAATCTCAAGAATGAAATTGATTGAAAAGGCACATTTTAGTGAAATATCATTATATATCACTGGAGGTGAAATTCAAGTCTGCTTTATTTTGAGAAGTTTGGGCTCCGTGAGAATAATATGAGGGCTACTCTAACTTGGGAAATGATTGAACAAATGATTGTTCTGATTCTCACTCTTTATAGATAGAATGCTAATCTCAATATGTTGGATTATCCATGTGAAGAAATTGAAACAGCCTGACCCTTATAAGACAAAGTGTCAATAGATAGGATGAAGTCAAGACCTATCAGGTCAAAATAAAGGCTAAGAGTAAGCTTGACCTCTGGTGACCTCACAGATATAGCCATGCAACTTGGTTGTTTTGCTACTGCCTTCTTCTAGCATTATTATTATACTTTATTCATTAAACATGAAACTCAGCCAATGGAACATTCAAAAATGAATTACAAATACCAGTGACTGGTGCTAATGGTTGATACGGTTTGCTGCCAGTGTCCTAGGTATCAACCAAGTACCTTCTTAAAATATAAGCTGTACTGAGTAGCACAGTTTTTTGCAGTTCCGCTGGTGTTATTGCAGGAAGCTGCAATTTGTTAATGTATTTTATAAAATTATTGGACATGGCATCAAGTGCCCCAATGACAATGGGTATCACTGTTACATGTTTCATCCATAATCAGGTAAAAAAGAGTAGGAACATTTGAACAATATTCACAGTGAAAAAACCTAACAAGCAGAATCATATAAGGATCTGTTTTCAGTTTACTGCTATTCGACTTATTGCTATTCCATTTTTTTATACCTCTGATAGTATTGAAAGGAACAATGATGGTATGTATGTATGTATGTATGTATGTATGTATGTATGTATGTATGTAATGGGGGAACCATGGAGGCTGGGAGTAAGGGACACTAGTGGTGTCCTACACATAGCAATAACACTTAAACTTATATACCACTTCACAGTGTCTTTACAGCCCTTTCTAAGTGGTTTACAGAGGCAGCCTCTTGCCCCCAACAATCTGGGTCCTCATTTTACCCACCTCGGAAGGATGGAAGGATGAGTCAACCTTGAGCCTGGGGAGATTCGAACTGCCAAATTGCAGTCAGCCAGCAGAAGTAGCCTGCAATACCACATTCAAACCATTGTGCTACCATGGCTCTTGATGACACAAATTTGCACATGATGACATAAAATATATATTTGCATCATTAAAGTGGGGCATATGTAGTTTGAGATTTTAATTTATAAAGCCTCATTTCCCCCCCAGATGTACTGGTTCATGTGTAACCCCCTCCCCCCAATTATTGTAGGCTGTGGTTGTTGTATTTTTAACAGAATGTCTGTTTTCCTTACCTATTTTGGACTAATGTTTTTGCAATTCCCTTTTATACTTCGGCTTCTGAGTCTGCCTACCTGACCTCTTGGCTGTGTTCAGCATTTGCTTCATTCCATCCACCCTTAAGAAAATGGCTGTTGTGCAGTCCAAACATTTGAAAGAAGGACTGAATGCACACACTGAGTTTTGTTACAACGATGATGCAACTGTTTCATCAGCATTTACTGACCATGCTACTGGGCACCACTGAGCTTAATGTCAGCTGAAGAGAAACGAATCATTTCTGCATGCCCTTTAGCAGGTATTGAAACTATCTGCTCATCCAACATTCAGAATGCAATGCATTTGATTGTGTGAGTTGAGCTGTTGGAGAGTCTAGCTTAGCTAGAACAGCATTTAAGGAGATGGGCATGAAGGCTAATTTCATTGATTATCTGTGTCCTGTAGTACAAGTTGAACAACAAATCTTTGGATGAGTTTCACTGTATGTGAAAGGAATACATATGCCTAATTATAACTGCAATTAAGCTGCCATTAGCCGCTATTTGGTCAGCCCTCTGGCAAACTTCATTTAAAGCTTGAATTACTAGGACAGTTCAAACTTGACATCCAGTGTAATTTTTATCATAAAAATGAAATGAGACAACAAGCCAAAGGCATACCAGATGTTGTCCATTCATGGGAGGGGGTTATAATGGTTAAACACAGCCTTATTATTTGCCATTTATCTTCAAAAGTCTCCTCTTTTGAGGAGCAAACTCCTTCCTTTGCTCACATCTCCTCTGCTGTTACGTTTTCTGCCATTTTAACTGCTTCGTGAAAAGCCGACCCGGATATTCAAAGTCTTGAAGAACAAACTCATATTAAAAATAACACAGTGGTATTTAACAAACTGGGATGTTCATACATTATTAATTCTGGTGATCTTTGTTTCTGGAGCCCCATTGCCCTTTGACCTCCCGAGATCTTATATTCCATAACTTGTTTTATTTCCCCCATCTGTCTGGAACCAGGCCATCAAAGAACCTGTGGCTGGACACCATCAAAATAGAAAATATGCCAGATCAGAAAATGTGGAAAGACTTGGGCAATAGAATCCACTGAATGGTTAACGCCATCATCATCTATTATCACTGTTTCTTTTGAAGTTGAGACATGAAGCTTCTTTGCACCATGAAACAGGGGTGAAATGCTACCGGTTCACACCAGTTCAGCCGAACCGGTAGGGACAATTGTTGTTGACTCCGTGAACCAGTAGTAAAAAAAAAAAAAAAAAGCAGCTTCTGAGGATCACGAGGCTCAGCTGTGAGCCGCACTATCATCAGAAGCATTTCTTCTGTTTTTTGAAGCATCTTTTTCCTGCTTATTCGCCCGAACCGGGAGGAAAAAAATGCTTTAAAAAACAGGGGGAAAAAGCTTCTGACGATCGTGTGGATCAGCTGAACGTTTTTTCCCCACTTCTTAAAGCATTTTTTACTACCGGTTCAGGAGAATAGGTAGTAAAAATGCTTTAAAAATTAAAAGAAGTTGGTCATGCCCACCCAGCAGTGATGGGTCCTGGATCCCATTGCAACCGGTACAGTGCAACCGGGCCCGGTGTCCACCGCATGAATGCGTGCAGCACATGTGCACACACGCACAGTGCGTGCATGCGTCCTTACCTCCTGTGACGCTCCACGATGCCTCCGTGATGCTCCAGCTGCTCAGTGGAGCATTGCGCAGGCGCTGTATGCTCCATGCATGGAAGCGCCGAAGAGCTCAAATACAGGTAAGGAGGGTGGGCAGGTGGGCCCTCCAGAGCACTGTATCGGAATGGTACCCGGTGCGCCCGGCAGGCACCAGTATGCCTGTACCAGGGCATACTGCCTGCAACCCACCACTGCCACCCAGTAACATGACCCCCCACAAGCCACACCCACCAAGCCACACCCAGAGAACCAGTGGCAAAAAAAATTACATTTCACCACTGCCATGAAACACTACAAGTAATCCTTGACTTACAAGAGTTAATTTAGTGACTCTTACAACAGCACTGAAAAGAATGATATATGACTGTTTTTCACAGTTACGACCATTGCAGCTTCCCCATGGTCACGTAATCACAATTGGCTTGGCCACTGGTTCATATTTATGATGGTTGGAGTGTCCCGGGGTCATGGGATCCCCTTTTCCAACCTACTAACGAGCAAAGTCAATGCAGAAGCTAGTTTCACTTAACAACCATGTTACTTACCTAACAACTGCAATGATTCACTTAACAATTGTGGCAAGGAAGGACGTAAAATGGGGCAAAACTCACTTTAAAAATGTCTTGCTTTTACTTACGTGGCCGTAAGTAAAAAAACTACTTGTATTTTGATGTCCTCCCTCATGGATCAACTATGTCTTCAAGCACCAGACACCTTCACAAGTTCATACATAACCTAAATGCCTCCTCCTCAATTTTTGAAAAAAAAAAAGTTGCCTGAAATAATTAGATTCTGCAAGTTTCCATTTTTAAACCATGTGGCTGAAATTGTGCAAGATTTGGTGATTTCATGAGATTTCATGAGGCCATGTTTAAAGCACTAAGAAAGAAACAAACAAAAAATAATCTGAGGTGGTATTCAGCAGGTTCTGACCCGTTCTGGAGAACCAGTATCGGAAATTTTGAGTAGTTCAGAGAACCGGTAAATACCACCTCTGACTGGCCCCGCCCCCATCTATTCTCTGCCTCCTGAATCCCAGCTGATCAGGAGGGAATGGAGATTTTGCAGTATCTTTCCCCTGCCACTCCCACCAAGCCATGCCACGCCCACAAAACCGGTAGTAAAATTTTTTGAATCCCACCACTGGATAACCATTAGTTTCTATGGCATCCATCTTTGCATGACAGCTTGCCTAAATACCAATAATCAATATTTTTATCCTATAGTGCCAATTGTCCTTTGACTTTCTGAAATCTGGTGCTCTCTAAAAGGATTGGACTACAGTTCCTACCCATCTGGAGGTCACTACATTGAGAAGATTTCCCCAAAGCAAGAGATCTTGGTTGTTTGCTTTTTAAGGGACTATTTGATTGCAAAACCTCTTCTATGACTTGAGAGAAAGCAAAGAACAAGCACTATCAGTTGTTACCTTATTTTGACTGATGGCTGAAGACAAGGAAGGGGACCAAGACTCAAATACAAAAAGGGGAGACACTAGCTATTAAATTTCATATGCAGTGTAGAAGCGTACACAATGTCACTGACAAGGAAACTCGTTTGACCCCTTTTACCAAGCTGTTTTGTCGAAATTGCTCACAATTCAGATGGAAGGGGCTAAATGAGAATGGCGGCCAAGACCCACATTCATATAACCCCATAATTCTAAATGGATTTCTCCTAAAACTGTCATGAAGAAGAAAGAGGCAGGGGAGAAAGGCAACGCTGAGGTAACTATGGACTTTATGACTGACATAATTTATCATTTGCCATAGCTTGCCATTTTTATTTCCAGGAGGCCTCTTGCATACCTGCACACCTCCATTTCATCTTTTGCACACTGGGGTTTCTTTTGAAAGATAACTTGCATATTTATGAGCCACTTGGATTTAGAATATTGCTTTGCTTTCGGTGTATATGTTAGTATAATATACCACTAACTGCACAGTGATATTATATATTTCCTCAAGCAAGTTCAATGAGAAAAACTATGTTGCAGGTTCTGGGTGTGGCTGTGTTTGTATAAATAAAAAGGATTCTGCAAGCAACAGCAGCAAGTTAAAAAACAACAACAACTAATCTCACATCTAAAATGTCTTTCTCTTGCTTGCATCAAAATATTTAATCACTGTTCAAGAGACATTTTGAAGAGTTTTATATTTATCTTGTGCCCATAAAGAGATGTATAAGTAAATTATACACCTTTACATGTAAATATGATGCTTTTATTAAAAACAAAAAAATCTTTATACTGCCATTTTAGTTCAAGAGAATCCTGAGGTCTAACATGCATACAGATACACTGGTCAAGCAGAGCTATCTGTAGTATGTGTGAGGGAGGGATAGCATAAAGGCAGGAAAAGTGATGAAACTAGCACTGTGTTGAAGCTCTGTTAGTCATGCCTTATGTTGTAACATACACATACAAAAGTCTTTGCATTCTGATAGCCCATTGCAGCTTTCATTATCCTGAGCCTTATAGATGTTTCTGTGGCCAAGTGAACACACATCAGGCTGAATTCTGTGTATTATCTTATGCAAGGGCAGGCAGGGAGCATCCTGAAGTGCATTGGAGCAGCTAGCAGAGAAGACCTTCAAATAATTCTACCTCCTCTTAACAGGATGGCAACAAATCGCTCTGAATTTGCTAGCTGCTCCAATGCACTTCAGGATGCTCCCTGCCTGCCCTTGCATAAGATAATACACAGAATTCAGCTTGATGTGTGTGTAAAATTGTGACAACTTCCTCCACATCCATCAACTCCCAGATCCAATGATCCTCCAAAGCTGTCTGTAGCTTCAAGCCAGATCATCCTGCTTTACTTCAAATGAATTTGGGAAAGATCTGTTAAGCTTCAGAGAAAGCTTCCATACTTCTGAAGTAGCCTATTTCACATACATGTTTGGGCTTTCTGTGAAGTACATGCCGATTTCTTCTGTTTCATTTTCTTTGTAATAGATACAGAAGCTGTTCTTTAATTAGCTTCATTCCCTACCAATCTAACACTCTTGATCCAAAAGAGTTTTAATGGGAAGTAAATTTAACCCTCGGATTCACTTATAAGTTGGAAGGTATCTGACTCAGAAGGAAGACTCAGCGCAATCTCCTCAGCAAATTGCAGCAGGGTATATTTTCCAACTTAAAAACAGTAATTAAAAGCAAAAATGTTAAATGTAAGCCACTGGAGTCATCTATGGGTGAGTTGGTGGCTATATAAATTTGTTTAATAAGTAAACAAATAAACAAACAAACACATAAGCAAACTTTTGTAAACTCACTTCATGAAATATGGTTAGATTGATGTAGGATTGACATAAGATTGAAATTGGGGATAGTGGTGGTGGCAGAAAAATGAGTTAATTGTTGAGATAGTCTAGCGCGGTCTTTATTTGCCTACTGTGTAGTTTCTACACAGTCAAGGAAATGGATTTCTACTGTAGGTAGCATGCTACATCATGCTGAAATCATGATGGAACTTAATGAAATTCATTTCCATGGTGCAGACAATAAAAATATCATCAATGAATCTCAAATAAAGTCTTCGAAGGGTGACAATGAAGAAAATACTGTTCTAAGTCAGCCATATAGATATACATTGACATATTGAGGAGACATGGTTCAGAGATGGTATTCAGCAGGTTCTGACCAGTTCTGGAGAACCGGTAGCAGAAATTTTGAGTAGTTCGGAGAACTACCTCTGACTGGTCCTGCCTTCATCTATTCTCTGCCTCCCGAGTCCCAGCTGATCAAGAGGGAATGGAGATTTAACAGTATCCTTCCCCTGTCACACCCACCAAACCACACCCACCAAGCCATGCCACTCCCACTAAGCCACAGCCACAGAACTGGCAATAAAATTTTTTGAATCTCACCACTGACATGGTTGTGCTCATAGTTGTGCCATTGATTTGCAAGTACATATTATTACCAAAGGTGAAAAAGTTATGTGTGAGTACAAAGTTATACATTCTGGTGTCAAGGTTTTGGCATCAGTTATTAGATTCTTTATGGGCTGACGTCTATGTTGAATAATGTTATATAGTACCTGAAAATTCATGATGGCTGAAATTGTGTTGCTAGAGAGTTGCCTATGGAGTTCACTTTGGAGGCATGTGGTATTTCTTACTTAGTTGGGAGTTTAGGGCCATAAGAGCTGAGCATAGGGTCCATCAAATCTACATTCCAGTTGTGATAGTTCCTATGTTTAAAACAATGGGACAGCCCATCTTGCCTGAATTGTGTATTTTCTGAAATAAGTTGTAGATGCCTGATTAGGGCTTCTGGGGTATTTGTATGTAGATACAGTCTTGTGTATTTTTAGGGAATTATTGCATCAGATTATGTAGTTCTCTCTGTATTTTGTGGCGGAATCTGAGGACAGAACTTAATAGAATGTGGTATTGGGGAAGTGCTTCTTGGCTTCAGTGAGGTAATCCATTTTCTCCTATCCTCAAATTGAGGAAATTTAATTCCTAAATTTCATGAGCTACTGCTCATGAAAGTTTATGCCTTTTAATGAAACTTGTAAGTCAGAAAGGGTGCTTCCAGAGTCCTGATTTTTTTTGCCACTGACACAGTTCTCCACCTGCAATATCTACAGTAGAGGATATAAATGAGTAGCTGTTCCTTTGGGTAGAATAGCTCTTTCTTCCCGATGTTAGCTTTACTGCTGACCTGATGTTGTATCCTTGCCTTATCAGCTGTTGCTACAAAAAGTAATGCTCCCACAGCAGGTTTTCCTGCCATGCAGATAAGTATGTCCTCTATTTGTCCTGTTCTGTATTTATTGTAATAGAATGGAGGAAGAGAGGACAAGAGAGGAGAGGAGAGGAGAGGAGAGGAGAGGGAGAGGGAGAAGGAAGGGAGAGGAAGAAGGAGAGGGAGAGGGAGAAGGAGAGGGGATGGAGAAGGAGAGGAGAGGGAAAGGAGAGGGAGAAGAGAGGAGAGGAGAGGGAGAAGGAAGGGAGTGGGAGAAGGAAGGGAGTGGGAGAAGGAGAGGGAGAGGGAGGAGGAGAGAGGGAGGGAGAGGGAGAGGGGGGAAGGAGAGGAGAAGGAGAAGAGAGGAGAGGGAGAGGGAGAGGGAGAGGAGAAGGAGAGGGGAGGGGAGGGAGAAGGAGAGGAGAGGGAGAAGGAGAAGAGAGGAGAGAATTACACTACCAGACAAAATGAATCCCATTAATCCTCCAAATGTTCAAAATTGATGTTTGGAGAAGGCTTATTAATGTATGGAGATTCTGAGTCATCCAGCTGCTTCTGGGAAAAAAGAACACCTTTGGGACAAGGCTTATCAATGCTTAAATTCTAGACTGGAAGATGCTGGATAGTATGCAACTTCAAGTAAGATTTACAGTTACTTACATCTTGGGTTTTACCTAAGTTCTCTCGTTGGCAATAGAAATGAATTTTGTACATGCATAGTGGCTAGGGCACATTTCCCCTAATTATTACTTGGTTAGTTGGGACACGGGTATAACAAAGATGTCCCTTGTTCTCTAGAGACCTTGAGCATGGGAGTTGTATTTCTCTTAAGATATGACATCCCAATAACATTCAAATATCTACTGCTGTTGAAGAGGACAGCTGTGAGGCCAGGTGAAAAATTGTCAGATTATGCAGGAGCCTTTGTGTCCAACCCCAGGGAGATGAAATCAGATGCTAAATGCAGTGTCCTTCCAGCAATGATCCACTGAGTGGGCAATAGTCTTTTTCTGCTTGTCCTCATCTTTTTTTTTGGGGGGGGGGGGATGCATGTCTAGTAACAAAGAGAGGATCTTTTCCATAGAACAGCATTCAAAGAGTCATGCCTATCTCATCTTGACATTTCTTTAGGCAACAGCAGAAGTTTTACTTTTTTTGATTCATTAATGCTGTTTGACTTCTTCCATTCTTCTGATGGCTTTACTTTTTGGCTTAGATGTAGGGGCAGAGCTGTGTCCCTTTGAAGATGATATATGATGGCCTGCAGGCTACTGGTGGGCAAGACCAAAGATAGGGATGGATACACACCCAGAGCCAAAAGTGATAAGGACTATCCCTCCCCATCTTCTCTCTCTCTTTCTCCCCCTTCTTCAGTTTTTGATCCTTTTCTCACTGGCTTACTCTATAGTTTGGATTTCTTCCTTATTTGGGATAGGAACTAACTACTTGTGAGGAGCTTTTGAAGCCAGAAGACCACAGGTTGGCCTCCTTTACTTTAAAACCTTCCACTCATTCTTGTTATTGAGTATGTGTTCTTTTTATCTGCTGCTTTGTGGTTGATATGGTTTCATTGTTTAATCATACTGCTTTGGTTTGCTGCCCCGAGGCACTTTGTGAGAAGGTGAAATACAGAAATCCCAATTTTAGAGGGAGAAAAAGGGAAGCAGCCAGATAAATAAATCAAGGTATGTAAGACTCAATTGACAAAATTAAGAATGATGCCATCAGTTCATCATTGGCCTACAGATATTGCAAGGGCAAATTTAGAAGACTTTTTTTGTGGGTTTTGTTTTCTTCTTTTGGCAGTTAATGCACTGAAGCACTTTACATAAGGATGTTAGAACAACAATGAAGTAACTGTTGCAGAGCAAGGAAAGGACCAAAAATGGAAATTCCCTGGAAATTAACTTCCATACTTACTTAGAAATCTATGACCTCCCTAAATATATGACTTTATAGATGGTCCTCAGTTAACCACCACTCATTCACTGACCGATTGAAATTGCAACAGTGCTTATGACTGGACCTTAAAGTTCTATTGGTTGCAGTACCTCCATATTCACTTGACACAATCTGGGCACTTATTAGGCGGCTTGCACCTGATTCAGTGCCCTGTGGTCACATAATTGTGGTTTGTGACCTTCCATGATGATTTCCCACAAATGTTCATTGGGGAAGCCAACAGGAAATCAGAAGTCACAGTCATGTGAGGTCCTCACTTAATAATCCATGACCACTAGAGCTGCTGCTGCTAAGCAGTGTGGTTATGTGACATCACACTTTCTTTCCAACAGAAACTCTAGATTCAATTATTTCAGTTAAGCATGGGCTTAGCTTAAAATTCATCTTCTTCTTGCTCTTTTTTATTTATCACTTTCTTTTGCCCTTTTATCGTCTCTTTTTCTATTTCTAGTATGTTTCTGTAGTTTTTAAAATTCTTTATAAAATCTTTTAATAAAAATATTCATAAAACAATCCATCTATGGGAGTACATGTGTAAATAATGTGCTGTTAAAAGGGAACCCGACATGTTCATTTTTCACCTTGACTGCAAATGCAACATTCTGTGCATTGAGTCTTCTGTCAAGTCTGATGCTCTTATTATCCTATCGGTGCATGTCCTATTTTATCTTTTTTTAATCGGTGGACTACATACAGAATCTTAATAGCTCAAAGCCTGAAATGGCCACGCTTCACATAAAAATTTTAGAAGGAGAGCCCTGTTCAATAAGATTTAGAAAACAATGTCCTAGGACCTAGGAGAGGCCATCAGGCAACTGTTAAAAGTGTTTTTTTGGAAATAACAACAAAAAAAGAAAATTAAAAACCTGTTATTTATTCCCCAGCAGTTAGTGTATCTTTATGAGCTACTGAGACACAAAGCTCCTAGCACCTATGAACTTCTCTTGTCTTCCTTTACAGCAGGAGTGTCCAATGATAGAAAACTTAAGATGTGGACTTCAACTCCCAGAATTCCTCAGCCAGTCTTAAAGTTTCCCAGGTTGGGCACCCCTGTTTCACAGTCTGTCCAAATTGCTGGCCATTACTATATCTTACTTGAGGTATCAAATTCCCTAGATATTTATTTATTGAAGGCAAAGACAAAAAAAACCCAGTAAAAGGTAAAAGCAAAGGAAAATTAACAAATGCAGGATAGAATAATTAATACAACAGTCCACCAATAAAATGATCGAGCAGTCAGCAAACTGAGGCCTTCTAGATATTTTAGACTTTGATTAGTATCAACCCCAGCTAATATAGTTGATGGCAAGGGAGTATGGAGCCTCAACAACTGAGAGGTACTAGTCCCCCCCCCCACTTTTAATTGTGTAATTTTATTTATTTATCCTGCTTTGACTTCCTGGTTAGTACATTTTTCACAAAGGTAAACACTCTAAATTTAGTGCTATGGATCGGAAGAAAATGGTTTCTATTCACTCCTCTTTCCTGTCTTTTTTTTCTTTTTCTTTTCTTTTTTTTAAAAAAACAAGAATTGGAATATTTTCTTTCTCCTTTGCCTCAGTAGGCATCCCAAGTGAAGATGGTATGAGAATAAGACTCTATACTTCTAGGAGGGAGATGTTAATAAGATGATTTATGATCTTTTCTCCAATGAAATGGATCTTCCTTTAACTTTTAGCTGTAGCAATGCAGTAGCAACAGTAACAGCATTTAGGCTTTTTCTAGCCATCTCTTCAAGGCAGGATGCTTAGAAAATGGGACTAAGAAAGCCCCATTGGCAATGATGACAAGAGACATTTCTGAAACAGTAGGTTAGGGGAAATACAGGTAGTCCTCAACACAGTTGTTAAATGAATCATAGGTATGGGGAAATACAGGTAGTCCTCAACACAGTTGTTAAATGAATCATTGACCTGGTTTGTCAGAAAGTTGCAAGAGGTGACCCCTGATCCCAGGACACTGCAACCATCCTAAATATGAACCCGTTGCTTACCGCCAAAATTTTGATCACCCAATCATGGGAATGCTGCAACGTGTCCAGGGGTGGGTTCCGACTTCTTTTACTGCCGGTTTGCTCAGGGATGCGCTTTGGGCATGTGTGTGATTCGGGCATGCGCTTGATGCACAGAAGTAAAAAAATTGCTTCTGTGCATGTGTAGAAGCAAAAAACAAGATGGTGGTGCCTATGGCGCCACTGATAGAACCAGTACGGTCACATGTCTGCCAGAGCTACTACCTATTCGGCCGAACCATACGGTACTGTAGAAATCCACCTCTGAACATGTTGTGTTAAAAATGGTCGTAAGTCACTTTTTTCAGTGCTGTTGAAACTCTGAATGGTCATTTAGAACTGTTGTAAGATGAGGACTCCCCTTATGTGATTTTGGTAGTCACATCTTTAGGAAGAGGTCAACTCGGGTGGGGTTGAGGGGGTTAAGTAAGGTAACCAATGAGTGGCTTTAAAAAATAATGCAGCTTTCATTTTAGTGGGACATTCAGCTTCTCTTATTTATTTGCTGATTTGTTTGTTTGTTTATGCCCCACTTTTCTACTCTACTGTGGATTATTTGTTATTTCTTTATATATTTAAAAACACATTTTGAGATGTAGGGTCAGTGCTGCTTCCCTGGAGGATTTATACCTACAGGATCATCTTATTATAAATGCTTTTGCCTTCCAATACCACGGCAAAGTTTGGCTATCTTTGTTTTTCCTCTCTAGGAGCGAGCAATTACTGCAGTGTTGTTGCTATTTCCAGCAGCTCTGGTGCTTTGAAATCTTTCTTACCCTTTATTGCTATTATCTATCAATATAGCCGAGCACAGTTCTGCTGATTTTAATATAATTGAAGTAGATTAATTTTAATAAGTGAAATGTGAACATAACCATTAGAGGGAATGGGAATAAAATTGTTGCCATCGCAAGACAGATTAAGGCTTTCTTTTAAAATTAATTTTTAAAACGGCTAATTTTGATTTTCTACCTTTGTTTAAAAAGAGAGCAAAAGGAATCTGACTTGCTGTTTCAATTACTCAGCTAAGTGGAGTTTATGCAGAATGTAATGAAGTAGTTAGTAGGAATATAAAAATGCAATGCAAAGCTAGAGAAGTATATTAAAGTTATGACAGGACAAAGGTTTTCTTTGATATTTTCCTCTGGGTCTTTCCGGGAGGAAAATAACTGGGGGAACTGAATTCTCCTAGCAGAATTTTGAATCCAAAAAAACTACAAGTGGTAGGAGAAATTGTATTAGAGTCTATTCTTACATCCCTGTAATCGTGGCATGAAGATGGAAAAGTATTATTCCAGCCTTATTTTGAACATAACAATAAGACTTATATACCACTTCATAGCCCTCTCTAAACATTTTACAGAGTCAGCATATTACCCCCAACAATCTGGGTCCTCATTTTACCGACCTCAGAAGAATAGAAGGCTGAGTCAACCTTGAGCCGGTGAGGATCGAACTGCTGTCAGTCAATAGAATTAGCCTGCAATACTGCCTTCTAACCACTGTACCACCACAGCTCTTGAACATAGATTTAGTGCATTTCTAAAAGTGCTCCAGATTATAGGAATATAGGAAATATAAATTAAAGGATTCCACATCATATAAATGGGCCCACAAAAAATGTGGCAGCCTTTGAACTACCATGTCACCAGTGGACAATCCTGAATAGGGTTCACCCCTCACACGGCATCAGCCGGAACTCTCTGTATAAATGGGGCAGAGTATCCTCCCTCAGTGTGACCATGTCAAATATGACACATTGTGACCGGCTGTAAACTGAGGGCATATATTTGCCCTCAGTTCATATATCTGATTTTTTAAAAACGAAACAATGCTGCACTTAAGTATAAGTATAATCTTTATTGTCATTGTACTTAAATACAACGAAATTGGTTAGATGGCCTAAAGTCCTAGACATTGATAGTTGAACATAGACCTTTTTAACATTTATAGTTTATTGGATTCTACTAACCTAAGTTGAAATGTTAGTTTATACTGCTAGCCCACATATGATATGCCATGCACTAAATAATAAACAAATACCTTCCTGAGACCAGCCATCTTGTCAAGAGCATACCATAAAGGTGATAATGATGTCGAATCAGTGAACCTGAGACACACAATCATAGCATTGCCCATTTTGACCTGTGTGGAAAATATAGGTCACCCAACCATGCCTTCCATTTTGACTCTTTCAACTGCCAAATATGATGCTGCATAGAAGGTCAGTTTGAACTAGGAAAGAGAGCTGCATTTTGCTAGCTGTTTATCACTGGTTTTGTCACCCATGAATGCATTACAGGTAATCCTCGACTTAGGAACATTTGTTTAGACCAGGGGTGTCAAACTCGATTTCACTGAGGGCCACATCTGGGTTGTGTTTGACCTCAGGGGAGCTGGAGGGGCATGGTCAGGGTGGGTGTGGCCAGCTCAACATCACTCATGTCGGGGGCGCCTGTGGTGGGCCAAGCACTCTGCCAGCGAAAACAGGCTCCCAAGCTCCATTTTCGACTGTGACAGCCTCCTGCAACCTTTTGCCAGTGAAAACGGAGCTTTGACACCCCTGGTGTAGACCCTGGTGTAGTCAAAGTTAAGATAGCATTGAAAAAAGTGACTTACAACCAGCCCTTACAGTTACAACCATCGCAATATCCATGCAGGTCACATGATCAAAATCCAGGCGTTTGGCAACCAGCATGTATTTATGATGGTAGCAGCATCCCGGGGTCACATGATTGCCATTTGAGACCTTCCCAGCTGGCCTCCAACAAGCAGAATCAATAAGCTGGATTTCCTTAACCATGATGTGATTCATTTAACAACCGTGATTTACTTAATGACCACAGCAAAAAAGAGTGTAAAACTGGGCACATCACACTTAAAGACCACCTTGCTTAATGACAGAAGTCCCAGCCCTGGTTGTGGTTATAGGTTGAGGACTACCTGTGCAAATTTTTCAACAAAATGTTTCACTGTAGAAACAAAATAAATTAGAAAGGTGCAGACTACCGTTTTGAAAACCCATCTTCTCCTTCTTAACCTATTCCAAATTGCATGTTGTGATCTGGCACACCTGAAGGATGTCAACCTAGGGGAATCTGACACTAATTAGCCATTTTTTAAAAAGGAAGCCAGAATCCTTTTGGCAAAATCTTGCAAAGAGCTTGCAAAAATGGGAAGATGTACCTAGAAGATGTGAGATAATATTTCTCCAAGCCAAGATCTTCTGCCAATTCTAGGTAAAGATTGTCTCCCTAGAGATCAAGCTCAGCTCCTGGACCCATCCAAACAACTTTCTTGGCAACAGTATGGAAGTGGTTTGCTTTTCTGCCTTCTTCCCAGATGAGTTGTTTACCAGATAGCTTGGAAATTCCCGATTGCCTCCCATCCAAATTCTAAGCAGGTTTGAACCTGTCGACAATTTCCCCAAACTCCCCAAACTTTAACCTTAGACTGTCTACTGTTGATCTCACCCCATTCCTAAGAGGTCTTTAAGGGGCATGCATAAGCGCACCAACATGCCTAACTGTCCCACTGTCCCTGTTTATTTGTACCCATTTCATGTATTCATAATCATGTCTATACTTATATCTGTTATTTAATTCATACTTGACAAAATAAATAAATAAATAAATAAAACAATTGAGATGTTGGCAAATTCTGGGCTTGGATTAGCAAATTACTTTGAGTGGCTACTAAGAACAGTTCCAAAGAGCTGGCTGGCTCAGGAATTCTGAGAGTTGAAGTCCACAAGTCATAAAAGGCCCATCGTTCCCCACTCCTGCTTCAGGGTTTTCTTCAGCTTAATTTAAAACCCAAACTAGGGAAGAATTACATTTTTTTCTTGAATATCCTCAAAGGTTCCTTGCTGGGTCTGTCATTCCCAGCAACAATCTTGCCTGCTTCCAAGCTTGGCTAAGAACAGCAGCAAAGACCTGCAGGAAGAGGAGGAGTTGAGGAACAATTCTCTTTCTAGTGTTTCTGTTGCCGGCAGTTTCTACACAAGTGATTGGGAAGGGGTGTCAGACCTGCTCCTTGTGTACCTGCAGTGCCATTGCACTTCATGCAGATGCCAAAGGGCTGATGCCTGTGGAACAATGCTAGTGGCGCTTTCATCCTTCTGATGGAAACAGCAAGATCTTGCAGATATTACAGTCTATTGTTGGAAGAAATATCCATCTTGTTCAGTTCCAAGCTGGGAGAAAGACACTGGAAACATGGAGGCTGATTGAAAAGATGGTTTTTAATGGTGAAGCAGAACCACCAAGGACATGTGATTCTGGGTAGCTGACCACATGGACGTGAGAGTGAGGGGCTTTTATACCTTCTCTTGGGCTTTGCACTTGAACTTCCTGTTCCTGTGCAAGAACATGTATTCTATTGGCTGTTACAGAGGTCATAGCTAGCTCTGTAGGTTGTCCCAAGTTGGGTTGAAGTTTGCTGGGTGATGCAATGTCCTTGGGAGATTGTGCAATGTTGTGAGCTCTGCTGCTAGTGGGTTAATCCTATTATGTCCCTGAAGGGTCATGTCTTAATCCCATCTTCCTGGAGCTGAAGGGCTTTTGTTTTGTAGATAGGATGGCCCAGTCTTTAATGGGCACAAAATATCTGCTGGGGGCTATCAAGAAAAGTAGGGGCTGCTTTCTGCTTCTAAAACAACATGTGTCTCCAATTCTCATCCAGGGGAATATACTATTCTGCCTTTTTAAATATTCTTCAAAATATTTCATTCTTTTAGGAGAGGGGTGGCTCCCCTCACTATCGTCCTGAAGTTTGGGCCAACTACAGGTTAGGGATGGGGTGTGGCCACAGTCCTCCAGTTTATCTTGCTGCGCTTGCTGCTTGAAAGTGTTCTAGCTGGGAGAACGCGGGTGGACAAAAGGAGGCGAGCCAGGACTTCAAGTTAGCTAACAGTTTAATTATAACAGGTTGCCAAATGCAGCACTTCACATTTCGCGCGTCTCAGCTAACTGGCAACAGCTGAGCCCTGTTCGACAGTTCTTTATATATGCCGGCTGTCAAACAGGTAACCAATCAGAAACGAGGACAGCACCCCCTAGCGAAATGGACCAAAGTGAAAACTATAGTACATAACAGAAAGTTTAGCAGTTGAATCAGGAAAGAGTGTTTTATGGCAAATGAAGCATTTGGAGATCAGAAAGGTTTCTAGGGGTATTTCTGGGATGTAATATAGGATTCCAGTAAGATTGAATATGTTTTCATTTGTCTTAGTTTTGGGGGTAATGTTTGACCTAATTTGTGAAAAGCTGCTCAGACTTTAACTAAACTGACACCATCCTTTCTTTGAGCAGAGGGATCCTCACTAGTAGAATGTAACTTTGCACTCAAGGCATCACCTATAGCAGTGATGGCTAACCTTTTCGGCGCTGAGTGCCAAAAGTGTCCATGTGCGCACCCATAATGCAATGTGTGCTGAACCCCCCTGCGCACCCCGCCCCATGCATGCGCTCACCTCTCCTGCATACACTCCACCCCCCCATGCATGTGCAGCAGAGACCGGAAAATCAGTTGGGTGGCGGGAGGCGCATGCACGGCAGAGCTGAGCTGGGACAACGGCTTGCGTGCCCGTAGAGAGGGCTTTGCATTCCACCTATGGCATATGTGCCATAGGTTCGCCATCACAGACCTATAGCTTCTGCTACATCAACCAAGTAAATGGATGACCAGAATTTCAAACAGTTCATTATAATACCCAGGTATTTAGATATCCCAAAGTCATTCTTCTAGAAGTAAGCTATATGCTACTATTACTAGTATTTTGCAGAGTAAAATCCCAGGGTGGACGATACCATTCAATCAGAGTCTGCTTTAAAAAAATCCTATATAAAATGCATGTAGGCAACACCAAATTCTCAGCAAGCCTTGTGAAATAGATGTGGACTAGAATTCTTTTGGGGCTTATTCATTGAAGTATTTTTTAAAATACATATTATTTTCACTCTGTAGCCTTTATTGGTTTAGTTGGTGCATCAGAAGCCAACCCCACCAAACCTTTTCAAAATTCATCATTTACATTCAACCCTTCTTCAATGAGTTTTCAGCATTAGGAAGAACTTGTTTCTGCAGACAGCAGAATTCCAAAGGGGATTGAATCAGGGCTACAACTTGGCAACTTCAGCTGCACCTAACTGGCTTGGGTTCCAGGGCCGATGTTCTCTGGTACTATACTCTCTAGAGAGCAGGGGTCAGCAACCCACGGCTCTGGAGCCACATTTGGCTTTTTCATCCCTCTGCTGTGGTTCCCTGTCACCAGTTGGCTCCACAATTGATAGGATTTTCTGTTAGGACAGGTAGAGGAAAAAGGACGCTGTACTAGGAGGAGACTCTATGCTGGGGGTACTGGACTTCTAGTTGGCAGAGGAAAAAAGATGCCACACTAGGAGGAGACTCTATGGTGGGAGAACCGGACACCCAGTCAGCTCCAGAATTGCTTGCAGTTAGGACCTCTGTTGCTCTTTGAGTGTTGCCAACCCCTGCTCTAGAATAAGATGGATTTATCTGTAATTGCATCATGGTTAAATCCAGAGTCAACCCTAGATTTGAGGAAAGCACGCAATAATTTCTCCCGTAATATCATTGTGAACCTAGCTCTGGAAGAGAAACAGCATTTGATATTCTAACAGCCCCACCATGGCCCCAAAGAACCTGATAATGGGGTATTTTCTGAAATTTAAGAGAGCAACGCAATTGCCGGATGTGGGAAGCTTAGGCTGTGGACAATACCATTATGTTTTGTTTATTGTTCATGTGCTAATATCCCAGTGTGCTAATATCCCTTATTTCCTTGCATCATATTTGTGATAATATCTATGTTGACAAAGACTATGTCAGCTACGACAGTTAACTATTAAGGCTTTTCATTCCTCAAATGCATCATTTTTATGAAGCCCCTGTTCTGACATGGAAGAAGATTTGGTCTCTTGTGGTCCTCAATTCCCTGATTCTTGCATGGGAATTCATGTCAAGGGTGGGAGGAAGGAGCTGTGGAACAACAGTCTGGCTTGACAATTTATCCAGAGTCTAATCTCACAATAAGCATAAGAATCTTTGGGTGCAATAGACCAAGAGATTTCTAAATATGGGTAAATGCTGAAACCTGTAATCTTGTCTGCAGAGAGCTGGAAAGCTTCTGCAAATAGCCCTGGCACTTTCAAATTTTGCTGCTAAATTAGACTCGTCCTTTAGACATCAAGTTTATTTTTGACAAAGCTACCTTGAAGGCCGCAAGAAATGTCTCACTCTCTTGAGATGTTGACTCTCTTGTTTTACGACATATTCAGGTCTGAGCTATTCACATATGTATAGCTTTCATGAATTGAGGATTAAGCACTTTCGTTATTCCTGTTACTGTGGGCTGGGGTTTTGTTTAGACCTTTTGGGTAATTGATTTCTTTTCCCATTTACTGGGCTGTACATTTGCCAAGCCTTAGAGATATTTCTTTCTGAATTCAAGTCACATCTTTCTTTTTCAGCATGCTAGGCCAGCGATGGCAAACCTTTTTGGCTCGTGTGCCACAAGTGGGGGGAGCGCGGGGGGGGTCATTTGCAGGTCTGCCGCACCCATAATGGAACACACGAACCCCCCTCAAGTGCACATGCACACACAATGCGCGACCCACCCATTTTTTACATGCTTTTTTCGCCCTCCCCAGGCTCCAGAGGCTTTATAGGAGCCTGGGGAGGGCGAAAAGAGCCTCCCTCGCCCCCCCGGAGGCCCTCCGGAGACCCTCCGGAGGCTTCAGGGACCGTCCGGAGGCTTCCCTGAAGCCTTCGGAACGCTTAAAACCACCCTCCGAGCAAACCGGAAGTGACTTCCGGTTTGCTTGGAGGGTCATTTTTAAGCGCTCCGAAGGCATCAGGTAAGCCTCCGGACGGTCCCTGAAGCCTTCGGAATGCTTAAAATGACCCTCCAAGCAACTCCGGTTTGCTCGGAGGGTGGTTTTAAGTGCTCCAAAGGCATCAGGGAAGCCTCCGGACTGTCCCTAAAGCCTTCGGAACGCTTAAAGTGACCCTCTGAGCAACCCGGAAGTCACTTCCTGTTTGCTTGGAGGGTGGTTTTAAGCGTTCTGAAGGCTTCAGGGAAGCCTCCGGACGATCCCTGACGCCTCCGGAGGGCTTCCGGGGGGGGGGAGGCTCTTTTCGCCCTCCCCAGGCTCCTATAAAGCCCCTAGAGCCTGGGGAAGGTGAAAAATGGCTTTTAAAAAGGTTAATTCAGCTGGCCAGCGCACGCATGCACGCTGGCCAGCTGACAGGGCAGCGCCTCGCGTGCCCTGACAAATGGCTCCGCATGCCACTTGTGGCACGCGTGCCATAGGTTCGCCATCACTGTGCTAGGCCTATCTAAGAAACAAAATAGTAATCGGAGAAGAAAAATATACATTGCTGCATTAAAAGAGCATCCAGCATGATGCCTTAAGTATGTACTATAAATGAGGAAACATACTGTAGATTTCATGCAATTACTCACAGATTTTCTTAATGTAAGTTTACACATGATAATGATACTTCAGTTCCAGAATAGGAAATTGAAGAATAGGTGGATATAACTATTCTTGATATTCTATTTGCCATATTTCAATAACTTTTTTTGAAGCTCTTGGCAAACTTAAATTTCAGTTCATGTCTTCTATAATCCTGTTACCACCACATCAAAATCAAGCACCACAAAAATCAAGGGATCTTACTTCTGAAGTGGAATGCTCATGTTTATTCTGTATCATTAATATCCTATAAAGCTACATGGAAGTAAAATCCAAAGAATATACTTGACTTTCTCCTAAGTACAAAAGTTTGGTTTCTACAGAGAAAGTAGAGTCCTATAATGATGAGAATAGATAGGATGGATGATCCTGTTTTCACCAGGACAAAGGATGGGAAAAATGGTTTCCCCATCCCACCCCACTCCCTCCTTCCCATTTCTAGTTCCCCCCCTCTCTTTGTTGAATATTTGCTTTCTATTATCTTCAATAAAAATGACTTTCAATACCTCCCTTCTCTCAATCTCAGACATGACATGGGGATGAGAAGACCAGAATGTGACAGAATCCATAATTCTCCTGATCCACTGTAATATGTAAAATGCCTTCCTTGCTCTGACTGCTTTTAGAGCTATGACAGTATAGTAGGCACGGTAGTGGAAATCTCCATAATAATGTAGGGAAAATCTCCATACGTTGGCAACCTTGTCTGCTCAGAAATGGGCAGATTTGCATTTTCCAGTAGGTTTATTAGATACTCTTCAGAACATCATCAAATTTATTATTTCTTCTTTAGCATCCCTTTAATTTCAACGCCATCCACTAAAAGGAGCCTTGCAGTAAATCAGTTAAACCGGGATTCCACAACTGGCGTCCTCTAGGCATACTGTTTGAGTCTTCTGACAGTTTTAAGTCCTAGCATTTTGTATCTGGAGGGCATCCGGATTGGAGAAGGCTGGAACAAAGGTGAGCAGATTAATCTGTATCATTGCAACATAGTCCATGGCAGGTCTGCTTAAAAATAAGCTCTCCTGGATTTAATAAGATAAGGGATCCAAGATAATTGTGCCAAGCCTTTGCTTGTAGCCACAAAACAAAATTCTGAGGTCTGCCAATAGAAGCAGTGATTACTTACTGTTGGTATGTGAAGGGGGCAAGCTTTTGAGGTTAGAACAGGTTTTGAGTGAAGAAAAAGAAAGAACAATTTTGCTAATATTAAACTGGATTTCAATCCTAGTATTTTTCTGTCTCATTGGATTAGGTGTCAGTAATCACTTCATTCTTACAGATTTCTTAACAGTTTTCCATATCACCAATCACGAGACCTTTCTGGAAAGCTGGAGGATTACCTTTTGTCCCCTAATCTGTTGGTCTAGTATTCCCTAGACTTCCTTTTTTAATTGACACTAAACAATAAGGTAAAAGTAAAGGTTCCCCTCGCACATATGTGCTAGTCATTCCTGACTCTAGGGGGCGGTGCTCATCTCTGTTTCAAAGCTGAAGAGCCAGCTCTGTCCGCAACTTCTCCATGGTCATGTGGCCGGCATGACTAAATGCCGAAGGCACACCGAGGGCTGTTACCTTCCCACCAAAGGTGGTCCCTATTTTTTTAACTTGCATTTTTACATGCTTTTGAACTGCTAAATTGGCAGAACCTGGGACAAGTAACAGGAGCTCACTCTGTTATGCAGTGCTAGGGATTTGAACTGCCAAATTGCCAACCTTTCGGATCGACAAGCTCAGTGTCTTAGCCTCTGAGCCAACGCACGCCACATTAAACAGTATAACATCTATATAAAAGTATTGGGAAGGCCATTTGGAGTTTTTGAATGGGGGAAATACCACACAATGAAGACGCCCAACTCCCTTGCTTTTCATTACCTAATTCTAAAGAAACAATCAGTAGCCTTAGATATAAATTACATAAATTAATAAACAACATAAATGCAATTTCATAAGTAATGGACAAGGGGGCACAATTTAAAGTTAAGCCCAAGCCATCAGAAGTGTTATGGTTAAATAGGGGTTAAGGTTTTGGATAAGGTTTCATACTCCCTGAAAGAGCAGGTATGCCATTTGAGAACAGCGAGTTCTCAAACTGTTCATTAGATTTGTAAATGATAGGTATAGTGAGCAGTATTTTTCAACCGTTACTCTGCCTGATGCATCAGGTGTGATGTTTTTTTCAGTCAGTCAGATTTGATACTGGTTGACCACAACTTGATTAGATTCCATCTTACTGTGCATTCTATATGAGACTACAGGTAGTCCTCATTTAATGCCTGCTTGTTCAGTGACCATTCAAAGTTACAAGAACTCTAAATGAGGAAACAAGCAAAGTCAATAGGGAAGCCAACAATTATGTGACATGGTGCCTAATAATCATACAGGATTTGCTTAACACAGGCAATCAGGACTGCCATCATAAGCCAACGTGGTCATGTGAAAGTGCATTTTAAGAACACTTCACTTAGCAACACAGAATCAGCAAGATATCTAAGTGACCTGATCTTCCCAAAACAAAGAATAGTTTTCTTCAGAGCCAGATTTAACATTCTCCCTTCAGCACTCCTCCAGGGCAGGTATAAGAGAACACCTATAGCAGAACGGGTTTGTATAGGTGGCAAAGGAGAAGTGGAAGATATCTCACATGTTCTATTACACTGTGAGCTATACAGAGCTTGTAGGTCTGCACATATTCTCCCCTTATTAGAGAGATTGTCAGGGAGGGCAGACAATTTTTATCTAGGCTTTCTCCTCCAGGACACTAACCCGGTTACCACGTATGCAGTGGCAAAGTTCTGTGCTGCTGCAATGTTCGTAAGAAAAAAAAATTGGCTACAGAAGTATAGTTGTCATCTTGTACCAATTATCTGGACATATCTCTAACAATCTTTGGACCATTGAATTTACTCCTATATTTAACAGCGTTGCACCCAGGTAAACCAGGGAATGACCCGAACAATCTGAGAACATGTATGTTATTTTCCACTTTTAACGTCAATACTTTTTAATTATATCTTAATGTCAGTACTTTTTAACATATTGTAAAAACTAATGTGTATTGCTAGTCTTTGACCGTAATAAAGATTTACTTACTTACAGTTGCTGGGCCCAATTTCCATCATTAAGTGAGGACTACCTGTGTCGTAAAAAAATCTCGATAAAAAACAAAGGGAAACCACAAGCAACACATCTTACTTTAAGATCAGAGGTTTATTGTTTCATGAGCAATTTAGAACATGAACAGTCAACATAGCAATTGCACAACAAAACTTATATTTTAAAACCATTGCAATGGGTTCCTTTATAGCAAATAGCAAGTCCTACAAGGATTGCTATCTGGGAAAGGACACCATTCCCATCTGAAGCCACATTATTTATACCTTACTTTTTATTGACCTACGCATTCCATAGTTTCACTTCCTTGTTCTTTCTTACTTTCTTACTGACTGTCACTGACCATCACACTCTGCAAACACCCGTGTACATTTGAAGTTCTCAGAGACCCTTGTTTCCTATAGTTTTTCAGTTCCTACCATCTCATTCTTCCTGCTCTAAATATATCCATACAAGTACAAACTTTGCAGAAAAAGCAGCACAAAAGTCAGACACAACTCAGCACATTTGAAATACGTCTAGTACATTTTGCAATTTTGTTAGTTTAAAACTTCAGTTCAGTGAGGCCTGCAAGCTCACTCCTGGGCCTATTAACCTGCAACTTTCCAATGGATACTTGTCTCCCTTCACACCTGTATCTTTGAAAACTATTCAGAAACTGGAACTCATGAACATGCAAAAGGCTGCTACTTGACAGGAGATAATAACCACGTGAATTGTTCTTCAGTTTTCTTAATAGCTTAGAGCCTGACTGTCTCAGAATTCAAGTCCCAGAATTACCCAGCCAACAGGCTTAGTTTTCCTGCTTCTCTTGGCACAAATATTCTTGTCTGTTTTGCTGACTGCACTAGAATCTCAACTGTTCAATCGCCACCATGTAAAGTGCAAGGAACTTCCATCATTCATGTATTCAGCCACTGCCTTGTAGCACCATTTTGGATCCAGATCGCCATGCTCTGCTCTTGCTTGACCACAGAGCTTTCTGTTTTGTTCTTATTTCCCCCCGCCATCCTTTACCACTTTATTAGCATCGTTCTGAATTGTGGACCCTCGCTTACAAGTTGGATCATTGCAGGAGTGATTCGTTGTTTCATTGGTGCAGTGGATATTTGTGGGGGTTCCTGAAAGACTTTAAACTATCAATCAATGTAGCAACCTCTCCTCCCCCCCCCCTTAATTACTGCTTTTAAAGCCATGGTGGCACAATGGTTATTTTTTAAAAAAAAATTAATTTATTTTGTCAAGCATGTATAAGATAACAGATATAAGTATAAACATGATTACGAATACAGGAAATTGATATGAATAAATGGGGACAGTAGGACAGGGACAGTAGGCACGTTGGTGCACAGTTGGTGTTGCAGGCTAACTCACTGCTCACTGCCAGGAGTTTGATCCTGACTAGTTCAAGGTTGACTCATCCTTCCATCCTTCCAAGGTAGGTTAGATTATTGGGGGCAATATGCTGACTGTCGGGGAGTGGTGCGGTAGCCTAGAGGTGGAGCTCTCACCTCATATTCAGGAGGCTGTGAGTTCAATCCTAGGTAGAGGTAGATATTTCTCTCTCTGGGCACAATGAGATGATACCTGCTAAACAAAGCTCCACATTGGCGACAGGAAGGGCATCTGGCCATTAAACACTCTGCTAGCTCCATTCAGTTGCCCAGACTCTACCCCACAAGGGATTATGGGGTTGTTAAAAGACAATGATGATGATGAATATTCTGACTCTGTAAACTGCTTGGAGAGGGCTTTAAAGCACTGTCTAAGTGCTATTACTGTTTAATGATGTAGCAATTGACAACCAATAAGGGAAAAGAAGTGTTCTGTATTGAGATTAAACAGTAGCAGCATTTTACTGCTATATTAAGAGAAAACCAGTAAAATAATTAAAAGTATAAGGGGTTCTTTCAGACACAGCTTCTTGGTCATAAGGAGTCCAAAAGTTGATGAGACAGGGATGGAGGGACAGCAGCAGGAGAATTTGCCAGTGGAGGACTGCAGCCCAGACTGAATTTTTGCAGGTTGTTGCTATCCCTGCTTGCTCCAGGCAAGTTTTCTTCAAAGAGAGATGAAATAAAAAATATTACATCCACCCCTGTATATGTTGAGTAATCTCTTGGTTGCCATGGATTCTTTCTTCCTCTTGAGTATGAGTTGCTTTCGTGGCTTTGCAAACATTGGCTGTTTAGTGGACTAGACGGTCATTGAATGTTTCCTAGGATGGAGCTGTGATGAACAGCAAAGCTTTTGGCAACTGAAACACAAAGGGGAGATCAGAGAGGTTACATGAAAGTACAGGTCATTTACTATACCAGCAATCCTCAACCTATAATCACAATTGAATCCAAAATTTCCATTGCTAAGTGAGACAGTGGTTTTGCCCCATTTTACACTCTTTCTTGCCACAATTGCTAAGCGAATCAATGCAATTGTTAATTTAGTAACATGGCTGCTAAGTGAACCTGGCTCTTCCATTGACTTTGCTTGTCAGAAGGTTGCAAACACTGATCATGGGACTTCTGGGCCACTGCAGCCGTCATAAATATGAAGCAGTTGCCAAGAGTCAGAATTTTGATCACATGACCACGGGGATGCTGCAATGGCCGTAAGTGTGAAAAATGATCATCAGTTATACTTTGTGTGCCATTGTAACTGTTAACAGTTACTAAATGAACTGTAGTAAGTCAAGGACCACTGGTATTCTCTTCCTGAATAATTTATGCAAAGTGCAGAAAGAGAATAAGGAGTGATAAACCCATGGCATTACAGGCAGGAGATAAAATAAAAGGGAATACAACTAAATCTATTGTGCACGTAAAACTATTTACTGTATCTCTCCATTCTTTTTATTCTTGCAAACCATCTTGTGTTCCACCATGTCTAGACCCTGCTTTATACTTTGCCTTTTGTTCTTTAAATTTCTCACCTCAATTTTTTCAGTATCTTATCCACTCCATCTAACCACAACTTTCTTTGTTTTCCCCTTTCTCACGAGGCACTTATTTTTTTCATGTATTTGCTGAGGAATCTGATTCTTATTCATCCACTCTGTAGGACTAAAACACTTCCATAAATTACTTTTGTTCTGCTCGCTGTCTTTTACGTTTTGTCCATAGTCGTTGATCACCTATTCATTCTCATTTTGTTTTACCATGCACACTTAGTTGAGGTATTATTTCCTTTGTATGCAACTTACTTTTGTACTTTCCCTGATAGACTCAATTGTCGCTCTCAGAATGTCTCATTTATCAACATTATTCAGTCATTGATTTTATAGTACCATTCTTGCTGTACCCTTCTTAACTAGAAAAGCGACACTGTTTCTTCTTGTTATTTTTTTATGTTCTGAATAGTAAAGGTAATCCTTGACTTACGACCCAAAATTTCTGTTGTTAAGGTCATTTTATGACCTTCCTTGCCACAGCTGTTAAGTGAATCACTGCAGTGGTTAACTTAGTAACACAATGGTGAAGGGAATCTGGCTTCCCCATTGATTTTGCTTGTCAGAAGGTCACAAAAAGTGATCACACGACCCCTCCGGAACATTGCAACCATCATAAATATCAGTGACGTGTGGTGAGGTTTATAGCTGGTGAGGCAGCAATTTTTTTAGACTTGTGGACTTCAACTCCCAGAATTCGACAGTCAGGCATGCTCAGTTGCGACCTGCCGCCCTCCGCCCTGGGATTCGGCCACGGCACCGCCTGCCAGAGCTGCGCAGAATCCGGGGCGCGCTTGTCAGGCGAGGGCAGCGCAGGTGGGGAGCGGACGGAGCAGAAGAAGCCTCTCCCCCCCCCGCTTCCTGCACCCGAAAGAACAAAGGGAACCTCTGCCGCCGCCTGGGCAACCTGGCTGGCCTCTCTCGCGGCGGCTCTCTGGTGCCAAGCTTGGGAGTCCCTGGAGGAGCTGGCGGGAGCTGCAAACACCACAGGCTGGACTGGAGCCTCGAGTCTAGGGCAGCGAGTCATTCGATAGGAAACTTGCCTCTTGGAAGGAATGACTCGGCTTGGCTCCTGCTTTGTCTCTCCTGCCTCTTCGCTTCTCCATTCGGTCGTTGGGCGGCAGATTGAAAGCGGGAGCCAAGCTGGGTCATTCCTCCCAAAAGGCAAGTTTCCCATCGAATGACTCGCTGCCCTGATGATGAGAGGTTAGGCTGTGCCTCACATGCCTCACCTGACTGCACGTCACTGATAAATATGAACCAGTTGGCAAGCATCTGAATTTTGAGCATGTGACAGTGGGGTGTTGCAATGGTTGTTAAGTGTGAAAACTGGTCGTAAGTCACTTTTTTCAGTGCTGTTCTAACTTGGAATGGCCACTAAAGGAATGATGTAAGTTGAGGGCAAGCTGTAAACGGTGTGATCCTGAGATGGACTTCCCAATCCCAGTCCATCTAAATTTACTGATGGCTAAGATATAAATTTGACATGTCTCGTTTCATCTTTCCCTGTGTTGAGTTTCTACGTGTTTGTGCTTCTGTGTTCATGCAGCTGTATGTACAGGTAGTCCTTGGTTAACGATGGTAATGGGGGCTGGGTTTTTCATTGCTTTGAGATATGGCTGTAAACTGCACTGTCACATGACTGTGTTGCTTAGCAACGGCAAATCCACCAATCCCTGTTGCCATTGTTAAGCAGGGCTCATGGGGTTAAGAGAGGACCTCCTTGTGATTTCCTCCTAGCTTCTAATAAGCAAAGTCAGTGGTGATGCTGACAAGGAATTGGGAGTCCTGTGAGACTCCCAAGCAGGTCAATCCTGTTAATTGGATTGGAATTTTTTGTTGCGAGGTGATATGGTCTTAAAGTGTGACGTCCCATGCTACATTGCTTACTGGTGGCGGTCACTAACATTGCTATGGTTCAGCGAGGATCATGGATTTTTAAGTGAGGACTTCCTTGTGTCTTCCTACCAGCTTCTAAAAAACAAATTCACCAGGGAAGCTGTCAGAAAGTTGTGGTTTTTTGGCAGACTGGGTGGTTGCTGCTGGGAGTGGGAGGGCACAGAAGCCCTTTACTCCACAAGTCCTCCACCTCCAGAAGTGCTTTGCTACTTCTGACACCCTCAACTGACAGCTGCCATCTTCTTCCCTCTGCTGATGAGTCACATCCAGCCTGTGCCTTCATGAGACAGCCGTTGACCATGTAAGGCCTTCTTCCTGAGACTTTATGCCACTTTGTCAAAGCCTGATGGGCTTCAGAATGCAGAATGAGTGGGAACTGCAGGGCAGAAGGAGCAGCAAAGCACATGATGATAGAGTAGCAGAGAGGGTAAGGTGACCAAAAGCACAGAGATGCGGTGTGTGTGTGGGGAGATGCATATTATGTGACTGTGGCAGAGGTGGTTATTCAGCAGATTCTGACCAATTATGGAGAACCAGTAGTGGAAATTTTGAATAGTTCAGAGAACCTGTAAATACCACCTCTGACTGGTCCTGCCCCCATATACAATACAATACAATACAATAGTTGGAAGGGACCTTGGAGGTCTTCTAGTCCACCCCCCTGCCTTGGCAGGAAACCCTATTACCGTTTCAGACAGATGGCTATCCAACATCTTCTTAAAGACTTCCAGTGTTCCCTCAGGTGCCTTGGAGAATAGTTTGACTCCCTCTTCTTTGTAGCAAAGATTAGTGGATCTGTCCTCGGTAACTGAATTTAAATATGCTTGGGACAAGCGTGTGTCCACCATCCGACAAAAAATAATAATTTAAAACTAAATTTTAAAAAATGCTAGTTAAAACTAATAAATTGCATAAATTAAAAACAAAAAGAGCCCTCAAAGGGCAGACTTGATGGACCACTAGGACATTTTCTGCTGCTAGTTTTCTATGTTTCTGTTGACATCCCGATGGCTTTAATCTAGCCGCATCAGAAATGCCATTAGTATTCCGTCAGAACTTCAGCTCTTCCTCGGGAGCATGTTGAATGCCATTCAACCTGTGGGGCTCATTATCCAGCACTGCATCATCAATCATTTTATGTTTTGTATCCAAGTGGTTTTCTTGCTAAGGATACAGGAGTGGTGTATGATTGCCTTCTCCCTGCAGTATAAATTGAAGACTTTGCTGTTGTCACTAAAGGTATCATTTGCCTCAGTGGTAGGTTCTGGATTCCATTCCAACCAGTATGCTGCAACGTGGCCGGGCGTCCACCATGTGCACAGCACTCGCATGCATACCCACCGCACACAATGCTCCAGCTGCTCGGCAGAGCGTTGTGCAGGCGCCGTTCGCTCCGTGCGTTTGCACAAATGGGCCGGTTGGGTCAAACACATGTAAGGAGAGTGGGCAGGTGGGTGGGCCCTCTGGAGCACCATATTGGAACGGTACCTGGTGCTCCCAGCAGGGACCGATAGGCGCGTACCGGGCCTACCGGTCATAACCGACCACCGATCTGCCTCCAGCATCTTCTTATACCACTGCTATTTGGTATAGGGACCTGCTTTAGCTGGGCACCTGGGATGATCTTTATGCACTGGGTGACCCTGCTGGGAATATATTCTCTGGGCATACAGAGAATATGGTGTCCTTTGCTCATCCCTTCCAGGAACAACCCACTCCCCCCCCATGCATCACAATGAGGCAGCATAGCAAGATGTGAGCAGGGGTGGGGTAGGGATATCAATAGATTTATGCTTAAAATAAGCATAAGTAAGCATTTTCCTAAGCAGATAGTCACTAAGCCTTTGTGCTTATTCTTGGATTTCCATGAGTCAATAACTTTTTCTGTGCCCTTCATTATGTTGTCTAACAAATTATTATTTCTCCCTAGGTTGCATTTGCTCAGAGTATTGCCCAGGTTTTGCTAAAACTCATCTCACCTTCACTCAGATTTTCATAAATTTACGAACATTGAAAAGGCATTCCTCTTCTGTCCTCTCCTCTCCCCTCTCCCCTCTCCCCTCTCCTCACCCCTCCCTCCCTCCCCTTCCCTTCCCTCCCCTCCTCTTCCCTTCCCTTTTCTCCTCTCCCCTCTCCTCTTCCCTCCCTCCCTCCTCTCCCCTTCCCTTCTCTTCTCTCCTCTCCCCTCTCTTCCCTTCCTCTCCACTCTCCTCCTCTCCTCTCCCCTTCCTCCCTCCCCTTCCCTCCCCTCCCCTCCTCTTCCCTTCCCTTTTCTCCTCTCCCCTCTCCTCTTCCCTCCCTCCTCCTTTCCCTTCCCTCCTCTCCCCTTCCCTTCCCTTCTTTCCTCTCCCCTCTCTTCCCTTCCTCTCCCCTCTCCTCTCCCTTCTCTTCCCTCTCCATCCCCCTTCCCTTCCCTTCTCCGCTCCCCTTCTTCTTTTCCCTTTCCTTCCCTGCCCTCTTCCCCCACCCCTCCCTTCCTTTCCCCTCCCCTCCCCTGCCTCCTTTTTATTGTTATGTTAATCTCTATCACTGATCATGGCTTCTTCTTTAAAAAAAACCCATTCCCCTGCTTCCCACATCTTTTTGTTTGCGTATGTGTGTGCATAAGGGTATTCACATTTATATAATTCCATAGTAGTAATTGTTTCCAAATTCTGCTGCAGGAAAGAGTCACGGAGTTCATTGTGCTTTGCAAGAAAATTAAATAACAGAAGAAGGGGAGAAATGGGGAAAAAAATTATGTAGCTTGTTGGCACAGAAGAAAGTTTGAGTGCCTCTGCCGTATATATTTATGTGCACCGTTCTTAGAGTAAGGACATTTGAACAGCCCTATGATTACATCTCAATTGTAGCTAAGAACTTCATTGGCCTGACATTCATGGGGGCAGTGGGAGAGACAAAACATGGCAAAGAGATGAAGAGTTGCAAGATTGTGATGGAAATCCTGAACCTTACAGACTGGAGCGGCAGGTTCACATGACACACTTATAAAAAGGCAGAGCATGTATTGCAATGTCATGATGCTCATGTATTCATTTTGGCACCACCCTGGCTAACAGTTGGCATTTCTGTTCAGCTACCTGACCTAGGCTTATAATTAAGCATTTAAGCAGATTTAACCTGCATTGTCATTAGTCAGATGCATACAGTTATGGCCAGCAGATGCCAATGCAGTATGAAAACCTCACTGGAATACGAAATAATATCCGAAAGCAATTCTTATAGACTGGCTGTATATAGATTTATTCAGAATATAAATCATGGTTAAAATTTTAAAAAAAACTCAACCAGGGTGTCAAAAACAATACCTTTATTAACACAACCCCACAGACCACAAGGAGAAACAACATGAAAAGGCTACCGTGCAGAATCCGTTGCAAAGGTATAGGCGGTAAGCTTCTTTTTAGAAGGATAACAGATACAG
Organism: Natrix helvetica; assembly: GCF_964273705.1. NCBI lineage: Eukaryota > Metazoa > Chordata > Lepidosauria > Squamata > Natricidae > Natrix > Natrix helvetica. The sequence goes on from NC_138548.1 coordinate 224,731,554, forward strand.
ATAGCTATTTAGAAAATTAATATTTTGTCGATCTAACAAACATTTGTATTGGCAGGTAGTTATTCTAGATATCCATTTCTTTTTATTCTGCCAACCAGGGGCGTCAAACCCATGGCCCATGGGGTGTCTAAATCTGGCCCATGGAAACAGCGAAGGACTGGCCTGTGATGCCTTTGCTGGCACTCCCAGGCTCTGTTTTGATTGGCAGGGGGCTGCAGGATGTCGAGCTGGCCACGCCTACCCTGTCCATGCACACCCTGTCCAAACCCACTCCATCCCCCGAGGTCAAACACAACCCTGATGCGGCCCTCAATGAAATCGAGTTTGATACCCCTGCAGTATACAGATCTTCCTTGTTCAATCAACTGCTTGCTGGTGTAGATGAAGCAAAGAAGAAAGTTAAGCTGGGTAGAAGAGCTAATACAGTAGTCCTTGAATTATAACCGCAATTGAGCCCAACATTTCTGTTGTTAAGTGAGACGTTTGTTGTTTTGCCCCATTTTACGACCTTCCTTTTCTGGTGGAAAAGATCTACTTCAGATCCCAACTGCTAAAGAATTTCAGCTGGCTGTATCCAGGAGAAGAGCCTTTTTGGATCTAGGAAAACTGGCCGCAGCCTACTTGCCATACCAATTCTCTGCCAGGCAACTCTACGCAGGACAAGAGCTACACTAATATCAAACAAATGGTGGGATAGAATCATTAAGAGCTGTGATGGCGCAGTGGTTAGAATGCGGTATTGCAGGCTACTTTTGCTGACTGCCGGCTGCCTGCAATTTGGCAGTTTGAATCTCACCAGGCTCAAGGTTGACTCTTAGTCCCATTTTCTAAGCATCCTGCCTTGAAGAGGTGGCTAGAAAAAGTTAGGGGCGCAGATATTTAGAATGCAGTATTGCAGGCTAACTATGCCCACTGTCAGGAGTTCAAACCTGATGGGGCTCAAGGTTGATCCATCCTTCCATCCTTCCGAGGTTGGTAAAATGAGGACCCAGATTGTTGGGGGAAATTATGTTGACTCTGTAAACCTCTTAGAGAGGGCTGTAAAAGCACTGTAAAGCAGTATATAAGTCTAAGTGCTAGTGCTATTAAAGAAAGGATGCCAAAGGAGGACAAAACGCTTTAAAAAAACCCTTTTTATTATATTGCAAGCTGCCTAGAGTTGCTGTATCAGTGAGATGAGCAGCATAAACATTTAATGAATAAACAAATAAATGCCGCAGTCTTAATTTACTAGAGAATCTGTATTCTGTAAGATTAGGATCTCTCTGTCTTGCTGGAATTCCTTTCTCGTGGATTCCCTACCTGTCAGATTGATGCCTTCCTTAAGAGGTTGAAGGCTGAAATGCTCATTCCCTGAGTTTCGAAAAGCTTTCTTTTCTTGCCCAGACCCTAAGATTTCTTTTACAATTATCCTCCATGAACAAAAGCTGACAGTGGGAATGCTGAGCTAAGTTCTTATTTTTTAAAAATAAAAAATCTCTGTTCTTTTCTTTGATTTTATTTGGCTTTTACAAATGGCATATTGATATAGTACAGTAGACGGCAGGGTAACAATGGGATGGGCATTGTGAATGGAACAGGTAGGAATGAATAGAGGTGAAAGTAAGTGATTATTGTAGACACCACCACCACCCCCCAAATTGAATTCTTTGCACAGCAAATGATGTCAAGGTTTATGCCAGGAAGGTGGGACTTTCCCTTTGTAAATCTCACACTCATCAACATCCATTGGCGTCCTTCAGTTTCAAAAGACTATGGTATCGTGCTCTGGAAAGAGGTCCTAATACAGCATCTGGTGTGGCTAAAAAGGCCAATTCGGGAGTGGCAATCCCTTCCACACTGAGGGCAGATACATTCTGTCCCCTACCCAGCCCCCAGATTTCACTGGTTCTGGGATTTTGCCTCAGCCTGCCGAACAAGTGTCTCTTCCAATTGGAGAAGGCCATGCTGCGTCTTTAGCCTCCAAGCCGAATGATCAGAAGCCAAGGTTTCCCAGCTGTTACTGTCCATTCCCAAGGCCTTTAGATCCCTCTTGCATATATCCTTGTATCTCAACTGTGGTCTCCCTCTGGGACCTTTTCCCTGCACTAATTCTCCATACAGGAGATCTTTCGGAATCTGACCATCAGCCATTCTTATGACATGTCCAAGCCAGCGTAGATATCACTGTTTCAATGGTGTATACATGGTAGAAAATTCCAGCATGTTCCAAGACTACGCTATTTGGAACTTTGTCATGCTAGAGACAAAAGCATATGAAAGACTTTCCCTTTGTAAATCTCACACTCATCAACATCCAGCCTGCTGGGAAATAGAGAGAAATGATCCAAAGCTAGGCCAATTTACTCAATAATGGTTTGCTTGTTATGTTGTTCTGGGCTTCAGTAATATGAGAAAACTGGTAAAAAAATCAGGATAGTAATTAAACTTAAACAAGTTCCTGTTATGTGATCTTTCTCTCTTATATATTAAGGGATAAGCAGAACCACAATCAATTACTGTTTTTACTCAGCTTGGTTGTCCATGAGGAGGAGAATGCCGTAGATAATATTTGTGTGCTTCTCTTTTCCTCTTCACTCCTCTGTGTTCAATTAATGTTATTAATTGTGCTGCAATGTGCCATTTTGAGATCTATGGAGGTCTCCTCATTTTCTTGGAATTACAAAAAACTGACCTCAAGAAAGACTGAGGTCTTTTCTCAACAAGGCTCATAATTCATCTCAACGAGGGACCAAGTGTTTGAGGGCAAAAGGCGAATCTGTCAGGACATCAGTAGCATAACGAAGGCAATCACGATGATAGATTACAGACCAAGGGTTTCGTCCTCTAGCCATTAGTGGTCCAAATAGTTGTAAAAATGTAACAATCAATGATAGAGCAGGCAAAATGCTGCCCTTTAATAGCACCCTAGCTCTATTAGATGAGGAATATCTTTTCACCGTGTCCATTTAACAGCCCATCTACCTGGAAAAACAGGACATTCTTTCCACACAGAAAGTTACTGGCAATTGGGAAACATTTATCAAAAATAGGCCATCCAATGGAGGGACAATCTAACCACAATTTCTTTTTCACCCTGAACCTTCTCTCTTAAATTTATGTCAGAGAAGAAGTGCTAGTAGAGATGTAATTTGAACCATGCCTATAAATTTAGCCAATCCTAACCCACTAAAGATTTTATTACATTGGGTGACTGACCCCAGAGATGGTAGTACATCTTTTATATTTAAAGAAATTCTTATAGTAAATATGAAGGGATGAATCTCTTTCTTTCTTTTTTTAATTTAGCATTCTCTACTACAATAGAAATAGGTATTATACTGCATACATTATTTGTAAAGTCGTAAGGAAAGCTTGCCCAGATTTTTGGATGAAAATTAAAAAACAACATTTAGAAAGTTCTTCAAATCCCTCTGCATCTTTCAATTTATGACAAACCTTCAGGCTCATTTGATTACAATCCAATAATAATGCTTAGATGTACAGCACACCTGTCAGAGCCTGGGTAAAAATGGCCAGGTGCTACTTAAAATTTGGGATGGAGTTCCCATTGTGTTCTCCATTGGCAATTCTATGATTGGGAATGTGTAATATATGCATAAATCTAACTGAGTCATATTATCAACCAATCTTCTAGCAGTTTCTCTGTGCACCAAGTGGACTGCCTGAGTCTTTTCTGCTAGTTTCAGGGATGGAGGGAATAGGAAGGCAGCTTTGTGAAATCTTAAACGTGAAAGATTTGAAGCATTGGGGAAGAAAGAGGATGAATCCTGCCTCCTGTGTATTGTCAGTTCTGCAGAATTCTTAGCTATTTATTTGCCAGAAGCTTTTGAGTTTGATCAGTGAGCAACACACAACACACAATATTATCTGTTTGAAAAGACTCTGCTCAGTCTCAAATCAAAGCTGTGTTCCTTTTATTGAACAAGGAAGGAGCTGAATCATCCTTCCGGTTGCTGGAACATTGCTTCTAGGTATATATCTTTACTTCTTAGATCACAGGAAAATTTGTTAAGTCCACAAGTTTGAAATTCTGAAAATTACCTGCTGCCCAGTTGTCACAATATTTATTTTAACTGATTTTTCTGCTTTCTGGTGCATGAAAGCCTTCCTCATAATTTATTTATGTCATTTGAAATCAGATCTCTTTGACGCACAAACTTTTGCTATTTAATTATTTCAGTAATCTTAAGGAGACTTAATGCTTGATTGGACTGCAGCTACTGTCAATAATTTCATTTCTTTGCTTCTTTTCTCAACAAAAGGTGATATTTTAGCTGAAAAGGAAAGTTCCTATACAACCGGATTATTGGGGGCTGGGGTATCTGAAAGAATTGCCTTCTTCTTATAAATCTAACCACTATTACAACCATCAAAGAAGATGGACATTTATTTGCATCAACAGGAACAGAAGTTTGTTATGGAGGTGCCCAGACAGATGACCATTCTGGCTTAGAAATATAAGATATTTTGCATTAGTTTAAGCACAGGTTGAAAACATAGCATGCATTGGATTTGATTTTAAAAGCTTTTATTTATTATTCTTATTACTTAATTTATCAATTTTATTAAGAATTATACTAACTGAATAAAACTAAGAACCCCAATATTAGATATATAAATACCTCACCCAAAAAGAAGGAAATGAAAATTTCTATTTCATCCCCAGCAAGTATATTCAACATTAAAATTTTAATGCTGTCTCTTAACTTACAACCAGATACATTTTCACTTCATAACTCACCCCATTTTCTATAAACTCCTCTACCGGTATAAATTTTCAGTTCTCCTAATTGATCAACAAAGGTCTAATAAAAGTTAATAAAAATACCTAATATAATCCTCCTTTCTATTTAGTTTAATTTCCCATCATCTCTCTGTTTTCACAATTAAACATTATGGAAAAAAAATTGTAATAAAATTGGAAGCTATTAAACATTACCAGTCATAATCCCTTACTTAGTTATCCAAAAATGGCAACATGCAGACGGTAATATAAAACTAATCCATTACAACCATAAAACATTTCCAAAGGAGAAACTATCAAATCTAGGTAATCACTAAGCATCACCAAAGATAGCAACTCATTATTTAACCACAGCCAAATAAACCAGTGTTATAGCTTCTTCCTTCTTCCTCCCGGCCATCCCTAAATTCCATAGATCAAATTCTAACTCCTCTTTTCTTCTAGCATCTTTGTTTCTTCTCTTGCTGTTCTTATCATCTTTATCCAAGCCCATTTATACTTTCCATGAATTAACTCCAGTAAATCTCTTAGACTTCAATTTAATAAGATAGGTGGTATTCAGCAGGTTCTGACCAGTTCTGGAGAACCGGTAACGGATATTTTGAGCAGTTCGGAGAACTGGTAAATACCATCTCTGACTCGCCCCGCCCCCATCTAGTCTCTGCCTCCCAAGTCCCAGCTGATCGGGAGGGAATGGGGATCTTGCAGTAACCTTCCCCTGGAGTGGGGAGGGAATGGGGATTTTACAGTATCCTTCCCCTGCCATGCCCACCAAGCCAGGCCCACCAAGACACGTCCACAAAACCGGCAGTAAAAAAAATTGAATCCCACTACTGGGTAGACCATATTGTTCTTTGGGTGCATTTTTTATATTTATTTTTTATTTTCCGATTATCCAATTCCACTTGTAGATACAAGTTGTAATTTTTGAGTTCACCTTAATGTCCATTTCAGTTGCCTTGAAAAGAATATGTTCCTCTTTGGTAACAACTTTTTACAGCAAAGAATTAAAAAGTTACAGCACTTCACATTCTCAGAGATCAAAGATTTTCTCTGGAGTAGCCATCATATACTTTAGCAATCAACTGTCAAAGTCTTGCTTTGCATTGAAATATAAACAAAACAGATTTTCCCCAGAAAAATGTAAACAAAACATTTCCCTGAAATGCAAACAAAACAGATTTTTCCCAGATTTTTTTTTAGTTTCAAAAGGTTTCTTTAAATCAGTTTCACAAAGACTTAACATTTCAAAAGTTTAACATTTAATGGCAGCAACATCATCTTTGGTAGCCACATCAACAACTCTTTGTTTGAAAGCTTCTTTGTCTTTAAATCTGATTAGACTTGGAATTAATTGGAGTATCCATATTGAAAGATGACATTTGAAAGTTGAGTGGCCCAAGCATGAAGTTTCTTGTGTAATTGCTTTTCGAAACCCAGTTTGGGTAGACTATCTGGATCAATGGATAGGAGCCAGTAACTGACTACTTTAATTACTCAATGGCTTTCTATGGGGGGGTGGTGGTATGCCCAGCTCTGTCCTTACTGTTGGGACTGGTGTAGTCTTATCAACCCCCAAGATGCATTTCAGAAAAGTAGATTGTATCTGTTCCACTAAGGTGACATTTATATATCCCCACAATTCTGCATCATATATGAAAATTGGGACTATTTGCTGTTATATAATTTTATGATTGGAATTAGGCAAACCACATAGTAATAGGAGTTATAGATAAAGATAACTTATTTATATAAATGAGATAAGTTTAACATTTTCAATTGTATGAAGTTCCTAGAAAGACTTTTCAAAACATACTCTAGGATGTCCAATAAATGTAAAAAAAAAACCCAAAAGAATTTTTTTGAATAGATCTCATATTAAGATTTTAAGAACTACCACTTAATATTATTTAAGGCCCTTAGCCATTGATTTATTAATCAGGAATATTTCAATTCTTTATTCCAGAGTTCTTGCAAATAATTAATACCCATCCTGAGCGATGTTCTTAATAGTTTTTTTCCAAATTGCTACAGACTTTAAATGATCTAAATCACATTCCAACCCAGACAGTAATTTAGGAGTTTTAAGGTCTGTGAAACTGTCAAATCAAGAGATTTGATTTAATTTAATATACTGTACTTCCACATTACAGTTTTAGGCAATCTGAAACCCTCTTCCTTTATTTCTAAGCCTTTAAAACCTGTTAGATAATAAGATAGTCTGGAGTATTAATATCCTTGATTACTGATGATTTGGGAAACTTTTTAATTATTTTCATGTGAATAAGGATTATATTTCCACTTGTATCTCAGCTTCTTCCAACTATGCCTTGCCAACCTTAATTCAATAAATATAACCAACCTACAACTAAAAGAGCTAAACCTTCATCTTTCTGTCACAAGAGGACCATATGATAACTTTCTTAATGTGCTTATGTTTTTCTTTTTTCATGATTTATATTCCATTGATTATAGCTATGGATTATCCATGGAATCAATACTAATATAACCCAACAATAAAGGTGAAGGACAAGACCCCCCATTTCCTAATCATTATTATGGATTTTTCCTTCCTTTAAAAAAGATAGCATCTTATCAAACTGATTAAATGATTTAAAATGTTAATATACTCAACATACTCCAACATATTCCATAATACTCCAACATACTCCATAAATCAATATACATATTTCTATGTACAAATCAGCAGAACTCCTAACCATCTACTTTACATCAACTTTGATTTGAATTTTTTAAATGACATATGTACAGTCACAAATCAACAATGAAGTTCAGCAATTTTATTCCCAATCATTTAAAGGAATTTAAGAAATGGATAAATACCTCATTTTTACAAATTTCCGCAGAAACATTTTGGTCAATAGGGAATATAGGGATCTTAGTCGGATTAACTGAATGTTTTCATAAATTACTAAAGTTACACAATATCAATAAGAGGTTATTTTGTAATAAATATATAATTAGCAAGAAGCCATAATATATCTTTGGTGCATAATAACAACCATGGTTTTGCTGAAATGATTTCTGTTTTAAAACAGACTTGATGGTTTCAATACTGCATTTTTATTTAAAAAAAAAGAAATGAAGGACATCCTTGACACGTTCCACATGACATCATGATAGATGAGAAGATAAATCCACTTGCGATAAACCAAGTGAAGGGGATAAAGTACTATTTATAAATCCGATTGATATAATCCATATTTAAGCAGAACTTGCCTCAGAACTTTTTCTCCATATTAAAGGACTAAAGGTCTTCAATGAAATGACTACTGCTTTTGTTTTTCTTTTAAAATGCCTATTCAGAATATCAGTTAATAATCCAATATCATCAAATGCTTGATATTTAAGAAAACCTGATTGTGTAGAAAGGATGACTGAAAATCATAATCAGCATTCTGCTGTGAGGGTCAAAACGTTTGCATCCATGTTTAAAAAGGAAATGAGATAATAATTTGCTTGATCACTTGACATTTTATCAGCCTTCCTCATCAATTACATAGAAATAGAATATTTTAAAATGCATCATTATTTATAAAGATAGAGATAGATAGAGATAGATAGATAGATGATAGATAGATGATAGATAGATAAATAGATAGATATGATGTATGGTATTAATTATATTATATTATTCAAGCAAATAATTTGGACTAAGTTTTTCCTGTTTACATAGATTTCATGGTTTCTATTAATCTTTGGAGAGAAAAAGCTGCAACTAAACAGGCAGCTGTATCATGTGTAATCTCAGAAAAAAAACTGTATTATATATAAAAATGATTAATTTCCTCCTCCGTTTATAAAGCTGAAAATAAAAATAACAAAATAAAGGGAAAAATGTTGTTGAGTCAGAATCATGTTATGTTTTACCTCAGGCATCCTCAACAGCAGAAAGATATTGCTATAATTGTTTTAGCTGACAGACTAGTAATCTACCAGGTTTTTCACTTTGCTTTATATGACTTAATGAATATTTTGTTTCAAATGCTTAAAGAGAATTAACCCCCCATTTAGCACTTTTTGCATTTCCAAAGCTCATTAACTTTGCCCCAGATGTTCTTGTTTAATTTTATTTCTCTCTTTCCATGATGCATAATCAATAATAAGAGCACGTAAATACCTCGTCTGAGATAACCAATAGAATTGCAGAATGTTTATTTATAAAGGAGGGGGGAGAGAAACCCTTTAAATTTTAATTGCATCTGTTCTATAAAAAATTGGCCCTTTAATAAAGATATATTTAAATATCATCCAGGGGAAAAAAATAGATGGCTGTTTCTTGAATTAACTGCTAATGTTACCAGAGTATGTTGTAATATGACAATAGTGTTAACAATAAATTCATTAATATATCCAACTGCAGATCAAGATACCAATAAGCACTGCTGTATCTGGAAAAGAGACATATATTCTTGCTATGAAGGTTTTAAAAGTAATTATTACTCCACTGAATTAAATTGAACATATAAGTTTGCAATAATTTTGTGTATGACAATTTAGTTGGGATATTCTAATTTAATAAAGGATCTAATTTTTTTATTAAAATCCTCAGCCATTACATCTTATCCAAAACCAAACGAAAACTGTGCTTGTAAGTGTTCACTTATTTCCTGTTCCACCACATATTCTAAACATTTGTCAATCCAAACTACAAGCAGACTTTGAATGTTCTACAGAAGTGTACCTGATCAATGTAATCCATAGATCTGAAATACTACTCATAGGGAAGGTTATACTTTCTTGAAAAATCAAACCAAACCAAAGACAAAACAATCAAGCTTTGAGTTGCCCGAGTTAGTACAGTAAATATAACCTAGAGATATCTATGGACTTTTCAATTCCATGACACTAATAGAAATATCATATTGATCAAAAACTAGAACAATAAATTATCTGAACCCTTTCCAATCAGAATTCAGGCCTGGTTATAGCATTGAGGCCTGGTTATAGCATTGAGGATTTGGACAGATTGCGTGGACGACTGCGACCTACCACATGTTTATTGGACCCGTGTCCCTCCTGGCTTGTACTGGCATCCTGGGAGGTTACACGCGACTGGCTCCTGGGCCTAGTGAATGCTTCGTTGGTTGAGGGGTCTCTTCCGGCCGCCTTGAAAGAGGCGGTGGTGAGACCCTTGCTCAAGAAGCCTTCCCTGGACCCTACGGAGCTGGCCAATTATCGTCCTGTCTCCAACCTTCCCTTTTTGGTGAAGGTTGTAGAGAGTGTGGTGGCTTCTCAGTTCCCACGACATCTGGAGGAGAATGATTATCTAGACCCGCGCCAGTCCGGCTTTCGCCCCGGGCACAGCACAGAGACGGCCTTGGTCGCGTTGGTGGATGATCTCTGGAGGGCCAGAGATAGGGGTTGTTCCTCTATCCTGGTCCTATTAGACCTCTCGGCGGCTTTTGATACCATCGACCATGGTATCCTGTTGCACCGACTGGAGGGGTTGGGGGCCCGGGGCACCGTTTTGCGGTGGTTTGGCTCCTACCTCTCTGGCTGGACGCAACGTGTGTTAGCAGGGGAGCAGAGGTCGACCCTAAGCCCCCTTACCTGTGGGGTGCCACAGGGGTCGGTCCTCTCGCCACTCCTGTTCAACACATACATGAAGCCGCTGGGTGAGATCATCTGTGGTTTCGGGGTGGGATATCATCTGTACGCTGACGATACTCAGCTGTACATTTCCACCCCGAACCACCCCAACGAGGCCGTCGAAGTGATGTCCCAGTGTGTGGAAGCCGTATGGGTCTGGATGGATGACAACCGACTCAGGCTCAACCCTTCCAAGACGGAGTGGCTGTGGGTTCCGGCCCCCCGGTTCAACCAGTTAATCCCATCTCTGGCCATTGGGGGCATTCAACTCGCCCCCGTGGAGCGGGCGCGCAATTTGGGCGTCCTCCTGGATGCCAGGCTGTCCATGGATGACCATGTGACAGCCGTGGCCAGGGGGGCGTTCTACCAGGTTCGCCTGGTGCGCCAATTGCGCCCCCTATTGGACCGGGATGCCCTACGCACAGTCACCCACGCGCTGGTGACATCTCGCCTGGACTACTGTAACGCTCTCTACATGGGGCTTCCCTTGAAATGCACTCGGAGACTGCAGTTGGTCCAGAATGCGGCCGCGCGGGTGATTATGGGGAGTACGAAGTACTCCCATGTGACACCTCTCCTGCGCGAGCTGCACCGGCTTCCTGTGGTCTATCGGGTGCGTTTCAAGGTCTTGATTACGATCTTTAAAGCGCTCCATGGCTCAGGACCTAGTTACTTGCGGGATCGTATTCTGCCCCATACATCCCTGCGACCAATTCGCTCGCACAGAGAGGGACTCCTCCAGGTGCCGTCCACCAGACAGTGTCGAGGGGCGGCGCCTAGGAGTAGAGCCTTCTCTGTGGCGGGCCCAGCCCTGTGGAATGACCTCCCTCCGGATATTAGGACGACGTCCGACCTCCGTTCCTTCAGAGTTAAGCTCAAGACCCACCTATTCCAAGTAGCTGGCCTGGCTCAACCATGATCCAACTATATCGCTCCTGACGGGTTTTTTATTAATGTAATTTAATAGAATTTATTTATCGGGGTTTTTAAATATTGTGACTTTTTCATTGTTTTAATTGTTAATTGTTTAATTGTTTTTTAGCTATTAGCCTACCTCCTCCTTGTATACGTTTTGTATACGTTTTATATACGTCCTTGTTATATGTATGTCCTGTCCAGATTTGTACTGTATTGTATTGTACTTTGTATTTTATTTGTTTTATTGTACGCCGCCCCGAGTCCTTCGGGAGAGGGCGCGGCTTAGAAATAAATATTCTATTCTATTCTATTGACCATCCTTGTTGATGACCTCTGATGGGTTTGGGGTTGGGTGATGCATCATCCTGAGTCTTTTGATACCATCAATTATTGCATTCTCCTCTCCCAGTTTAAGGGGTTAAGGATTACAGGGGTTCTTCTCCTTTCTTTCTGGCTGATACAGGTTGGTAGGGCTAAAAGATCAACCCCGAGACCCCTGTTTTATAGGGCTTCCCTTTAGCACGTAAGCAATGTGAGATCATCCCTAGGCATGAGTTATAGTATTATCATTATGCTGATCATATTAGTTGTACATCTCTGCCCTGGACTGACCAGATGATGCCATTGGATCCTTTCCTGTTGCCTGGACCTATGAGGGTTTGGGTAAGGGGGAACAGTGACGTGCGGTGAGGTTTATGGCTGGTGAGGCTGGTGATGTCATCAAATTATCATCATGAAGGGAGGACTGTGACAACTTTGATCTTTGCAAGCATGCAAGCAAAATACCCCAGGATCACGGTGGTGGGGACAGCAACTCCTTCCGCTGCGCTGCGGAGAAGAGCCACAGGAAGGAGGAGAATGGGACAACATGTGCAGGAGGCAGCCCTTCATGTTGGCTCAGGAAGGAGGGGAATGGGACCACGTGTGCAGGAGGCTCCTCAGCGCCAGCCTCAGTTCAGCGCGAGCTACAGTCCCCTTCCCCTGCACCCGTGGTCCCATTCCCCTCCTTCCTGTGGCTCTTCTCCGCAGCGCAGCAGAAGGAGTTGCTGTCCCTGCCACTGTGATCCTGGGGCATTTTGCTTGCATGTGCAAGAAAGAGATGAAAGAGAAAAGGGGAGAAATTTTTTTTTCTTTTCATGATGAGGCTCTGCCTCCCCTGCCTCCCCTGACTGCACGTCACTGAGGGGGAAATACCCTGGGTCAAGCTTGGCAAGACTGTTGATTTTTAAGGTCACAACTTTGGAGATTTTGCACCTTTATCTCTGTCTGAGATAATCAGTGCACAATTTGAGGGTCCTCCTGGATTTGCAACTACAGCTTAAAGAGCAGGTAGCAACTGTAGCTAAGGGGGAATCTTGAACAAGTTGTACCTATTGCATCAAGGACATGGGGCTGTCCTTGAAGAACATTTGGAAGCAACAACTAATACAGAATACAGAAGTGTGGTCAGTTTTGGGGTGTTTCTCATTATGCTAATATTACACTGTTGGTTCATGATCTGTAGTAGCTTCCTGTAGGTTTCTGGATGCAATTCAAGGAACTACTTATCACCTATATGTGCAGGGCCAGACTATTATTGTTTCTGTTGGGCCCCCAGATGTTTTTCAATCTAGTAAAAATATACAAAATAAACAAAGGGAAAATTAGAAAATAAGAACTAGAGAAAAAGAAAGAAAGAAAGAAAGAGAAAAAAAGTATAATTATTCCATCCTTCTTTCTATTGAGTAATTATCATCTTATTTTTCCCCTAATCTTTTTCTCCCTTTTAATCCCCAACTAGCAATAGCAATAGCATTTAGACATATAACCACTTTACAGCCCTCTCTAAGTGGGTTTACAGAGTCAGTCTATTGCCCCCAACAATCTGGGTCCTGATTTTACTGACCTTGGAAGGATGGAAGGCTGAGTCAACCTTGAGCTGGTCAGGTTAGAACTGTTGGCAGTGGGCAGAGCTAGCCTGCAATATTGCATTCTAACCACTGCACCACCAAATGGTGAAATCAATTCATTTGTTCTTCTTTCAAGAAAAACTCCATATAAGGTTTCCAGTTTTTCAAAAAAAAGCCTCATTTTTCTCTCTATGATCAAAACGGTCAATTTTGCCTTTTTGCTAGTTCAGATAATTTTATGTCATTGCTTTTTGAACTTTTTACATATAATAATAAAATAAGTTATGATATGCAATATTAATTTCCCATATATTTTTTCCAATGTTTCTTAACCATGGCAACTTTAAAATGTGTGGATTTCAACTCCCAGAATTCCCCAGTCCCTGTGCAGGCCAAGGAATTCTGGAAGTTGAAGTCCACACAAGATGCCAAGACTGAGAAACTCTGCTCTTTTTTTAAAAGGTTTTTTAATTTTAATACAAGAAAAAACATACATATAACATAAAAATTATCATCAATTACATATCTATTTAGCATGTCATTTGGTCACAAACATGTGTGCATCATCTCTTTCAGTTGCACATAAAATCATTAGTTTTCAACCCAATATACATTAGTACGTTGATTATCATTGTAAATCATATATTCAGTTTACTCTTATAATTTCTAAAGATTAAATTCATATGTATGCTAACTATCTGTTACATCATTATAAATCTATTTAATAATAACATATCTTTATGGTATCATCTATCTTATTCTGGTATTTCTTACAGTATATATCAGTGATGGCGAACCTTTTTTGGCTCGCGTGCCACAAGTGGGGGGAGCGCAGGGGGGTCGAGTGCAGGCGTTCCGCATCCATAATGCAACGCGCGACCCCCCCAGTGCGCATGTGTGCACAACGCATGACCCCCCCCATTTTTACATTTTTTTTGCCCTCCCCAGGCTCCAGGGGCTTTATAGGAGCCTGGGGAGGGCGAAAAGAGCCTCCCCTGACCCCCCCGGAGGCCCTCCGGAGGCGTCAGGGACTGTCCGGAGGCTTCCCTGAAGCCTTCGGAGTGCTTAAAACCACCCTCCGAGCAAACCGGAAGTGACTTCCGGGTTGCTTGGAGGGTCGTTTTAAGCGCTCCGAAGGCATCAGGGAAGCCTCGGATGGTCTCTGAAGCCTTCGGAACGCTTAAAACCACCCTCCGAGTAAACCGGTTTTAAGCACTCCGAAGGCATCAGGGAAGCCTCGGACGGTCCCTGAAGCCTTCAGAGCGCTTAAAACCACCCTCCGAGCAAACCGGAAGTGACTTCTGGGTTGCTCGGAGGGTCGTTTTAAGTGCTCCGAAGGCATCAGGGAAGCCTCGGACGGTCCCTGAAGCCTTCGGAACGCTTAAAACCACCCTCCGAGCAAACCAGAAGTGACTTCCGAGTTGCTCGGAGAGTGGTTTTAAGCACTCCGAAGGCATCAGGGAAGCTTCGGACGGTCCCTGAAGCCTTCGGAGCGCTTAAAACCACCCTCTGAGCAAACCGGAAGTGACTAAAACCACCCTCCGAGCAAACCGGAAGCCTCGGACCGTCCCTGAAGCCTCCCGGGGGGGGCGGGGGAGGCTCTTTTCGCCCTCCCCAGGCTCCTATAAAGCCTCTGGAGCCTGGGGAAGGCGAAAAATAGCTTTTAAAAAGGTGAACTCAGCTGGCCAGCGCGCGCATGCATGCCATAGGTTCGCCACCACGGGTATATATATAGGTTCACCAACATTTTATATTTGTGTATCATTACTTACAATTATATGTAAAATCATAAAATATCTATCAAATGTATATAAATACATCTTTATCATTGTGTTTCTTCATTTTAAACAAAATATTCTAAATATTCAATTCATATATATATATATACCAATACCAATATTCCATTACTTTGTTATACATCTATAGAATCTATATATTCAATTCATAATTATAATTATTTATATTTGTTTTTCGAATAACTTCCTCCTGCGTTGGTATTTTCTCATTTTTCCAGTTTTTTGCAGAAGCAATTCTGGCTGCTGTTAAAATATTTATGATCAAATATTTCAAGTCTTTATTGTATGTATCTGGTATAATACCCAATAAAAAAAGTCTCCGATTTAAAGTCTATGCGATTCTGTGTCAT
The DNA here is from genome assembly GCF_964273705.1 of Natrix helvetica. Lineage (NCBI taxonomy): Eukaryota > Metazoa > Chordata > Lepidosauria > Squamata > Natricidae > Natrix > Natrix helvetica. The sequence continues at coordinate 224,746,867 of NC_138548.1, forward strand.
TTTTTCCCAACCAAATGTGGATTTTAGTCTAATAGCTTTTAGCTTCTATGCAAAGAAACTCTGCTCTTTTCTAATTCCTTGTCCACAAACCCCATTTGGAATCATTCCGATTTCACCATAATGTTAATCTGCAGTATCTTTTGCATCATTGTATAAAGATCCAGTGTTCATATACTGCATATAGCGTTTGACATATTCTTCTATCTGGGTTATATAAAAACATATTGCCTGAATTTATTTTTAAAATATAAAGTCATGATAATTTGAGCTTGGCTACTCTGAGTTTCTGCAGCTGCAGCATATCAAAGATAGACGGGTCTCCTAGTTCATTAAAGCAGTCATTCCCCCCTCCCCCAGTTTTATCAGTCTCAGAATGACTACACAAGTAGTCATGTTTTTATTTTTAATGGCACATTAATATATCACCAACATTGTTTATTATTCCCTGATCTTTGGATGGGGGAAAAGAGTTTGCTTCACCCCATTAGATGAAAGATCTCTTTATTATGTCATAATTAATTGTCAAAGAAGGGTATCAGATGAGTTGACAGAACTGTACAAATAGCACTTGCAACTACTAATGTGGTAATTAATGATGATCAATGGGGCCATTAATTGTATTCTCCTAGTTGAGGGTCTGAGTCTACATTTATCATTGGGGGTGATAAATCACATGCTTATTAAAGGGTTGTAGATGAACGGAGATTCTTATAAGAGACTGACAAGCGAATATATTGAAACGTTGGAATAAAAATAGAGAGAGGAGGGTGCAAAATGAGACTCAAGAATATCTGGATCTGACTGGCATGAAGAATAAATGCAGCATGTTTAATATTAAACAATATCAATCTAGCAAGCACGCTACTACTAGGCTACTTTTATTACTAGCCTACTACTAGCCTACTACTACCAGTAGTACATAACCACATTACCTACTCCCAGCTATTAATCTAGAATCCAAACAAGTGTATGGCTTGCCTTTCTATAGTTACACAAGGTTGCCAGTTTGTAGTCAAACATTAATATAATAAATTGACTTTTTTTTAAAAAAAAATTACTACTGTCTGAAGTCACTGAAGTTACTCAGATCAGATCAGATTCGTCTTTTTATTTAGGTTTTGGCTCCAGAGATGATGTTTCCCCTAACTTATAAATCCACAGAAGCAACTTGGCAGAGCTATTTAAGAAACTCTCTTTTGATTGCAATTGATCTTGCTGCAAAAGTAAATCGGGGGACTCCAAATCTCTTATTTTATGACGCAGAAAAATCAGATGGCTTGTAAAACCAATGCTCTCCTCCAGGGAGCCTTCCATTGTGTCCTCCACAAGCCTTCGTTCCATGGAAAATAAGGAAGCTTGCATGTGAGTGAGTATTACAAGAACAGCTATGACCTGCATGTGTGTAAACAACATAACCCAAAAGAAATAACATCACATAACATAACGTTTTAAACTTTTGTCATAGTATAGCCTCAAGACCATGTCCAAGGCTTCAGGTTGTTCCCCTGTGTTTTATATATAAATATGGTCTTGGGGGCCATACTATGACAAAAGTTTAAAACACAGGCTGGTAAATAAAGACAGACTGCTTTATTTCATTAATTCATTTGCTATTATGATTTAAGTGCTGTTTTCTCTTTCTTGCTTTTTTTGGAATGCAGTCTCTGGTCATTGCATCTCTCAGTCCAAAAGAAGTTGCCTTTGCCTTCATGAGAAGATCCAAAGGAAGTCCTGCAAGGTCCTACTGCATGTGTGAAAGGGCCTTTGAGACCAGTGGTGAGATTCCAAATCTTTTCCTACTGGTTCTATGAGAGTGTGCAGCACTCAAAGACCGCCCTCGATGTCAGTGCTGGTGAGCTAAGCTGTTTTTTAGCTCAGCTGAGGTGCGGCAATCTGCTCTGCCGCGTAAATCAGCTGAGCTAAAAAAACCAAGGAAATATAAAACAGGGAACGATGGGGGTGGGAGGGTGTAGCCAACCAGAGGTGGTATTTGCCGGTTCTCCCAACTACTCAAAATTTCCACTACCAGTTCACCTGAACTGGTCCAAATACCACCTCTGTTTGAGACTCCTCCATTGAGCAGGTACGGAGCCTGTTCCTTCCACGCTTACATGCATTTAAATACACGAACTTTAAAGGGTTCGTGGAAACTCTCATTTCTATAATGGACAGCTGTCACTGAGTGCAGTTAACCGCTAGTAGTGAAAGATAGAAAGCCCTATTTCTTTCCCCTTCTTTTATTCACCCAAAGACAATACAGAAATAGCACGAGCTAAGCTTCTACAAGAACAGTTTGACTTTCCTGGCCTGGAGCTTTGCATTATTTTGTAAGTCGTTCTTTCCCTGCCCTCCAGACTGCTGTATAAAAGCAGCAGGGATAAGCATTTTTCTTTCTTCACTCTAACTTTTATTAAGCATATTTTTGTTATGAAGGATGTGCACCTGACATACATGCAGCTCTCTATCTTGCTAGTCAACCTGCATTTATCCGGAATTAAGAAAGGGCTTAAAGTTATACTGAAAAGCATCCCTTCATCAATCCGATTGGCAGCCAGCCATCTCTTGGTTTTTTTCCCCCCTGGCAAATATTGTAAATCTTTGATCTTCTGTTCCATTGCTTTCAGCTCCACCAAGAGTTTTTACATTGAGAAGAATGCTCTTCAGAGGCCTCTTCCTGTTCAGCATGCTTCTTTGGATGGTCATCAAACAGGTCCTTTTGGCAACCTTCTCACTTGCCCATGAACTAATCCAACTCAGCTTTATCAGACCATATTGGTTTCTACCTGACCTAGTAACTTCAACAGCTGGTTGCAGTCTACTTCCATCTTAGCTACCAGACATCACCACCGTTCCCTTGCTTCCTCTTCCCCAAATCCTGAAGGCATTTAAACTCTATCTCCAATCCCCTTATAGCAGGGGTGTCCAAACTTGGGAACTTTAAGACTTGTGGACTTCAACTCCCAGAATTCCCCAGCCAGGGGAATTCTGGGAGTTGAAGTCCACAAGTCTTAAAGTTCCCAAGTTTGGACACCCCTGCCTTATAGTATTCAATATTGATACCAGCCCATCTGCAGTCCCTCTTTTTCTAGCTTACCTGTGAGAATCTAAACTAACACACTACTCTTGGTTCCTCGGCAGCAACACAAGTGCTGACTGTTTTATTTGGATGTCTGCAAGGATGTAAGAAGAATCAGCAAAAAGCTATGATCAAAAACAGCCTAATCCCAATAGCCGTCCTCCCTTGTTATCAAATTAAGAATGAGGAGATATCAAATAAGAGCAAAAGAAGGACGGAAGGCAGAATCTTTTTTGTTTTGTACATAGGCTTCTATGAAGGGTTTGGAAGCAAATTCTTATAGGGCATCTTTCCCCCGAAATTGGAGAAGTGTTGGAAGAGCGAGCTGTGTGTTCTATCATTTACCAGGTCCCCATAAACCATCCTCCTTTCCCCAGAAACCATCGGCTGAATACAAGTCAGATTTGAAATGGGATCTTTGATAGCAGTTTAACTTCACCATCAGCAAAAATCCATAGTTTTAAGTATGTCTAACTTCAATCCATTATTATTTATTTCCTAGTTTCATATATGCAACCTGAACAAGGGACAATGTAACAAAGCCAATGTCAACATTTTTCGGGGATCCCTGAGGATATGGGGCAGTTTGAAGTATCCCAAATAAGTATCATTCCCCCCCACCCACCCCCAAAAAAATCCACTGAAGTGTACTAAATAAATCATCATATAATTTTGGGTTATAGTTGAAGAAAACAGGTGAAGTTTGGACTGGAAGGATGAGCAAAGGGGAATTTTCCTGCTTCTGCTTTTAGAGACTGTAATGTTCTTAAGGAGAACATAGGCAACTGATAAGGATATTGGAGAATTTTAAGCAAATGTATCCTAATTTATCTTTCACAGACTAATTTGCTAATTGGACCACAACTATCAAATATTTTAAATTTCTGACTTCAGGAATATATACTATACAACAAACATGTACCTCATCATGTTCTTCATTTTTCTGTCCCCTTTTCTATGTCTTCTCTAGCAATTTCCAATTATTTTAAAATTACATGGAGAGAAGCAGATCATCTCTCTCTTACTCTCTCTACACACATATATGTGCATATCTATCTCTCTATCTCTCATCAATCATCCATCCATCATCCATCTATCATCTATGTGAGTATGGTACCCAAACGACTATTTAACAGTCATGTAGCACTATGGGCAAACAAGTTGCCCATCTCTGCCTTAAGGAAAATCCATATACTTGCTTCTAATTCACAGAAAGTGGGATAGAAGCCCCTTCTTTAAAATGCAAAAGGGATAGGAGGATCAATCCTACCACTAGGTAGAGTGAGACCTACAACTGAGCAGCTAATATTAAAAGGAGACAGCAAAGTGTTGTGGAAGCAACTATGGTGCAAACAGTTCTGCACTCTGTTGTTAAGCACAACACAAGATGTTCCCCGTATTCTGGGTTGATGTACCATCAGTTCTGTAAAGTTTGCTGAATGCAGACTCAAAACAAATGCTCCAATGTTACTCAAAACAAATGCTCCAATGTTTCCTTGATACCAATATGGAAATCTTTTAGTACAGCGCAAGTAGTCCTTGACCTACAGCCATTCATTTAGCAATAGCATTTAGACTTATGTAGCATTTCACCGTGCTTCCAACCCTCTCTAAGCGGTTTACAGAGTCAGCATATTGTCTCCAACAAGCTGGGTCCTCATTTTACTGACCTTAGAAGGTTGGAAGGCTGGGTCAACCTTGAGCCGGTCAGGATTAAACTGCTGGCAGTTGGCAGAATTAGCCTGCAATATTGCATTCTAACCACTGTGCCATTACAGCTCTTAGATTTGGATTTAGTGACTGTTCAAAGTTACAAGGACACTTTAGAAAGTGACTTTTTCACATGATGACTATTGCAGCATCCTGGTGGTCAGGTGATCAAAATTTTGGATGCTTGGCAACTGGCATGTATTTATGACAGTTGCTGTGTCCCAGAGTCATATGATCACCTTTTGCGACCTTCTGGCAAGCAGAGCCAATGGGGAATCCAGATTCACCTAACATTTATTTTATTTATTTATTATTCATATTTATAGACCGCCCCCTCTCCCGGAAGGGACTCGGGGCGGTGTACAGTCACTAAAATACGTTATAAAATACATACAAAACAGTTAAATAATTAAATACGTAGGTGGAGGAGGTTGCAAGACTGTACATAGAATAATAAATATTAAATATAGTATATAGTATATTAAAAACTTTTTAAAACCCCAAACCCAATTAAAATGAATAAATCCCCGGGAGGTAAAACTAAGAAAGTGCCAGGCCAGCTGATTGAAATAGGTGAGTCTTTAACTTTTGCCGGAAGGAACGGAGGTCGGTGGTAGTTCGAATGTCAGGGGGGAGGTCATTCCAGAGGGTTGGGCCCATCACAGAGAAGGATCTACTCCTAGGTGTCGCCCGCTGGCATTGACTAGCAGACGGCACCAGGAGGAGCCCCTCTCTGTGTGAGCGGATAGGCCGCAGGGACGTGTGTGGTAGGATGCGATCCTGCAGGTAACTAGGTCCACTGCCATGGAGCGCTTTAAAGATGGTGATCAATACCTTGAAACGCACCCGAAAGGCCACAGGTAGCCAGTGCAGCTCGCGCAGGAGAGGTGTTACGTGGGAGTAACGTGTACTTCCCATAATAACCCGCGCGGCTGCGTTCTGAACTAGCTGCAGTCTCCGGATGCGTCCCAAGGGAAGCCCCATGTAGAGAGCATTGCAGTAGTCCAGGCGAGACGTCACCAGCGCATGAGTGACCGTGCGCAAGGCACTCCGGTCCAGTAGGGGGCGCAATTGGCGCACCAGGCGAACCTGGTGGAACGCCCCCCTTGCCACGGCTGCCACATGGTCCTCCATTGACAGCCGGGCATCAAGGAGGACGCCCAAATTGCGCGCCCGCTCCACAGGGGACAATTGTTCGCCCCCTATGGCCAGCGATGGAGTCAGCTGGCTGAACCGAGGCGCCGGTAACCACAGCCACTCGGTCTTGGAGGGGTTGAGTTTAAGTCTGTTGTCCCCCATCCAGACCCCGACGGCTTCCAAACACCGGGACATCACTTCGACAGCCTCGTTGGGGTGGTTTGGGGTTGAAATATACAGCTGAGTATCATCAGCGTAAAGATGGTACTCAACCCCAAAACCACGGATGATCTCACCCAGCGGCTTCACATATGCGTTGAACAGGAGAGGCGAGAGGACCGACCCCTGTGGCACCCCACAAGTGAGTGGCCTCAGGGACGATCTCTGCCCCCCTGTCAACACACATTGCTTCCGGTCGGAGAGGTAGGAGCCGAACCACCGCAAAACGGTGCCTCCGACTCCCATCCCCTCCAATCGGCGCAATAGGATACCATGGTCATGTTACTAACTAGAAAACTGCACTGATTGTCTTAACAAGAAAGATTATAAAATGGGGCAAAACTTAATAACTGTCTTGCCTGGCAACAGAAATGTGGGTCTTGAATGTGGTCGTAAATCGAGAACTACCTGAATTACTTCTTTTCTGAGAGTTTTAAAAAACTTCCCAGTGTAGCTGCAGCCCTGACATTTTGCCTATCCAAGTAATACCCAGAGCCAACCCAGGTTAGGTTTGGGACTAGCCAAAATCACTTAGAGGTTGCCTTCTGATAGCATTCAGTAGTCTTTAGAATTGGAATGGCAGGCATGTTGTTTTAGTTTTTACAAAATGTTTGGGTACAGCATTGATTAAATTGAACTAAAAATAGATCCATCTCTCTCTTTCTCTCTGTTTATTATTTGCTAGCTGCAGTGCTTTACAGAAGCATTCCCATGGTTTTGATCACATCCTGCTGGGTAGGATTTTAAACAGTGGGAAGTAGATTTCGGTTCATCATGTCAACACATTTCTCCAGCATGTTTCCTTTTCTACCACAGCTACCCTCCACTTTAGGACACTTGCTATTGTTATTTTTTGTTCCAGCTAACTCATCTATACCTTCTCTGTGCGTAGCTGCTGCTGTTGCTGTTAATATTTATCCCAATCTTAACAAGTCTGCTTCTGGGCTTGGCGCTGAGAAGTATCTGGGCTTCTTTGGACTGATTCCTGATGCTGGTCATAGCTCAGCAGTCAATATTATTGATTCTGTTTGGTGAATTGTGCACTGCTTGCGACGGTCGTGGTGGGGGCCCACAGGCTGCAAAGTAATAGGCCAGTGAAGGAGCTTGACAGCTGGTGTTGGTCTGCATTAGTTTGGTAAAATATGACGACTGCTCAGAAAGCAGGGCAATTATTAGTTGTGGTTGAAGTTAGAAGATACCAATCATGGGACAGAAAAAGAGGCACATCTTTTTTTGTGTGTTTGTGTTGTAGCAAGAATTGCCTTCCCACTTGCAAGACCACATTTGTTTTATTAGACTTCTGTAATCCACCAACTGAAGACTCTGCGATATCTGATATGGAAAAAAATAATCTCCAGGAACTGTTTAAATGTCTGCACAGTTCCTCAAAAGAAAAATCCATGCCTGGCGTTCTACATTTCAGGTGTGTGTGTGTGTGTGTGTGTGTGTGAGAGAGAGAGAGAGAGAGAGAGAGAGAGAGAGAGAGAGAGAGAGAGAGAGAGAGAGAGAGAGAGAGAGAGAGAGAGAGAGAGAGAGAGAGAGAGAGAGAGAGAGAGAACAAAAATCCAAGCCGGGCATTCTATATTTCAGGAGTGTGTGTGTGTGTGTGTGTGTGTGCGCGCGCACGTGCATATGTATGTATTTGCTGTTGTTAAAACAATGTGCTCTTGTTAAAACTGAATATTTTGTTGTTAGATAACTGCATCTGGCATCTTTGTTGATCTGCTGCAAAATGCTAAGAGGTCACAGATTCCTTTCTATCTACTTTATCTCTCTCTCATAAGCTCAGTCTTCCAGGCTGCAGACTGTGAGTAGATGTGTAAATGATATTGTTCCTCCTCCTTTATTGAGATGTGGAGAGCATTCTAAGAAGGAGTACTTATGTGGTGGATTTGGATGCCATCTATACAAATTGTTCCCAGTTCTGCCACAAATTCAGTCAATGTGCTTTCCTACATGAGGCTGGGGGACTGACCAAGACTGTGCATTAATCTGTGAACTTTGATTCTGCTGCCAATTAGTTATATTTAATAAGCCATGAGAGTGGAAGACAAATTCTTCCCTCTGCTTTAATTCTTAAATCCAAACCTGTACAATTTTATGTAACCGTATCATTATTATGTATGGAAGATGTTGTTTTTTGCTTTTAAAGAACTCTTTCGAAAAAGAGAGGAAAAAAAATTTGCAGTGAGGTTTACGTAAAAAGTTTTTTTTTTTGCAAAGGAAACAAAACTTTTCCTTTGATGTGTGGCATGGCAAATCCCCTTGCATCAATCTGTTCTAAAATGCTACATTTATATCTAAAGGTAACAGTAAAGGTAACTCACACATATGTGCTAGTGTTTCCTGACTCTAGGGGGTGGTGCTCATCTCCATTTCAAAGCCAAAGAGCCAGCACTGTCCAAAGTCGTCTCCATGGTGAGTAGCCGGCATGACTAAATGCCAAGGGTGCACGGAATGCAGTTACTTTCCCACCAAAGATGGTCCCTATTTTTCTACTTGCATTTTTTACATGCTTTCAAACTGATAGGTTGGCAGAAGCTGGGTCAAGTAACGGGAGCTCACTCCATTATGCGGCGCTAGGGATTCGAACCGCTGAACTGCTGACCTTTCTGATTGACAAGCTCAGCGTCTTAGCCACTGAGCCATCACATCCCTTATATTTACATCTAGATATTGCCAATTAATCATTGAAACACAAGAAAGTGAATGACTTCTTGCGTACCTCATATTTTGACAACATACTGCTTGTGTTTATATAACACACTTAATGGCATCAATTAAAGATTCAGAAGCTGCATTTGTGCAAAAAAAGTGCAATGCTTGGCTAGTTTTGAATCCTCAAGAAATAATATCCTAAAACTTGGTTCTAACCTAGCACGTCCTAAAACCTGGCCCTCAATCTTCATTGATAGAATTCATGCTTCTTTACATGATAAAGGAAGGAATTAACTTGGAATCAGATTCTTTCCCACAAATTAATAGGTACATTTATGCCCCAATGGATCTGACAGCCATGGATACTTCTCCATGGGCAAATCACTTTTGACTGCACTCTACTCATTTACAATTAGTGGCTTTCTCAATAATGCACCCAAGCAGCATATTTGTAAACAAAGTGTGTAATTCACTGATGATCCTGGCATTAAGCATCAAGTTGAGGACTTAATTTAAAATCACTGCTGATTACTTGGACGTCTCAATCAGAGCTAGGCATGTCAAGAAGGACTGCTTCAGGAACTTCAATGAAATAGCAAGAGCACTTAGACTTATGTCACAGCCTTCTCTGAGCGGTTTACAGAATCAGCATATTGCCTCCAACAATCTGGGTCCTCATTTTACCTACCTCAGAAGGATGGAAGGCTGAGTCAGAATTGAACTCCTGGCAGTGGGCAGAGTTAATCTGCAGTACTGCATTTTAACCACAGCAGCACCATGCCTTGTTTTTTTTAAAGAAATGCCAAATATGTGATGTTTTAATCCAAAATCACCTTTGGACACAAATTGTTGTGGCAATTGGTTTGATCTTAGAAAAAAAAAACTAAGTAACCTTGCAAACTAATTAGACGTCCAAGAAAGACACTACAGTTCTTATGACTGTAGAATAGATTAGGATAGGATAGGATAGGATAGGATAGGGTAGGGTAGGGTAGGGTAGGGTAGGGTAGGGTAAGGTAGGGTAGAGTAGAGTAGAGTAGAGTAGAAGAGAAGAGAAGAGAAGAGAAGAGAAGAGAAGAGAAGAGTTGAAAGGGATCTTTGAGGTATTCTGGTCCAACACCCTGTGTCAAAAGGCAGGAAACCCTACACCACTTCAGACAAATGGTATCCAATCTCTTCTTTAAAACCTCCAGTGTTGGAGCATTTACAACCTCTGAGGCAAGTTGTTCCACTGATTAATTGTTCTAACTGTCAGGAAATTTCTTCTTAGTTCTAAGTTGCTTCTCTCCTTGATTAGTTTCTATCCATTTCTTCCTATCCTGCCCATTGCTGATATTGCAAAGCATTTACTTCTTCCACCCATTTTTTATTTATTGGGATCCCTAGGATCCCTTCCATGGTGTAGAAATCAGTTATAAACAGCTTGTGGTAGTTCAAAAATTATTACAGCACCCAGTGACACTTGCCAGACCTTCCCTTCAGCAACTGTAGTTTTGGCAGATTTGTCTTAATTAAAATCATCAGGAGGATGAGCACAGGGGAAGTAGAGACAGAAATTGAACCAACTTTCAGTGAGGATTTAATTAAAAGCTTTCTGCTCCCAGTTCATATATGATGTGACAGAAAAGAGAGCGATGGAGTTCCATATTCTGCACTCAGCAGAATTGAGTGGTTTTACATTTCTTGATTTTTTTTTATATTATGTGAAATTGAGAAAGCAAGGATGCATGTCTCAGATATCATGCCAGCAAGCCAGGATGGAAGACTTAAACAGCTTTGGACATATATGGGGGGTGGGGGGTGGGAGGGGGGAGAGAGAGAGAAAGGAAGGTAAAAGTAATTCTCATACCTAGAATATATATTTTGTGTTGATTTTGACATTTTTTCATGTTCTTTTACCCATCCACCCACAAACATACATATCCTCCCCCACCAAAACATGAAAGTATACTATCAAACACAAAGTTTCAGGAAAAAGTCCATAGGTAATAAATAATAACAATCTAATAGATGGCTAAGCTTTAGCATAGGTACCTCAACGGCTACCGAGCCTGTGATATGCAAACAGGTCTATCGGTGTCCCCGACTGTAGTATCAAAGTAATATCTTAATATAGGCAAGAAGAAGAGGGAAGGATCTGGATCAGAGAGAAAAATGGCATAAGGCTTGAAGCTTTGAGTTCCAACTTAGATGTGGATCAGGTTGGACTATTCCATCTGGAGCCCTCTGAGCAAATAGAGTCTTTTAGACAAGCCACCTACCTTTTCCCAGGCTTTTCCCTCTAGGAGACGAATTGTTGAAATGAGAAAAGACTGAAAGAAAATAGAGGGCTAGGCTCTAAATGGTGGGATTAACCGTTCAGAGTTTTCTGCCCTTCAGGGTAACAAAACCTTGGTTAGGCTTCAAAGGAATACAAAGCTCTAATTAAAGGCTGGTTTTGCTAGGAAGACGTTGCTTGTTGTGATGAAATATTCATCTATTTACTTCATCATTTCTGCCTTGCAGAATGTATAAATACTAGGCAGCTCATGATCATCTAAAAATAACCGTTAAAAAGCCATAAAATAAATAACATAGCTGTATCATTAATTAAAACAGCTAAAATCAGGAGGGGGGGACGGACTGGTGAAAGCAAAACCCAGTGGAGAAGGATAATCTTTCCTAAAAATGTAAAGGGATGAGAGCTTCTGAATATAGAATGCTAGACTGTTCCATAAAACACTTCTGAGTGAGTTCGCCAGTCACATCTGTTAGATGCACCCCACATATGGAGTGCTGTGCCATTTTAGATTGAGTGGAACTTCAAAGGCTGAACTCCAGGCCAAAGTCCAAGATTCTCCAGCCACAAAGGGCTTCAAGTGGTCATCTAAAGAATAAAGAGAATGGCGATGGCCATAGCTCAGCATCAGTAGTTGGGTCTACATATGGAGAGGATAGGTCCCATTTAAGATGTTCCCGTAGTCTTTCCTGGCTAGATAGGTCACGTTCATAATTATAGTCCTCATTTTATTAATTGTGCTTATAAAATAATTCCTTCTTTTCTGCAGCAGAAAAGCCAAGTAAAATCATTAGGTCTAGAGTTTACAATTACCTAGCTACAAGACCAAAGAAAATTACACGAGGCAGCGTTAGGAACAGCATTAAGATGGTATCCTTTCATTTTCTTCTGCAGTTTTGTACTGTCATTGCCAAAAAAAAAGTGCTTACTGCCTCTTGCTTCTAAATCAAAGCTTAAAAATTGCATTACAAGCTAGAAGCAGAGATGAGGAAAACATTTGCTTCTGAAGATTTAGGGTTTTAATGCCATTAAAATACACCAATATATCCACTCTTATACTCATGCACACTCGATTACGTGAAATTACACTGTTCTTGCATCTATTACACTTAATGTAAAGCATTTTTGGGACTGATGGTAGCAGCTTATAAGCCCTGTAAAATAAATGTTACAGATCATGCATAATTATGCACTGTAATGCCATACCTACATGTTAGGAGTAAGTGTGTTAATTGCGTGAGGGAAGGGTACAAGAAGTCCTCAACGTATGACCACAACAGAGCGGAACATTTCTGTTGTTAAGTGTGACATTTGTTAAGTGAGCTTTGCCCCATTGTATGATTTTTCTTGCCACAGTCATTAAGTGAATGTGCTAAGGTAATAACATGGTTGTTAAGTGAACCTGGCTTCCCCATTGACTTGGCTTGTCAGAAAGTCACAAAAGGGGATCAATGACCCAGGACACTGAAATTGTCATAAAGGGGAGTCAGTTGCCAATCATCCAAAAAATTTTTCCATTTTTTTTATTTTTTAAATAAAAACAAACGAAATCATCCTCCATTACAAAATTGTAGAAAGTGTGTCAATTGATTACAAAGAGTTTTCGTGCATCCCTTCCACCGTCATCACCTCTGATTCATATCAAATTATCTATTTTACATCACATATATTTATATATATATTGCTATCATCATACCTCATCCTTCAAATGACTATAGTTGTTTAAACGTCCCTTTATAACAAACATTCCAAAATTTAAATAAAACCATATAGTGGCATTCCCTTATCTATTTTCAATATCATCCAATCACATTATACCTTTATAACACATTCAAATTTTTTAAACCTCTTTTCTTAATCATTGTTTACAATTTATATCCAATTTCCCTTTTATCCTGTCAATACAAATTATTACATTATTATCATTATCAGTCATTTATTTAATGATAGTTTGACTAAGTTTAACTTACTTTTTCCCCTTTTTTTCACCATTTAAATTTTTTTACCAAATTTCCTCTTATCAAACCAATACATATATATATACATTGTTATCCTTATCAATTATTTATCTAACTTTATCCATTAACACTGCATTTTTAACATAATGCTCTAATTTTAACAAAATTTTAAACCTCTTTTCTTAATCATTGTTTACAATTTATATCCAATTTTCCCTTTTATCATGTCAATATAAATTATTACATTATTATCATTATCAGTCATTTAGTTTGACTATGTTTAACTTATTTCCCCCCCCCTTTTTTTACCATTTAAAAATTTATACCAAATTTCCTCTTATCAAGCCAATACGTATGTATACATTGTTATCATTATCAATTATTTACCCAACTTTATCATTATCACTACATTTTTAACATAATGCTCTAATTTTAACTAAGTTTAACCAGTATTTTATTATTAATTTTCATATCTCAACCTGTGTCTTTCCAGTAATAGTGTAGTCCTATTTCTTTTAGCATTTGTGGAATTGATCTTCTGGTTATTTCCTTAATCAAATTTGTTTGGACTCGAATCTCGAAACCCTCCATCAGCTTCCTTAATAAGTTTATCTTTGGTTATCAGTAGTGTTTTGGTCAAAGTTTCTCTCCTTAAGTCCATCCATTCTTCTCTTTTTCCTTCTTCTATACCGTGAAATCTGTAGTAAAGCACCTTTCCATCTATCTTCCTTTCCTTGTTCCACTCTTTCCATCTCCAACCACACTCAATTCACTGTCAGTATTCATGGTTCTCTTGCCGTTTTGTTCATTTTACCCCTGGGTTTTTAGAACTCCAGCCTCCACTTTTTCCATTTGCTGAATATCTTCTATTCGCTGGATATCTTCCATATTTACATCAGGTTTTGCCACATTAAAGTTTATATTTTCCATATTTTCCAATCTCTTCTCAATTCTCTCTGTTGTTTCTAATAATTTTTGAATTCCCAACATAATCCGTTGTAATTTTATAGTTTATTTTTAAAGTCATGTCATCCTTGCAATTAATAAACACTGCCACTATTGGTTAAAAACAAATCTTTGTTTTCACTTCTTTCTAGCTAGTAACAAGCATCCAGAGAGCACCTGCGTAAACAATCCATGCCCTTCTTTATAAACAAGCTGAAGCCTTTGAAGTGCAATGTCACTGCGTTAATTGGTTTGCTTAGCTGTGCTGAAATTTACTGCGCAGGTCACAGTTCTTATCTGCAAGTGATTTAGTGCACCTGCTCCTTCACATTCCTTAACTTTCTCTTCTGATCTTCTGTTTGCTTGCCAGGAGGCAGGCACATAGCTCTTGCCAAAATGTAGTTAATCGAGTTAGCACTTTTGTATTTTTATTTTCTTTTATATTAAAATGTTTTTATTAGATCTTGCTTCGGGTTTATTTTCGCTTATAAGTATGCTACAAGGAATGCCAAGATCCAGCACCTCCTTAATTCAGGGCGGAACTTTCCCCTAACATGCAAGGTCAAAATGATCAAAGGGAAAAAAGAAAAAGCAATGTTTCCAGGTCTCAACCTCCAACCTCCAAGTGTAACTTCTTTTCCCTCTAAGGTTACTACCCTCTTTATATACCTTTTAAATCTTCTTTATGTTTCAGGCTTAGAAGAAATAAAGTTCTTAAATGAAACCAAATAAAAAGAAAAATCCATCCCAACCAATATTGTAGAAATAAAGGAAAAAATGTAATCCATAAATAAAAAAAAGAAATAGAAGAAGAAAATCTGAAACTTTCACTTCAAAAAGTAAAAAAATATTCACAAAACTTCCATTGATAGAAAAAATAAAATAAAAAAAAGATAACACACTGTCCAATAATGCTTAATTCCACTGATTATTTCCTTTTCTTTACCAATTTAATTTAACTTCAATCTTTTTTGGGCAGTCTTTTATAAAAATAAAATTTCCTTACCAGCTGGAAACACTTTCTCTTTCTGCTTTTCCTTCCGTTGTGGAGCTGTCCCGACTTCAGCAGCTTGGGGCTCTGCTTTTTGTCACTGGCTAGAAGAGATTCTCTTGGATCAATCAGGGACTTTCCGATGTCCCTGAGATCAACAAGACGTAATCTTCCATGCCACCATCTCTTTGGGATGGTTTAGGTCCAGATGGACCGTGCAGCAGCAAAAGTATCGGCTGCTATCTTGGAGCTCCGAGATTGCACGTCGTATCATCGCGACGTCAGCACCTTTCTCCTCAAGCATCCAAATTTTGATCACATAACAGTGGGGATGCTGCAAGGATTGTAACTGTAAAAAATGGTCATAAGTCACTTTTTTCAGTGATGTTGTAACTTTGAACAGTCACTAAATGAACTGTTGTAAACTGAAGACTAGCTGTATTCTTATCATCTTGTGGATTCACTCAACACTTCACTGATTACAAATTAATTCAGTATCTGGGTTCATTCAATTCACTGATCCCAAATTAACCATAGACCACACTGCATTATCTAGCCAAATTTGGCATTGTACAAATGCATCTGTTAGGTTTGTACCTGACTTGATTGAGAGTCACAGCTAAGCATAGCTAATATGTGAGCAGATTGATTCCAGAGTGAATCTTGTTTGATATGATCCCATGATGGTGTCAATATAATTTGACTTCTCGTCATAACATACACCATAAAGCATAAGTAATTCCCTTAGGTGGAAAAAAGAATTTAGGACCTTCTTTAGCATTGGTAATGTTAATATAGCTGAACCAGTAGTAGAGGAATTATAGAGACATCAAACATCTGTCTCAACTTAAGTAGTATGCTTTAAACCATTGGCTTATTTTAATGGGCTACTTTAAATAATCAAATACTTTCTAGAATTAGACAACTGCTTCTAGAATTGGGATACATACAGTCCATCTATATATACACATGATAAGTGGTAGCTGTCCCTGGTGCTTATTTAATCATCTGTTGCATATAAAAAGCTTGGTTCCAGAACTGCTACATGTAATTTAACCCTACAATAAAGAAAAACTAAAGATATTTTTCATGTCAAGTTTAGTTCAGTTTTTTTGTCAGAATTATGAAAAAAGGTTGTTGCTGTCTCTTTAAGGGTTTTGTGTGTGTGTGTGTGTGTGTGTGTGTGCGTGTTAAGTTCCAGTTACCTATAAATTCACAGCACTTCTTTGGCTTAGGACTCTAAGATCAAAATAGTTTAGTTTAGACTTAATTTTCAAATCAATGAAGAGGTTAAGGGGGGATTGATCAGAGGTCGGGGTGAAATCCAGCAGGTTCTGACAGGTTCTGGAGAACTGGTAGCGGGAATTTTGAGTAGTTCGGAGAACTGGCATATGACACCTCTGGCTGGCCACAGAGTAGGGTGGGAATGGAGGTTTTGCAGTATCCTTCCCCTGCCACGTCCACCAAGCCATGCCCACCAAGCCACACCACATCCACCAAGCCACGCCCACAGAACTGGTAGTAAAATAATTTGAATTTCATCACTGTCAGAGGTGGTATTCAGTCAGTCCTCTCCCATTCAGGCAAACTGGTAGCGTTGGCTGGGGGAGGCTCCACCCCCCCACCTCGACATAATGTACGACCTTCTACGCATGTGCATGCTCACATTCTATGCATGCACACATTCACTTTTGCAAACTGGTATGGAAGATAAGTAAATCCCACCACTGGTATTGATAAAGTAAAAGGTGATCTGTTTTGTTGTTCACAATGATGTTACTCTTGAAGACCTTATTGTAGCTTAGTTTTATCCTTCCTTGCCGGAAAACAGAAAGAGGTTGCTTACAGGTTGTTTATGGCATAGCTATAATATACATGGCAGGCTAAGCATCTTTGATACATTTAGATACCATAAACTAAATGCACTTCATTTTTAAAAGTCTAAAAGTTATTATATTCTCATGAGACTGTCTTGTGAGTTAGCACTGTTATGAAATCTCACAAAATCTTTCCTGAGAATGTAGAAATCTCAAAAGATTTCATACGAGAGATCGAAAGTTTGCAGGTATTCAGGCATGAATGCTAAAATATTGTTGATTCAGGCATAAATTGCCAATATTACATTCAGTCATTGTGAAAATTAAGACTTGCCTCCTTCCCGACCGCCTCTTTCAAAATTGGTAGACGCTGTTTGAAAAAATGTTGACCACTGATGTTCTTCTTTAACTTCCTGGAATGATTAGCACAACATTTATCTGGAACTAAATTTTGAACAGATCAAATTTTGCTGATATTTGTCGACTCGATTTTTTGATTCACATCACTAAAAGAGATAGCTGAGTCTATTTTGGCTGAGAGTATAATGGCATCTGGTATGTTGAGCACTGAAGAACTGATTTTGCAGTGAAGAGAATGAAAACCAACTGTTGAAACTGTTCTGGAATTTAATTTATATCTGTGCACCTTGTACGGTTGCATGATACTTGATGTTTTTATCATTTGTCTGGAAGCATTCCAGTATAAACAGTACTAGGAGTAATAAAATGCTTCCAACTGAATTTAGAATACTGTGATGGATTAGGATTATGACTTGTCTCGCTCTGTCACACAAGACTTCAAAAATAAACACCCAACTCAAACTAGAAAGAGCAGATCCTAGACACCATAGAAAGAAATAATTGATTAAGACAGTTTGGTAAATACTCCCTTGGAAGATGTTGTTGGAGACCTCCATCACAACCCTTTGAGGAAGTAGCTCTGCCTATCATAAGAATAGTCTCAGGAACATGTTAATAGTGAATAATATCCTTCATAATTAGTCTAATTTCCCTTAAATCTCTCAAAACTAACCTCAAGCATAAATTTAATATTTTATGAATTGGCTAGCGTATGCAATCAGCAATTTATGTATGCATGTGTGCATGTGGAGGGGGAAAGGGAGAGAGAGGGATTTGTGTTTCCTTAAGCATGCATTCACATATGTCATTAGTTTTGCCTTGTATGTTACATCTTCTCTGGTAGGTGTAGTCTCATGAAGCCCTGCCAGGCAATAGTTGCTTAGCTTTTGGAATCCCCAAGATTGGACAGAAAATAGTTCCAGTTCCATTCTTTGCAATTGCAGTGGTTGGAAACCAGTGGTGGGTTCCTAACCATTTTACTACCGGTTTGCTGAGAGGGTGTTTTGCATGTGCGCTGGTCACTTCGCTCGCATGCATGCACACCATGCATTGCTGCACATGCACAGTTGACTGAAAACTGTTCTGTGCATGCACAGAAACATGCTGTTGATGGCAGAAGAGACCAGGAAACCTGTTTGGGGATGTGGAAGGCCTGGGTCGCTGCCTGTTCCAGCGACCCAGGCCGCCATACCACTACTGGTTCAGCCGAACAATCTGAACCGGTAGGAACCCACCACTGGTGGAAATTAATCAAGGAGAGAGGCAACTTAGAACTACGGAGACATTTCCTGACAGTTAGAACAACTAATCAGTGGAAAAACATGCCTCCAGAAGTTGTGAATGCTCCAACACTTGAAGTTTTTAAGAAGATGTTGGAGAAACATTTGTCTGAAGTGTGTAGGGTTTCCTGCCTAAGCAGGGGATTGGACTAGAAGACCTCCAAGGTCCCTTCTAACTATTCTATTCTATTCTATTCTATTCTATTCTATTCTATTCTAATTCAATCAGAGATGATGCCTTTCCATAAACATGCAAATCAGGAAGAATAAATTCTCCATATCATCAAAGGAAAACCATGTAGGCTGTCCTCTGGGTATTTTTAAAGATTTTATTCTCAGATATTGAATGAGATTGCCTAGAAAGTCTGGGTAGGTCTTTAAAAATGCACTAGCCAAGTGCTGAATTGGAGGCACGGAGACCTGTTGCGATGAGTACCTCAACATAGAACCAGGCATATTCATTTATGGATCTTGCACCATAGAAGAAAAACCCGATTGCTCTGACCCTTTCATCCTTCCTGAGCTTTGAATGTGAAGAGATTGGACAACTATTGATCTGAAATGGTATAGGATTTCCTACTTGAGCAGGGGGTTGGACTAGAAGACCTGCAAGGTCCCTTCCAACTCTGTTATTCTGTGTTCATGATAAACGAGTAGCCTGTCAGGTGCAGAGGATCAAGACCATTCATAAGGCTGCAGTACAAAAGATTTATTGAAGTTTATACACACAAATCTAGTCAACTAAAGTTCAATACTAAATTAAAAAAAAACAAGACAGAGAGAAAATCGATTCATTTGAGCTATTGTGCTAGATAAGGTTCCTGCTCATTCCTTGGACAGCAAAGGTGACTAACAAGCAAGTAGTGAAGCACATAACACCAGGCATGTCATTGGAAGGCACAAATCACAAACTATGTCTCACTTATTTTGACTATGCCGTGCAAGGGAATTCACTGGAGAAAGCAGTTATGTTTGGAAGAGTTAGCGGTAAAAGGAAACCAGGCCACCAAAAAAAAAAAAACAGTGACTGGACACCATTACAGCTGACACCAACCAGAACAGAGAAGTAGTGCAGGATTGAAAGATGTGGAGAGACCTGACCCATGAAATCACAAAGAGATGGACAGGATGGATATCATCATCATCATCATCATCATCATCATCATCATCATCATCATCATGATGTCAAATTAAGGAAATTCAATAGAGGTTGGACTTTGTGACAACATAAGGATTCTAAGCCAATGACACATTTAGCTCCACCCTCCTCCCCCCACTGTGTTTACTGTTCTCCCACAAACCCAAATTAACTACTGATGAAGTTCTCCTCAAGGAAGTAAGATTGCAGCATTGCTGTTTAAGCTATTGGTTCACCCCAGGCCACTTTTGCAACCCATTTCCAGGTCACAATATTTTCTCCCTGGGAAATTCCACAATAAACTCTCATGATTGTGAACAGCTGTTTGCCACATCTGCCCAAAAATTACTTCTATGGATTCCAATTTAGAATAAAAGACTATTGGATTTGCTTCTTTATCACTTTATTCACGTATCAAATTGATTCTCAAGGATTATAATTTCAAAAATAGCAATTATATTGCTCCAAAACCCAAGCAGGCACCAGAAAATAATCTTCTCTAAGCATATATTTCTCCTGCACAGGTTACTTTCTAGATAGTAGACTGTTACTAAATTGGGATTTAAAATTGAACTAAGAGAGAGATACAAATTCAGAATGGCTCCCTCTTAGTAACTAATAATGAAAACAGCACCCTGGTACATAGCGATAACTTTTCAAGATGGTCTGGCACGTATTTAATTGATGTACGTTGGTTTGAATGGTAGTTTTCCCATAGCTTACATTTCAGCAAATAACTTTTATAATATTGAAACAAGCATAGTTGCAACTGCCTTGTTAATAGAAGGTACTTTATTTGCAGGGATCACAGTTCAGAAACAGATCGGGCTCTAAGAGAAGAAAATATATGAAGTTCAAGCTTGAAATGTGGAGTCCTTGATGCTCTCTGAGCTTGATGGTTTTCTTGCAGATGTTTCATTATCTGACTAGATCAACATCATCAGTGCTGGTGAGTGTGGGGTTTGCTTTCCATTTCTATAAAATAGCTTGCTCTGGCAGTGGGGTTATGGATTAGAATACATCTTCTTTAGCATTTTATACCCAGATAAGCAGGGATTAACACCTGAAAAACAACCAGGCAGAAAACAATACATTAATAGAAGAACTACCATGGATACAAATTATGGAGCGACAATCAAGCAAGCAGAAAACAATACCCTAATCAAGGAACTATCAAGGAAAAAAACATATTCCCATCAAAACTGACAGAGGAAACTATATAAATAGGGACCACACTTGTAGAACTGATGATGTTACCTAATTGGAGAACAAAACATCTACAAATAAACAATCAAGCTCAGAGAGCACCAAGGTTTCCACAGTTTGGGCTCTTTCATTGGAAAATATCAGTGCCTCTGTTGTCATCCCCAGTGATTTCTTGTCACTTATCAAAAAAAATGTTTGAGAAACTTCTCCTAATGCTGTGATGTAAAGTGATGGGGAGAAATGGGACCATTACATTAGACAATATTATATTGGTATGTTGCCTGAAAGTATCTATGTACAGCATTTGTACATGGGAGGTGTTTCAAACATTATGACAAAGGCAGATATAGGATGGTGATTGGTCCTGTGACTAAGGGCAATTCCATTCCTCATTTCCAGCTATATTAAGGAAAATGTCTTGAAAGTAAACTCTACTAGGATCAATCTAGAAATACATAAAGCTCCCTTGTAACTAGAATATGCAGCAATGGAAGACTGAAATCGCAGCACTCTAAAAAACAATATGACATACTATAGAACAGTAGTATAACCTTTTTGTCATTGTGTGCCAAAAGCGCCAGCATCCCTAATGCAATGTGTGCGTGACCCACCCATGTGCATGACCACCCACACTCTCACCCCTCCACTGCATGCGCATGTGACCCTCCTGCGTGACCCTCAGTGCTCCATTTTAGGACTAGTAGGCTTCCCTGCAGCCTCCTGGGAGCAAAAACGGACCATGGAGGAGGGGCTGTGCCACACCCTCCATGCCCCAGTTTGGGCCTACTAGGCCTCTTTGCAGCCTCCTAGGAGCAAAAATGGAGCAGGGGGGGTTGCACCACACCCCCATGTCCCATGTCAGTGACGTGCAGTCAGGGGAGGCAGGGGAGGCGGAGCCTCACCGCTCTCATCATGAAAATAAAATAAAAATTACTCCAGGAAGCCGTGAAAGTGGCTGGGAGAGGCGCGCAGCTTGGTTTAGCCTCCCTGGACATCTCAGCAGCAGTCCCAAGTGTGCCGATCTCGCCATTTTTTTGCATCGGGCGAGCCCGGGATCCTTGCAAGGGGAATGGGACCACATGTGCAGGAGGCTCCTCAGCTCCAGCCTCAATCAGCGCAGCCACGGTCCCCTTCATGTTGGCTCAGAAAGGAGGGGAATGGGACCACGTGTGCAGGGGAAGGGGATCGCGGCTGTGCTAATCTGAGGCTGTGCGCTGAGGAGCCGCCTGCACACGTGGTCCCATTCCCCTTGCAAGGATCCTGGGCTCGCCCAATGCAAAAAATGCCTAGGTAACATCATCAGTGCTAGAAGGGGGGTGGGGGGAAGGAGGAGAAAGGAGAAGTTTCTCTTCTCAGAAATGTCTTCTCAGTGGAGCTGCGGCAGCCTGCCTGCCCCTTTCTGACATTTCTGAGAAGAGAAACTTCTCCATTTGGGCTGCACCCGTGCGATCGGAGCAACCACGTGGTTTGATGACGTCACCAGCCTCACCAGTCATATACCTCACCGCATGTCACTGTCCCATGTTAGGCTTAGTAGGCTTCCCTGCAGCTTCCTGGGAGCAAAAATAGGCTGTGGGGGGGAGGTCCCACCATGCTCCCCCCACCCCCCACACATGCGCATGCAACCCACATGCATGCACGGCAGAGACCCAAAAATCAGCTGGCCGGTGGGAGGCACACGCACATGTGCGGTGGAGCTGAGCTGGGGTGATGGCTCACATGCCCGCAGAGAGGGCTCTACGTGCCACCTATGGCATCTGTGCCATAGGTTCACCATCACGGTTAAAGAGCTTGGTCAAAAATGAGAAAACCATTGGAATGGAACCCAGAGTGAAGGAATTAATGAGTGTGTGGATGTCAAGAAGCTAGGCATGAAATAGGAGTGCAAGCTGCACATCTGTCACACTGGAAATGCAAATGAAAGCAGCTAATTCCAAAAGAGGGGGAGAAAAATAGCCAGGGAGGGACCATTGATGCTAACATCTAAACAACATTAATCTAAAAACCGAGGCTCTTCCTAACCGTTCTACTGTCTAGACTTGAGGAGGCTCTCTAATAGGGAAGAGATGTGAGGTATTTTCAGAAATGCTGGGCAAAGCTGCTTTAATGGATGCTATCTATCTCATCTCTGGATCTCTAGATGTGTTGGGCTGGTGAGCACATTTGGAATTTTTAGAGTCGGCTAGAACAACTTGTACAAGATAGCTATCGTGATAGATATGGCCAATGACAAATCACCTATTTACCCGAAAGCTAATGGGGATGGGTGGGTTTGCTCCCCTCCCAGATTTCTGCCACATTCTTTACCAACTCAGCTCACCTCCTTTTTTCTGGGCTTCCCATCCCTGTCATTTTCTTATTTTCTATGAGTCCCTTCAAGGAATGTATGAGTTCCTGAAACATCATTAGAAACGGAGAATCTATTCAAGATGCACTTTGCTCTGTAGCCCAACATTTTATAAAGAAAACAAGAGGTTACGGAGCCCTTCATACCGGTATATCTAGGGAAGTAGCCCAAGCATAGATTGAAGTCCACAGATAACATGCCAGAAACCTAGGTTTCGGTTTTGCAGACTAACCTTCAAAGGTGTTGTAGTAGCTGGTCCATCTCTTTGCCAAACAGACATGCTCAGGTATCATGAGAATGAGGAAATAGCACAGGAATGGCCACAATAAGCCCTTTTCTTACCTACAGTGCACATGCAGTAATCTATGAATACAGTCTATGCCAGGGGTGTCAACTCAATTTCATTGAGAGCTGCATCAGAGTTGTGGTTGACCTTGGTGCGGGGGGGAAGGGTGACCAGCTTGATGTCGCTCACATTGGGGGCACCTGTGCTGGCCTGGCAGGGCTGGGGAATCCATTGTTTGACAAACTAAATAAATGTTTAGTTTGACAAACTAACTAACTAAATCTATCCAACCAACCAACGTAGGGACAGTTACCAAAACATCTTCTAAAGTGACTGGACCAGGGGTGGCTTTCAAATTTTTTTACTACTGGTTTGGTGGGCGTGGTGAGATGGGGTGGGGGGGGGGACCTTGTTTGCAAAGTGGCTTTGCAACAGCCAAAGACCTCTTCTGCTTGGAGCTCAAAGCTGCCAGGGCGGGCTGCAATGCCAGCAGCTTTGGGGGGCTTCCTCCTTCCCTCAGTGGTTCATTCATTTTCTTACCTCTAGGCGGCTACGCCAGCTTTGTCCTTAAAGGCTGCTGCTCTGTGCCTTTTGATCTTTCTCAGGCACGGAGAAAAGCAACTCTGTGAAGGGACTGAGCCTACTGCTGAACGTGGAAGCTGAGAGGCTTCTTTTCCATCCAGCCACTGCCGCAGGGTGCCAAAAAGACTCCTGGTCACTGCCACCAACTTCGTGTATGTGCAGCTTTCTTCTCACCAGTTGGAGGACTTTTTGGTGTCCTGTGGCCAGTGGTTGGGTGGAATAGAAGCCTCCGATCTTCCAGCACTCAAAGAGGCAGCTGAGAGGCTTCTTTGCCAGCCAGCCGCTTCCCAGCTCTGGTCAGCTAGCCATCCGATGGACGTGACAAGCAATTGCCATTACTACCGGTTCGGAAAGGTACGCCAGATTTTTACTATCTATTCGGTTGAACCTGACCAAATAGGTAGGAACCCACCTCTGGACTGGACAATGGGGTGATAACGGGGGTGGTGGATACAAAAGTGAAAATAGGGAATTTTTGTGAGCAAACTCTTAGTTCTGACTTTCACTTTCACTTTTCACTACAAATGGAGTCGAGAGTGTTTCTTTCTGAAGGACCAAACTGGGCCAGGTCTGACAGTAGAGAACTATGTGTTGGTACTTGAGATTGCTCCCATTTTCATTTTTACTCCTTCACCCCAGTGAATTTTTGGAGGGGAGAGGGGAGATTGGCTTGGGAAAAATGAAGCTGATTCCCAGAACCTGTGGTCTCAGCTTGGCAACACTTCCAAGCATTGTCTGTAGCAATTTTCGGTTAATGCCATTTCCACAAATGAGGCTTTCGGGAAACTAATGTTTGAAGGCATCCTTAGCTTTGAAATGCCAGTTTTCAGAGAATTGCTGTTTGAAATTACTCTTTAGATCCGTGAAGTCATCCTACCCAAATTAGCATGATTCAACATCGTTATATTTTCAACCGTCCCTTCGATAGAAATTAATTTTTGTCAGCAAAACCAAGATTCCCTTTTCCTCTTGCTCTTGGAAACAGGAAGGATAAGCAATTCAGTGCAACAACAATAAAATGTTGGTATTGTGCCCAGATACAGAAATGGATAGGAATGTGGTAACACAGTGGCTAAGTCACTGAGCTTGTCAATCAGAAAGGTCAGCAGTTCGGCGGTTTGAATCCCTAGTGCCACATAATGGAGTGAACTCCTGTTACTTGTCCCAGCTTCTGCCAACCTAGCAGTTCGAAAACATGTAAAAAAATGCAAGTAGAAAAATAGGAACCACCTTTGGTGGGAAGGAAACAGCGTTCCGTGCGCCTTTGGCATCTAGTCATGCCAGCCACATGACCACAGAGACGTCTTCGGACAGCGCAGGTTCTTTGGCTTTGAAATGGAGATGAACATCACCCCCTAGAGTGGGGAACGACTAGCACATATGTGTGAGGGAACCTTTATTTTTAGCTTACAGAAATGGAGAAAGTTTATTATTATACTGGAGATTTCACATTTATGAAAATTTGCCCAAGTCAGAAGCAGAGTCTGGTCTAGAACTCTGCTTCTACAGCAGGACTGTGACTTTGTTGCTTCTATCCTTACAGTTTATATTGATATTGATTGTTTCCTTATTGCTTACTTGTACTCTATGACTATCATTAAGTGTTGTACCTTATGATTCTTGATGGATGTATCTTGTCTCTTTATGTACACTGAGAGCATATGCACTAAAGACAAATTCCTTGTGTGTCCAATCACACTTGGCCAATAAAGAATTCTATTTTATTCTATTCTATTCTATTATAGAAATTGGCAATGATTCCTACTTTGATGATAGATGTTTGGAATAAGCTCTTTTGAATCGAGTTACTGATGTAAATAAGATGTTTGAATTCCGAGGAAGTAAAATGGATTACAACACTCTAGGTAATGTACACAGAATGAATTGTTCCCTGCAGAAATAGGAACAACTATTATACCTGGAAATTTAAAAAAGCAAAACTAAAATAGACTAGAGCAGGGATGTGCAACCTTGGCAACTTTAAGACTTATGGCTGACTGAGGAATTCTGCGACCACGGGTCTTAAAGTTGCCAAGATGGACACCCCTGCATGTTGGTTGCAAGAGTTTTCTCCTTGTTTATTTCCTACTTCCAAGATATCTTTGGTCAGGTAAAAGGTAAAAGACTCCTTCAATTTGATTTCAACTCTTGGTAACTTTGGGGATTCACCCATGTCATTTTCATGGCAACCGTATAGAAAGGTTTTTGTCATTGCCTTGTTTCAGAATGCTTCTTTTTGAAATTTCCCATGAAAGAACCTATGATTTGGGAAATCTTGGAGGTCTTTCATGCTGCATTTTTATCTCATCTGCTGAGATTTCTGAGATCAGTTAACATCAGCTGGATATTGTTACCTAACTGGGCCTTTATATAGAGACAAGAGGATGCAAAAAATAGATGCTGCACTTCATCTGGTATAGTCTTTTTTAAACCATATTATTATTGTTTCATTTTTTTTTTAAAAAAATGGCTGCTTAAAGAAAAAGGATTCTCCTAGACCAGGTCTGAGCTGGGTTTCATAATAATTTATGTTCCCAGAATAGGTTCTCCTAGTAAGTTTTCCTTACAATTATGAAGAAACCTACTAATATCTGAAAGGGCTGTCAAATGTTCCAGAGTAGATCTTGTCAAACAAGAACTCACTAAAACACAGTCATCTAAGAGCCCAGGATACATGTAATAGCAAAGGGCTGGCAGGAAATGCTTTTCAGATGGTGAAAATGGAACTGCCCAGATGTTGAGGCAATACAGTGGAATTCTGGTGCGACTCTAAATCCAGAATTTTTTAAACAGGGGGCCTATTCACGGTCCCTCAGACTGTGTGTGGGTTGGACCGGTTGGTTGGGCGTGGCTAGGTGGTGATGTGACTGGGTGGGCGTGGCCTGTTTAGCAGCCCATTTTGACTTTGTTTTTGCTGTACTTGCCCCTCCCCTACTCACCCATTGGCCCTGGATCATATGGCTGTGAAAAACTTCCTGAAAGACTGTTTTTAAAGCGTTTTTAAAGCATTTCTAAATACTTTTAATCAGAGGTGGGTTGCTGTTGGTTTGGCCCAGATCAGGCAAACCAGTAGTAGGGGTGGAGGGAGGTTCCACCCACCTGCCCAGATGCTTCTGCACATCACACGAGCGCACGAGCGAGTGTGGGAGAGAGGCCGAATTGGTAGTAAAAAAATTGGCAACCCACCTATGCTTTTAACGCACTACTTTATAAGCTGGCAGCAAAGCTGCTTTTCAAGCCAGCAGCAGCCCCTCCCCTACTCACCCACCAGCCCTGGATCACATGGCTGCACTGGCGAGATCACCCCTCAGTCAGCTGGTCCTTCCCCAGCACCCTTCTGCCTTACCTTTGGCAGCAGCCAGGTGTGATCAGAAGTGCAGCTCAACTGGTGAAATAACTAACCAGAAGTGCAGCTGGAGTGGATGCTCGCTGGAAGATAAGGCCGATGGTGAGGGGTGGGGCTGAATCCCACCACTCCACGGGTCGTATGCAATGCAATACTTTGCATTGGCGGACCGTATCTGGCCTGTGGGCCGTAGTTTGAGGATCGGTGGCCTGTAAGATAGGGAGAACTGGGAATGGTTGGCTTACAGCAGAGGTGTTCAATATATAGCCCTTCACATCTTCCTAAAACATCAAGTCGCCTGCTAAGGTCAATAATGAGGAAAAAGCAGACTACCACATTTATCGGCGTATAACACGCACTTTTCCCCCCGAAAAATAGGGGGCAAATGATGTATGCGTGTTATACGCCGATATATCTATCTAAACGCCAGGCGCACAGAAAAGGATCGCGGAGCGCTTCGCCCCATAAGCAGCTGCTTTTCTGTGCGCCTGGCGTTTAAAACATCCGGCTATCTATCTAAACGCCAGGCACACAGAAAAGGATTGCGGAGCGCTTCGCCCCAACAGCAGCTGCCTTTTCTGTGCGCCTGGCGTTTAAAACATCCGGCTATCTATCTAAACGCCAGGCACACAGAAAAGGATCGCGGAGCGCTTCGCCCCAACAGCAGCTGCTTTTTTGTGCGCCTGGCGTTTAAAACATCCGGCTATCTATCTAAACGCCAGATGCACAGAAAAGGATCATGGAGCGCTACTCAGCGGGGTGTGGGCGAGAGGAGGAGAGAATGGCTATTGTGCTGTGATCAGATGGCTTCACTGAAGCTAGAATCCTGTACACGATTAGTCCTTCACTTATTTATTTATTTTATTTAGTTTGTCAAACATGTACGAGATAACAGGTATAAGTATAAACATGGACATGAACACAGGAAATGGGTACAAATAAATGGGGACAGTAGGACAGGGATGGTAGGCACGCTGGTGTGCTTATGTACGACCCATTACAGACCTCTTAGGAATGGGGTGAGGTCCACGGTAGACAGTTTAAGGTTAAAGCTATGGGGGTTAGAGGAAGTGACATCAGAGTCAGGTAGAGCATTTCAGGCATTGACCACTCTTGCTGAAGTCGCATTTTCTGCAATCGAGTTTGGAGCGACTTACCACCATTCAGAGTTACAATGGCACTAAAAAAAGGGACTTACGACCAGTCCTTGCACTTATAACTGTCGAAGCGTCCCTGTAGTCACAGGTTTGTGTCCTTGCCAACCAACATGCATTTACGAGAGTTGCAAAGTTCTGTGGTCATGTGATTGACATTTGCCACCTCCTCAGGGCTTTCAAGTAAGTCAGATCAATGGGGAGATGCCAGATTTGCTTCAAAGCCATGTGATTTACTTAACAGCCTGGCAAAAAGTTTGTAAAATTAGGTGTGACTCACACAATGGCTGCATTGCTTGGTGACAAAAGTTCCTGCCCCAACTGTGGCTATAAACCGAGAACTACCTGTAATTGCTAAAGTAGAGAAAATGGCCTGTCAGGATCTGGTTCTCACCGAATTCATCTTCCCTCCTCTCGATTCAATTCCATTGTTTTGCTAACTCTGTAGTTCTTAGACTAGAATTCATTTTCAATAAAAACACATAGCTGTGTATATTGATGTATGCAGTTAATTGCAGGCATATTTCCTGGTTCGCTTGCCCATATTTTGCTTCTGGTTGTAAAAAATAAAATAAAATCTCACAATGCAAAAACTAAGTTAGTTGAAGGAGATCCAGGCAGTGAATAATGTGTCTGTTGACTTTACTATTCCTGTTTTGGTTTGCTTTCAGGAGGCAGGCATTATTAAAGTCATTTTTTCCCCTTCCTGTCAGCTGCATCAGGTGCATTTCTCTCCATCCACCCCCCCCCTTAACTTACTAACATGTATCCGACTTTAAACTCAGATTTTCTCCTTCCCTTTTTCCTTAGCTGCTCTATATATCCTGAAAACATTTGGATTTTCCAAAACACGTCCCCTGCATTGCTACCTACTTGGCTAAGAGAATACCAAGATGTTTTGGTTTTTTTTAATGCTGATAGAGGGAGACTGAGAGATGCACTATCGCCCCTCCTTGGGAAGAAAAGCAGATACTCACATCAAACACCTGTCTCCAACCAATTATGTATGGAGTTAATTAGTCTCTTGATGGGCAGGCTTCCTCCATGAAAAAGTTAAATACACAACTGTGCAAATAGCAGTGGTGGAGGGACCATTTGGTAGATGGGTTTTTGACATGTTCATCCCGTTTCACTTTATGAGCCTCTGAGTGGGGAAATCTGTAGTTTTGGAAACACACTCACACACACACTCACACACAAAAGAGCAAAAGAACCTGGTTGTTAATGCTGTAGCTGTTCCTCTTCCTCTGAATGTTTGATAAGAGGATTGTCTGGTGTGCATAGATGTGTTCTGCTGGATCATTTCATGCAAATGCTATTATCTGTCTAGGTTTTCCTGTGTGCAGATGTTTCTTCAGCCTTCCTGTGTATCTGTGATGACACTCACAGGTAACTAGTGAATTCTTCAGAGGCTGGGAAGATGATAAACTAAGAAAATCTAGGCCACAACAGAGGGAATCTAAATTTAGTACACAAGTGCAAATTACCAACATGAATATTTCTGTCATTTAGGGGTGAATTTCAAGGCCCATCAGCTTTTAAGTTTCAGAACAAAAAAATATTTATATGGTTTTCTGTTAGAGGATAATATTTATCTTAAGCTTCATTTATTTCGCTGTATTTAAGTACAATGACAATAAAGATTATACTTATATTTATTGGGAGTATGCCTTAAAGTTTCTGAAAATTTTCTGACCTCATTCTCCAAAATAAAAAGTGTATGTCAGACATAGCCTCCGAAATGGGTGCTGCAGTTTCATGTGTTTTTTTCAATAAAACACATAGCTGTGAATATTGATATTGGCTGTCTTCTCACATCCTGCCAACTGGAATCTGTGCAGTGAAAGGTAGAGCTGGTATTCAGCAGGTTCTGACCAGTTCTGGAGAACCAGTAGCAGAAATTTTGAATAGTAAGTGCCGGTAAGTGCCGGTAAGTGCCACCTCTGACTGGTCCCACCCCCATCTATTCTCTGCCTCCCAAGTCCCAGCTGATTGGGAGGAAATGGGGATTTTGCAGTAACCTTACCCTGCAGTGGGGAGGGAATGGAGATTTGGAATAGAGGTGCCACACCTACAGAATTAGTAGTAAAAAAATTAGAATCCCACCACTGGTGAAAGGTGTCACTTCTTTGATATTGCAGGTCAGTGAAATCACCCAATGGGATGAGGAAGAGGGTGTGAGCTTCCAGAAGGAGCGTTCTGGAAGATGGAAATATAAATGAAATGTTCAGATGTCTTTCTGGAGCCCAAAGTAGATTTGTGCACCATCAGACAAAGCCTTAGAAAAGCTCTCAATATACAATATACAAAGCTTTCAATATATCTGGTTATATTTTGAATATATCATTTTAAGCAAGCCATCATTTTTCATTTGCAAATCCTCTTTCCTAGACTGGAATTTAGGATAATAATAATCCTACATTGAGAGGATATCATCATCATCATGTTTGGAAGGGACTTGGAAGTCTTCTAGTCCAACCTCCTGCTCAGGCATGAGATTTATACCATTTCAGACAAATTGTTGTCCAATCACTTCTTAAACTCTCCAGTGTTGGAGCGCCCACAACTTCTGGAGGCAAGTTGTTCCACTGATTAATCATTCTGTCAATTGCTCCATCTCTCTCATAGTGAAAGTTTGATCTAGACTCCAATTCTATGTTCATGATGAAAACAAGTTCTGTGAAACCTGGTGTAACTTAACTTCCAACATCTATAAGTTTATATTGTCTGTATTTAGGATCATCATAATGATTCTACATTGAGAGGATATCATGATAATCAATGTTGGAAGGGGCCTTGAAGGTCTTCTAGTCCAACCCCCTGCTCAAGCATGAGATCTATACCATTTCAGACAAATTGTTGTCCAATCACTTCTTAAACTCTCCAGTGTTGGAGCACCCACAACTTCTGAAGGTAAGTCATTTCTCTGATTGATTGCTCTGTCAGCAAATTTCTAATGACTAGTTTGATGATTGGTTTCATACATCACACTAAGCCTGAGATCCTCCAAATGCATTATACTGCATCTCCCTAAATCCCTACCTAAGTCAAACTAACAATATGAAAAACAGGTGTCGACGAGTTTTTGTACGCCAATATTTCTGAAGGACATTGGGTTGCATCAAGCTGTATGAGATGTGTTTGGATCTGGCTGAGCGTGATGGGAAACTCCCATCATGACAGAAGTTCCTCAACAATGGTCCATGGCTCAATGAGATATGTAAATGCAGGCAGTGAGCTGCGACCCCATTGAAGGCCCATTATAAATATAATGCTTGACTCATATTACCTGTTCTCCTGAGCAGATAAAGGTCTGAAAGGGCCTCTGGGTTTTGCAGAGATATTTTCTGGGAACAATGTTCCTTTTAATGGTGGGTAATCTGGCACTGATAGTTTGATAGCTGCATGAACACTGGTAATTGGGTAGAGGCAGGAGATCCTTCACTCCGTTGTCCTTGTCCTTAATTGCAGTAGTCAATGGGCTGGTGAAATTGAGTAGGCTCATGGTTAATTGCTTGGCTGAATTGTTCCCCAGCTGATAGGCTTTGTTTGCTGCTTTCTACCTAAAGTCTTCCTTGAGAGTGAAAACAACTTGAGAGCTCACACACCACCTTACTTCTTGGGGGGGGGGGGGAGAAACCCCAAACAACTATCACTCTGCTTTTGTAATCTAATTTCACTGCTGTAAATAAAGAACTTCAAAGTTGTGGTAATTGAGAAAGCTTCCCATTCTTTGTTTATTTCATAAGCTCCTGGGGAAAAAGCAGCCCATTCTATTTTTTCTTTTTTCTTCCAGCACTGGATATTTGTTGCCGCGATTGTGTTCTGTTCTCATTTCTCAGTGACAATCGGGTTGTTTTGCTATCTTCAGTTGGCCATTGATTTATAATTGATTAACAATTATATCTTCTCCTGCTGAGTAATGTAAAGGAGAAAAGGTGTTTCTTTCAGCAAGGGAAACAACAGGAATGAATGGAAAGAAAGGGGACAAAGAGTTGCAGTTAAATAGGATTAATGCTTGTCTCACTGGGGGGATAAGGTCAGCCATAGGAGTTAATGAAAAAGAGGAAGCTGCTTTTGCCACTGTAGGATTTTCTGCAATCCATTAGGAGTGAGTAGTATACAAAGAGAAAAGAAGCCTTACTATGTGCAGTTAAATCTTCCATACCCTCCGTATCTTAAGCCAGACCCTAAGAGTTGTTTGGCCAAGTAACAAAAATAGAGGGTGTGCTGAGAAATACCAGGAAATAGGAGAAATAGAAACTGCATATCCTTACATTTTCATTAAATAGTTGGATTCCGTATTGCTTTCTTCCTAGGGCTGAGAAAAAGTGATTGGCCCAAAGTCAGCCAGCTCGATTTGTACCTATGCTTAGGATTAGAACTCAGTCTCCTGTTTTTTTACCCTGTTTAATCACTTCATCACATATCAGTAGGTATGTGTGAGCCTATATGAAGCCAGGCTCTGCCTGTTACAAGCCAGGACAAAGGGTGATTGATGGAGGAGTAACACCTCCTTAAAAAGCATTGGTCCAGTTGGTAGCACCTCATAAGGGCCCCTATCCAGGGTTACAGGAGAAGATGGTCAACGGTTTTGAAGGCGGAAGAGGGCTCTACGCCCCAATGGCAGATAAAGTGGCAGAAACATCTTCTAGGAGAAGGGAAACTCTGATTACAAACCACCACTGCCTTGTGGCTATATCCACTACTGGGAAAGGCTTCAGGAGTCAACCTCGAGGCAAAACCTGCAGCCGGAGACCCGGAAGCAGTTCATGGCTGTGCACAACCATGTTCTGGTAACTCCTGCGACGCAGCTGGAACCAATCGTATCGGCTCTGCTGGTCCATTGGACTATTTCAGCGATGTGGAGAGGGGGGATCTACTGCTTGGGTAACAGTCTATCCTCCATATTAATCTACATGGGCCTCGTGTTGGAGAGGACACTCCAGCTTTGGCCTCTTTCCAGAGCACGATACCATGGTCTTTTGAGACTGAAGGATGCCAATGCAAATGCATGAGCCTCCAGCTGCATAAAGGTTGCAGTAGTCCCTTGACTTAGGACCACAATTGAGCCCAAAATTTATGTTGTCAAGTGAGACATTTGTTAAGTGAGTTTCTTTTGCCCCATTTTATGATCTTTCCAGCTACCGTTGTTAAGTGAGTCATTGCAGTTAAGTTAGTAACACGGTCGTTAGGTGAATCTGGCCTCCCCATTGGCTTTGCTTGTCAGAAGGTCCCAAAAGCTGTTCACATGACCTCAGGATTCTGCAACCATCATAAATAAGGACCAGTTGCCAAGCGTCTGAATATTGATCACATGACCATGGGGATGCTCCAATGGTCGTGTGAAAAATGGTCATGTCACTTTTTTTCAGTGGCTATTGTAACTTCAAATGGTCACTAAAACAAACTGTTGTAAATCGAGGACTAACTGAATTTATTCCTGGTAGGTCATTAGCTCAGATTAAAATTTAATCTGTTCCCAGACTATTGACAAGTGAAATGCACTCCAAGTACCCACAAATAACATTCTTTAGTTTACTAGGTGTGAGAAGTTAGATTGTTTTCACCTCTTGGAGTCTGCTTGAGTAGCCTTTCCCATTATTGATTCCAGCTTGTCTAGGAATCAAACTGTATCATCAGTAAGCAGAAGGGGAGAGTTAGAGCATTGTCTAGCTACTAATAACCTCAAGGAAGAAAATGGTATTTTCAGCAACATATAATCTGGGGCAATTTTGGCAGTGCTCTGTAGAGTTCGGCTCAACCATTTGGAAAGCCCATAAGGAGCCCAACCAGTTTATGGTAGGAAATAGAGATGATTCATAAATCTTTCATGTTGAAAAAAAAATGAAAGCAGCTACAGCAGACAGAGTTCACCTAGTTAACACAAAATATTTATAGCTGTGCTTACAGTAATGTTAACAATTTATTGTTCCATTCAAAATCTTCTTCTCCTCCTCCTCCTCCTCCTCTTCCTTCTCCTCCTCTTCTTCTTCTTCCTCCTCCTCCTCCTCCTCCTCCTTTTCCTTCTCCTCCTCCTCCTCCTCCTCCTCCTCCTCCTCCTCCTCCTCCTCCTCCTCCTCTTCCTTCTCCTCCTCCTCCTCCTCCTCCTCCTCCTCCTCCTCCTCCTCCTCTTCCTTCTCCTCCTCTTCTTCTTCCTCCTCCTCCTCCTCCTCCTCCTCTTCTTCCTCCTCCTCCTCCTCCTCCTCCTCCTCCTCCTCTTCCTTCTCCTCCTCTTCTTCTTCCTCCTCCTCCTCCTCCTCCTCCTTTTCCTTCTCCTCCTCTTCTTCTTCCTCCTCCTCCTCCTCCTCCTCCTCCTCTTCCTTCTCCTCCTCTTCTTCCTCCTCCTCCTCCTCCTCCTCCTCCTCCTCCTCCTCCTCCTCCTCCTCTTCCTTCTCCTCCTCTTCTTCTTCCTCCTCCTCCTCCTCTTCCTTCTCCTCCTCTTCTTCTTCCTCCTCCTCCTCCTCCTCCTCCTCCTCTTCCTTCTCCTCCTCTTCTTCTTCTTCCTCCTCCTCCTCCTCCTCCTTTTCCTTCTCCTCCTCTTCTTCTTCCTCCTCCTCCTCCTCCTCCTCTTCCTTCTCCTCCTCTTCTTCTTCTTCTTCCTCCTCCTCCTCCTCCTCCTCCTCCTCCTCCTCCTCCTCCTCCTCCTCCTCCTCCTCCTCCTCCTCCTCCTCCTCCTCCTCCTCCTCCTCCTCCTCCTCTTGTCCCAAGCCCAACAATGTAGTTTCTACATAGAGGAAGTCTTCAAGTTATAACCATTCATTTAGTTAACCATTCAAAATTATAACAGCAATGAAAAAAATGACCTATCACCATTTTTTACATTTATAACCATTACCATCACGTGATCAAAATTTGGGTGCTTGACAATTGGTTCATATTTACGACAGTTGCAGTGTCCCAGGGTTATGTGATCACCTTTTGTGAACCTCTGACAAAGTCAATGAGGAAGCCAGATTCACTTAACAACTGCAGTGATTTACTTAGCAAGAAAGATCCTAAAATGAAGCAAAACTCACTCAACAATTGTCTCCTTAAGCAACACAAATTTGGGGCTCAATTCTGGTCATAAGTCAAGGACCAGCTGCCTGGAGAAAAGTTTCTCTGCCTTCCACCAGTTGCAACAGGACAAATGGGTTTTCAAAATGGTCACTTAGCTAAACGTCCATGGAGATTCTCAGTCATCCAGGTCATGGTTGTCCCAAAGGTGCTTTTTCAAGAGGCAATTGGATTTTCTCAGGGGTTTTTTAAAGATGTTTTGCTTCTCCTCCAAGAAGCTTCTTCAGTTCTGGCTGGATGGTGGGGAAACCGGTTGTCCAGTTGCCTCTTGAAAAAGCACCTTGGGGTCATTTAACTCATTGCTCATCACCAATGAAGAAAGGATGACTGTTTGAAATTAAAGGTCTACTTGCCCTCCAGCTAATATTTGGGGGCTAGAAAGTCATGGGAGAAAGGGCTGAAGCATGATAACAGAGAAGAAAACAGCCACAGTTAAATCATGTCTTCATTTATATGTATTTTGTGGACATATAAATGCAAGCACATCATCTTTTCAGATCAAGTCACCTTTGTGAAATCCTGGTTGGAGATTCTGCTCATGAGACAACTTCCTTGTGGGTGCTCATTTATCTTAAAATGACAAACCAGGGGTGGGCTGCTACAGGTTCGCCCTGGTTCGGGAGAACCCATAGCTAACGTTATGGTTGGGTTGGAGAACCTCCAAATCCTACCCCTGGCTGGCCCCGCCCCACCCTGTTCACCCCTCCCAAGAGTCTCCTAGTGGCCTATTTTGGATGTAAGGTAAGTTCAGGGCCCGCCCAGAGGCTCGGGGAGGAGGAAAAAACGGGCCTCCTGAAAGGCCTCTGGAACCCGGGGGAGGAAGTTTTTGCCTTTCCAGAGGCTTGAGGAAAGCCTCCAGAGCGAAAATGTCTCCACCCCCACACCAGGCCATGCTTCAGGAGGCTAAGTAGGCCACACCCACCATGGCCACGCTCACCCAGCAACCAGGCAGAGAACCCATTGCTGAAATATTTATAGCCCACCCCTGTCTTTCTTGACTGTTCATCTGCTCTAACATCCCTGCAGTCATTTCATTTCATTATTCTCATTGATGTAATGCAATGAGGAGGTGGAGCCCCAGGAAGGGGAGGGGTTCATTCCAGGTCTATGACAATTCACTGCAGCCAGCTCACCATGACCAACCTGCCATAGCCAACTCACCACGGCCAACTCACTGCAGGACAACAATGGAGTCACTGAAGCAGTCGGTGTGAGCTTAAATGGACTCCAGAGGATAGTAGAGCACAGAAAGGCCTGGAGGAATGTTGTCCATGGGGTTGTGATGGGTTGTATATGACTTCGCAACTAATGACAACAACCTTGTCTTAGTTTTGAAATAAACTTTGTTTTGTTAAAATTTGCGGAAGTGTTAAAACTTAATTGCGGATGCTCAACTCGTATCGGGTTGCTTAAACACATTATGACTAAAATGTATGCAAGAAGCAGGGAGGGGTGTGTGATCCCCAATATTTATTGATGTTGCTGATCAAAAGACAACATATGTAATGAATCAAAGAGAAAAGTGATTACATTGTATATAAATTGGTGCTTAAGGTTCTCGCTTTTTTCTGCCTTTTCACTCAGCTTCTTTCTTTATGTCTCCAGCTAATAATACACTTCCAATTAACTTGCATTTTTGCAGCTCATAAAGCTCAAGATGAACTCATTCCAAAATACAATTTTAATCTGTTTAAGATGTTTCTAAAGGTACTGCACTCTCTGCCATGGGACAAATTAGCAAAGGATGAGTGATCTTGGAACAAGGCAAGCTGCATCTCTCTTGAAATTCTCTTTGATCTTTATAGTCACGTGCCAAAAATTACAAACTGAAATAGCCGCTGAAAATTTTCTGTCGTTTTTCCCAAAGGGGATCTTTCTTTTCTGCAGAGTGTCTTCCTCTGTGATATGCTTTGCAAATTGTTTGGAGGAAGTGCTGCTGCTGTTATTATTATTATTGTTATTGATGTTATTGTAATGACTGAGAAATGTTTGTTAAAATTAACCAAATGTTTCCCTTTATCAAAGAGAATGAAGCTACATAATGCTTTTGCCACTAGGGTGGAGAAAAAACAGAGATTGTTTTCTTCCCATCTCTAGTGAATATAGTTAATTTCTGGAATACATGCAAGTAAATCCATCAAATTGACCAGGTGGCTCAGGAGACCCAGAAGTGATACTGGATTCCTGTTTCAAATGCCAGGAGTTATTATTAACTGGCTCAGGGTTGAAGACTATCCACTTAAAGAATTATTTTCACATTTTCTACTGGAGGCTTCTATTTTTCATCAAATGTGTAACCTGAAGAAGACTGTATAGTCTTTACAAGCCCTTTACCAGGCAGAAGGAGGTAATCCCTTCAGGCAATAGATATAGAGGCAGGATGGATGAAGATGGAAGTGAGACCTATTTGTCTCACAGCAGGAAGAAGAAGAGAATCATGGACCTCACAATAGTAACTTATACCAGAGGTGGTATTCAGCAGGTTCTGACCAGTTCGGGAGAACTGGTAGTGGAAATTTTGAGAGAGAACCAGTAAATACTACCTCTGACTGGCCCCGCCCCATCTATTCTCTGCCTCCTGAGTCCCAGTTAATCGGGAGGAAATGGAGATTTTACAGTAAGTATCCTTCCCTTGCCACACCCCACCGAGCCATGCCCACCAAGCCACACCCACAGAACCGGTAGTAAAAAAAATTGAATCCCACCACTGACTTATACCTCATAACTATCGGGTTGTACTACTGCAAGACACTTTTACATGGAGCTGCTTTAAGGGTGCCTCAGAAGTTACAGCCAGTCCAGAATTGGTGGGAGAGTCTATCCCTGGTGGTACAACAATTTAACTGCAATATTGCAGGCTAACTCTGCCCACAGCCAGGAGTTCGATGCTGACTGCCTCAAGGTTAACTCAGCTTTCCATCCTTCTGAGGTCAGTAAAATGAGGAGCCAGATTGTTGGAGGCAATATGCAACTAATGCTTACATTATAAACCACCCAGAGAGTTTTGTAAGGCCTAAATGCTCTTGCCAAATGTTATCTATGCCACAATGGTTACCCATGTAATTTACAGTGTTGGCTTTGACTGATAAAAGTATCACCTTCGTTGCAGGCTGTCTCTGGGTTAAGAACATCCGGCTTAAGGACAGCTCCTAGATGTGAACGGGCTGTCGATTATTAAAAATGATGGATGGCGTTCTCCTTCCTCAAGCCAACAAACTGCTGAAGCCACGCAATACTTGCAGGAACCGCTGAAGCCGCACATTTTTAATATACAGCCTGTTTTCAGCAGTTTTTAGCAGTTCCTGAAAGCCTTGTGTGGCTTCAGCAGTTCATCGGCCCGGGGAAGGACAACAATTTTTAGTAAGAGGTGGTCTGTTTGTAAGTACAAGTTCCAACTTACATACAAATTAGGGTTAAAGGCAGAGTTAGGAGTGGAGTGCATTCTTAATCCAGGGACTGCTACTGCTAGTTCTCAATAAACGAAGGTGAGGCTCAGGGCTATTGCTTTTTGACAGCCATGGGATTTTTCTGGAAAACTGTCCCAGTGTCATTCAAATTGGCCTCTTCCCTCCCTAATTACATGCTGAAGGCTGAGCTTTTACAGAGCATTCTAATGAGACTGGATATCTTTTATTTTATTATTTGGATTCTTTGCTTGTTTGTTTAGATTTACAGGGCTGCTCACACTTTCATTTCTTTTTTTCTTTTTATACTCACTGGGGATGTCTTAAAATTATTATTTTTTGTTTCATGGAAACCACCAAATATTGAACTGATTATGGTAGTGAAGGAAGTTAGCACCCACCTCTCTACTAGAAAAATGAAACATCCTAGGAAATATTGAAAAGGCAGAATGTTATATTTCCCTCGATGAGAAAAGGAGAAACGCGTTTTAAAAACAAAGCATCTTACTGCAGCTCCCTGCCCCCCTTCAGCTCCAGGGTGATGGGATTAAGGCTTGGCTCTCAGGACATGATAGGATTAGCACTCTAACCATCCAGTAACAGATCTCACCACATGGCACCTGGGGAGATTGCATCACTAAGCCTGGGACACAGACAGCCTACAAAGTTAGCTAAGATCCCCATGCCCCCTGGGAGTCTGACAGCCAATGGGATACATTTCTTGGACAGGAACAGGAAACTCTAAGGTGGAGCCCAAGAGAGGGTATAAAACTCAGGCTCTCTCAGCATTTCGTCCCTTTTTTCCTCAAGATCTTCAAGGCATGTGACCCCCTTTGCCCCCCAGGACTTCAAACCATGTGGTCCTGTCCACTATCAATAAAACTTCTTTCCAAGCAACTTTCATGAATCCAGTGTCTTTTTCCCCACTTGGAACTGAACCCAGAAGGACATTTCTTCCAACAGTAGCATATAATCCACATGTAATCAAAGAAGAGTGCCACATGTCTTGCTTTATGCCTTCCATAATATCCTGATGTATTTAGGCATAGAAGAGGACTCTGTATTCCATCTCACCATTGCAGAAAGATTCTACAGCCACTTCAATCAGCTTTTATACAGGAAATCGGGGGACATTTTCTTTGGCTTCAGGCAAAACAAATTGTCTTGACCCATCCTTAGTCCTTTCTTAATGCATTTATATCAATGTTTCTTAATCTTGGCAACTTTAAGATATGTGTGCTTCAAGTCCCAGAGTTCACACAGAAGTGAATTAAGAGCAATTTTTTTACCCAGGGTGTACAATCCATACAACTTTTCTTATCCAAGATCAAGTTGCACTCATTCACAACAAACGGCTATGCGAATGACTTTTTCCAGGGGTTTTTTTTTTTTTGACGCTAGAAAGCCACATCCCACAAAACCTAAAAAGATGCTTACTTACGAAGACACTTCTTCAATTAGTCCTGCAAGTGCCAATGGATTGGAGGAAACAAACATGGTCTAAAATAAACTTGTTAATATGCATCACTTCCTGTTGGTTGGTTCCTTCCCTTCTCAACAAACTAAAAAAAGGTTTTGTTGCATTCAGCAAACAGCTTGCTCTGATCAGCCTAATTAACAATATGAAAGAAACTGCAGGGGCCCAAAGGATTGAACAGAAATGCAGGTATTGATTAAACTTCCACCAGCATTTCCCCGCCTGTTAAAATGACTAAAAATGTATTTCATTTCAGCCATCATCAGAACAGAGAGCGGGAGAGATAGAGAGACAGACAGAGAGAGACAGAGAAACAGAGACAGAGAAAGACACACACACACACACACACAGAGGGAGGGTGGAACAGAGACATAGAGACAGAGAGATTTCCTGGCCATATTGGACAGGGCAATTGTGATTTTCTTCATGCTGAAGTAGATACCAGAAAACTGGTATCTATTGCAGTATGAAAACAGTAGATATGCAGCAACCTATGATATGTTGACACCTTAATCATACTTAATTTGTTGCCAACTATCCATTCTCCTTTTGCATACATAAATTCCATTTCTTTTGCCAATCCAAAGGGTTTTTTATTTTTTTAAAAATCTGGGTAAGGTGGCTGCTGTGCCCCATGGGATTTTAACCTGACTTTAGGAATATATTTAAACAATTAAATTGGCCTACACTTTGACACTATTTTGTAAGGCCTTGAAGAGCTGGTTTGCCGATAGGGCTGGGATGGAGCCCATCAAGTGGCTTATGGATTGACTGATAGTTGTTGGGAGGGGTTTTTTTAAAACTATTTTTGACTGTTTGTATATTAGATCAAATCTTTGCAAGCAAGCCAGTTAGTCAGATCTCTGCATTGGATGATGGATGCAATATCAAGCCAATTATTTCATATTTATCCAAATGGAACTCTCCCCACCCCCTTTTCGGAATGCTTGCTTTAAAAATCTCAGCAACCTTCATGTAGTTGTGTGAGTGGCAATCCTCCTCATAAGATTTAGAAAACCCAGCATTCCTCCTCATATCTTTATTTGCAGAAAGTCAAACGGAGAAATTACCTGCAGAAATTATAGGTCACTATCTTAAGATATCTGCAGACATCAACTTTTATGGCTCCGGGAATTCATAATTTTGACCTGCCCTTGCCTTTCATATCTTGAAATCCAGAGCTAATTTGAATGGTAACCCTTTGAGCTGCCTAAATTTATAATCCACATTTTTTTTAAAAAAAGAGCTTCGATATGTTGCAACATATTTTATATGGTTTAGCTTTAAGCCAGTGATTCCTCTTCCCCATTTTATATGTAAGCTCTGTCTTAATCTATGATCCAGAAAATTTCTTTCACTAAATAACTAAATAACCATCTCCTTATGTTTTGAAGAGTATGGAGACCAAATGTATGTGATGTATTTAGACACTGTTACCGAACTTCAAGGAAATGTAATAAACAGTATTATAGCAGAGGTGTTCCGGCGATGGCGGTCACCTTCCTAAGCTCCTAAGCTTGCCATGGAGCGTCCCGACTGGGTAGGAGGTTGCTGCCGGCCCTCATGTCATCGGAGGGCCGAGAATTGGGTAGTCCGACCACCCTGGCTTGTTTTGGGCTCGTTTTAGCCCACCAGGATTGGTCGGAGAAGAACGAGAGTGGAAGGAGCGGAGCGGCTATGAGCGGCTGAGGAGGAAGCCGGGAGGCAATGGCGGCGGCGCGAAGGCGCGAAATTTGAACTGCGTTGCGAAAAAAATGCAAAAAAATGGGGGAAAAAGCAAGAGAATGGCACCAAAGAGAACAAGGTTCTCCCTACGACTCCAGAGAAGACAACGAGGCACTGGAGGCTCCGGAGAGGTGAGCAGATCAGGAGACAGTCAGGAACAGCAAAGGGAGATGGCTGCAGCGTTGGAGGTGTGGAAAGAGCTGCAGCCAGGGACTCCTCTAGGACATTTGGCTGTAGCCTGGCTGCTCCCATGCTCCCGGGAACCTGGAGAACCTGGAGAATGTTCCTACAATTTTTGAGAGCTTTACCCAAATTGCAATGATCACTGAGGCGCCGGATGGGGACCAAGATGAATGTGTTGGGGAACCAGAAGTGAGGAGAGGAACTAAAATAACGGCTGGGGATGGCCTAGAACTTCAGAGGCCATTGGAGGCCCGTTTCAGGGCTATGGATGGGCCTGACTGATTGCCTAGATTAAAAACAGCTGGGCTCAGAATGCCCCCTCCACCCACTAAGGATCCCACATCTGTAATTATATCTATCCTCAACCACCTTAGACTGGTTCCCATTTTTATGACATCTCTGCCTTGCTCCACTTTGGGAATATTTGAACATTTCCCCCCCGCCCTCTTTCCAAGTACTATCTGGATACTAAAGCCTCCAGCTTTAGTATCCCATTAAGACCTTAGCCCTCCGGCTATTGACTTTTACTACCTGCACCCTTACCCAATTGGGCTTTAATATTCTATCAATTTATTCAAGGTTAGACCTGCTCCGCCTGCGGGAGGCCCCTCTCTCGCAGGTATGGCCCTTGGCTCTTACAAGGGCCTGCCTTGATGACGGGTTTGTGAACCCAGAGAGGTGGAAGAAACGGAAGCTGAGGGGATTTTTAGTTAAATGTTTTACATTGTTTTTAGGGGGTTCCAGGGAGGGGGGGGTCAGACCAGGAGCGATGTGAGAGCCGGGCCTCCAGGTGTGGTCGCGAGCAGAAGGGGCGGAAGGGAGGAGGAGGGGGAGGACACCATTCCTATACAGGGCTCTTTAATTCCAACGGTCGCAGGGAGGGGCAGATACAAGGACAGCTTAAGAACCTACAGTCGGTTGGGAGACCGTGGTTGCTGGTTACACCCGGTCGCTTGTACCAACCCCCGCGTTCTAGGTGGTCAAGAGTTACAGACCCAAGGCCTGAGGCTGCTGTTATGCAATGCGAGGTCCGTTGTTAACAAGGCCCCCCTCATTCACGATCTAATTTTAGAGGGGGAGCCGGACCTCGCGGGAATAACGGAGACCTGGTTGGGCCACGAGGGAGGTCTTCCCCTCGTCGAAATGTGCCCACCAGGCTACCGAGCATTTCACCAGCCCCGGGCCCAGGGAAGGGGCGGTGGGGTGGCAGCAATTATTCGGGAGGACTTAGAGCCGAGGGAGTCTACTGTGCCACAGACGTCCGGATGTGAATCCCTTGTTGTGAAATGGGGGCCTGGGAGACAGTTGGGCCTGCTGATAGTATACCTGGCTCCTCGCTATACATCAGCGGCCCTGCCCGAACTCCTCGAGCTGATCGCATCGGTGGCGGTTGAGACCCCCAAACTTTTAGTGATGGGGGATTTTAACCTGCCATCGATGGGAGAAGCATCAGAGGGGGTTCGGGAGTTCATGGCTTCCATGACAGCCATGGACCTGACTCAAATGATTCAGGGCCCGACACACGAGGGAGGACACACTCTGGACCTTGTTTTTGTCTCTGGCCAGTGGCTGAGTGATCTGGGAGGAGGGGACTTAACCATCACTCCCCTGTCATGGTCAGATCACTCACTCCTCCGTCTTGACTTCCCTGGTGCTACCTCCCGCTGCGGGGAGGCGGAACCGGAAAGTTCCAGATGGTTCCGCCCCAGGCGCCTGATGGAACCTGATAGGTTCCAGACGGAGCTTGGGCC
Source organism: Natrix helvetica (assembly GCF_964273705.1). NCBI lineage: Eukaryota > Metazoa > Chordata > Lepidosauria > Squamata > Natricidae > Natrix > Natrix helvetica. The sequence continues at coordinate 224,790,954 of NC_138548.1, forward strand.
AACTCCTGTAACCTTGACCCGCCCCCGGGTAGAGGACCTGGTAGTTGCGTGGAATAATGCAACTACCGGGGCCTTGAACCGGGTGGCGCCTTTGCGGCCTCTCCGGCGGCAACGATCCACCCTAGCCCCTTGGTTTACCGAGGAGCTAAGGGTGATGAAGTGCTGCAAGAGACGTCTAGAGAGTCGTTGGAGATCCTCTCGCTCCGAATTTGATCGAACACAGGCACGAGCCCATTTAAGGACGTACCTTTTGGCATTGAGAGTGGCCAAACGCCAATATTGTGCCACTCTCATTGCATCCGCGGAGAACCGCCCTGCCGCCCTGTTTCGGGTGTCCCGCTCCCTCTTGTTTCAGAGGCCGCGGGAGGCCCCCCTACAGGGCAGGGCAGAGGAATTTGGTAAATATCTGCAGGATAAAATCGCTCAAATCCGGAGAGATTGGGTTCCTGTCAGTGATCCAATGGAGACGTCCATGGCGAGTCTTGAGGTATCGATCTGGGAGGAGTTTGACTTGGTTGCCATCGAGGATTTGGACAGATTGCGTGGACGACTGCGACCCACCACATGTTTATTGGACCCGTGCCCCTCCTGGCTTGTACTGGCATCCTGGGAGGTTACACGAGACTGGCTCCTGGGCCTAGTGAATGCTTCGCTGAGCAAGGGGTCTCTCCCGGCCGCCTTGAAAGAGGCGGTGGTGAGACCCTTGCTCAAGAAGCCTTCCCTGGACCCTTTGGAGCTGGCCAATTATCGTCCTGTCTCCAACCTTCCCTTTTTGGCGAAGGTTGTAGAGAGTGTGGTGGCCTACCAGTTTCCACGACATCTGGAGGAAAATGATTATCTAGACCCGCGCCAGTCCGGCTTCCGCCCCGGTCACAGCACGGAGACGGCCTTGGTCGCGTTGGTGGATGATCTCTGGAGGGCCAGAAACAGAGGTTGTTCCTCTATCCTGGTCCTATTAGACCTCTCGGCGGCTTTTGATACCATCGACCATGGTATCCTGCTGCGCCGGCTGGAGGGGCTGGGGGTCCGGGGCACCGTTTTGTGGTGGTTCGGCTCCTACCTTTCTGACCGGACGCAGCGTGTGTTGGCAGGAGAAGAGAGATCGACCCTACGCCCCCTTACTTGTGGGGTGCCACAGGGGTCGGTCCTCTCGCCACTCCTCTTCAACACATATATGAAGCCGCTGGGTGAGATCATCCGTGGTTTCGGGATGGGATACCATCTGTACGCTGATGATACTCAGCTGTACTTTTCCACCCCGAACCACCCCAACGAGGCCATCGAAGTGATGTCCCGGTGTGTGGAAGCCGTACGGATCTGGATGGATGACAACCGACTCAAGCTCAACCCCTCCAAGATGGAGTGGCTGTGGGTACCAGCTCCCCGGTTCAGCCAATTAATTCCATCATTGGCCATTGGGGGCATTCAACTTGCCCCCGTGGAGCGGGCGCGCAATTTGGGCGTCCTCCTGGATGCCCGGCTGTCCATGGATGACCATGTGACAGCCGTGGCAAGGGGGGCGTTCCACCAGGTTCGCCTGGTGCGTCAATTGCGCCCCCTACTGGACCGGGACGCCTTACGCACAGTCACTCATGCGCTGGTGACGTCTCGCTTGGACTACTGTAACGCTCTCTACATGGGGCTTCCCTTGAAATGCACCCGGAGGCTACAGTTGGTCCAGAACGCAGCCGCGCGGGTAATTATGGGGAGTACTAGGTACTCCCATGTGACACCGTTCCTGCGCGAGCTGCACTGGCTTCCTGTGGTCTATCGGGTGCGTTTCAAGGTTTTGATAATAATCTTTAAAGCGCTCCATGGCTCAGGACCTAGTTACTTGCGGGATCGTATTCTGCCTCATACATCCCTGCGACCAATCCGCTCGCACAGAGAGGGCCTCCTCCAGGTGCCGTCCACAAGACAGTGTCGGGGGCGGCGCCTAGGAGTAGAGCCTTCTCTGTGGCGGGCCCAGCCCTGTGGAATGACCTCCCTCCGGATATTAGGAATAACTCTGACCTCCGCTCCTTTCGTATTAAGCTTAAGACCCACCTATTCCAAGCAGCTGGCCTGGCTCAACTTTGATCTAACCATATCGCTCCTGACGGGCTTTTACTGGGTATTTTAATTATATTTAATTATCTAGGGGTTTTTAAATATTGTATTTTAATTGTTTTATTTATCAGCCGACCTCCTCCTTGTGTATGTCTCGGTATATGTCTTTGTTATATGTTTGTTTTGTCCATATTTATTTCATATGTTTCATTGTACGCCGCCCCGAGTCCTTCGGGAGAGGGTGCGGCTAAGAAATAAATATTTATTATTATTATTATTATTATTATTATTATTAACTTTCTACTTTTTCTGAAGAAACGTAACATTAATGCAAGTAATACACGACATGAAGACAAGGCACATGAGATCTTTTATTCAGCATGGTGGCGTTTTGCATGAACTGCTTCCTATATTTCAAATATAACATTAAACTAATTAATGTCAGCACAGGACTGAAAGAACTGGGGGCATACAGATAGATGGACATGAAACCTTGATCTAGTTGTAAGGGGAGGGAAGAAATTTCCCAGTCTTTAGAGGATTAATTTATTTTATTTTCAAAATGAGCCAAGGTTTTTATTTATTTATGTACTAGGTGATAATCTGGCATTGCCCAGGTGTTTATTGATAGGGGGGAAATGTCCAGATGAAATCTAATTTCTAATGTTGGATTTTCTCCCATACTAGAGGGAGCCCCTTTGTGGAGTACTGTGAAGCTGTTACCATGGCAACTCCACTGTGCTCTACAGTAGAAGCCATTTTACGGCACAACAGGCTGTATTGTAACAGAACACATACCCCGAGAGATGTTAGCAGTGTCTTACTCCCACAGAATTTGTTTCCAGAGAGTAAGTCATCTGTGTACCAAATTTGGTTGAAATTGCTTGAGGCGTTCCAGAGTTATGCTGGAACATATGCATGCACACACATGCACACGCACACCGCACACACAGACACACACACACACACGTGTGTGTGTGTGTGTGTGTGTTGTATTTGTGCTAATAAATAAATAAAGGGAGACTAGAATAGATCTATTTCAAGCTATTTAGCTCTCATCAGCTAGCCATACCCTCACTGGGATGCGAACCTGGGCTGTATTATTTGGGCATACCAGGGGTTGTAACACAAATACATACCTATTTCCCTGGCCTAGCTGATAAGGAAGAGAGCCTGTGGCTTAGTGGCAATTACATCGGCCTAATATGCAATACAGCCCTGGTTCGATTCCCAGTAAGGGTATGGCTAGCTGATGAGACCTAAATAGTTTGAAATAGATCTATACTAGTCTCCCTTTATTTATTTATCAGCACAAATACAACACAAATATAAAAAGGCAACATTAAAAATAAAAATATGGTTTTCTGCCTGGATGGTCTTCTGTAGTGAGCTGAAGATTTGGGCATACCAGGGGTTGTAACACACATACATTCATACATACATACATACATACATACATACATACATACATACATACATACATACATACATATTCTTAGATTTTCACGGGTGTAGGTATGATGGTCTTGTTGTATTCGGGTCTTTTCCCATGTAAGATTGAGATTGTCTTGGCAACGTTTTGGGGAGGTCTCACTTGCCATCCTCAGGCTGGTGTTTTTGGCTTAAAGTGTGGCCAGAGCTGCCGTCTTTAGATGAGAAATGTTCATCTCTACTCATTTGCCAATAGACATTTTCTCCTCTCCCCTCTCCTCCTCTCCAGTTCCCCTCCCCTACCACCCCACCCCATCCCCACTCCTGATCAGAGTGCACTCCAAAATTCCCCGACATCTTTAGCATTCCTTCCCTCTTTGAAACTATTTCTGGGTTTTTGGTTTTTTTTATATATATATTTGTTACCATTTTACAGTAAAGGAAAACCACCTGACCACTCAAACAGTGCCAAGATATTCTACAGCAGTCTTACTGTTCCAATCAATTTGAAACATCCATTGCTACATCAAATATTAATGTATTGGAAGAGTATCTTTAAAAAAAACCCCTATTTTATAATTCTAACGCCAAAATGTTTTGAAGGATTTCCATTAATACTCTTGCTCTTTTTATCTCTCTGCAGAAATAAATAGATGTATCTATATTTTTGACATTTTCCATTGAAATGTGATGAATTATCTTGTTTAGTAGAACCCCTACAGTGAAACTTTGCCACCTGATTAATTTTACAGGCTTATCCAAGAGCCTGGAAATAATGAGCCACTGTATGGCCACTAATATTTTTTTTCCCTGGTTTGGTTGCAAGAGTTTTGGAAGCAAATGAAATGTAAATGCTGTAAAAGCACATGAAACAGCTGAAGTTGTAAAGTTCTAGATCTCCACAATGTTTGAAAAGGAGATCACAGAGGGGCACCCTCTCTATTGCGGTGATTACTATTGTGGAAAAAAGGGATGTATGAATCAGGGGTAGCATTACTGCCGGTTTGGTGCGTGCACAATTTTGTGCACGTGCGCTAGCTTCACTCACACATGCACCAGAAGTATGCTCCGTGCATGTGCACAGTTACTCAAAAATAGATATGTGCATGCGCAGAACCTAAAAAAAACATGCTGCCCTGACTGGAGAACTAGTTTGGAGGTGTGGCAGGCCTGGGTTGCTGCCAGTTCTGGTGACCCAGGCCGGAAAACCACTACCGGTTCAGCTGAATTGAAATTGAAATAGGAACCCACCTCTGGTATGAATGTAAGAAAGTGAGAAATGTTCTTGGTACATGAGAAAAAGCAATAGCTTTTTCCAATAGAAGTTTTCCCCTCCTCTCCTCCCCTCTCCTAAAAATAATAAAACAATTCATTGTTTTAGAAAGAGTATTGCAGATTGCTTTAGCACGATGTTCTCCAGTCATTTGGAACTCAGATCCTGTCAGTTTAAGCCAGCATGACCAACGGTCAGACAAAATGAGAGATGAATCTCAAAACATCTGGAAAACACCAGGTTGGGAAGAGGCTATTGTACCCTTGTGTCATAAATATTTTATTATATTTTACACAATTCAGGTCTAAACATTAGAAGATTCTGTACTGTCGTGGAATTACGCCACAATAGCTGTACAAGATTTTTTTCCCTGATATTTTTAATATTTATGTGGCACGCAATTATTTCAGACCTTCATTCTTTTGTCTCATTCTATCCAGACGTCATCTTGCATCCAAAAAATTGCAAGGATCTTCTCTTTGACTGTGTAGATATTCACAGGTGAATGTGAAAAGGGTTATTTATTTTTTTACCCAAGAAACAGAGATGTCAAATCCCTATCATATTGGAAGAGCACAGTGATCTTGAAGTTGCATTGAAAAAAAAAACTTCACAATATTTCAAACCCTCTGCATTATTGAGCTGTATGGAAGGATGAAATGTTTGTAGAAGAACTGAGATGGAAGTAAAACCTCTTCCTTCATATTAAACAGGAAAGTATACAATGCATAATTCCCAGCCTCAGTGGGTTCAACCCTTAATGAAAACATGTTTTTTTTTAAATTAAACTCTCGGTGGTGGGATACAATTTTTTTTACTACCGGTTCTGTGGACGTGGCTTGGTCGGCGTGGCAGGGGAAGGATAGTGTAAAATCTCCATTCCCTCCCCACTCCAGGGGAAGGTTACTGCAAAATCCCCATTCCCTCCCGATCAGCTGGGACTCAGGAGGCAGAAAATAGATGTGGGTGGGGCCAGTCAGAGGTGGTATTTACCGGTTCTCCGAACTACTCAAAATTTCCACTACCGGTCCTCCAAAACTGGTCACAACCTGCTGAATACCACCTCTGGTGGCTCTTCCCAGGGAACCAGTAAAATAGCATGCCAGAAAATTTATCAACATTCTCTGTAAAGTGGTACATGATCCGATTAAGAAAGAAGAGAGAGAAAGATACACAAACAGAAATATTATATATTCAGAATTTCAAAGGATTGCCTTTTAAAATTGATCTACTTATTTATTTGTAGCATTTATAGCTTTGAAGGCAACTTATATGGGAGGAGCCCCCCTAATTTTATCATCACAATTACAAGTCCATGAAGATAGATCGTTTTGAGAGAGTCATTGGCCCACAATCAGCCAATGAGCTCCATAATCGAGGGGGTTGTGCATTTAGTTTCCCTTGGTCCATTGCCAGCATCTGAACCATTATAGTACATTGGCTCCCTTCTATGCATCATGCTTGATTTATCTAATACAACTTTTTCTTCTGCATTAAACATTAAAAGGACTTTGCATTAGAAGGTGAATTCATGACATTACAATTGTAAGGTAAAGTCTCCTTCGAATCTGTCCCAGCTTCTAATACCGTCTTGGAGATAGTCATGTAGTTTTCTTGGCAACAGTACAAAAGTGTTTGCCACTTCCTTCATTTGAGGTTTTTTTTTTTTTTTTTTGCCTTCCCAAATTAAACTAAAGCCCTGGGATTCCCTAGAAGTCTTTCCTCCAGGACTGATCCTACTTAGTTGGGTGTCCCAATATATGCAAGTTGTTAATAATAAATAACACTTCCTTTATTTTCAATCACAGAGCAGCATAGGATAATACAAAACTATAAACCTTACAGCCAGCAAAATTTATAGCGGGTAACTTCATCAATAAAGTGTAAAGAATGACTGAAATATTAGCATTACTATCACAAATGTCTAATGATATTAAATTTTAATATTGCACAGAAGAAAGATGCAACATAAAATATAAGGTCTTGATAAATATTAATAGATGTATAAGATAACATTTAAAAAAACCCTACCATTGCACAGAAGCAGTTTAAGTTCTAAAATATATGAGATAACTAAAATTTCATTACCAATACCAAATTATGAACATTATAAAACTATATATAGGAATCATTAATATTCAGACTAAAACTAATCCTTTCCACCTAAGCTCAAGGCTCAGTTTCACCACTACCCTAAAGCTGCATGAATTCCAAAGCATTTTAGAATAATTGCACCTCTGCTTGAAATACGCTGAGGCCCTCTTATTCCATTTCCCTTGATAATAGGATACTACATACAGTATATCCTAGTCAAAGGATGGCCAACAGCCATGTTACTGAAATCCTGCAGCCACACATCTCATTCTACTCCTGAGGATTCAAATTAGCTTATTATTGTGTCATAAATCTAAATTGTGGTGATCTATGAGCTTGGTTGTTTGCTTGCAGACTTTCCATTACTCAACTAGGTAATACCATTTTTGATGTTGAGCATATGAGCACTGATGACGTTACGTAGTTGGGTAATAAAAAATCTGCAAGTAAACAGCCAAGCTCAGAGAGTAGTAAAGACTCCAAAGTTCAATCCTGAGCTACCAATATTCTCGTGTATTAAACTGAACTTCTACCAAAGATGAGGAATGTGTTCTTTGCTTAAATAATACAGAGCAAATGTCTCAGCATTTGGACTTACGCAGTTTGATGTAATGAGTAAGGCATCAGAAACCAGGAAGCCATGAGTTCTGGTTCCACATTAGGCATAAAGCCAATCACTGCCTCTCAACTCTGGAAAGGAGGCAATGACAATCCACTTCTGGAAAAAAAAATCTGCCAAGAAAACTGCAAAGACTTGTTCAAGCAGCCCCAAAGAATCAGACTCGATTGAATGGAAGTGGGGGGGGGAGAAGGAGCCAAAATCTGCAGCACCCCCTCAAACTATTTCTCATTCAATCTGGTGACAGAAAATTTCATTGGATTGGAAAATCTTCAAACGATTATGAGAAATTTGCAAAAACACTCGTGTGCAGAGAGATGGGCTTTAGTTCTTGTTTCGTTATGAGGAAACTGATTGTACATGGCACTTTATCCTGTCTTTCATTGGACTATCATCCCTCCCATGGCCTGCAGCCTTGCTTGGCTCGCTACATTTTAGCAGCATCTCAAGACAACATGGATGAAGGAACTCTTGCAGTACAGCTTTTTCAGTAGTAGTAGTTGTTGTCAAGGTTCCAAGTAACACACCCATAGCAAACAAAACTCTGAGGCAGGTAATTTCCTCAAAGAATAGGTTTATTGGATATGTCATATTGGCACAGGCTGTTGAAAACAATTCTGAGTATTCCCATGGTTTTCACCTAATTAAAAATAAAAGTTTGTCACTTTCTCAAAAAAACCAGTCACATGGTCCAATCAGGATACTGTCCAGTTGCTAGGTGATTCCAGTCCCTTCCTTCCTAGTGTCTGTAGGAATGCCCTTGGTTTCCAAGATAAAGTATTTTGTTTTGATAGTTATCCAACTATCTCTATTCCCCCCCTCCCTATCCCTCTTCTCCAGTGTGTCATCACTGAAGTCTCAAAATGGCCTCAGCCAGGCCAGTTTCAGGGTTGACAATAGTATGGGGAAAGCCTATTTTTGAGAAACTGTGAGGGAATGTTTCCTTTCCTTGGAGAAACGGTTCACCCACTTTCTTCTCCTGGAGATTTGCTGAGGAATTCAAAGAACTGTTTCAAGGTAGCTCTTATAAACTCAATGGTTGCAACCCCTTATGCTGTAGTAATGAAGTTAATAATATGTCTGCATAAGCACTTTCATCTCTCTGTCAAATCAATCACAAATGGTTAATATTCTATTGTAATCTGGAAATATTATAGCTGTAATCACAAATTGTCCCAAACAAATCAGATCATTGGTTTTAGCAATGACATGGTGGCTCAGTGGCTTAATGACTCTGGCAGTTCAAGTTCTAGCACTGCATAGCATGTGAGTTCCCATCACTTGCCTCAATTTCTGCTCCCCTAGCAGTTCAAAAGCATGTTCTAAGCAAGTAGATAAATAGGGACCACATCAATGGGAAGATGAGCTGGCACTTTGTGCAGGCATTCAGAACCTTGCCAGCTCTGGACCTTCTCAGATACAACACTCATTTGCGAGGCAATCTTGATGGAGGGAGAAAGCCCAAGATGCTGCTGCAGGTTGCCATTCATCTTTTTTTCTGGGGTGGAGCTAGCTCACCCTTTTGGTGCACCATGGATAGTGTGCGAGTGTGAATCAAATGAGCTAGTAGTCTTAAGCAGCCAAATAGCTACACTGTGTTATCATTGTAGTCTCCTGGCTATTATAACATCAGCACATGCTAAATAAATAATAATAGGTTTAGCGAGCTCTCCAGTTTCAGAGAAAATGCTTTCCCATTTTTATCACAAGTTATTTCAATTTCTGCTTTGAACTTGAGTAAGAGCCAATTTGGTATAGTAGTTAAGGCAGCAGGCGAAATCATGGGTGACCATCAGTTGTAGCCCTCCTTAGGCACCACACCAGATGGGTTAACTTGGGCCAGTCATTTTCTTTCAGTTCTGGGAAGTGGAAAAGGCAAGTCACTTCTGAAACACCTGCCAAGAAGATTGCATGGACTCATTCAAGCAAATGCCAGAGATCAAAAACTGACTTGAAGTCAATACATGTTTGGATCTGTGGCATGTATGGAGTCAGTGTGGTGTAGTGGTTAAAGTTCTGGCCTCACCAGGAAATGGTGAGTTCTAGTCCTGTCTTCAACATGAAGGCTGGCTGGGTGACCTTGGTCTAGACCCTCTTTTACAGCCCAACCAACCTGAAAGGATTATCGTTGTAGGGAAAAGAGGAGATGGGAAAATTCAGCATATTTGCCACCTTGAGATAGATGGATGGATGGATGGATGGATGGATGGATGGATGGATGGATGGATGGATAGATAGATAGATGATGGATGATGGATGAGATAGATAATAGAGATGGACAAATAGAGCTAAAGTGGGTTTAAAAGCTAGCAATAATAATCTAATAATAAAAACAGTCTAATAATGTATACAATTTTCTTCACCTAAAATACCATTTTCTTGACTTCTTCACTTCATTTAAAATCTCCTACTACCTTTCTGTCCTTCCCTGCCATCACCACCCACTACCCTCATATTCAACTTTTCGTCGAAGTCTTGTTTTTCCTGACTGGAAAGGCCAGAATGCAAGAATTGGAGAGAGGGAAGATAGAAAATTTGAGGCAGGGAGTATTTTTTATTTGACAGGCCATGAAATTTAATGCAAGCCATCACTTATGTGAAAGTAATCCTGCTTCAGAAACAGCTAACAACAAAAGCATCCATAGATTTTAGTATTACATGGAAACAGATGGTAACATCACAAATTAGATGTGTGAATGTGTGAGTGACTTAGATATTTGGTTTTTTTTAATGCTCCTAAATTACCACTTGAGGGGAAGAATTGGCATCTTTCACTCATGGGATTTCCAGAAAGAGATAAATTCCTGCATTTCTTTGACAATAATCCCATAAGTACAAAAGAAAAGCGGGGGAGAGAATGAAAGCATTCCCTCCATATATTTCTCTTATTAAGTTATAAAATGAGAAAAGTCATTTCAACACAAAGAAATCACACTTCCTGAACCTACTGGCAAGCCAGAATACAAGCTTCTGCACATTTTCTTTTTTTTAAAAAATGGTCTGGTATGATTCAGAACTCAAAGGCAGGTAGTCCAAAATCTATGTATTAAGGGAAATGTGCACAAAATTGTATTTATTACATTAGAGAATATTTTTCTAACAAAAGGTATAAACTTGAAAACATGCAGATGAAGATTTGTACTTGCATATTAAAAATTGCATGAGAGCCCATGTGGATTTTTTTTTAAGTCATACATTGATGTGGAAATAGATGGAATTGTTGTTGAAAAAAAATGAGAAGGAGCAAACTCAAATCTGATCTCTTAAAAACCTGATATATATATTATTGTGAAAATGCAGATATTCCTATTGGAAAGCAGGAGGCTAGTAATTGCCCCCAAAATCCTGAGCTGCTCAAAATGCAAGGAATTCAGCGAAGACATTTTAATATAAATTGGTCAACACCTCGGTGTATTTGTCCTGACAGTGCAATGTGATTTTATATTTAAGAGGACGGTGGTGGTGGTGGTGGAAGGAAATGGCAGTGATAGAGATGGAGATAGATAAACTCTATGGCCCTTACTCTAATAAAAAAAATACAAAAAGAGAAAAAGGAAAGGGGTAGAAGACGGAAGAAAAAAACTCAGGCAAAAAGAAACTTCTCTATTTTTTAAAATTCCCTTCTTACCTTTACAGGTGGCTTGTGTTTTCCTCAATCTACCAGAGGACTGGGAGTTTGAGGATTCTGCATAGTATCTTAGTTGTTTTTAACACTGTGATGCTGTTCCTGGGATTTGTTAGAGTTACTCCCCAATTTAGGAGTCACAGCCTCATCACTGGGACCACTTTGACCTTTACTTTCCACATCCTCTCCAGTTCCTCCTTCAAGCCCTGGTACTTTTTCTGCTTCTCCGCTGATGTTGTTGTCCCTTGGAACCATTACATCTACTTCCACTGCTGTTTTCTGGTCTATGACCACAATATCTGGTTGATTGCCTGGAAAGTCCCACAAGATCTTGGCTTTCTTATTTTCCATGACATTCTGTGGATTCTCCCATCTGGACTTGGGAGGGTGGAGCCCATATTCTGTACAGAAATTCTTGTGCACAGCTCCTCAATTGTGCTGTTCAATGTACCTTGTTCCTATTATGCATCTCATATCCTGGCACCATGTGCTGGACTGTCTCTGAAACCTCTGCATAGTCTACACCTCAGGTCCTTATAACAGATGAACAGAGTTGGAAGGGATCTTGTAGATCATCTAGTCCAAGCTCCCTCCCAAGCAGGAGAGCCTAGTCCAGTCTCTTCTTGAAACTTCCAGTGACGAAGCTCCCACAACTACTGAAGGCAAGCTGTTCCATTGGTTGATTGATAGGCCCTGTCTAATGTGGAGGACTTGTACCTATGGATCTGGAGATGCTTAGTGCCTATTCTTATGATGCTGTGATCAGTGTTCTCTTTTAGTCCAGCCACTAGTAGGATTTCCCCAATGTCTGCTATCTCAGCTGTCTTTTTAAAAAAAAATAATTTTTATTTGTTTTTGAACAAGGACAAACAAACATAAAAATAAAAGTAAAAAAAAAACCCATCTTCCATTACAAATTGTAGAAAGTGTGTCAGTTGGTTACAGTATTTCCATGCATCTCTTCCATAGTCACCATCTGCTTTTCATATCAAATCGCATATTTTAAATTCACCTATATTCATGTATATCACAATTATTATATCTCAACCTTAATTTGGCTATAATTGTTTTTACGTCCTTTTATATATAATATTCAAAATCTAGAATAGGATTACATGATAACATTCCATTAAATCATCCTAAAATCATCCAATCACAATACATCTTTATAACATATTCTAGATAAAGCTTTTAAATCTCCTCTCATAATCTCCATGTGTTCTTTATATAAAATTTCATATTATCAAACTAATATATCTATATGTATTGTTATCATTATTAATCATTATTTAACTATAGCTATTGTCGCTTCATTTTATACATACTACTACTAAACTAAATTTAGCTTAATTTTTATTACATTTTCATTGCATCAACCTGTATCCCTCCAGAAATAGTACGGTCTTATATCTCTTGTCATTTGTAACATTAATGTTCTAGTCACTTTCCAAATAAATCTTGTATAAGTCTCCCTTGGCAACATGCTGTTCCTTTCGTATCTCACAAAAGCTTGAAACCCAACATCTGCTCTTTCCTTCAGCTTATCTTTGGTGATCACTAGTGCTTCTATCAAGATTTCTCTCCTTATCTCCATCAATTTTCCCCTCTTTTCTTCTTCTGTGCTTTGAAGTCTGGGGTAGAGTTCCAATCCATCCATCTCCCCTTTCTATATTCTGCTCTTGTCATTACCAACCACACTCACTTTGTTGTCAGTATCATTTTTTTCTTCGATCTTTTGAACTCTGTCCTCCACTTTCTTCATTTGGTAAATATCCTCAGTTTCTCCATCAGATTTTTCTGTTTTGTATTCCATATTTTCCTATCTCTTTTCAATTCTCTCTGTCACAACTAATAGATTTTGAATTTCAAACATAATCATTTGCAATGTTACAGTTTCTTTTTCCTGCTCAGCCATTCTTTTAATTTTGCAGACACTGCCACTATAGGGTTCAAGGCTATTTTAATAAACTTCAAACAGGTTCATTTATTATCTTTCAAGTCAAAATGTTGTCTTCCCTCCAATAGCTAGTGAAAGAACTTCTAAAAGGCACCCGTATAAACAAATTGTGCTCTTCCTACTATCACTGTCAGTAAACAAACTGAAAGAACCTTGAATCTCAAGTGATCAAAGAGAAAGAAGAAAAAACAATGTATCCAGCCTCCAGCCTCTAAGTGTAACTGCTTTTCCTCCTGTTGTTACAACCCTCTTTATAATCCTTCTTATTTTCTTCTTTATATTCCAAGCTTAAGAAAGAAAGAAAAAACATTTATATGGAGAACAAAAACAATCCAATCAATCAAATCAAGCATTATAAAAAAAGAAGGAGAATTTTAATCCATGGGTATAAGCAAAAGTGAAAAAACTAGAAGAAAGAATTAATCCATTCAGTTTAAAAAATAGGGAACCCCTGCAAAAATTCCATCCATGAAAAAAAGAAAAAAAAATAGAAACTGGAAAACACACTGTTCAATGCAGATCAATTTCACCACCTACAGTCTTTTGTCTTCAATCTTAACTTAATTTTTTTCTTGGGTAGTCTCTTCCTCTAATAATAAAAGTTCCTCAACAATTCGACATACTTTCTCTTCCCTCTTTCTTCCCGTTCAGGAGCTGTCCCAACTTCATCAGCTTCATTAGCTGCGTTTCTGTCACCAGGAAAAAAAGGCAATTTCCTGGATCTTTCAGGGAGTTTGCGGTGTCCCTGAGATCAGCAGGAGGTGTCCTTCTCAATCACCATCTCTGCGGGACAGTTTAGGTCCAAATGGACCATCCAGCGGCAGAAATTCGACTGCAATCTTGGAACACCAAAATCGCATGTCGTGCCATCGCGACGTCAGCTCTCTTCTCCTCAGCTGTCTTTGATGGTACTTCCCATGCAAGATTTTTGTCTTGCCATGACACTTCCTGCGCTTGATCTTCCCCTCATGTCTGCTGCTGCCTCAGGCATCACCTATACATCAGTTAGATGATGGTACACATTAGCAGCTCATCTTTGGGTGCCATTTTATTGGTGTACTCCTGAATCTTCTGGCTTTCATCTAGGATATATAGTTGAGGATAAACAAAATATAGCTCTATTCTCATGAGTATCCTTTCCCTGTCTGCTCTGCAATATGATAGAATGACATTTGAAAAATAACCCCCTTATTAACTTTTCTATTATTAACTACTACTTTACAGGCAGCTTTCATTTATGACAATTCCACAATTATAATGTCAAAATCGGAGCTCAACATTTTGACACAAAAGCCAAATAGCAATGTTTCAAATTTCAGGTAATTCTTTTTGTAACTGTCAGCTATGACACTGAGGCTCAGTGGCTAAGATACTGAGCTTGTCGATCAGAAAGGTTGGCAGTTTGGTGGTTCGAATCCTTAGCACCTTGTAATGGAGTGAGCTCCCATTACTTGTCCCAGCTTTTGCCAACCTAGCAGTTCGAAAGCATATAAAAAAATGCAAGTAGAAAAATAGGAACCATCTTTGGTGGGAAGGTAACAGCGTTCTGTGTGCCTTTGGCATTTAGTTATGCCAGCCACATGACCACAGAGACATCTTCGGACAGCGCTGGTCTTCAGCTTTGAAATAGAGATAAGCACCGCCCCCTAGAGTCAGGAATGACTAGCACATATGTGCAAGGGGGACCTTTACCTTTATGTCCCCATGCTTCACTCCAGGAAAGACCATACAGGATCCAGAGTGATGGTGTGATGCTTCCAGAAAAAGGACTCTTTGCACTGTCAATAAAAAGACTTCCTCAAGCTATTTCATATATTCCAAGGAGGAGGAGGAATGGAAAAACATGGGGAGCTGCTGTTAGAAAGGATTAAAAACTTCTTCTGAAACTTCTATACAATTGTGAGTGAAGGGGAGCAATTGCATGAAACAAATTTGTTCCGAAGCACACGGAGTTAGCAGTTCCTGCTTTTGTGGCAAATTCATTCCTGCACAAACACAAATTGCTTCTTCTTGCCATGAAGCAGAACTCTAGCAGAGCAGAAAACAGGGGCACCAAAGTTCTCTTTGATCCCATCATCAGGATCGTTTTTCTTGCCCCATTTTCTTTTGAAATGATTCTTTTAATAAGGTTAATTTGTCACCTTGCTAAGCCCCAACCTCTAGGATCATCTGTGTTTATAGCAACTCTGAGTGATTTTGATCCCAGTGTAAGACATTATGCCAAATCAAGGGATCACCCTTAAATTTTAGGGAGAAAGGTGAACAGACACATCTAATAGACATGGTGGAAAATGCTGCATTTTATTTTCTCAGGAACTTCTTGGTGGAAATTGAGCATTTCTTGACTTTTTAAAAAATAAATGTTAACTCTGTTTTAAGGTTTATACCAGAGATCTTCAAACTTGGCAACTTTAAGACTTGTGGACTTCAACTCCCAGAATTCTGTCTGGAGAATTCTGGGAATTGAAGTCGACAAGTCTTAAAGTTGCCAAGTTTGGGGATCACTGGTTTATACTATAATGATGCTAATTTTCAGCAACTGTGGTCAGCTCTGATCCTCACATTCCTGGCCTAAAATAAGTTGTGTATTTATTTGGTTTTGTTTTATTATTTTACTTTTGCTACAGTCTGTCTTCTCTCGTCTTTTTCCTCCTCCCCCCGCATCTTTTTAAAAGCAAAACCTTTTGCTATATGTCAATTTAATTAAAATCTCCGGCTTTGAAATGAAATGTGTAATGCAGTGCAGAAAGATAATTCTCTACTATACACATTGTGACCTTTTCAGCATTCTGCATTTGTGTTTCGATTAGCAAAGCACTCAGTAAATTCTCACCTTTCTCAATGAGAAATTGGCCACTGCCATACTAAGTCCCAAGGAAGAAAATACACAAAGATGAGTCTTTGTCGTATCTGTACACTTTGTAACAACAAACCAGCACAAACAAATCTGCCCATTTCTAGACATATCTTAATTACTCCATATGCCACAGACATAGAACTCTTCATTTGAAAAGCACCTTGTACTGTATCCTACTTTACTTAACAATTGCAATTATGTTTTGAGGTTTTTCCCCATTGATTTTCATCTTGAGGAGTAAAGGGGATTGAATTCATATACAAAGCCATTGTGTGATTCCCTTCGGAGGTAGGCAGTGCTGTGCAAAGAGCAGAAAAAACACTTAGTAGTAAGCAAAAGGAAATAAAGGCAGGATATAAGAAAAATGAGAAGGTTATCTAATTAAATCATTTTACCCCGTTTCAACATTCACTGTGCCTCTTCTTAGGTTTCTATCCTTGCCTATCAACTTTGCTTCCATTATGTTCTTTCATCACTTTAAATATTCGTTTTTCTTCTTCTTCTTTAAACATCTCACCTCTTTTCTGTATCCATTACATCAGTGACGGGATTCAAATAATTTAACAACTGGTTCTCTTCCCTAATGATTGGCTGGGTAGGTGTGGCTAGGAGGTCTTGTGACTGGTTGGGCATGGCCAACTCAATGTCACTCACATCAAGGGGCTCCTCGCCTTGCCACACCTCTCCTCGTCACACCCGGCCCTACTTTTACTCTCCCAGCCACGCCTTGTCATACCCGGTCTTGCCTTGCCTCCTGGCCACTCCCCTCAAAGGTCTCCACGTATCTATAGTTCAGCAAAAATGTTGTTCACATTTTTTCAATTTTATTATTTGCAACTACATACTATAGGTGTACTTTCATGGGCCAATGAAAGTGGGAAATGACTCACATGCTTTTCCCAAGAGTGTGGTAGGCAGGTCACAAAACAGGCTTTTGAGGGATTGTCACAAAGAAGGAGGGGGCAATGTAGCTTCCAAAGTAGCAGAAGGTTAAACAAGAAGTAATGGATGTTAACTGAACAAAGAGAGAAGCTACCTAAAACTAAGGAGAAACTTTCCAATAGTGAGAACAATTGACCAGTAGAACTGCTTGTCTCCAGAAGTTCTGGGTGCTCGATCAGTGGAGGTTTTTAAAAATAGACTGGACAGCCATTTCTCTGAAATGGTATAGGGTGTCCCCCCACAAAGGTCCCTTCTATGTGTTATTCTGTTACTCTGACACCTTTCCCAGGCCCTCCACTTAGATTTTGATATCCTCAGTCTTCCTGCCTGAGCAGGGGGTTGGACAAGAAGACCTCCAAAGCCCCTTTCTCTCCCCCAAGGGCTGCCCGCTTGCCCACCCACTGACTGGCATGTGCCCTCATCATGGGTTTGATGAAGGAACCTAGGCAGAGGGGAGGAAGACCCACTCACCATGGCTGTCCATGAAGGTAAGGCTGATGGCAGGGAAGGGAGACCCACTCCAGGCTGGCCACGCTCCTGTGAAGGGTGCTGGCTGCCTCAGGGGGGATGGTGAGGCTTGGCCACCTTTCACACCCAGCTCTCAACTTCTGTGGGGCCTCCACGTGGCTGTCACCCATGCACCTGTTGTGGCCCAGCAGGAGCCGTTGGAGCTGCCACCAGACTCCGACAGCGAGGGTCCCCATGAGTTGGCTCTGGAGAATGAGGAGGACCCTGGGCAGGGTCCTGACTCTGAGCAGGGATCGGAGAGTCTGGTCGGCCACCAGGAGGCGCCTGAGGCATGGAGCAGCAGTGAGAGCCAAAGGAGGGGGACTCCTGATGCCATGCCTTGGAGCAGTGGGGAGGAGTCATGGGACAGTGACTCAGACATCAGCAGGGAGTTCTTAGATGCTCGTTACCACCGCACCCACAGGCGCAAGGAGCAAGGGCGCAGTTACCGGCGGTAAGGGCTCTCAGCTACTGATAAGTAGACTCCTCTTCAGTCTATAAAAGGACTGATTATGCATACGCCCTTTGCAGAAATCAACAAAGGAACTATTGGGAAAGTTCTGTCTTGAAAGCTTGGCATGCTGGACAGCTGCTATCGTGTCTCTGTGCCAGAGGGTTCTGAGAGTCTTGTCGTGGTGGATTGCTGCCAAGGATCTGTCTGTCTGTCAGTGCAATAAATCCTGTTGAAGTAGTTTTGGTCTGGAGTGTATTCTGTGTTGGCGAGGGAAGAAGGGGGGTCAGAACAGCACCCTCCCCTCTATCTCGGGTCCCACATGCAGCCCGCAATGGGGGGATGTGCTGCTTCCGGGTCAGCCCAGTTGGTGGGTGAGTGAACAGGTGGCCCTTGGGGAAGAGCACCACATTGGGGCTGGGTCCACTGCGGTGTGACAAGGTGCACACATGCAACCCCAGGACATCTGTCTGCCTGCCAGAAGCACCACCACTGGGCACTGCCATGGGCTCTCTACATGGGGCTTCCCTTGGGACGCGCCCGAAGACTGCAGCTAGTCCAGAATGCAGCCGCGCGGGCAGTCATGGGGAGTACCAGGTACTCCCACGTAACACCGCTCCTGCGTGAGCTGCACTGGCTGCCTGTGGTTTTTCGGGTGCGTTTCAAGGTTTTGACCACCATCTTTAAAGCGCTCCATGGCACAGGACCTAGCTACCTGCGGGATCGCATCCTCCCACACACATCCATGCGGCCAATTCGCTCTCACAGGGAGGGGCTTCTCCTGGTGCCGTCCACTAGGCAATGCCAACGGGCGACACCAAGGAGTAGGGCCTTCTCTGTGATGGGCCCAACCCTCTGGAATGACCTCCCCCCCCGACATTAGAACCACCACCGACTTCCGCTCCTTCCGACAGAAATTGAAGACACACCTGTTCCGACTGGCTGGCCTGGCATAATTATAACGTCTACCTCCTGGCAAACATATTTCTTACTGGTTTTTTAGGGGGATTGTTCTTTTAAATTTAATTGTATAGGATACTTGTTGGGGTTTTAAATTTTTAAATTTTAAATTATTTACTTAGCAGTACAGTTCTGTAAATCTTTTTATCCTCCTCTTACTTATTTATCTATCTACTTAATAATTTTAATTGTCTAAATTTTATAGTTATTCATGATGTATTTCTGATATGGACTGTACACCGCCCCGAGTCCCTTTCGGGAGAGGGGGTGGTCTATAAGCGCTAAGAAATAAATAATAATAATACTGGTCCCATTGGGATCTGAAGAGAAGGGTGCTGAGGCTGGTGGAGGCACACGGAAACTATAGAGCCCCTTGAGGCCTTCAGGATGATTTGCTCCCCTGGAAGGGCTCTGTCATAGAGGGCTGTGTGCCCAGACCAGGTGTTTTCTCTTGGACGTCCTGCCCATGGAAGCTGAGAGCCAGGCCCAAAAGGTGGCCAAGGTTTGCTGTGTCCCCACCCCCTGGTGGCCCTTCAACTGAGCACAGTGGGCCCAGAACAGGTCTCATTCCATTGCCATTGGTCTTATCTTCTCAGGCCAGGCAAGGAGTGGCTGGGAGGGGAGAGGCATGCTTTTCAGTCGGTTGTGCAGCCAAACTGCACAAAAAGTTAGCTAGTGGTTCAGCCGTACTGGTGCGAACCAGCTGAATCCCACCACTGCACTGCATGGATTCGCAACTCTCTTGCTCTTTTCTTTCCTCTCAAAACTCTCTATTTTCATTCTCTCCATTCTATGATTCAGTCTTCTTTTATTCTCTATATATAACCAAAGTACTTCAATGTCCTGCTTTTGGTCTGGTCACTTATTGAATTTTTTTCTATCCAATCCATGTTTTTTCATCCCACATTCATTTTTTGCGCCCATCTCTCCTTGTTTTACTATGCGTACACTTCTTCAATGACCCTGGAATTCCTACTGCATTCCACTTACAATTAGGTTTCTCTGGACATACACCTTATTTTCCTTTCCATGTAACTAATAACCAGAAGCATGTTTTTATCTACAGTGACTTCCATTTCTTTAGGAAAGCATTTATTCCTCTCAACTGATCACCCACTATCTTTCTATCAGCATCTCCACATCTTTAAAATGTTTCCCTTCTTGGTAAACGTTCTACCAAGGTACATATATTCATCTCCTGTTCTAATATTTTGCTACGTTGACATACTTTCCATTTAGTCATTCTATTTTCTCTGTTAAACTTGGGTCTTTGACATATTACCTTTCAAATTCTTATTGCTCGTTGCATGTAATATTCATTGCAAATCATTTGAGTTCTCAGCCAACAAATGACATGATCTGCATACAAATTACACCTACTCACATCCCCAATCTAGACAACAGCATCGTCACAACAATCGTTCTCTGTCAATTTATCCATGAATACATTAAAACAGCTACAGTATCAGTCCTTTCAGATAGGCCAGGCCAGGTATCCCAAGGAATTCTAGAACATGACTCCATTGACAAAGGCTATAAGAATAGGCTCTTGAAATCCTGACAATGTTTCCTCTTCTTCTTACACCAAAATGAATCAAGATGTCAAGGTGAGGTAATTTATGGTTTCTTCTGTGTGCTTTCTTGCTTTTCTGGGCTAAGATCATATTTTAATAAAGGTTGCTGCATATTTTCCCCCCAAAATCATATCATTGCTCCTCTAAAAGGAAAGGGTTTCCCCTGTCCAGGTGTGTCTGATTCAAGGGGGCGGTGCTCATCTCTGTTTCCTAGCTGAGGGAGGCAGCATTGTCTGAAGACATTTCCATGATCATGCAGCTAGTGTCAACTCTGAATTGAACTTGGCTGAAGCCATCTTGTGCTGCTTCATAGTTGCCACGCACTATCGGGGGAGGATGAGGGGGAAATAGCTGGACCGTCTCATAGACAAAATAAAGACCTCTACCATCAGAACCAAGGTCATCCCAACAAGTGGCAGAAGGAGGAGGCAGAAGTGATCAAGGGAGCCCACCAACTACTTCAATTGGACAATGTGACCTGTGACACGTGTGACACTTGGGGGGGGGAGAGAAACCTTTGTTCTTTTAATTACATGGTAACCATGAGAAAATTTTGGAGTTGGTTTCCACTGACTTTGCCGATATGATGTTTCCAATAAACATGTTATCCGAGGTACGTTCCTGCCTTGGGGTTCCGATTTCTTTGGATCTGTTACTTGGAAGACTGACAGCCAGCATGACTATACACCAAGGTGCATGGAATGCTATTACCTTCCCAATGAAGTGGTACCTATTTATCTACTTCCATTTGCATGCTTTTGAACTGCTAGGTTGGGAGGAGCTGGGGCAAGTATCAGGAGCTCATCACATTGTGCATTTCTTGGGTCTCAATCTGCCAACCTTCTGGTCAACAAGCCTAGCCTCTTAACCACTAGGCCATTGTGCTTCCATGTGGCCTGCTCCTCTACACAAAGGCTATCGCATTTCCTTGGCTTACTCCTTAATCTTTGCTTAGCTATCCACTAAGCAGTACATTTATTTATATGACAGTTTCATACTATGTAGCATTTTTATTGCATTTGCCAACCAGCCTTTAGTTCTACAACATATTCATGCAAAATGTTCCACCCTCCATGCATATTTGTTTTATCTTATGCTTTCTCTTAATCATAATCAAATTAATTAATCCAAATAAACAAAGTTTCCACCCCTCACATTTCTCAATCTCCTCTAAAAAGCAAAAAAGCTGGCATTCCCCCCCCCCCCAAAAAAAAGACTGGTATAAAATTGCACTCTGTCTCTCAACTTTTGCCCATTATCACGTCTTGTACTCTTTCAATCAAATACTTTCTCAGAAACATATTAACCAAATGATATTTGTTAATTTTGCATTCAGTTCTGTTGCTCTTCCCTTTATGGTGCAGCATTCTCATTTTTGTCAGGCCCAGGATACAGCCTTCTAATAATATGCTAAGTAAAGCATCCTCCTGCCCGGTGATGGGATTCAAATATTTTACTACTGGTTCTGTGGGCGTGGCTTGGTGGGCATGGCTTGATGGGTGTAGCAGGGAAAGGATACTGTAATATCTCCATTCTCTCCCCACTCCAGGGGAAGGTTACTGTAAGATCCCCATTTCCTCCCAATCAGCTGGTACTTGGGAGGCAGAGAATAGATGGGGGCGGGGCGGTCAGAGGTGGTATTTACTGGTTCTCCGAACTACTCAAAATTTCCGCTACTGGTTCTCCATGTCAGGGGAAAATATTTCACCCTGAACTAGATGAGGCTTAGACCGCGGCTTTTCCAAACAGGCTTCAAGGTGCGAAAAATAAAATAAAATCCCGGAAACATATTCTAATTAAAAACAAGCTTTAATACAAAAATAATAAAATAAAGAAATAAACAAATCTATCTAATTGTTACATTTTGGCAAGAGCAGTTTGTCTACCAGCTTCCTGGCAGATGGACAAAGATCAAAAGAGAAAGAAGTCTCTGGAATGTGTGATGTAATAAACATGTTAAGCATGCGTAATAAATCATTGTCAGATAAGGCTTATGACCTGCGCAGTAACTCTTTCAGTTCAGCTATTCAGTTCAGTTCGGCTAGCAAACATTTAACGCAGTGACACTCCAGAACTGGTCAGAGCCTGCTGAATACCACCTCTGCTCCTGCCCAAACAACCAATCTCAACGTAGAGCACTGATTTAAATGTGGGCTTATAAATGCAATATTGCATTAATACCAGGAGGAATTATTAGATTGGAATTAAACACCCCTGTCCCTTAATATAAGGCTGGGTTATGAAGTTGCAATTTTATTATTTAGTTTTATTGTTTTAAATTAAAGAGAGCAACACAGGTTTTTTTTCTATGTTGCTGATTTAATAAGTTAATAAAATCCGAGGGCAAACATATTGTTGATGTATGGCAAGACGACCTCTTCATGTTGAGTAAAGTGTTTAACAAAACAAAAAATTTTCCCCAGGGGTGTTTTTTTCTCCTGCCTTGGATGTGATGGTGGCAACCTTTTTCCAAACCTTTCCTTCCAACCTCAAGGGAGGAATTTGGTCCCCTTCTCCATCTCTACATAACATATATTATTATGTATATATATAGCTCCCTCTACTTTTAAATGAAACAATGAGATCAAGGAGACATATTAATAAACAAGAGGAGTATGCCAAATAGCACAGCTTAAAATATTCTCTTTGATTAACTATCTCACATTGGCTGTGGAAGCAGGCAATTGATTGCGACCAGCTGTTGCAAGTTGATGCCTACTAATTCCAGCTCCTGTCATGTAAGACTACATGGTAGCCATCATTAGAGGCAACAGGGGAAATCAATTACCTTTACCTTGTCTTTGCCAGAGGAATGGGGCTGAATACCTTGCTTGGTTGCAGACCCACGAATGTTGGTTCTTTTGTTTCCTTTCGAGTCCCACAATGTAGCCTGCATAAGTAGTAGAGAACGAGAGCCGGCAAAGTTTCTCTACAATAAATCTTATGGAAATCAGTCTCAAGGTCATGTCACCCACTACAATATTATGTAGAAATTGATGCTGTGAGATGCAGCATCAGCACAAGTTAGGAATATAAAAGAAATTTACTACTGATTGAGGAAAGCAGCAAAAACTGGGGGAAAAAAGAAGAAGAAAAATAAGCTATATTGATTATCTGAAACAAATAGTAGAAGCCAACAGAACTCCTGCTGTCCACCATTCTCTTGTACAAAAGTTTGAGGAAAACAGCATTTATCTTGCAGGAAAGACTATATACAAAGCAGCCTCTAATTGTGAAAGCTGCATACAAAATGATCATAAACAGGGACAAAATCAATCTTTAAAACAAAGAAAGAAAAAGTATATAAATATTTATGTCAGTTTATTGTATCCAGTTTCGGGGTGGATGGCTGGATGGATAGACAGATGGATCAATGGACAGACTGACTGATAGACAGACAGCGCTCAGCTAAGAGAAATGTGAAATGTTAAAATATAAATTATGTACACAGGGCCTGACTTGCACATTTGTGCATGATTTTCACAACCCTCCCACAATCAAAATGATATATCCTATAAGACTCACCTTCCCCCCCCCAAAAAAAAGGGGTTGAAAATCTGGGCATATCTTATACACTGAATACAGCATTTTTGGCCTCCTGAAACCCCGCCCCCTTCACCAAAATGGATGTGCAAAGG
Source organism: Natrix helvetica (assembly GCF_964273705.1). Lineage (NCBI taxonomy): Eukaryota > Metazoa > Chordata > Lepidosauria > Squamata > Natricidae > Natrix > Natrix helvetica. The sequence continues at coordinate 224,814,931 of NC_138548.1, forward strand.
GTTTGGGAGGCCTGTAAAGTGCTCCTGGGGGCTGGGGAGGGCAAAAGCAAGCAAAAAATGGGCTTGTTTTTGCCCCCCAGCCCCCAGGAGCATTCTACAAGCCTCCCAAACCATATGCATGCCTTGTTTTTTGCAAAAACGGGCCACTTTTTGCTCATTTTGCCCTCCTCCCCAGCCCCCAGGAGTACTTTGCAGACCTCTCAAACTCTCTCCATACCCCGTTTTTCACAAAAAAATGAGGCGTGCAGAGGGTGTGGGAGGCCTGCAGAGTGCAAAAACTTTCTTTTTAAATTTACCTCTTCAAAATCTTGGTGAGTCTTTTACTCCGCTGTGTCTTATGGTCCGAAAAATATGGTAGTTCTACAGAACAATTAGGCCATAAGCATGCAGCATATTAGGTATGATGTTGTACCTGCAAGAACCTGGGTTTATTACAACTTAACTTACATTTTTGCTGCCTCATCACATCCAGGGATGTTCCTGAAATGTTCCCTATCCGAATGTTAGCCATGATTTTGGAATCTCAATTTAACCAGGCTTCCTTTGAAAATATAACTTTGGAAGCTATCTGAGAAACATTGTACGCATTGATGAAGTAAATAAATAACCAGTGCATCACAGAACTGGATTTCTCTAGCGTGCCATGATTTAAGTTGCTAAATGATATGTAGAGAACATTTTAACTGAACTTTGTCCACAGTCTTTAATTTTTCAGGGTGTTTTGTCTCTTGATTTCCCTCTTCATATATTTTAACAATGCTCACATGCACACCAGAAACTAACCTTGACAAAGCAAGCTAATTGTTGTCTGGAATGCATTGGTGAAGTGAATTAAACCGAGAATAAAATTATTCACCATAAAATGTCAATTTATCACAGATTAAAATACTATGGATCAGTGTTCCCCAACCAGGTGTTGGAATATTAGCCCCTGGATTCTGGGACATAAGATACAACACATTTGGAGCAGGGGTGGGTTGCTGCCAGTTTTACGACTAGTTCTCAATCCGTGCGCAAAGCACACTGCACGCACGTTCACTGTTCAATGTAAATTGTTTTTCGCAATGCACAGAACAATTTACAGTGAACTGTGCATGTGCAAAACCAAAATGGCAGTGGCCTAGCAGCAGCAAGGAAATTGGTTCTGGGGCGTGGCAGGCCTAGGTCACTGCCAGTTCTGTGACCAAGGCCTGAATTCCACCTCTTGAGCAACCCACCTCTGATTTGGAGTGTACCTTGGTTGGAAAAGGTTGCCAGAGACATTCCCATGGAAAGCAGGGAAGGATTCAGAGGCTGCTCTTTTGGATCCTATGCAGTTTCAAGAGGCAAAACAGAAGCTTTTCAGTTACAGCATTGAAGCTGTGAAGTTGATTTCCCAAATAATTAATCTGTCCCGATTCTTTTCCAGTAAGTTCCAGTAGTGTTCATTGTATATTGGTTTATTATACTGTTTTTATCTTTTAATGATTGTTAGCCATCCAGAGTTTGAAATGGACAGTTATAAGAAGGAAGGAAGGAAGGAAGGAAGGAAGGAAGGAAGGAAGGAAGGAAGGAAGGAAGGAAAGAAGGAAGGAAGGAAGGTGCTTTATTTAGAAAGCTGAGGTAAGACAGACTCCGATTACTGCAACAGAACCTTTATTAACAGACAACACTAGTAACAGCAAGTGAGGCAGAGAGTGCCTGACAGATATTTATATGACTGCTGTCAGGCAACCAGCCAATCCAGGGGCTGCGATTCCCATGCCTGCAGAGAGGCGCGTCGTAGCCAATCAGAATGGACCTGGCTCTTCCTGCCTGGCGGCAGTCGTAACTACAAGGACTTGACACTCCTTTCCCCTGAATTGCCCATGCGTAGTCCGAAAGATAGGCGGGCCAACGGCAGACACGCTCAGACCTGCGCAGTTGTGGAGTGGTCATCATCGGAGTGTCGCTGCTTGCCGGTGGCTGAACGAACGGGCTGAACTTCAACTGCAAACTCCACCCCGAGGCCTGGCGGTCCTTTGCAGGTAAGTGCTCCGTAAAAATTAAGCAGCTCCAGGAAAGCCTGCAGGTCAGCCTTGGACTGAGGAACTGGGGCGGCTAACACAGCGGCCACTTTAGTGGGGGTCAGATGGATTACCTGGCTATCAATCAGATAGCCCAGAAACTCCACCGAGGAAACCCCTAGCCGGCATTTGGACCATTTAATTTTGAGACCAGATTGCCTGAATTGGTAGAACACCTGCCTAAGCTTTTCAATGAGTTCTGGCCGACTATTGGCTGTGACCAGAACATCATTGAAATAAGGAATGACGCCCAGAATCCCATGGAGCAGCCACTCCATGAGACTCTGGAAAAGGCCCAGTGTGACACTGACCCCAAATTGGAGCCGGCGGCATTTAAAAGCACCACGGTGGGTTACTATAGTTTGCGCAGCCGCAGTAGCCTCATCTACCAGCAGCTGCTGGTAGGCCTGTGCCAAATTGAGTTTGGCGAAAATCCTTCCCTGTCCCAACGAGTGTAACACATGCTGCACCACTGGGACAGGATAGGGGTGGGCTTGCAATGCCTTATTTAGGGTCAACTTGAAATCCTTGCATATTCTGATGGAGCCATTGGCTTTTAGTGGAATAACTATAAGAGTCTCCCAGGGGGCATGGTCAACGGGGTCCAACACCCCCTGAGCTACTAGTTTATCTAGCTCTGCATCCATCCACCCCCTCAGGGCCAAAGGAACGTGCCACGCCTTGAGGTGGATAGGCGCCATCTGGGGGTCTAAATTCATTGAAATAATGGTACCTTTATATTGTCCCAAAGAGTTGTCGAAAACATCAGCAAACTCTTGCATCAAGGCAAGGCACTCATCCCCTGGGGTAATAGAGTGGATTCCCTCACTAGACAACCCTAACGCTAGGAACCAATCAAGCCCCAAAAGTGAAGCTAAAGGCTTGGCAACCACAATTAATGAGAGCCGGCCCCTGAACTGGCTGTACTGGACATCAAAGTGCCCACAGCCAACAATAGGAATCAGGTTGCCCTGATAATCTTTGAGGCGGCACGGGTAGGAAGCGAGCTGGTTTCACTTGATGGAAGGCAGGATCTTCCGGAGGAAGTTCCAGGAGATGATGGACTTAGCGGACCCTGTGTCCAGCTCCATCTTACAGTCCCGTCCTTCAATCACGACAGTGAGGTTAATCTTCGCCCGGCTTGTGCAATTGATGGTGGCTGAACTGACAGACCACTCATCAAAAATGCTTCCCTTGTCAGAGACAGGGTAACAGTCCTCGCGGGCCATGTTGACTCTATCCCGGTGGCGTACCGAAGCCCTGTCCACCAGAGGAAATGGACACGGTAGTGGTGCTCTACAAACGGAGGCTAAGTGTGCTTTTTTACCACAGCAGCAGCAGACTGCAGCTTTAAACTTGCATTGCGAGCATAGATGTTTCCCCCCACAGCTGAGGCAGGTCTTCCCAGAGGCAGCAGTGTAAGGTGACTTCTGCCCCGTAGCCCTGAGGCGGCCAACTTCATTGCTGCCATCATAATCCAGGCGGTCGTCCCCATCCTGATGATGGACAGAGGACGGCTTGGCAAAAGAGGCATTGTTCTGCTGATATTTCTATAGAACAGACATGGTGTGCTCCACCATTTTGGATGCCCAAGCCTCATCCACGACCAGGGTTAAAGACAGTTCGGATCTGGCCAGTAGTAGGGGGGATTGGTGGTCATCTGCTGAAGGCTTGACATTTTTCCTTCTACCCCTATGGACAATTGCCTCCCTTGCCAAAACTTGGATTTCCATCAATTTTCTTTATATCATGACTATGGCTCTCTCATTAACATCCTGCTTTAATCGGCTCCAATATCATCTTGAGCGCCTCCTTAGATAAATCTAGCTAGTTGGCTAGCCCACCAACTTACCCTTTCCATCTAGGGTAAGGACAATTTCACGACAAACTATGATTCCATCTTCAGCACTTGAAATAATCTTGCCCCGTGATTTTTTGTATGATTCTCACGTACACAAGGTCTGACCTACTGCCACTGCGAGAGTCCCCCCTCTCGCAGGTATGGCCTCCTGCCCTTTCGAGGGCCCACCTTGAGGACGGGTTTATTAACCCAGAGAGGTGGCGGAAGCGCACATTGAGGGGTTTTTTAATTAAAAATCTTTTAAAAATTATAAGGGGTTCCAGGGATGGGGGGGAGGAACAGGTCAGGAGGGATGGGAGAGCCAGGCGTCTAGGTGTGGTCGAAGGAGGAGGGAGCGGAGTGGGGGAGGAGAGGGAAGATAGCATTCCTGTGCAGGGCTCTTTGATACCAACGGTCGTGGGGAGGGGCAGGTGCGAGGACAGATCAAGAGCGCGTAGTCGGTTGGGAGACCGGGGTTTTTGGTCATTCCCGGTCGTTTGTACCAACCCCTGCATACTAGGTGGTCAGGATCTACAGACCCAAGGCCTGAGACTGCTGTTATGCAACGCGAGGTCCGTTGTCAATAAGGCCCCCCTCATCCACGATCTAATTTTGGAGGGGGAGCCGGACCTCGCAGGAATAACCGAGACCTGGTTGGGCCACGAGGGAGGTCTTCCCCTCGTGGAAATGTGCCCACCAGGTTATCGAGCATTTCACCAGCCTCGGGCCCAGGGAAGGGGCGGTGGGGTAGCAGTGATTATCCGGGAAGACTTAGAGCCGAGAGAGTTCACTGTGCCACAGACATCCGGGTGTGAGTCCCTTGTCGTGAGATGGGGCCCAGGGAGGCAGTTGGGCCTGCTGATAGTATACCTGGCTCCTCGCTATACGTCAGCGGCCCTGCCTGAACTCCTCGAGCTGATCTCATCGGTGGCGGTTGAGACCCCCAAACTTTTAGTGATGGGGGATTTTAATCTGCCGTCGATGGGAGAAGCGTCTGAGGGGGTTCGGGAGTTCATGGCTTCCATGACAGCCATGGACCTGACCCAGTTAATTCAGGGCCCTACTCACGAGGGAGGCCACACGCTGGACCTTGTCTTTGTCTCTGGCCAGTGGATGAGTGATCTGGGAATAGGGGATCTAGACACTATTCCCCTGTCATGGTCGGATCACTCACTGCTCCGGCTGGACTTCCCTGGTGCTACCCCCCGCCGCGAGGAGGCGGAACTGGAAGGTATTAGATGGTTCCGCCCCAAGCGCCTGATGGAACCGGATAGGTTCCAGACGGAACTTGGGCCACCTCCTGTGGACCTGACCCGCCCCCGAGTAGAGGACCTGGTAGTCGCATGGAATAGTGCGGCTACCGGGGCCCTAGACCGGGTGGCGCCTTTGCGGCCTCTCCTGCGACGCAGAACCACCCTGGCACCTTGGTTTACCGAGGAGCTAAGGGTGATGAAACGCCACAAGAGACGCCTAGAGAGTCGTTGGAGATCCTCCCGTTCCGAATTTGACCGAGCACAGGCACGAGCATATTTGAAGACGTACCTTGTGGCACTAAGAGCGGCCAAACGTCAACATTGCGCTGCTCTTATTGCGTCTGCAGATAACCGCCCTGCCGCCCTGTTTCGGGTGACCCGTTCCCTCTTGTTTGAGAGACCACGGGAAGCCCCTTTACAGGGTAGAGCAGAGGAGTTTGGGAATTATCTACAGGACAAAGTCGCTCAAATCCGGATGGGATGGACCCCTTTCAGTGGTTCAGTAGAGACGCCCGTTGCGAGTCTTGAGGGACCGCTTTGGGAGGAGTTTGACTCGGTTGCCATCGAGGATTTGGACAGGTTGCGTGGACGTCTGCGACCCACCACATGTTTATTGGACCCGTGTCCCTCCTGGCTTGTACTGGCATCCTGGGAGGTCACGCGTGACTGGCTCCTGGGCCTGGTGAACGCCTCGCTGGGTGAGGGGTCTCTACCGGCCGCCTTGAAAGAGGCGGTGGTGAGGCCCCTGCTCAAGAAGCCTTCCCTGGACCCAACGGACCTAGTCAATTATCGTCCAGTCTCCAACCTTCCTTTTTTGGCGAAGGTTGTAGAGAGTGTGGTAGCACAGCAGTTCCCACGTCACCTGGAGGAAAATGATTATCTAGACCCGCGCCAGTCCGGCTTCCGACCCGGTCACAGCACGGAGACGGCCTTGGTCGCATTGGTTGATGATCTCTGGAGGGCCAGAGATAGGGGTTGTTCCTCTATCCTGGTCCTATTAGATCTCTCGGCGGCGTTCGATACCATCGACCATGGTATCCTGTTGCACCGGCTAGAGGGGCTGGGAGTCAGAGGCACCGTTTTACGGTGGTTTGGCTCCTACCTCTCTGGTCGGACGCAACGTGTGTTGACAGGGGAGCAGAGTTCGACCCGGAGGCCACTCACATGTGGAGTGCCACAGGGATCGGTGCTCTCGCCTCTCCTGTTCAACACATATATGAAACCGCTGGGCGAGATCATCCGTGGTTTTGGAGTGGGATATCATCTGTATGCTGATGATACTCAGCTATACATTTCCACTCCGAACCACCCCAATGAGGCCGTCGAAATGATGTCCCGGTGTCTGGAGGCCGTACGGGTCTGGATGGATGGCAACCGAGTAAAACTCAACCCTTCCAAGACGGAGTGGCTGTGGCTTCCGGCCTCCCGGTTCAACCAGGTGCTTCCATCTCTGGCCATCGGGGGCGTCCAACTAGCCCCCATGGAACAGGTGCGCAATTTGGGCGTCCTCCTGGATGCCCGGCTGTCCATGGATAACCATGTAACAGCCGTGGCAAGGGGGGCGTTCCATCAGGTTCGCCTGATGCGCCAATTGCGCCCCTTATTGGACCGGGATGCCCTACGCACAGTCACCCATGCGCTAGTGACGTCTCGCCTGGATTACTGCAATGCTCTCTACATGGGGCTTCCCTTGAGATGCACTCGGAGACTACAGTTGGTCCAGAACGCGGCCGCGCGGGTGATTATGGGGAGGACTAGATACTCCCCTGTAACACCTCTCCTGCGCGAGCTGCACTGGCTTCCTGTGGTCTACCGAGTGCGTTTCAAGGTTTTGATTATGATCTTTAAAGCGCTCCATGGCACAGGGCCTAGTTATATGCAGGATCGCATCCTGCCTCACACATCCCTACGACCAATTCGCTCACACAGAGAGGGACTTCTCCGGGTGCCGTCCGCCAAACAGTGCCGGGGGGCGACACCCAGGAGCAGAGCCTTCTCTGTGGTGGGCCCAGCCCTGTGGAATGACCTCCCCCGTGACATCAGGATTACTTCCGATCTCCGCTCCTTCCGTGTACAGCTGAAGACCCACCTCTTTCAATTATCTGGCCTGGCTCAATCGTAATTATTCTTATTCCTCCTAACTGGTTTTAAATTGTATTTTAAACGTTAAAATTTTAATTCTATATGGGGTTTTTATAATTGGGGTATCTTAATGCGGGTTTTTTAACTGTCTATATGATGTAAATTGTCTACCTCCTCCGAGTTCGAGTCCGTGTTTGTGTATCTGTATGTATGTTCTGTATGTACGCCTATGTGTTTTTATATATTTTTTGTGTTTTATATGCCCCATTGTACGCCGCCCCGAGTCCTACTTGGAAAGGGAGCGGCTAATAAATTCAAACTTATTATTATTATTATTATTTTTTTTGGAGTGGCATATCGCGAACTCCATAAATAAATTGCTCGAGCAGAGCCTCTTCCAAATCAGCGAACTCGCAGTGGACAGCTGACTCCCTCAGAGTCGCAACATATTGATTTACAGTCTGGTCATCTCGTTGTGTGCATTGGCAAAATGCATGCCGCTGGGCAAAATGGGAAGGTGCGGGGGCATAATGCCCTTCAACTTGTTTAAAAGAATGTCCCAGTGAACAGCATGGACAGGGGTAGGCGCGACTAGAGCGCGAACGGTAGCAAACATTTCTGGTCCGCAAGAGCTTAAAAAGAAACCACTTTTCCTGTCAGCAGACAGGTCTGCCAAATCTTGAGCTTGAAGGAAACATTCAAAACGCTCAAGAAAAGCATCCCATGACTCATGTTCAGGGCAGTATTCGGAGAACATGCACGTGGTCGAGAAAGCTGCCATCCTCGTCGCCAGTGTTTTATTTAGAAAGCTGAGGTAAGACAGACTCCGATTACTGCAATAGAACCTTTATTAACAGACAACACTAGTAATAGCAAGCGAGGCAGAGAGTGTCTGACAGATATTTATATGACTGCTGTCAGGCAACCAGCCAATCCGGGGGCTGCGATTCCCGCGCCTGCAGATAGGCGCGTTGTAGCCAATCAGAACGCACCTGGCTCTTCCTGCCTGGCGCCAGTTGTAACTGCGAGAACTTGACAGAATGTTGACTTGTGTACGTTAAAATCTGTAAGTAAAATATTACAAGCTAGCTGTTGTGCCTTGACTCTTCTTAAGCAATTGAAGGGGAAAGGGAGAAAAGAAAGTCTTACCCACTGCAAGTGGAAGGAGAAATTTCCAGTGCTTTGCTGACTTGGACATTGCAACCGCACATACAGTACTTCAAGGGTGGCTGAGGTACATTGTTGACTATAAAAGCTGCTCACCATTATCCTCCATGCATTCAGGCTGGAGGTCCGAAGAAGAGTTGTTCTTATGAATATAATTTTCCTAGATGAATAAACAAGGCTGGAGCCAAGTCCTGATCTTTATCCAATCTGAATCTTCTCCTGCATTTTCCCCTCCTGTATTTCAATGACTTCTCTTAGAGAAATAATATGTAATCCAATTATCAGTTTCTTTCTCTTACATTCATAAAGAAGTAACAGTGTGCTTTGCTAGGCCTATTTTATAGGAGAAAGGTAGCGGAGGGACATAGTAGAATGCAAGATGAGATACTGCTGGCACACTAAGTAAGCAAAAGGCAACTCCCATCAAAATGCCCGGCATCTGAAAGCCATTTTCCACTCTGTCTCATCCTGCTGCCTCCATTTACCTGTCACTCCATGATTAATGAGATGTACTTCAAAGCAGTGGTGAGATGCACAGCCCCATTAATAAGGATTGTTTGTAAACTGCTGCCACATCATTGGATGAAGGATGCCATGTAAACAGCAGTGATTAACAGAGAAAGTTCTGATAGAAAAAGCAAAGGTACACTTGGAGAATACTGATGCTTGGAAGACTTCCTGAAGGCTATGGAAAGGATCTGGCACCCTGAAGGAACATGAAAAAAGGTACCATATAGATTCAGATGGGTTCAGAATGGTCTCTCTCTGTATTTTTAAGATCCCTTCTTTAGAAATGTTAAGTTTTCCCTGGGCTACTTGTAAAGGGAAATGTTCCATGTGTTTTAGGTTCTGTAAAGGATTTTTATTTCAGAAAGAAGAAATCTTGATGTTAGATCTTGCTTTATGTGTTTGCATTAGTCAACATTCCTGCAATTTAATGGCCATGAAACTACCTATGCGGAATCTATGTGGTTTTCCTGGGAACACCCTTTTCTCTTGTAGCAAGGTCAGCCTATTGACTTTTTCCTGTTGTAGTAGGTGGGAGTTTCTCAATACAAAATTATTTTACTTGGAAAAAAATTAATGTTTTCCCCAACTTGCTAGTGTATCACCTGCATGTTGGTGCTGGAGGGAAGAAAGTAATGTTCTTTCCATCACTTGTGGCACAGTCCAAAAAGCATAGAAGCACACTTTTAGGTCCAAAGGGTTCATGGTTGCACCACTTGAGCAAAGGTTGGTTAATATATCCTCTTGAGCACAGAAATAGTAAACATCAGCATGGGTAATGTCCCATCATTTGGAGCAATAACTATTGATTTTGAAACATATTCTTCAGCAGTTTATTTTATATCCAGGTGACTCTGTTATTTGTCACTCCAGAGTTTCATTGAATTCTGGAAAGAAGAAAGAGAGAGGGGGGGAGAGGGAGGGAGGGAGGGAAGGAAGGAAGGAGGGAGGGAAGGAAACAAAAATCAGGAAGCAAGGCAGCTATCCTTGAAATTAGAGTCAATAGTAATTTTCTGCAAGATATCCTGGATTTTAGTGTTTACTGGAGATCTGAGATAGGTGCACAATTGAGTCAGTCTTGTGTCCTATTGACTATATAGAAAAGTCCAATTTTACTCCACAATTACTCTATCTGAGTTTAAGATGTGGAAGAATAGATATTGTAGTTATCTGAATCTCAAATGCAGACACTGGTCCTCAGATTATATTCCTAAAATCCTATGAGGTAATGGTACCAGTTTGCTTTCCTGGCTTGATCGCTATTTGTACTATAGTTTATAATGTTGTGTGGTTCCCGTAATGTCCCCTGGCCCTTGTACACCACACTGTGAATTTGCACATCTGTTGTGACCCACATTTCAAATACTTCAAAACCACTCTAATTCCTAGCAAAAAAAAAATGTTGGTAGCTATTGTATTCTAGAGCCAAAATGTTCCAGAGCCATTCCATTCCACAAGAACCATTTTCAACAGCTTCTTCATTCTTTGATTGTTGTGTTGCCTAGTGATTGTGATGGACAGCTTGGTAGCTTGGCTATTTGGTGGCCTGGCCCAAATATTTCGAAGCTGTTATGTTCCCATGGCTTTCTACGTTCCCTTTAATTCTACAGAACTTGCAACAGATAATGGAAGCCCTAATTGTGTTATTCTAACTATAAAGACCATTGATCTTTCTTCTCTAGGTCAATCTGATTGATAGTATCTTGAGAAATTTCTCCAAAATGTTTTTTTCCCCTGCGGTGAAGAAACACACTTGACTTTTTCTTCACAGTTCCCAAACATTTTGTCTAAGGAAAAATATGCAAGGTGAAATTAATTTTTGCATAGAGCAAGTGGCAGTTCTAGGCAAGGTGCATCTTCATTGACTGGTCATTGGTGAAACAGAAGAGAATGTGTGTGGAACAATCCTATCTTTCTTGAGTTCTAATATTCTAATGTTCTAATATTCTAGAGTTCTATTGACTTCTAATATTAGGCTTCAAAGACTCCAAAGTTTGCTTGGCTTGTGCCAGCACAACAAAAGGAATAGAGAAGCAGAATTCAATACACTAATGGAAGGGAATTCATCTATGTCAGTGGCAGGATTTCTAACAAGGCTGTTTTCCCCATTAACATTAACCTGGTACTGGATCTCCATTTTAACAAGCGATGCCAAAAATTGATTCTCAGACTTGCTGCACTAAAAGCCAAATACTTTACCCCCCAATTAAAGTCTTGTTTCTTATCTAGATTGTGAAAGGCTTCTTTGCTTACTATAGTCCAAGCAGAATTGTACTAATAAAGTCTGGCTTGACTTTAAGTCCAAATATCCAACATTTGTATAAATAACATATTCAGTAAGTATTGAGGCCCCAATGAGCAAAAGAAAGCTCAGGATGGTATTAGTTGGAAATATGTGGAAGAGGCTCTCATCACTGTAGCAGATAAACAATGGTTAAAATTAAGATGATGGTGATGAACATCTAGTAATAGCTTTAAAACCTTTAGATTTCTTTATAAGAAGCGTTCGTAATGCTCACTTCAATCACATGTATGTGTGTATATGCACATATTATAGTGAAAACATTGTAAACTAGGAATCCAAAGGTCGTCAAATGGTCAAGCTTTGGATTGGTGGCATCTGCACAAAGCAGCCTTCTTCAATCTGGCACCTCTGAAACCCTGAGATTGCAACTCCCAGAATTCCCATTGTGTATGACCAGGGGTGGGCTTCAAAAATTTTAGCAAGGGGTTCTCTGCCTGGTAGCTGGGTGGGTGTGGCCTAGTCAGCCTCCTGCACCACAGGGGAGGGGCGGTTTTGCCCTCCCCAGGCTCCAGAGGCTTTTCTCCAGCCTCTGGGAGGGCAAAAATGGCCTCCCCAGCTTCGAAGGACCTCTGGAGGCCAGAAATGGACCCATTTCCAGCCTTCCTGAAGTTCCATTAGGCCCGTTTTTTCCCCTCCCCAAGCCTCCACGCACAACCTGCACTTACCTGAATCCAAAATGGGCCACGTGGGGACTCCTGGGAGAGGTGGGATGGGCGGGGCCAGCCAGGAATGGGATTTGGGGGCTCTCCAAACTGCACAGAATCTTAGCTAGAGGTTCTCCTGAACCCCTGCATGATCAAAGAAACCTTTGTTCTCTTGTATTTAAATTGAGAAGGAGGATCTCTGGTTGGTCCATATCAATCAGATACAAATATAGGATCTCGGTCAGCCCATTTCAGTTTTCTGTTGTCTGTCAAGAGGTATACCACAAACCAACTTACCCTGCCTTAAGAATGTCAGCTACAGCTGCTGGCAAAATGTCAGAAGCAAAGAAAACTAGACCACTCAACTTCAAAGCTCATCACTGCTCTCAAAGTTTTCTCATTCAAAATATATGTCAATGTTGTATATTTCAGTAAGTAAAGTTTTGGTTTTCTTTTCAAACTTTTCTTCTGGGAAATTTCTTTCTGGGGGAAAAAACATATACATCGACCCAAAACACCGCCCTCCTCAGAACTGAATCATAAAACTAGGCATGCTACCCTATGTAATAGTCATTTGACAAACAGAACTAAACTTAGGTATGGACTAGTCGTTTGGAAAAGTGCAAAGCATATTGTGAAGCTTAGATAAATGATCTTGCTATTTGAATCCACGTTAAGTCATTATTCTACAGCGTCACCCAAATTTATGTACTTTCACTATATTCGCTTTTGTGTTTAAATCAAATTTACAATCTTAGTTTTATCAGTATTATGATTTTATATTTTGTCTCAACGACCAAAATGATTAGTCACATCTCATATATGTTACATTACTACATCATGAAATTGTTGTAATTTTATTCTTCAAAACTTTGTTTTTCTGGCTGATGACTGGACGTCTCTCTCTCTCATTTGAAAAGAAATGAATGTATTTGAAAGACATTAGAAAGTCATAATTCCCCCACAGATGGTTCTTCTGAAATGAGTGATCTATGTTTGGAGGTCTGCCTAAATCAGGTGACGATCTAAAGCTACAGAGCTGTTGAATCTCAATGCCTAAAATGGAGTTGTACAACTTAGTGGCCTCCAAAACTTTGAATGCAACATCTAAATCCCAGCTACATTGTGCCAGACTGCAATTTTAAAGTAACAGACAGAAGTGTCTTAAAAACAGGGGGAATCATTATATTAACTGCATGATATTATTTGAATTGTAATTAAATACGAATGAATATAACTTAATTAAAACAAATTTAGTTCTTGCAGTGATTTGGTCTCCTTTTCAGAATGTAGCCTTTAGCTTCCCAATCATTATGATGTAAGATAGAATAAAATAGAATAGAATAGAATGGAATGGAATAGAACCACAATGGTGAACTATGGCATGTGTGCTACAAGTGGCACACAGAGCCCTTTCTGTGGGCACGCCAGCCATCGCCACAGTGCACACACCACCCACCAGCCACCTGGTCTTCCAGTCTCTGCCATGCATGTGCGGGGGTGGGACTCATGCTGGCATATGTGTGTGCATTTTGGGGCCTTGTGCAGCACCCCGTTTTGGCTTCCAGTTTGGTGCAGGAGGTCTTCTAGGCCCAAAATGGCAAGGGGGGGTGAGCTGCATGTGTAGGGGGGCGGGGGAGCACGGAGGGGTCATGTGCGCATTGCATTATGGGTGCAGGCACGCGTGCGTGCTGTCGTGTGCACGCTTTCGGCATGCGATGACAAGAAGGTTAGCCATCACTGGAATAGAATAACAGAGTTGGAAGGGACCTTGGAGGTCTTCTAGTCGAATCCCCTGCTTAGGCAGAAAACCCTACACTACTTCAGACAAATGGTTACCCAACATCTTCTTAAAAACTTCCAGCGTTGGAGCATTCACAACTTCTAGTTGTTCCATTAGACTTGGCAATTAATCAACAGGACAAGTGCAGCAACTTGGCAAGTTGTTCCATTGATTAATTGTTCTAACTGTCAGGTAATTTCTCCTTAGTTCTAAGTTGCTTGTCTCCTTGATTAGTTTCTAGATGATTCAATGGGACATAGGATACCTTTATCTCATCTGTGCCTTGAATTCAACAAGATACTACAGGCTACTCACTTTTCCTCCTTGTGAAGTATGAAGAGAATGTTTCAGGTACTTTACAGCAGAGCGGACGTCAAAGTTGGGAACACCCTAGAAGATCAATAGTCATGCTCACTGGAGCTAATGTAAGTTGAGGTCAACCCTATTGGAAGAATCCCAAGTTCCTCATCCATGCCTCAAAATGCTTTGAGCTTTCTAACAAATTTAGTTCAGGAAGAAATTCTTACAAAGTATTCCTTGATTTCTTGATACCTCTGGATTTCTCCTGGAATTCAATCTGAGTTTCAAGAGCTGCACTGAAACAAAATTGATACGTTTATGTATCCCAGCATTTCCTTTTCCAGGGTGCCCCAACCACGATAATACGTAAATGCTAACAGATCATGGAAAGCCAGTGGCACTGAGCAACATTAATCTTATCTTTCACTAAATATGCACAGGGTAGAGCATCAATGCTGGGGTCTCCATAACTGTGAATCTAACATAAATATGTTTATATTAATAAACATAAATAAACATTTAATAAATATGTTTGAACGGTTGCAGGAATTGAGTATTTCTGGTCTAGTAAAAAGAAGGACTAGGGGGCGACATGATAGCATTGGTCCAATATTTGAGGGGCTGCCATAAAGAAGAGGGGGGGGACAACTTATTTTCCAAAGCACCTGAGGGCAGGACAAGAGGCAATATGTGGAAACTAATCAAAGAGAGTAGCAACCTAGAACTAAGGATAAATTTCTTGACAGTGAGAACAATAAACCAGTGAAACAGTTTGTCTTCAGAAGATGTGGGTACTCCAACACTGGAGGCTTTTAAAAAGAGACCGGACAGCCATTTGTCTGAAATGGTATAGGCAGTGGTGGGATTCAGCCGGTTTGGGTGAGTGTGGGAGAACCGGTTGTTAAATTGCTGGCTGGCCCCACCCCTTCCAGGAGTCCCACACACCCCATTTATGCTCCCAGGTAAGTGCAGGGAGGCCTGCCAGACCCAAAAGAGGATGCAGGGGGACGTGTCCCCCTGCAGCCCATTTTTGCTCCCAGGGGGGTGCAGGAGGCTGAGTGCTGCCTGTCACACCACCTGGCCATGCCCACTGTGGCCATGCCCACTCATCCGGTCATTAGGGCAGAGGACCAGTTGTTAAATTATTTGAAGCCCACCTCTGGGTATAGGGTCTCCTGCTTGAGCAGGGGGCTGGACTAGAAGCTCTCCAAGGTCCCTTCCAATTCTGTTATTCTGTTAGTATGATGCCTCTGTGAAGTTCACACATAGCTCCATTTCTAAGATGAGAGTGAAAATCTTCACTGGTTGAGGGTAAAATCATAATAAGGAGGAACTGAGAATTTGCAGCACGAGAATCTTGCTGCTCTCATTCATGTAGATGCTGGGAGACATGTACAAGAGTGCAGAGAGTCCCCCAACCTAGTAATGAAATGGCCTGCAGTGTTTCTTGGTGTTTCACCTACGATCCAAATTCATTACAGTACAGTAACACTTATAGTACTGGACGATAGTAGATATAAGTGAAGAAACATTTGTGGCTCTTATGAATAACAGAGCTATTAATTTTTCATGATATAAATGTCAATAGAAAGGTAACCTCAGGGCCTTGGTTTAGCAATAGATAATAATAACGTTGGCTCCAACCTATCTTCTCTTTTCTTCTTGTATGAGCTTTGCGTGACATGTAAATCATCCTAAAATTCCTCCCCAAAACATGGCTATGATTTATTTAACTCAGATCAAAGACCTGCAGCTGTAAAGAATCTAATTAAAATTTGATGATGTAGCAGGCAGGCTACATCTATTATTTAATTTCTGTGGTTCTGATCTGATTTTTTTTTCTTCAAAATTCACTTACCAAGCTGGCTGTCCTTTTCTTTCTGCATCATGCTTGCATTTCATCCATTTTCACATAAAGGATTAACCACTTTTTAGGGCAGCTGTTCTGCCTACATGAATGTGGATTTCTAGATCCATTCCTTCTTTTGCCTTGCTTGAGGGCAATATATTTCCTGGCTAAGACTTTCCGGAGGAGAGTTTCCTAGGAATCCTGTAATATCACTGAGAATAAAATGGGTTGGGTCATTTTGTCTTAAGAGTTATGTATTAATAGAATTTTTATATTTTCTATTTACAGAATAAATAGAATCTACTCACAATAGAATTCCCTATGCCGCCAAACTTGAAATTTTGGGCTTGGACAATCTGGAACTGCACCACCTGTGGTATGATCTAAGCATACTACACAAAATTGTCTGCTACAACATCTTAACTGTCAACGACTTCAGCTTCAACCACAATAACACATGGGAAAACAATAGATACAAACTCAAGGTTAACCACTCCAAACTCGATTGCAGAAAATACGACTTCAGCAACAGAGTGGTCAATGCCTGGAATGCACTCCCTGACTCTGTTGTTACATCCTCAAACCCCCACAGCTTTAATCTCAAACTATCTACCGTAGACCTCACCCTATTCATAAGAGGTCCGTAAAGGGAGCGTGCATAAATAAGAGCACCAGCGTGCCTACCTGCTGTCCCCATCTATTTGTATTCATTTCTTTCATTTATATCCATATTTATATTTATACCTGCTATCTTGTACATGTTTGACAAACTAATAAATACAAATATAAATACAAATACAAAACTGGGAATGGGAGAGGTCTTGAAGAAAAAATATATATATACAGCTTCCACTCTTAAAGTGATGGAAATAAAACAGCCCCCAATTATGAGAAGGCACGGACAGGATGTATTTTCTGCACAAATAAGGGAAGTTGACAGTGGTTGAAGAGTTATGGTTTTGAATGGTTAGCATTGGGTTTGGGGAGGTTGCGAAGAGAATTATTTTGAGAAATTGGAAAAAATAAGTAATATTCCTGGTATTGCGGATTGGATTTAAGAGATGTATGACACCCATCTTTGAAAGGCAATTTTATCTACTAATCAAAAAATTACTCAATATGTTGTTCTGTGGTATAGATTTTATGACATTTTGTAATGTTAGACAATCATTAAATATTTTTTACCTCCACGGTAAGCTCAGAAATCTGTTTGACATTTGATGGATATTAGACATATATCGATACTTCGCCCTTTTCTCTCCTTTATCATTTTTCATGTAGTTTCTTTCCTTCTTATGTATATTTTGCAGGGTTTTTTTCTCCTATCTCTTTTTTGTAAAGCTTATTATTTACTTCAATTTATTGGTTGCCCAATTCCAGCAGATTCTGGGTGGGTCCACAAAAATAAAACAGGAATTAAAAATAATTAAAAATATCAAGTCAATGAACAGCCTGGACTAACATGCTCAAATCACAAGATCCACAAAATTAAAAAGGGTCATTAACAGGGGTGGGCTTCAATACAATACAATACAATACAATACAATACAATATAATACAATACAATACAATACAATACAATAGTAGAGTTGGAAGGGACCTTGGAGGTCTTCTAGTCCAACCCCGTGCCTAGGCAGGAAACCCTATACCGTTTCAGACAAATGGCTATCCAACATTTTCTTAAAGACTTCCAGTGTTGGGGCATTCACAACTTCTGGAGGCAAGCTGTTCCACTGATTAATTGTTCTAACTGTCAGGAAATTTCTTTTCAGTTCTAAGTTGCTTCTCTCCTTGATTAGTTTCCACCCATTGCTTCTTGTTCTACCCTCAGGTGCCTTGGAGAATAGTTTGACTCCCTCTTCTTTGTGGCAACCCCTGAGATATTGGAACACTGCTATCATGTCTCCCCTAGTCCTTCTTTCTCTTAAGCTAGACATACCCAGTTCCTGCAAGCGTTCTTCATATGTTTTAGTCAACTGGTTCAACTGGTTTGGACTGGTTTGGGCAAACCAGCAGTTCTGGTGATCAGTTGGCCCCACCCACCCGCCCCTGCTCTATTCAGTCCTATATTTCCATTGTTTCAAGCCCAACTGATTGGCGTGGAAGAGTGGATTGCTGCGTCTCAGCTATTATACTCCCCTAGACTGCAGGAAAAGGTAAGTTTTAGTGCCGATTCCAAAAGCAATGTGTGCACCCGCAGCAAACCGGTTGTTACATCAGTTAAATCCCACCACTGGCCGTTAAATAACAAACATGAACCTCTGGGATCAAAGACAGGTTTTCAAAGCTTCAAAGAATCTCCAGAGAGACAATGCTGTCCTTATAGCTGGGGGAAAACTGTTCTAGAGAGTGGGGGCACACAATAGAGAAAGCCTACAATTTCAATATTTAATGGAGCACACCAACTCGACTAGAACATACTTGGTGAGCAGAAACAGTTGGAGATAAACAATCTCTCAGATATCCGTCTCTGCAGGATTTTATAAGTAACCATCAGCACCTTGAATTACACTCAGAAGCCAAGTGGCAGACAAGGCAGCTTGCAAGGCAGTGGTTTCTCATGGGCAGACCAAGAGTTGCCGGTTGCGACCGTGTTTCACTGAAAGTACGACCTACCCCAAAAGTAAGTCCTAGCTTGATTTTTACATGTGCACCCAATATAAGCCCTACAGAGTCTTATTTTTGAGGAAACACAGTTCTCACACCACTGAATTTTGAACCAGCTGTAGCTTCTGGATGGTCTTCACAGGCAGCCCCATGTAGATCACATTGTAATAATCCAATCCTGATTTTAAAAATAAGAAGAAGAGGCAAAAGGAAGGGGGGGGAAATGGCAGCAGAAAGCCCTTTTGTGGCTTACCGAGTCCCTTTCGGGAGAGGGGGCGGTCTATAAATATGAATAATAAAATAAAATAAATAAATACCAGTCATCCAGGAAATGAGTACCAGGTGGAGAATCTTGTGGTGCTTCCAACCCAATAGCATCCATGATAAGGAGAGCAATCTATTATATTGGTTCCTGCTGCTGGGAATTTGAATTCAACAACATTTGAGGAGCCACGTTTCCCAGTGCAAAAGATGGAGGCTGCTGACTTCCCTCAGCATAAACCGGAATTTGGACTACATTCAACCTCAATGCTTTGGCAGTTCGTGTAAGCTTGTTTTCTTCCCTGGAAGAAATAGAACAGTTTCATATGATTAGAGTTACCCAACTGATAACAAAACCACTGCAAAATGAGGGAAACCCTTAGAAAGGACTTGGGGGGAGGATGTTTCTCCCCCCCCCAAAGAGTCTGCCTATTTGCATTTGTTTGTTTGTTTGTTTGTTTGTTTGGATTTATATGCCGCCCTTCTCCAAAAGGACTCAGGGCGGCGTACAACATTAAAAAAACACACATCCCAAAAGTTAAAAAAAAATTAAATCCATATCCAAAAAAACAAACTGAATTTAAAAGACAATACATTTAAAATAAGTTAAAATTAACAGGCCAGGCCGGCTTGCTGGAAAAGCCAACTTTTTAGGGCGCGTCGGAAGGACCGGAGGTCAGGGATTATGCGGAGCTCCGGGGGCAGCTCATTCCAGAGGGAAGGCGCTCCCACAGAGAAGGCTCTCCCCCTGGGGGTCGCTAGCCGACACTGTCTGGCCGACGGCACCCTGAGGAGGCCAACTCTGTGGGATCGTACTGGATGGTGGGATGCTACTTGATTTTATCTGGCAAGGATATTTCTTGGCTGCCATTGCATCTTCTTCTCCTTAGTGTGTTATAAACTGTGAGTGTGTGTCCACGCTTCAGAAACCCTAAAGTTTTTTAAAGGAAAGAATCCATCCAAGTATAAGCAGCAGACAGGAGAATGAGCAAAAAAGGATTTGTTTCCAGTTTTGCAACTGGAGTTACAAAGGGGCAGGCCTGTAGGCTGTAGCCTCCCAATGCCCTCACTGGCCGGGTGCCCAACAAGCAGTTGATTGGCTCCGCTGCTTGTCCCTCATCATTTAAGAAATGCCTGCTTTCATTTGCATTTGCAGTATTATTAACTGTAATTAATTTTAATATAAAAATTTGTTTCTGCAGGGTTTTTTTGGGGGGGGGATTTCAATTACAATTCCAAAGGAGAAAAAAAGAAAAAGAAAGAAAGGCAAACAAGGAAAAATCCGATTAAACTTAAAATCCTCAGTGCTAATCAAACCAGTCCCATATTGTTCTACACTTAAATTATTAATGATTAAATCAGATTACTTAAGGAAAAGTAAATGGGAAACCAAACATATAAATTAATATACACAGCCTACATTTTTAAAAGACCCTACAACTGGGACCCCTGATAATAAAATGCTTTTTTTTTTAAAAGAGAGATAGAGATAGAAAAAGATTCAGTCTTTAAGGCCATGTACAGTTGATAGGGACAGGATAATCTTCCAGCTGAGTGGCATCAGGAGAAAGGGGAAGAATCTTATTAAGAGTTATTTGTTGATTTAGGATAATTTAGGGAATAATGTTATTTGTTTGCTATAGTCCTCCTGCCACACTTTGGAAAAGCATTTAATCAGTTACACGTAGTCCTTGACTTAAGATAAAGTTAAAAGTTCCCCTCGCACACATGTGCTAAACATTCCCGACTCTAGGGGGCAGTGTTTATCTCCGTTTCAAAGCCAAAGAGCCAGCACTGTCTGAAGTGGTCATGTGGCTGGCATGACTAAATGCCGAAGGCGCACGGAACGCTGTTACCTTCCCACCAAAGGTGGTTCCTATTTTTCTACTTGCATTTTTATATGCTTTCGAACTGCTAGGTTGGCAGAAACTGGGACAAGTAATGGGAGCTCACTCTGTTATGCAGCTCTAGGGATTCGAACTGCCAAATTGCTGACCTTTCTTATTGACAAGCTCAGCGTCTTTAGCCACTGAGCCACCATGACCCTGTCCTTGATGTGGTGGCTGTTCAAAGTTACTGTGGCACTGAAAAAAAGTGACTTAGAGCCATTTTTCACACTTATGACAATTGTAGCACCTCCACGGGCACGTAATCAAAATTCAGAGGGTTGGCAACTGACTCACATTTATGATGGTTGCAGTGTCCTGGGGTCACCCTTTACGACCTTCTAATAAGCAAAGTTAATGGGGAAGCCTGATTCACTTAACAACCGGATTACTAAATTAAGAACTGCAGCGATTCAATGAACAAATGCAGCAAGGACTTACATGGGGCAAAACTCACTTAACAAATGTCTCGTTTAACAACAGAAATGTTGGGCATGACTGTGGTCATAAGTCAGGGACTACCCGTATTCCTAAAATTGTGCGTCTGCTCTGAGGAGAGAAATGTTTTCAAATCCAATAGGATGTAGATGAGACTTCCTTTTAAAGGTCAGAGCGTGTTTTGTCACTGAGCAGAGTTTGCCTGGGCCCATCCATCATCATTTGATAAAGAGCACTGAAGCACATTGACAACAAAATGAATAATTGACTTTGATCAAGAGTCACAAGGCCCAAAACTGCCAATGAGCAGCAAATTCTCTTCCCTTTTTAAATCTCTGATCAGCGCCACAAGCAGCTATTTTGTCTTGATGTGTGCAAACTGTCATCAGATCATAATTAGGCAAGAAAGTATGATTCTCGTTGTTAAGAGCTTTAAAACAACCTGCGAGAATCTTTTTTCCCAACGGTGCAATGCAAGGTCCGTGACCAACAAGGCCCCCCTCATCAGTGAGTTGATCTCAGAGGGGGAACTGGACCTTGCAGGGATAACGGAGACCTGGCTGGGCCACGAGGGCGGTTTACCCCTCGTGGAAATGTGCCCACCGGGTTTCCGTGCATTCCATCAGCCCCGGGCCCTGGGTAGGGGTGGTGGGGTGGCGGTAGTTATACGGGAATGTTTGGAGCCGAGGGAGTTCACTGTCCCTCAGATACCCGGGTGTGAGTCCCTTGGTGTGAAATGGGGCCCAGGGAGGCAGTGGGGTCTGCTGATTGTATACTTGGCTCCTCGCTATGCATCAGCAGCCCTGCCCGAGCTCCTCGAGCTGATCTCAGAAACGGCAGTTGAGATCCCCAGACTTGTGGTTATGGGGGATTTCAACTTGCCGTCGACGGGGGAAGCATCCTAGGTAGCTCAGGAGTTCATGGCTTCCATGACAGCCATGGACCTGACCCAATTAATTCAGGGCCCCACACACGAAGGTGGCCACACACTGGACCTTGTTTTTGTATCTGAGCAGTGGACGAGTGATCTGGGAATAGGGGATTTAGTTATTACTCCCCTGTCATGGTCAGATCACTCATCTCTCTGGCTGGACTTCCCTGGCGCTACCCCCCACCGCGAGGAGGCGGAACCAGACTGTCTAAGTTGGTACCGCCCCAGGCACCTGATGGAACCGGATAGGTTCCAGACGGAGCTTGGGCCATTGCCTGTAGCCCTGACCCGCTCTCGGTCGGAGGACGTAGTGGCCGCTTGGAATAGGGCAGCGGCTGGGGCCTTGGACCGGGTTGCGCCTTTGCGGCCTCTCCTACGGCAGCGACCCACCCGGGCTCCTTGGTTCACCGAGGACCTGAGGGTGATGAAGCGCCATAGGAGACGCCTAGAGAGCAGGTGGAGGTCCTCACGCTCCGAATCTGATCGAACACAGGTAAGAGCCTATTTACGGACATACCTTGTGGCATTAAGAGCGGCCAAACGCAGATACTGCGCCGCTCTTATTGCGTCCGCCGATAACCGCCCTGCCGCCCTGTTTCGGGTAACCCGCTCCCTCTTATCACAGAGGACGCAGGAAGCCCCTTTGCAGGGCAGAGCAGAGGAGTTTGGGGAATATCTGCAGGACAAAGTTGCTCAGATCCGGAGCGGATGGGCCCCCTTCAGTGGACCAGAGGAGCCGTCAACAGTGAGTCTTGTGAGACCATTCTGGGAGGAGTTTGATTCTGTTGCCCCTGATGATTTGGAAAGGTTGCGTGGACGGCTGCGACCCACCACATGTTTAAAGGACCCGTGTCCCTCCTGGCTGGTACTGGCATCCTGGGAAGTGACACGAGGCTGGCTCCTGGGCCTGGTGAACGCCTCGTTGGGCAAAGGGTCCTTACCAACCACCTTGAAAGAGGCGGTGGTGAGGCCCTTACTCAAGAGGCATTCCCTTGACCCGATGGAGCTAGCTAATTATCGTCCAGTCTCCAACCTTCCCTTTCTAGCGAAGGTTGTAGAGAATGTGGTGGCACAGCAGTTTCCGCGACACCTTGACAAATCCGAATATCTAGACCCACGCCAGTCCGGCTTCTGACCCGGGCACAGCACGGAGACGGCCTTGGTCGCGTTGGTTGATGATCTCTGGAGGGCCACAGATAGGGGTTGTTCCTCTATCCTGGTCCTATTAGATCTGTCAGCGGCTTTTCATACCATCGACCATGGTATCTTATTGCACCGGCTGGAGGGGATGGGAGTTGGAGGCACCATTCTGCGGTGGTTCGGCTCCTACCTCTCCGACCGGACACAATGTGTGTTGGCAGGGGGGCAGAGGTCGACCCTGAGGCCACTCACTTGTGGGGTGCCACAGGGGTCGGTCCTCTAGCCCCTTCTGTTCAACGCATATGTGAAGCCACTGGGGGAGATCATCCGTGGCTTTGGGGTTGAGTATCATCTGTACGCTGATGATACTCAGCTGTACATTTCCACCCCAAACCACCCCAACGAGGCTGTTGAAATGATGTCCCGGTGTTTGGAAGCCGTCGGGGTCTGGATGGGGGACAACAGACTCAAGCTCAACCCCTCCAAGACTGAGTGGCTGTGATTACCGGCACCTCGGTTCAGCCAGCTGATACCATCACTGGCCATAGGGGGCGAGCAATTGCCTCCTGTGGAACGGGCGCGCAATTTGGGCGTCCTCCTAGATGCCCGGCTGTTGATGGACGACTATGTGGCAGCCGTGGCAAGGGGGGCGTTCCACCAGGTTCGCTTGGTGCGCCAATTGCGCCCCCTACTGGACCGGGATGCCCTACGCACGGTCACTCATGCGCTGGTGACGTCTCGTCTGGACTACTGCAATGCCCTCTACATGGGACTTCCCCTGGGACGCACCCGAAGACTACAGCTAGTCCAGAACGCAGCTGCGCGGGCCATCACGGGGAGTACTAGGTACTCCCACATAACACTTCTCCTGCGCGAGCTGCACTGGCTGCCTGTGGTTTTTCGGGTGTGTTTCAAGGTGTTGATCACCATCTTTAAAGCGCTCCATGGCACAGGACCTAGCTACCTGCGGGATCGCATCCTGCCGCACACATCCCTGCGACCAATTCGCTCTCACAGGGAGGGACTTCTCCTGGTGCCGTCCACCAAGCAATGCCAACGGGCGGCGCCTAGGAGTAGAGCCTTCTCTGTGATGGGCCCAACCCTCTGGAATGACCTCCCCCCCGACATCAGAACTACCAACGACTTCCGTTCCTTCCAACAAAAACTAAAGACTCACCTGTTTCGATTAGCCGGCTTGGCCCACTCATAGTTTTATTTTACCTCCTGGCAGATATTTTTAATTGGGAATTTCTGGGGTAACTATTTTAAATTTAATTCTTTGGGGTATTTTTAGGGGTCGTTTTTTAAATAATGTATTTTGAATGCTTTACTTGAATGTACAGTTTTTATAACCTCCTCCATTTAAGCATTTAAGTATTTAGGTATTTAAATATTTAAGTATTTGTGTATTTATGTATTCTTTTTTATGTATTCCACTGACTGTACACCGCCCCGAGTCCCTTTTGGGAGAGGGGGCGGTCTAGAAATATGAATAAAGTAAAGTAAAGTAAAGGTTCAAAATTCATTTCTAATGGGGCACGTCATGCATCAACACGCATCCATCTGCCAATTTTATTCCAACTACGATCAGAAGCAAAGGGATGCATTAGCGAGAATCTTAGCAAAGACTCCCACAATGGTGTACAAATAGCCCCCAACCCTTCGGTGACTGCTGTGACATTTCAATAAGTGAATCAAAGCTAAAATTAGTTTAATAGTGGTGCACTTTAGACTCAAAGCAGTGCTAGGCAATCTTTAATAGATGATCTTCTATAGAGAAGGCAGGCCCTGCAGCAGGTGGCATCATCTACTCTGCTTCCCATTTAAAATAGACCAAAGGAAGGTTCATTAAAACTGTCCAAAACTTAATCACAAAAAAATTAAATGCTAAAACAAGACTTTAATACATGAAATGGCACAGCAGGATATATTCAGTCTAGGATTAAGGTGTGGTCTGATGGCATTAGAGATCAGAGGCCTACTCAATGATTAAGAAGTGGAGTTGTGAATGTACAGGTGGGAAGTCCAGTCCCTTTTATCTTCTCCTAACTTAATCTCTTCTCATCCCGTTGATAAAGCATTTGCACTGTTTGCTAAACACTTCTTCTTTTTAAATGAACCAAATGAATTTCTCCCTGCTCTCCTCAGAATGGAGAGAACCATATTGCTACAGCTTGATGAAGTATAGCTAAAGCTGAACCTGACAGGAGGGGGGGGGGAAGGAAAGCTACAAATTTGAATTAAACATCCTGAACAAGTTTGAAGGTGTAGGGATTCAAAGGCACACTGGGTTCACATACTATGTTTGGTTTAATCTGGTAAACGGCTCTTGGCTGGAAAATGACCACTTGGCTGCTGGCAGCTAACACTGTTTTCTAGAATAATTCAATTGTTGTTCTATTAAAATAACAGCAACGACAAGAGTTTTTGTATTCCTTCAACAATGCTATGAGGATGCTATAAATTACAAGTGGAGACGTAGTCAGGGGTGGGCTTGGGAGAACCCATAGCTACGTAGTTATGGCTGGTTCTGGAGAACCTCCAAATCCTACCCTTGGCTTGCACGGCCCACCCCTCCCCTCCCAGGAGTCTCTACGCAGCCCATTTGGGATGCAAGGTAAGTGCAGGGCCCACACGGAGGCTCGGGGAGGGGGAAAACAGGCCATCCGGTGTTTGTCCCGGTGTTTGGAAGCCGTACAGGTCTGGATGGGAGACAACAGACTTAAACTCAACCCCTCCAAGACGGAGTGGCTGTGGCTACCGCCCCCCCGGTTCAACCAGCTGATTCCATCGCT
Organism: Natrix helvetica; assembly: GCF_964273705.1. NCBI lineage: Eukaryota > Metazoa > Chordata > Lepidosauria > Squamata > Natricidae > Natrix > Natrix helvetica. The sequence goes on from NC_138548.1 coordinate 224,840,764, forward strand.
GGCCATCGGGGGCGAGCAACTGGCCCCCGTGGAGCAGGCGCGCAATTTGGGCGTCCTCCTAGATGCCCGGCTGTCTATGGATGACCATGTGGCAGCCGTGGCAAGAGGGGCGTTCCACCAGGTTCGCCTGGTGCGCCAATTGCGCCCCCTATTGGACCGGGATGCCCTTCGCACAGTCACTCATGCACTGGTGACGTCCCATCTGGATTACTGTAATGCTCTCTACATGGGGCTTCCCTTGAGATGCACCCGAAGACTGCAGTTGGTCCAGAACGCGGCTGCATGGGCAGTTATGGGGAGTATGAGGTACTCCCATGTGACACCTCTCCTGCGCGAGCTGCACAAGCTTCTTGTAGCCTTCCGGGTGCGTTTCAAGGTGTTGATAACCATCTTTAAAGCGCTCCATGGCACAGGACCTAGCTACCTGCGGGATCGCATCCTGCCGCACACATCCCTGCGACCAATTCGCTCTCACAGGGAGGGACTTCTCCAGGTGCCGTCCACTAAGCAATGCCAGAGGGCGGCACCGAGGGGAAGGGCCTTCTCTGTGATGGGCCCAGCCCTCTGGAATGACCTCCCCCCCGACATTAGGACAACTACCGATCTCCGCTCCTTCCGCACGAAACTCAAGACCCACCTGTTCCAACTAGCCGGCTTGGCTTGAATTACAACTACATTTTCTAATCCCCCCTGGACAATTTTAAATTTAAACTAACTGATTTTTTGGGTATTTTAATTGTTTAAAATTTTATTGTGTTGTTTTTAACTTATGATTATTTATTTATGAATTGTACAATGTTTGATTACCTCCTCCTTGTCATTTATTTGTATATTGAGTTGTACGCCGCCCCGAGTCCCTTTGTGGAGAGGGTGCGGCCTATAAATTGAATAAATAAATAAATAAATAAATAAATAAATAAATAAATAAATAAATAAATAAATAAATAAATAAAATCTGGAAGTTCTGGAAGGCCAAAAACGGGCCTATTTCCTGCCTCCAGAGGGCCTCCGGAGTTCGGGGGAGGCAGTTTTCGCCCTCCCAGAGGCTCAAGGAAAACCTCTGTACCTGGTGAAGGCAAAAATGCCGCCCCTCCCCTGCCATGGTACAGGAGACCAAACTAGGCCACGATTCCATGGCCATGCCCACCCAGCAATCAGGTAGAGAACCCATTGCTGAAATTTCTGAAGCCCACCCCTGGACATAGTCTACGCCAAAGGGGGAAAAAAACAACTGCTTTATAATTTACCTAATATGTGACCTTTAGACTGAAACATTTCAGGAGTTTGTTTGTTTGCAATATTTATATAGCTGCCCATCTTATAACCAATTCTGGTTTTCACTGGCTTCCCCAATAGATGACTTTAGATGTGCTTTACTTCAGTTCCCATCATTCCCAGACCAGGCTAGCTAGAAAAGATAACCCAAATTCATTTGGAGGGCCTCAACATATAGCAGGCTTATAGTTCCACAGAAGTGTCCTAATAGATCTATCAGACTGTTTTCTTCACCAATATTCAAATGCTTCAAATCTCAAGTTCTGTCTATCCAATTTATGAAGAAATTTAAATGTATTACTATTATTACTATTATTACTATTATTACTATTATTACTATTATTACTATTATTACTACTATTACTATTACTATTACTATTACTATTACTATTACTATTATTATTATTATTATTATTATTATTATTATTATTATTATTATTATTATTATTATTATTATTATTATTATATCTCATCTCCCTCAATCTTACTTTTAAGTCTGGAAAAGTCTAGTTGGATATGACCTCAATCATGACATTGTCAACAGAGCTTTAGCAAACCTAAGGATGAAATTCTGCTCCTTTCCATCTCGGCAGCAGGGAGAGAATAATGGCAATTGTTACAAATATATCCAAGGTAATGTGTGTGAAATTCTTTGAAGACTTGAAGTGTGCCATCTCCATGGCCACCACAATCACCATCATGGGTGTGCATTGGCTCTTCACATTAAAATGGATTGCATGCCTCGTATATCAAGACACTGTTCCATTATACATTATCAGTAAATGCATACATAAGCACATTTCTGGATTGGTCTAAAGAGCTTCACAGGTTTTTGTTCATCTCCCAAAATCCGAATGATTAAAAGAGGCTCAGCAAAGAGTGTCCATCAGCTAGAACACTCTTCAGGCCAGGAAAAGTTTGTTAAAGTGAGCCATCCAGAGTTGCCTTGGACAACGATCGCCTTGGTGATAGATGGGTGATAGATAGGTGACATATAAAATTTAATACATAAATAAATGAATGATTGAATAAATAAATTGAAGCTTTTGCTCTTATACAGAAATAAAGAAACACCTATCTCAGGTAAAACAATGTTCCTTTGTATTGATATTGCCTGAAAAATGGTTGTGATATACGTGGAAACATAGATAGCTCATTAAAGATGTAGTGCACAAACCAGATTAAGAAACCAATGCTATAGAGAAGATAGGACTGGATAAAATAGAGAAGACTGGATGTAAAGCTTCATTGGATTTCAACAAAATTCATCATGGGTCCCTGACATATACAGCCATGTCTCTTGAAACTCCTGAGTGATGTGGTTCGTAATTTGAAGTCCTCCTGAATTCATGGCTACTGCTGGACTGTCAAACTGAGGAAATGGCAAAAGGACATTTTGCCCAGCTTCAGCTGGTGTGTCACGTGTGGCCTTACCTGGGACAAGAGCATCTCAGAAAGTTACGCATCACCACTTAGTTGGATTACTGTAAAGCATTCTGCTTGGGCTGTCCTTGAAGATGACATAGAAGTGTCAATTAACCCAGAATGCAATGGTCCAATTGTTGGCTCTTGGCAATATGTGCTCATTATACTTGTGTTCTGAACACCATTTGTTTCCATGTGCTATTAGTTATAAGTGCTATTTTTGAACTTTAGGCTTAGAGGTCTTGACATAAAGATACTTCTGAAACTATTTCCTCTCAAACTCCCAGGAAATCTATTGGTAGTGTCTTATTTTTGGGTGATGAGGAGGATGGAGGCCCACAGATGTTTCTTTGTAGAGTGAAGGTAGGGAACTATGGTCCCTTTAGGATTTGTGCACTTCAACTCCCAGAATTCCTGAGCAAGCTGGCCCTAAAAGGGCCATACTTCCACCCACCTGCTGTAGATGATCTTATAGTACTCAAATAAATTAGCAAGTTAATATATATTGCTGAAAATATATAACTGTGGATTCTTTCTTGACAAGAAGACATGTGCTTGCTGTGTGGAGGGTAGACTCAAAATAAACACATTCATAGGTTTATAATATGTTGTGTCCATGGAGAGTTGAAAACACTTGCTTATAATTGCATGTCATTTTTCTCATTGGGAGGACAAGGGATTTTGTGGAAGTCATGGATTTTACCGAAATGTATATCAGAATCATTGAATGTTGGGATTGGCAGAGATCTTGGAAATTATATAAATCAATTTTTCTCAACCTCGGCAACTTGAAGATATATGGGCTTCAACTCATAGAATCTTTGGAGCATTGCTAGCTGGGGAATTCTGGGTGTTGATGTCTATATATTCTCAAATATAGAATTTATATAGAATTTATATAATTATTTATTATTATTATTTTATTTTATTTATTCACATTTCTAAACCGCCCCCTCTCCCAAAAAGGGACTCGGGGCGGTGTACAGTCCACAATAAATCACAGATAAAATACAAATATAAATAGGGCTATAAATATATGTATGTATGTATGTGTGTGGAGGAGGTTAAAATTAAGAGTCCTGTACAGAAGAATAAATAAATATGAAGCTAAAAGCCCTAAAAACAATTAAAACTAAAACGTTACCCTTAAAATAACCAGATGAGAATATACTACCAGGAGTTCATAGATGTAACATTTATAATCATGCCAGGCCAGCTAGTCGGAACAGGTGAGTCTTCAATTTTTGACGGAAGGAGCGGAAGTCCGAGGTGGTTCTAATGTCGGGGGGGAGGTCATTCCAGAGGGTTGGGCCCATCACAGAGAAGGCTCTACTCCTCGGCGCCGCCCGCTGGCATTGCCTAGTGGACGGCACTTGGAGAAGGCCCTCTCCGTGAGAGCGGATTGGCCGCAGGGATGTATGTGGGAGGATGCGATCCCGCAAGTAACTAGGTCCTGAGCCATGGAGCGCTTTAAAGATAGTAATCAGGACCTTGAAACGCACCCGAAAAACCACAGGTAGCCAGTGCAGCTCGTGCAGGAGCGGTGTTACGTGGGAGTATCTAGACCTCCCCATGATAACCCGCGCGGCCGCGTTCTGGACTAGCTGCAGTCTCCGGGCGCGTCCCAAGGGAAGCCCCATGTAGAGAGCATTACAGTAATCTAGGCGAGACGTCACCAGCGCATGAGTGACTGTGCGTAGGGCATCTCGGTCCAGTAGGGGGCGCAATTGGCGCACCAGGCGGACCTGGTGGAACGCCCCCCTTGCCACGGCTGCCACATGGTCATCCATTGACAGCCGGGCATCAAGGAGGACGCCCAAATTGCGCGCCCGTTCCACAGGGGGCAGTAGCTCGTCCCCTATGGCCAGCGATGGAGTCAGCTGGCTGAACCGAGGTGCCGGAAGCCACAGCCACTCAGTCTTGGAGGGGTTGAGTTTGAGTCTGTTGTCCCCCATCCAGACCCCGACGGCTTCCAGACACCGGGACATCACTGCAACAGCCTTGTTGGGGTGGTTTGGGGTTGAAATGTACAGCTGCGTATCATCAGCGTACAGATGGTATTCAACCCCAAAACCATGGATGATCTTGCCCAGCGGCTTCACGTATGCATTGAACAGAAGGGGCGAGAGGACCGACCCCTGCGGCACCCCACAAGAGAGTGGCCTCAGGGTCGATCTCTGCCCCCCTGTCAACACATATTGCATCCGGCCGGAGAGGTAAGAGTCGAACCACCGTAACCCGGTGCCTCCGACTCCCATCCCCTCCAGCCGGCGCAGAAGGATACCATGGTCGATGGTATCAAAAGCCGCTGAGAGATCTAATAGGACCAGGATAGAGGAACAACCTCTATCTCTGGCCCTCCAGAGATCATCAACCAACACGACCAAGGCTGTCTCAGTGCTGTGCCCGGGTCGGAAGCCGGACTGGCGTGGGTCTAGATAATCGGATTCGAGGTGACACGGAAACTGCTGCGCCACCACATTCTCAACAACCTTCGCCAAAAAAGGGAGGTTGGAGACTGGACGATAATTAGCTAGCTCCATTTGGTCGAGTGAAGGCCTCTTGAGTAAGGGCCTCACCACCGCCTCTTTCAAGACGGTAGGTAAGGATCCCTCACCCAACGAGGCGTTCACCAGGCCCAGAAGCCAGCCTCGTGTCACCTCCCAGGATGCCAGTACCAGCCAGGAGGGACACGGGGCCAATGAACATGTGGTGGGTCGCAGCCTTCCACGCAACCTGTCTAAATCCTCGGGGGCAACAGAGTCAAACTCCTCCCAGAGTGGACTCACAAGACTCACTGTTGACGGCCCGTCCAGACCACTGGAGGGGGCCCATCTGCTCCGGATCTGAGCGACTTTGTTCTGCAGATATTCTCCAAACTCCTCTGCTCTACCCTGTAAGGGTGCCCCCCGCGTCTCTTGCACCAAGAGGGAGCGGGTGACCCTAAACAGGGCGGCAGGGCGGTTATCCGCAGACGCAATAAGAGCGGCACAATGTCTACGTTTGGCCGCTCTCAATGCCACAAGGTAAGTCCGTAAATAGGTTCTTACCTGTGTTCGGTCAGACTCGGAGCGTGAGGACCTCCACCTGCTCTCTAGACGTCTCCTCTGGCGCTTCATCACCCTCAGCTCCTCGGTATACCAGGGAGCCCGGGTGGGTCGCTGCCGTAGGAGAGGTCGCAAAGGCGCAACCCGGTCCAAGGCCCCAGCCGTCGCCCTATTCCAGGCGGCCACTAGGTCCTCCGACCGAGCGCGGGTCAGGGCTACAGGTAGCGGCCCAAGCTCCGACTGGAACCTATCAGGTTCCATCAGATGCTTGGGGCGGTACCAGCTTGGACAAACTGGTTCCGCCTCCTCGCGGTGGGAGGTAGCGCCAGGGAAGTCTAGCCGGAGACAGGAGTGATCTGACCATGACAGGGGAGTAATGTCTAAGTCCCCTATTCCCAGATCACTCATCCACTGCTCAGATACAAAAACAAGGTCCAGTGTGTGGCCACCTTCATGTGTGGGGCCCTGAATTAGTTGGGTCAGGCCCATGGCTGTCATGGAAGCCATGAACTCCCGAGCCACCTCGGATGCTGCTCCCGTCGACGGCAGGTTGAAATCCCCCATAACCAAAAGTTTGGGGATCTCCACCGCCGTCTCCGAGATCAGCTCGAGGAGCTCGGGCAGGGCTGCTGACGTATAGCGAGGAGCCAAGTATACAATCAGCAGACCCCACTGCCTCCCTGGGCCCCATTTCACACCAAGTGACTCACACCCGGGTATCTGAGAAACAGTGAACTCCCTCGGCTCTAGACCATCCCGTATAACCACCGCCACCCCTCCACCCTTACCCAGGGCCCGGGGCTGATGAAATGCATGGAAACCTGGTGGGCACATTTCCACGAGGGGCAAACCACCCTCGTGACCCAACCAGGTCTCTGTTATTCCTGCAAGGTCCAGCTCCCCCTCAGAGATCAACTCATTAATGAGGGGGGCCTTGTTGGTCACGGACCTTGCATTGCAAAGCACCAGCCGCAGGCCCTGTCTCTGTAGATCCCGACCACCTAGGTTGCGGGGGTTGGTACAAACGACCGGGCGTAGCCAGCAGCCACGGTCTCCCAACCGACCTTGTGATCTTCTCTTGTCCTCGCATCCCCCCCTCCCCGTGACCGTTGTAATAAAACAACCCTCTACTGGAATAGTTTGTTCCCTCTCCCCCCCCCCCACTCCACTCACTTCCCTCCTGGACTCACCTGTTCGTGTGGCACTGGCTTCCCTCCTGGCCTGGTTATCCCCCCTCCCCTTCCCAGAACCCCCTAAAACAGTATAAAACATTTTGCTAAAAAGCCCCTCAGCTTCCTCTTCTTCCACCACTCGGGGTTCACGAATAAATATAGAATGCTAGAATTGAGAACCACTGATCTAATCTAACATTCTGCATAGAGCAGGAATCCACTAGTCAGCCTGTTTAAACTGACTTGGTGACGGACAGTCCATTTTTGGCATTAGGATTTGTTACTTACGTTCAGCTAAAATACTTCCTTATCATTTGAAGCATTTTTTAAAAATCTTGTCTTGTTTCCCCAAAGTTTCTACATGATAACTCTTCAGATTTTCTGGGGTGTTAAATGTGGTTAGCAGGCATTTGGCAAGTTGAGCATAATTTTCAAGAACAACCTCTCCCTATATCTGAAAAGAAAAGTTTTCGAACAGTGTATCTACCTGTTCTAATACATGCCAGAGAAATGTGGACTTCACAATCGATAGAAAAGCTGTGAGTGGTGCAAAGAGCCATGGAAAGATACATGTTTGACATCACAAGACAAGACAGAAAGACCTGCACATGGACTATAGAACAAGCGAAAGTATAGGATACCATCAAAAGAGTGAAAGAGTTGAAATGGAAATGGACTGGTCACATAGCAAGGAGAACTAATGGCAACTGGTGGACCAAGGCAGTCATAGAATGGATCCCACTTGATAAAAAGCATCCACAAAAGAGACCTAAAACAAAAGGGATTGACAACATCAGCAAGTATTGTGGGCCCAATTGGCAAAAAGCAGTCTAGGACTGTATTGGTTGGAAACATGCAGAAGAAGCCTTCATCCTGCAGTGGATAAGCAAAGGCTAGAATGATGATGATGAATTCTTCAGATGTTTGAAGGCTCTTATCATGTCTTCTCACATTTAGAGCTATTGTTGAATGGTTGTTCTGTATCAATGTAATTAATGATTGCATCGTCGAACCCATATTTTGTGGGAGGCTTTGTTCAATGTGTTGAAGGTACATTGTGTCTATCACATTCCCATGGTCATCAAACATGGAGGATATGATGTGGGAAAAAATGTCTATTTTTTGTAAAGGTAATTTACTGTTACAACAGGCTATAAGTGTTAAGGATTAATAAGATTTTCTAATTGAGGACAGGGAACCAGGCCAGAAAATCATGGAGGATGTATATCACTAAGTTTTACTTGCCAATACAATTTCAAGTCTATCCTCAAGGAAAACGTAATACGATATATTGGTCTACATCATTCCAGCTGTAATAAATCTGCCCTCAAAGCTTCAGCTTCACATCAAGGAATAATTACTGAACAATGATCACTCACTGCATCTTCTTGACACATTCAGTTAAAAGGAATTGTTAGTTCCTGTGATCTTCAAATAAAAACAAGACTTCTTCTAGTTATCTTAAGGCAAAGTTTTAGTGATGGAACAGGCAAGGGATTATGGGACTGACAGGCCAAGAGCTTGTGGAAAGCCTAAGCATTGTCATGTCTTAAGTCATCCTAAATGCAATCAATTGTGTCATCTTTCACTCTTACAGTCTTTGTGCTACTTGTTCTGCATCAGTATGAGCCCACATCTTTGGTTGTGTGCATCCAATGAGTCAATTTTCAACACTTCAAATCATATTTTATTTCATGACATATCTGGAGAGCTTCAGAAGGTAGCTCTCCAAGTAATAAAAGATGGCAGCAAGAATTCAGACAAAGCTAAAGACTGTTGGCCGTTACTCCAATCGGAGGAAGCATATTAGGGCTGGAAATGGTTTTATAGTTTATTCAGAAATCAATATCTTCACATCTTTGTAAGTAACCCGCTACAGTTTTAGGTAGTGAGATACAAAGGATGTATTTATAGTAGCACTGTTCTTAATATATTTAAAAGGGTTTTGCAAGATTTGCATGGGACATATACAATTGAGAAGAAACAGGCAATAAAGAGAAAAGCTGCAACTATTAAATATTTAGACTAGACATACTGTAGAAGCAGACAGAAGAGTCAGACAGCCAACCTGCTATGTACCTTTCAAGCCAGTGTGGAAGGCAGAAGCAATTATAGATGAACAAGGGAAAAAGCACCAGGTGTGCAGGTGAGAGAGAAAAATACGTGTGCCAGGAGCTAAATTGTTATTTCTTCTGCCAGGAAAATGGAAACACTATATTTTAAATCCTCAAAAGTTTTTAGTGTTTTCAAAATCCTCTGTTGCCTTTGTCCACCTTTGTCTTAAATATTCTGCTTCTCTGGATTGGATCCCCATCAGGGTTTGGTCTAGGATTTGCTTCTTCAGACAAAGCTCCAACTTTTGTGTTGTTATTATTGGCAGAAAGATGATGCATGCCTAGATAACTTATCATTCCAAATGTCTACACTTAGTTGGTTGTATCATTCTAGAAATCTGTTGACGCAGGTCAATTCGCACTACTCCTTTTTTCTTGAGATACAGCATGCTCAACATATTTAGTTTACAGGCAACAGGAGAAGACTTCTCAGGAAGAGATTTGTGGGTGGATCTAGGCAATGGTGGATTCATCCTTGAGCGATGGGGTAGTTATACCTGTGTTTAAGGTGGAACTCCTCTTGAAGAAGTCATGCCCGATCCTCATGTCAGCCCTAACCCTTTCCAATCCCCCCTTTGGAGAGCAGCTGCTGAGAGGATGACTGGCTGTAGCTTCAGAGAGTTCTGAAAGAAACCAATTATCTGAATCTCTTTCAGTCTGGGTTTAGACATGGCGGAGTATCATGATGACATTGACCATCCTTGTCATAGATCTATGTCAGGACTAGACAAGGGTGGTAAAACTATCTTGGCCCTCCTTGATTTCTTACCGGGGTTTAATACCATGAATCTTAGTATCCTTCTAGATAAGTTCAGTGGGTTAGGAAAGGGAGGGATGGTGTTTTGATGATTCTTCTTCCTCTAAGATTGATTCCGCTCAATGATGAAAAGAAGGGGCACGTTTACTCTTCAGCCTTTGCTTTGTGTGGTATCTTAGGACCTGATTCTTTTCTTATCTCTCCTTAACTTCACTCAGTACACATACATACATACATACATACATACATACATGCATGCATGCATGGATGCATGCATGCATACATACATGCATACATGCGTGCGTGAGTGCATGCATGCATGCATGCATGCATACATGCATACATGCGTGCGTGAGTGCATGCATACGTATGGTAGGACTCCAGATATAATTTTTGCTGGTTGTTATCTTTAAAACACTTCCTGACTCAGGGTCTGGTTATTTGTGACCAGTAGTCTTTAATTACATCTGCCATCCCATAACATTTGACACAGGACTTCTTCCAGGCCCTCTCATTTAAGTGAGTTTTTACTAGCACTGCTTTATAAAAACCCTAGTAAGACCTCCACCTGGAATACTGCAACCAATTTTGTTCATCATACTACAAGAAAATATGTTGAGACTTTGGAAAAAGTTCAGAGAAGAGCAACTAAGATGATCAAAGCCCTAAAAACTAAAACATATGAAAAATGGCTGAGAGATGTGGGTTTGGCTAGTCTAAAGAAAAGGAGAATTAGTGATACGATAGTAGCAGCCCAGTACTTGAGAGGCTGCCACAAAGAAGAGGGGGTCAAATTATTCTCCAAAGCACCAGAGGTCAGGACAAGAAACAATCAAGGAGAGAAGCAACCTGAAATTAAGGAGCAACTTCCTAACAATGAGAACAATTAACTAGTGGAACAACTTGCCTCCAGAAATTGTGGGCACTCCATCACTGGAGGTTTTTAAGAAGAAACTAGACAGTCACTTATCTGAAATGATATAGGTTCTTCTGCTTGAGCAGTGGGCTGGACTTGAAGAGCTTCAGATTCTATTCTATTTTGTTCTGTTCTATTCTGTTCTAGTGGCATCATCTAGCACATACATTTTATCTGTTATCCTGCCTGCCCTATGGAACTGGATTCTCCCAGAGATGTGGGAGATGGCCCTGACCTCCTTGCTTTTGAAGGCCCTGAAGATCTGTTCTTTTCCCCCACGTTTTACACCCATCTTAATTGTTTTGTGTTGTTCTGGGATGTTTGAAGTTGCTTCTGGTGCACTGTGTTTTGCTACATTTTAATATCTTTTGATTAACATTTGCTGTTTTTAATCATGTATGCTGACCTGAATCTCAAGTTGATTGGGCGGCTATATAAATTGAACAGATCAGCATTATCTTTTAATATAGTCTGCCTTTAAAAAAAAAAAGCCAGAAGAGAAGAACTCATTTCTAAAGTTGTGCCCCAATCTATATTTAGCAGTATTAGTTCAACAGTGTTACATGGCACTGTTTGACACTGATAACACAAAGCTAATCAACCCATGTCACCTTCCAGCACCAAGCAGAGACAGAGCAAAGGAAAGACACATCAAATGCAATTCAGACATAAGCAACATTATGGACCTAGTACAATATGATTAAAGGAACATAAAGTATAATCTATTCTTATCTTTCCCTCTGAAATCAAAGGAACAGAAATGTCTTTAATTCTGGCTTCATTGAGTCACATATTATTAATTCCTGCACCAAAAAAGAGATTTTAATAACATGAAATTAGATTCAAAACATATTGATTTGATTACTAGAAGCCTACTTTTAATATATAAAGGCATACACATAGATTTAAAACTTAATCAATGAAAGAAACAATAGAATGTGAATGAAAAAGATATTCAAAATCATTTGTGAAGCACAGGAGTTAATTGAATTTCAAATGCCGCAGGTATGTTTCCTATAATGGTTCAATTTTCTTTTCCTGGATGATTGCTATTCATTCCATTATTGTAAATATATATGGTTGTCTCTATGTTCCCATGTATCAGCTCTTATTATGCTATTTACCTCACATCTTTAGAACATAGAATATCAGAGTTGGAAGGGACCTTGGACATCTTCTAATCTAACCCCCTACTTAAGCAGGAGCCATTGTATCATTTCAGACAAGTGGCTGATGGAACACCCCACATCTTCTCAAGACAAGCTGTTCCACTGGTCGATTGTTCTTACTGCCAGGAAATTTATCCTTAATTCTAAGTTGGATCTCTCTTTGATTAGTTTCCAACTGTTGTTTCTTGTCTTGCCTTTGGGTGCTTTGGAAAATAGATTCACCCCCACTTCTTTGTGGCAGCCATTCATAATAATAATAATAATAAATTTGAATTTATTAGCCGCTCCCTTTCCAGACAGGACTCGGGGCGGCGTACAATAAAACATATAAAACATAAAACATATGTACAAACACATAAACATACACATATACAAAGACATACATGCACGGAGGAGGTAACAAATTACATCACATTTAGACAGTTAAAAATCACCATTAAAATACCCCATTAGTAATAACACAATTTAAAAATTTAAAAAATTTGAATGGACTGTCAGGAGGAATAAGAAAAAATTTACGGTTGAGCCAGGCCAGATAATTGAAAGAGGTGGGTCTTCAGCTGTACACGGAAGGAGCGGAGATCGGAAATAATCCTGATGTCACGGGGGAGGTCATTCCACAGGGCTGGGCCCATCACAGAGAAGGCTCTGCTCCTGGGTGTCGCCCCCCGACACTGTTTAGCGGACGGCACCCGAAGAAGTCCCTCTCTGTGTGAGCGGATTGGTCGTAGGGATGTATGGGGCAGGATGCGATCCTGCATGTAACTAGGTCCTGTGCCATGAAGCGCTTTAAAGATCATAATCAAAACCTTGAAACGCACTCGGTAGACTACAGGAAGCCAGTGCAGCTCGCGCAGGAGAGGTGTTACAGGGGAGTATCTAGTCCTCCCCATAATCACCCACGCGGCCGCGTTCTGGACCAACTGCAGTTTCCGAGTGCATCTCAGGGGAAGCCCCATGTAGAGAGCATTGCAGTAGTCCAGGCGAGACGTCACTAGCGCATGGGTGACTGTGTGTAGGGCATCCCGGTCCAATAAGGGGCGCAATTGGCGCATCAGGCGAACCTGATGGAACGCCCCCCTTGCCATGGCTGTTACATGGTCATCCATGGACAGCCGGGCATCCAGGAGGACGCCCAAATTGCGCACCCGTTCCATGGGGGCCAGTTGCTCGCCCCCAATGGCCAGAGATGGAAGCAACTGGTTGAACCGGGAGGCCGGAAGCCACAGCCACTCCGTCTTGGAAGGGTTGAGTTTTAGTCGGTTGCCATCCATCCAGACCCGTACGGCCTCCAAACACCGGGACATCATTTCAACGGCCTCGTTGGGGTGGTTCGGGGTGGAAATGTATAGCTGAGTATCATCAGCATACAGATGATATCCCACCCCAAAACCACGGATGATCTTGCCCAGCGGTTTCATGTATGTGTTGAACAGGAGAGGCGAGAGCACTGACCCCTGTGGCACCCCACATGTGAGGGGGCTCCGGGTCGATCTCTGCTCCCCTGCCAACACACGTTGCGTCCGGCCAGAGAGGTAGGAGCCAAACCACCGTAAAACGGTGCCCCTGACTCCCAGCCCCTCTAGCCGGTGCAACAGGATACCATGGTCGATGGTATCGAACGCCGCCGAGAGATCTAATAGGACCAGGATAGAGGAACAACCCCTATCTCTGGTCCTCCAGAGATCATCAGCCAACGCGACCAAGGCCGTCTCCGTGCTGTGCCCGGGTCGGAAGCCGGACTGGTGCGGGTCTAGATAATCATTCTCCTCCAGGTGACATGGGAACTGTTGTGCCACCACACTCTCTACAACCTTCGCTAAAAAAGGAAGGTTGGAGACTGGACGATAATTGACTAGATCCGATGGGTCCAGGGAAGGCTTCTTGAGCAGGGGCCTCACAACCGCCTCTTTCAAGGCGGCCGGCAGAAACCCCTCACCCAACGAAGCGTTCACTAGGCCCAGAAGCCAGTTGCGCGTAACCTCCCAGGATGCCAGTACAAGCCAGGAGGGACACGGGTCCAATAAACATGTGGTAGGTCGCAGACGTCCACGCAACCTGTCCAAATCCTTGATGGCAACTGAGTCAAACTCCTCCCAGAGCGGTCCCTCAAGACTCGCCTCGGGCGTCTCAACTGGACCACTGAAAGGGGCCCATCCCATCCGGATTTGAGCGACTTTGTCCTGTAGATATTTCCCAAACTCCTCTGCTCTGCCCTGTAAAGGGGCTTCCTGCGGTCTCTCAAACAAGAGAGAGCGAGTCACCCGAAACAGGGCGGCAGGGCGGTTATCTGTGGACGCAATAAGAGCGGCGCAATGTTGACGTTTGGCCGCTCTTAATGCCACAAGGTACGTCCTCAAATAGGCTCGTGCCTGTGCTCGGTCAAATTCGGAACGGGAGGATCTCCAACGACTCTCTAGGCGTCTCTTGTGGCGTTTCATCACCCTTAGCTCCTCGGTAAACCAAGGGGCCAGGGTGGTTCATCGCCGCAGGAGAGGCCGCAAAGGCGCCACCCGGTCTAGGGCCCCGGTAGTCGCACTATTCCATGCGTCTACCAGGTCCTCCACTCGGGGGCGGGTCAGATCCACAGGAGGTGGCCCAAGCTCCATCTGGAACCTATCTGGTTCCATCAGGCGCTTGGGGCGGAACCATCTAATACCTTCCGGTTCCGCCTCAAATATTCAAATATTAGAACACTGCTATCATGTCTCCCATGGCCCTTTTTTTCCACTAGACTAGATATACCCAATTCCTGTAACACGTTCATCGTGTTTTAATCTCCAGCCCCCTAATCATCTTTGTTGTTTTTCTCTGCTCTTTTTCCAAAGTCTCAACGTCTATTTTATAATGTGGTGACCAAAACTGGATGCAGTAGTCCAGGTGTGGCCTTACTAAGGCCATCCTTCAACTTCTGTTCTTTATCTCCTTCCTCTTCCTTTGCTCTACCCTGACATGCAACTCCTGTCAAGCCATCAGGTTCCCTTCCCACATTCATTTAATACAGTCCCCCAAGGGAGTCTTCCAGCTTATGGGAAATCCCCCCACTAGAAGAATGAAATATTTTGGGGAGTATTAAAAAGGCAGAATATTATATTTGTCGAAAGGGAGAAATGGAGAAACATGCTCTTAAGACAGAAAGCAGACTCAGGGCCAGGGTTCCAAATAACACCCCCAATGAAAGGAGACTCCGAGACTTGAAGTTCCTCATCTTTATTAAAGATGTCATATTGGCACGTGTAGGGAAACCCAAATCTGAAAGCTTCTGGGTTTCCCCCACTCAAAACAATTTTAAAGTCCTTTTCCCTGTACCCACATGTTCATCACATGATCCAATCAATTCACCATCCCAACTGGAGATGCCTCCCAGTCTCGCCACTCCAGGTGCAGGTTGAAATATCCTTGACTCCCAGGGAATTTTTTTGTTATGGCTAAATATCTCTACCACTCCATGCAATACCTCCTCCCAGTTTCCCTCAGCTCCAAGTGTGGTAGCCCTGAAGATCCCAAGTAAAAGATGGCCATCAGGGCTGACAGTCTTTCTTAATAGTGCCCCCCCCAGCAGATATTTTGTGCCCATTATGAAGGACTGGGCCAGGAGAAAGGAGCCAAAGTTGTGACGAGACGACGTGCGATCTCAATGCTCTGAGATCGCAGTCGATACTTTTGCCACTGGATGGTCCAAATGGACCTAAACCGTCCCGCAGAGATGGTGAACAGGAAGAATACGTCTTGCTGATCTCAGGGACATCGCAAAGTCCCTGATTGATCCAAGAGAAGTTCTTCAAGCCGATGACAAAAAATCCAGCCATTTGGCTGATGAAGTTGGGGCGGCTCCAAAATAGAAGGATATGGAAAGAGAAAGTGTTTCCAGCTGATGAGGAATTTTTACTCTTTTAAAAGTGACTGCCTATAAGAAAAACTGGGCCAGCCAATCTACAAAAGAAAAGATATTCAGCCCCAGGATGATGGAATTAAGAACAGGACATGACCCTTTGGGACATACTAGGATTAACCCACTATTATTTAGTAGGAGACACAGAGCTCACTACATTATACAATCTGCTAAGTGCATTTCAGACATTGTACAACTCCCCCCCCCCTGGGCAGCATCTCTGAAACTTATAAAAATCAATGTACTCATCAAACCAATTGATCAGTTGATCCAGGACTGCTGTTAGTCCTGTTCATCATTAAACCATCTTTCCAATCATCCTCCATGTTGTTTCCAGTATCTTTCTCCCAGCTTGGAATTGAACCAGATGGGTTTTCCTTCCAACAAACTTTACCTGGGCAATCCAGCAATTACAGATTTCCATTCTATGTCTATTTCAGTTAAGGGTCATTAAGAAGGAAAATCCCTCTTTCTGATTTCCCAGAGGTTTTCTTGCTTGATCTATGCCACAAAGCCATCACCCTGCTTGTTAAAAATCAGTGCTTTTCCACTGCAATATTGACACAATCTCTGTTTCGCTTTTGCCTGTTGCTTTTGTTCTGTATGTGAAATCATGTTCTCCTTTGACCAAAAGGGGGGGAAAAAACAGAAACTCTTTTCAAAATGTCACCAGGTATATAATATAATTGAAAAGGGATTTTTCTGCAACTGCAAACTGATGTTTCTGCTGACTGTGATGCTGATGATTTCCGAGATAAGGATTTTCAAATCTTGAACTCAAGTAGTACACATATATGTAGAAGAAATTGGGTGATTTCTTTCTTGATTAGATTTTTATTCCCATCTTTACTACTTTACAAATAATTCATGGTGGCAAACATACCTAATACTCATTCCTCCTCCTATTTTCCCCATAAAAACAACCCTGTGAGGTGGGTTGGGATCAGGGAGAATGACTGACACAAGGCCACCCAGTGGGTTTTCATGGCTAAAGGAGGACTAGAACTCATAGTCTCCTCTGTTTCTAGGGTAGCACTTTAACCACTACACCAACCTGGCAAACTGCACAATGAATATCTACACAGAGGCTCTAAGCAGGTCCTGAGAATTTTCTGACCATGGTTAAAGCTAATAAATTTAAATTAGCATTAACTGTGGTCAGACTATTCTCATGGCCTAGAGTACTAATTTAATGTACATGTTGCTCCAAAGGCCTGAACACAGTTGCCTTGTGGCAGGATGGGTGGCAAATAAATTTAATAAATAAGTACAAATAAATAAACTAGGATTGGCAAAACCTAAAAAGAAAACACTCCAGGCAACTGGGTGGAAGGTAGCAGGAGACTGACCTTACAGGACAAAATTATGTTACAGAACAAAACTCCTGTGAATTGTGCATTTTATAAAACTCTACCAAAGCAACAATGATATATGGCAACTGATTGGATTTAATAAACATTCTTTGTGTGTGTTTGATTGCTGTGGCTTGCTGGTCAAAACTGGAAACTGGGATTGTTAAGCAGTTGGTGGGACCAGTATCTGTCTAAGGATTCTTTCAGTCACCTGCCAAGCATTGGGTCAGAACCACCAGCTGCTGATGGAAGAAGGCAGAGGTGGATGGACAAGAATCCCTTTTCTCAGCTGTCCGTGGCAGGAGAAGCTGTGGTCAGGAAGGAGCTCACTGGACTCCAGTGGACAAAGGGACAAAGAGCATCAGCACGGTTCCTAAATCAACAAGGGGAAGAGAGCATACAATACAATACAATACAATACAATACAATACAATACAATACAATACAATACAATACAATACAATAGTAGAGTTGGAAGGGACCTTGGAGGTCTTCTAGTCCAACCCCCTGCCTAGGCAGGAAACCCTATACCGTTTCAGACAAATAGCGATCCAACATCTTCTTAAAGACTTCCAGTGTTGGGGCATTCACAACTTCTGGAGGCAAGCTGTTCCACTGATTAATTGTTCTAACTGTCAGGAAATTTCTCCTCAGTTCTAAGTTGCTTCTCTCCTTGATTAGTTTCCACCCATTGCTTCTTGTCCTACCCTCAGGTGCTTTGGAAAATAGTTTGACTCCCTCTTCTTTGTGGCAACCCCTGAGATACCGGAACACTGCTATCATGTCTCCCCTAGTCCTTCTTTCTATTAAACTAGACATACCCAGTTCCTGCAACCGTTCTTCATATGTTTTAGTCTCCAGTCCCCTAATCATCTTTGTTGCTCTTCTCTGCACTCTTTCTAGAGTCTCCACATCTTTTTTACATCGTGGCGACCAGAACTGAATTCAGTATTCCAATTGTGGCCTTACCAAGGCATTATAAAGTGGTATTAACACTTCACGTGATCTTGATTCTATCCCTCTGTTGATGCAGCCTAGAACTGTGTTGGCTTTTTTGGCAGCTGCTGCACACTGCTGGCTCATAGAAGCAAGTCCTCTATCTGAGAAAAAACATGGCCACTTCCAATTCTTTAGACATTCAGGCTGAATTATTTCTTCAATCTACATAGTATAAATTGTTTCAGTGAATCTTTTATTTATTGAACTTTGCTGCAGCTGTCCAAATATAATGGACTCTTGGCTGTGTTTTTTTCTTTGTATTTGCCTCCCCCCCCCCTCTTCTCATTCTTTCTCTCTCCCTTTAAATTCATTTTCTTTCCTCTCTTCTTCAAGCAAAGCAACAAAAAAACCACTGATAACAAAACAAAAATTATGGCACACATAATCAAACCGAGGCAGCCAAATTTAAAGGGGGAGGGGGATTATGAGGTGTGATTTTAGTATTTTTAAGTTTTAAAAATATTACAAAGTCTTTGATAAAAAGCTGTTATTGTTCATTCCCACAACTGATATTGCTCAGTAGAGCTGAGTTGAACACACATACAACTTTAAGATACTTTTATATCCACAAAAGTGGATATAAAATAGCTGCTGCAATAGGGAGAGTTTCTGATTTCATAGGATGGTGGACACGCATAATCCCAAAATATCTGTCTTCTATAAAGCAAAGTCATAAAGCTATTTAGCATCCCAGGACAATCTGTGATGCTCCTATTTTCTGGGCAGGACAGGCACATTTCCAAATAAAGTGTTTGGGTCCAACCATTTTGTTTGGCTTTGTTTTCTAAACCATCTTCTTTGAAGCTACATGGGACTACGAGACATTCTGGGAAATAATGATTGATTGAGATTTGGCACATGGCTTTACAACACAATTGCTTTCCATTACATATCTTTATTGTTAGAAAAAAAATCTAATGGAAATGTCTTCCCCAGCCTGCTGTGTTCACTCCATGCCTCCCTGTCCACTAATGCATTCTCCCCGTCTGGATCTTGCAACTTCCTTCTGGCTTCCTCACTGGTTGTTGGAAGCCGACTGCAAATTGGGAGGAAGTTGTCACTTAACGACAGCAATGGGGATTGCCGGGATTGTCAGTGAAGTGAAGTGGTAAAATGATGTCCGTGCTTTATGACTGCATCACTTAGTGATGGAAATCAGTTCCAATTTCTATATTTATTGCTGTAAAATGCTGACAGCAGAAAGATAAATAAGTAGAAATTTCAAAGGAGAAATTGAGATTTCTAAGGCTACATCCCTACTCACAGTTCTTTTTCTCTGCCTGCAGAATGGAAGAGTAGTTAAATCTTAAGGTATTGGGGACATACTTTTAGGGGCTATAGAACTAAGATATCTTTTTGAAAGGAGCAGGAAATATTCTTTTTTAATTCTCCCCAGATTGTCTTTTGAAAATGCCAGTTATGTTGTATATTCTTTTTCTTACTTTTGGCATAAGGCCGCTATGGGATAAAAGACATGGGCAGGCTTGGCTGCAAATTGGGTTATTAAGATGCCCAGAAAATTCTCTTTTCTTCAGGGAAACATCAAAAGTATTTTTCCATTTAAAAAAAAAAATGTGTCAGCATTGTTTTTGTTTTTGCACTTTTCTTTGTAGGAAGCACAAAATGCTTCAATGAATTTGACATCTCTGATCTTATTAATTATTTTTCTTTACTTCTTTTATACCATACATTCTTTCGGAATTTGTCCTGGGTTTGGCCTCAAAACATTTGTGGTGGGCAACCTGTGGATGCATAGGCTGAGCCATGTTGAACTTATCTGTCTGGCATACTATTTTCGAGAAAAAGGAAAAGAGAACTGCATCCCAGGGGATAAAGATGATGGGAAGTGCATTAATAAAACATGTTTCAAATGTCAAAACTGCTCATCATAACATTTCAGGAAGCAGGAAATATAGAGTCACTGATTCTGAAATATGCAAAAACACATATCCCGGGGTGCCAATTGAAGTGCCCTAAAACAGACCATAAGCAAACATTTAAGCATTACAATAAATGGAAATACAATATTCTGAAAAGGAAAAGGCTACGGATAGTATATGCACCATCCCTGCCACACTGGCACCCCCTCCAACCGGCATGTTCCAAAACAGAACTGAAAACACTCTGCATTTCTAAAGCAGTTTGTTATATAACACAGGAAGATTCTGTTGAAGAAAATCTCATCTGTAGCCCACTGGGGTGTTGTTTGGATTCTGGCCATACGCTTTAATTAATTGTGAATATTCATTCTTGGTGGGTGAGAAAAAAAGTGTTTTTCTAATGTTTAAAAAACTTGCAGACTGCAGAGTACTAACCAGTACTGCTGGCGTGCTGACAGTAGGCCCAACAATAGATAAATAATACCTTTAAAAAAAAACTTTCTGACCTACATTTATGTATAATTAAAGTGATACCTTCAGATCCCTGCATATATTTACAAAGTTCGCCCCACAAAAATCAGACAACTTAAATCTATTATATGCTTTGTCTTTTAATTAGTTTCAGAAACTCGTAACCAATTGCTTTTCCTTTTATTTAGTACATAGAATAACAGAATTGGGAGGGACCTTAGAGGTCTTCTAGACCACCACCACCCCGATTGAGCAGGAGACCCTATATCATTTCAGACCAATGGCTGACCAGTCTCTTCTTAAAAGCCTCCAGCGATGGGGCACCTGCAACTTCTGAAGGCAAGGCATTCCACTGGTTAATTGGATAATTAATTGGATAATTTCATTGCATAATTCATGTCCCTCACTCTTACATTCCAAGTTTCAGCCTCCATACTTCACAGTCACCACTGGATATTAAACTCTACCATCCTTCATGGCTTTGGTCATCTGAGACCTTCACATATAGGCAGTTCTCAACTTACGATCACAATTGAGCCTGGCATGTCTGTTGTTAAACGAGACAGTTGTAAAATGAGTTTTGCCCCATTTTACGATCTTTCTTGCCATAGGTATTAAATGAATCACTTCAGTTGTTAAGTTAGGTTGTAACCCGGTTGTAAAGTGAATCCGATTTATCCATTGAGTTTACTCGTCAGAAGATCGCAAAAGGTGATTCTGGATCACTGCAAATGTCATAAATGTGAACTTTGGTTGCCAAAGCATCCAAATGTTGATCACATGGCCATAGGGATGTTGTAACAGTCGGAGCAGTTCGGGTGAACTGGTAGTTCTGATGATCAGCTGGCCCCGCCCATTCACACCCGCCCTATCCTGTCCTATATTTCCTTCTTTCTGGCTCTGCTGATTTGCGCAGCACAGCTGATTTCCGCACCCCCGCTGTTCTACTTAGAAGGTAAGCAGCTGAGCTTCAAATTGCTGTATTTTGAATGCTGTGCACAAGTGTGTTAGGTGCATGCAGGCGCAAAGTGTGCGATCACCAAATCAATTGTTAAATAGGTTGCAACCCACCACTGGAAGTGTGAAAAAATAGTCAGACCTCACTTTTTTCAGTGCTGTTGTAACTTTGAACAGTCACTAAATGAATAGTTGTAAGTAAAGGACTACCTGTAAAGCTTTTTAATAAGAGGGAGATTGGGTACACCACTAGTCATACCCACAACATAGTACTTTTCTACTCTAACTTAGTAAAGGATCATGCTGATTAGTTATAAAACATTTTGAAAAGTATCTCAATCATAAGGAAAGCTGCATGCTTGTCGGTGCTACTCCACTTTTATTCACTAAAAGATATGTGATGAGATATACCTGAGCTTCAGGCTTCCAATAATGGAAAATCCCAATTTTTAAAACCCTTTAAAGGAGTTGCAACAAGGGACGAGTGGGGGGCATAAGAGAAAGCAGTTTAGATTAAGTGGATCCAAACCCCACATAACCTCCCAAGCGAATCCAACTGGAGACTGAAGGAATGTTGATCAGTCATTAAGCTAGTCTAAATAAAATTCCTGTCAGCAAATGAAGGTAGGAATCTAATTTCTTTTCTTCGTGGGGAAGCATATCCTTTTACCCTGTCTAGGTCTTCTTAGCAAGGCTTTTAACTTTGTCCCAGTATCCTGATAGAGATTGAATCAACTAAAAATGTAATTTGGGGCAAAATTGTGTTTGTAAGTCGAGGGCTACCTGTGTTTTAAGCATTCCAAATAATAAGAATGTCCCTGAATTTAAATCGTTCTGGTTACATTCAGTCTTCAAGGGATTTATCACCCTACCCCTTCATCCGAGAGAATGTCTCTATACTGTGAAAGCTGAATAAGAAACTGCTACTGCTACTGGAATTAAATTAGCTTAAGTGTAACTCTTACAACTAATTATGTGTTGCTCTTTGCTGAAGAGAAAAGATGACAGTTCAAATATACCAGAAGAGAATTTCCGCCAAGCTGGTCTCCTTTCAGAGTCTCAGAGAATTAACTAGAATAAAGCTAAGTAAAGATTAATCCCTCGGTTGCATGCATGCGTAAATTTTAATGAGACCTGGGACTAGCACACCATTATACTAGCCTATTGCATTGCCAACATCCGTCTGTGGTCCCTTCCCCATTTTTTTTAAATGAAGCCAACTCTGGCCTTTCTAAACACAGCTGAAAGAGAAGCACTAATGAATTGGCCCAGATACATATGTACCTCGATTGGCTTTTTTCCTCTCATGTTGATCTGATTTAATCCTATAGTTTTTAGAAATATTCTCAGAGAGATAGGGGGTTCAGTTCACTTGAAAGTAAAAGTAGCCACCGGGAAGGGGCATGGCTATATACTACAAGATTGGCCATAGAAGGGAGTCAACTGCATCAAAAGGGTAGATGCAATTAAATCAGGGGTGTCCAAACTTGGCAACTTTAAGACTTGTGGACTTCAACTCCCAGAATTCCCCAGCCAGCAAGTCTTAAAGTTGCCAAGTTTGGACACCCCTGAATTAAATGATTGAAGCCCCATCCCCTTTTACATGCATGCATGCAATGCAAGATGAGATGAGATGGGATCAGGGGTGAAATTCAACAAGTTCTGACAGGTTCTGGAGAACTGGTAGTGGAAATTTTGAGTAGTTTGGGGAACTGGCAAATGCCACCTCTGGCTGACCCCAGAGTGGGGTGGGAATGGAGATTTTGCAGCATCCTTCCCCTGCCATGCCCACCAAGCTACGCCCACAGAATCAGTAGTAAAAAACATTGAATTTCACTTCTGGATGGGATGGCATGGCATGGCATGGGATAGGATAGGATGGGAGAGGATGATAAGATAAGGCAAGGTAAGGTGAGGTGAGATAAGACCTAAAATAAGGTAAGATACAAGATAGGATGGGATAGGATAATAAGGGAAAGTAAGGTGATGTGACATGAGGTTTGGTGACATGAGATGAGATTAGATAAAATAAAAGGCAAGATAGGATAGGATTGAATAGAATAAGATGATTAGATATGATTAGATATGATATAAGATGAGATGAGATAACCTTTATTGCCACTTTTTCTGTGAATACACTGGCACACATTAAAAAATGAAATTCTGATGCCTGCTATCAAAAGAAAAATATATAGAATAAACTTACATGCACAGCCCATTTTGAATACATAGCGGAAAAAAGACTTGAGAGTTACACAAGGAGCGTGCTTCGATTGCCTAATTTCAACCATCTTTTTGATGTTGCTTACCTCTCCCATTCCTGGGGATGCTCCTCTATATGTGGATGACAGATTATTTTCATGGTCAATTTTCAGTTGATAAGGTGTAATCTAGGCTTTCCATAGCAAGCGCTAGGTTCTCTACATGATATTGAACTCACTTCATATCTAGACTTTTCTTTCAGTCTAAAAAAATATCAGGGATTTCAGTACTGAATGAATTCACAATAGTAGAAGATGTGGAGATGGGTCATTGGACTGATATGTTTGTTTACCATCTACACATTTTACAAAGTGCTGTTGAAATATGTCTTATGCTTTCCTGTAAAGCTTCTTCCTCTGTGAAAGTAGTTGCATTCTTAGATCACTTTGTCTTTAACATTTTTTAGAAATTCCTTTTCCTGCTGTATTATGCCTTGACTGAATGTCGCACAAAGACCAAGGGTACGGTGCGTATTTATCCCTTTATTCCATTATGTATCTTTTCATTGCTCTGTGTTCTCTCTGCCTGTCCATTCTTCAACAGAAGGCCTGAAGGAGGAATTTTTGTAGCATCTCCCACATTTGATCATGAGAGGCTAGGGATCATGAAGAGACAGTTGGACTACTGTCTCTCCATGATCACACATACAAAACTGAGGCCTGGCTGTGATCTGGTTTGAAGTGTTGATTTAGCTATCATAATCCCAGCCAGTCAAGTCAATGTAGGGTTTTAGTCTAAAGCAGAGGTGAGGAACTATGGCCCTTTTATGACTTGTAGACTTCAATTCCCAGCATGCTGGCTCTGGAATTCTGGGAGTTGAAGTCCACAAGTCATAAAAAGAGCCACTGTTCCCCACCCCTGGTCTAGAGGATTGAGTTCTTCAGCTTTGATGGTTCTAATTAAGGAATCAAAGTGGGTTGATTTCATTCAGCCAAGTGATGTGCTCCAGATCAAAAGGAGAAGGTGGAGGAGTGCATGCATATGCACAGAACCAACTTCCTTTATTCATCCAGGTCACCATGGCAAGATCACTCTGATTCAATACTTTGATCCAGGATATTTAGCTTTTTGCCTCCAAGGGATTCTTCCATGGAAAATCCATTGAATCAGAGGGCTCCTTTGAAGTACATTCCTGGTTACACACATACCTCTTAGACATTTACAGTATAACCAACACATCTGTCATGAGCTGTGGTGGTACAGTGGTTAGAATGCAATAGTGCAAGCTACTTCTGCTGACTGCTGGCTGCAATTTGGCAGTTCAAATCTCACCAGGCTCAAGGTTCACTCAGCCTTCCATCCTTCTGAGGTGGGTAAAATGAGGATCCAGATTGTTGGGGGCAAGATGCTGACCCTGTAAATTGCTTAGAGAGGACCGGAAAGCACTGTGAAGTGGTACATAAGTCTAAGTTCTATTGCTCTTGCTAACAGCCCAATGTTGCACTCATAATACTTTTGTTGACTTTTTCCTCTATCTAGATTTTCTTTTTAGAAGCACTGTTAGAGGAACATCATTATCAGCTCTGTTTATCTGCAGTTTTGCCTATCCACTGTTGATAAATATAGATAAGAAAATATTAATCTTAGCATACAATATAGCATCTGCAGTTTGGGCACGTGGGTGGTGTGTGTGTGTGTGTGTGTGTGTGTGTGTGTAACATATCAATGCATGAACAGTGTGGCACCTGCGTATCATACATTCCAATATAAACTAAACTAATAGCATTAGTCATAGTTATTACTTTCAACCAACTTATATATTTCTAATAGTAATACATATTTATATAAAGTTGCAATCTGTCATTATTCAATTATTCCATGTTTTCTCTTATTATTGCTCTTATTTTATTATATGTATACACCAATATTCCCCTTTTCTCTTATTTCTATCTCTTATTCTAACTTTTAATCACATCATCATTTATTAAAAACATTTTCTTTCTATCCTATCTAACATCTAATCATGTCCTCTACCTACAAAAAGAAAGAAAGAAAGAAAGAAAGAAAGAAGAGAGAGGAAAAGCAAAGCAAACCAAATTAACACCAGAAACATAAAATCATCTATCCATCATCTCTTGCCCACTTCAATACTTTAGTTGCTATACTTTTTTTTTACTTGTCTCCCATATTCCTCTCTACGTCCTCTCTACATCCTCTCTTTATCTGCCCATGCTCCTATCTCCCTTTCAAAGGTATCTTCCTATATCTCCAATTCTTTTTTCAACTCTCTTAATGTATTTTCCCCCTGGTTTAATATATCAATCACTGTTATTTTCTTTGTTGTCTCCTCTTTGTCTTCTTTTATTCTCTGGTTGTTCATCTCAGTCTTTTCCTCCATCTCTGTTGTTAGCTCCTTCCTTTCCTGGACATCTTGATCTTTACTCATCATCTCTTGAATAGCATTTTCCATTTTTCCCGTAATCTCTTTAAATACTTTTCTCCATAATATCCTTTGTGTTTTGAAAAAGTAATACCATGTCCTTCAATGTTTCACTTGTCTCTTCCTTATAAAGCATCTTATTTTGTGTTTTTTATTCTACTTTGTTCAACAATCCAAAAGCTACTTATTCAGTCCTTAGGTTGCCCTTCAAGGGGTGCACTAATTGCAGTTCTTTGTATCCCAAAGGTAAACAATCAATTCCATTTGAATAGTCCCAGAGGTTATAAAGTCTTTCAGGGGTCCCTTTAATTAAGTAGCTTGATTATTTTCATATTTAAATCTCCAGTAGTCCTGGGGTAGTTGGGAATAATCCAGTAAATATTTTCACAGTTCTTCTCATAAGTATTTACAGGCTTGTAGTATTTCCTTTTGTCAGCAGGTGGCACTCTCAACTTAAATTTCAGTACTACCACTTGGCAATTGTTATTTTAGTTATAAATCAATTATTAAAAGCAGAGTAAGTTTTATAGGTAAATAATTCCAGCATTTTAAAATTCCTTCCCCATACCACATCTTCCCAATTTAAGAGTCCAATTTTCTATACATTTCAAAATTTATTATTTTTCTCTCTTGTGTCTTCCTCTTCTGGCCTGGTATTTCTCAGAATGCTTAGATGCTGCTTTAATAAATAATTCTCAGCAAATAGTTCCAAATTGTTCCTTGAAGTTAAGTTTAAAACAAAAATAATCTTCTCCCTCAGTTTCAGTCACTATTCACCTACTTTGATCCAGCACCAGTCTTAGTTGTTGTTCTTCGGTTGTCCCAGCTTTGTGGCAGCCATCTTTAGGCTGTCTCTTCTCCATGCCATGGCTGAGGGAAGAAAACCCCTGGATCAGACAGGAGAGCTGTGTCTCTCTTCGAGCTGACAGGGCCGCCCTCTTTGCTTCACCGCCCCTTCAAGGCAGCTTTAGCTCCGCTCAGAGCCCAGCAACAGGGGGAAGTCATCACAGGGAACCTGTAGAATCATTCCCTGTATCTGATATCACCGCAATGTCAACTGGAAGACTAACCCTAAATGGATTTTCCCACCAATGGTATTTTCCCATGTATTTACCAGGAAATGCAGATAAGCTAGACTCGAAAAAGTAAGTGCCCTCCTAAACATACCCATCTGCTCTGAATTCATTGGCAATGTCCATTGTTCGGTACAAATTCAGGGTGGCGTAACCCTAACCCTAGATGGATTTTCCCACCAAAGGGATTTTCCCATGTATTTTACCAAGAAATGCAGATAGGCTAGACTTGAAAAGTAAGTGTCCTCCTAAACATATCCACACACTCTGAATTTGTTGCCATCTATTTTTATGCCAGAATTCATGGTGCCCTGTCTGCATTTCAAGGTAAAATACATGGCAATATCCCCTTGGCAGGAATAATCCACTTTGGGTCAGGGCTAGGGCTAGGGCTAGGGCTAGGCGAGCTTTAGCATTAGTGTTATCATTAGCGTTAGGGCAGGTTAGGATTAGGCTACCATGAATTTGGACAGGAAAATGGACATTGCCAACGAATTCAGAGCTCATGGATATATTTAGGACAGTATGTACTTGTATTTCCTGGTAAAATACATGGTAAAATCCTGTTGGTGGGAAAATCCACTTAGAGTTAGGGTTAGATCACCATGAATTCAGAGAGAAAAATGGACATCACCAATGAATTCAGAGCACATGCAAATGTTTAGCAGGGGACTTAATTTCTGAGTCTGCCCTATCTGTATTTGCTGGTAAAATGCATGGGAAAATCCTTTTGACGGGAAAATCCGGTTAGGGTTAGGCTTAGGGTTCAGTTTAGGGTTACATTAGGGGTAGGGTTAGCATTAACGTTAAGGTTAGGCCACCATGAATTCAGACTGAAAATTAGACATTCCCAATGAATTCGGAGCACATGATTATGTTGAGGAGGGGATTTACTTCCTGAGTCTGGCCTATCTACATTACCTGGTAAAATACATGGCAAAATCTCATTGGCGAGAAAATAAATTTAGGGTTAGAGTTACAGATAGAGTTAGCATTAGGATTTAGGTTAGGGTTAGGGATAGGGATAATCTTAGGCTTAGGTTTAGGCTTAGGCTAAGGTTTAGGTTTAGGTTTAGGCCATCACAAATTTGGACAGAAAAATAGACATCGTCCATGAACTGGCTTGGACTGGGTGAGGCCGATGCTGCTGCTGTTACCACCTCCATAGCCTGCCTGCTGTTCTTGCAGAACCTTGCACAGCACAGATAACTTTAGCATGCTTCACAATGGGGAAGATGGCATCCCCTCCTCCTGGAGCCCATTACAACAGGGAGCGTTGGGTGCAGCTGGGCCTGAAAAGTGTCTCGGGTCAGAGAGCAATCTCCCCAAGTGACCGAGGTATGCGCAGCACCAACAAGGGCCGGAAGAAGCACCTGCAAGATATGGCAACTGCAAAGGTGCTTCCCTTCCTCTCTTGAATATGGAGGACGTCTCCATCTCCCACTCTTGCCCTTACCTTCTCAGGCCAGGCAAGGAATGAGTGGGAGTGGAGGGCAAGCAATGGGGCCAGCCAGTGGCGGGTTCAGCCAACAGGAACCAAAGAAAGCAGACGAAAGAGCCGCATGCAGCTCCACAGACATGGGTGGGAGACGCCCACCCTAACGAGATTTTCCCATCAACAGGATTTTCCAATGCATTTTACCTGGAAAAATTTCTGTCCAAATTTATGGTGGCCTAACCGTAACCCTAACTTTGCTGCTTGGGGAGAACCTTGGCAGACAAACCTGACCCCTGATGGAGCACAATATTAATTTGTAAGGCAGCTAGGGGTTTGCTTTGCAACTCTGAAATAGCACTTGCCAGGCTCCAAAAAGCCACACGAGGCAAAGTATTCTCATCAACCACTTTGCAGATTTATCTACATCCTGCCCAATTTCTGAGGTATTGGAAAATGACGTGGACAGTCTCCTCAGGTTGAGAAGGAGGAAGAAGAAAAGAGCTTCCTTTCTTTCCTATTTTTGATTTTTGTATTCAGTAAAAGGAATCATTCCTTTTTTCCCGCTCACTTTTTTATTGCTGATGTTTTCCATAAAAAGGAATCTGTCTTTGGAATAAATTATGGTACTGTAGGAAATCAAAATTGAGAACTGATGTTTTTCTGAGATATTTCAGCTTCTAAAGTAGGGGTGTCAAACTCAAGGCTCGTGGGCAGGATCTGGCCTGCGAGGTGCTTAGATCTGGCCTATGGGGGGAAGCCATCCTGGAAACAGTGAAGGACTGGCCCACGGTGCCTTTGCCAGTGAAAACCGAGCTCAGGAGGGCTGTGCACAGCTGTCTATAGAGCTCTGTTTTTTTGGCTGCAATGGTTTCCTGCAGAACATGGCCAGCGAAAATGGAGCTCAAATGGATCACCCTCCCGACTTCCATTTTTGTTGGCCAAGTACCACAGGAGGCCATTACAGTCAAAAACAGAGCCTGGGAGGGGGTGCCCCTAACATGAGTGACATCAAGCAGGCCACACCCACCCTGGCCACACTTACCCGGTCCCTGAGGTCAAACACAAACCTGATGCAGCCCTCAATGAAATCAACTTTGACACCTCTGCTCTAAAGCCACAGTCAGTCTGCAAGTCAGTCAGTCTGTCAGTCTGTCTCTCTCTTTCTCTGTTTCCCTCCCTTTCTCTCCCCCCTCCCCCCGCCTCTATCTCGTATGTAGCTACATTTACTCAGATTGGCATTTTTGAAATATATAATTCTGGCTCTTCTTTCTCTGGTGGGAGGATAGAGAATACTTACTAATTTTCATGTAATATTTGCCATGTCAAGTGCCCTAAATAAGACCCCCATGAGAGACTATGACAAAGAATATGAAAGAAGAGTTTGGAGGAACAACTCTCTCTCAAACACATTTGGAACCAACAAATGTATTAGAGAATAACCTTTGGAAGACTGTAGTTAATACCATCAAATGCATCTGATGAAGTAGATGAAAACCTATGGTAGAAATTCTCCTCCTCCTCCTCCTCCTCTTCCTCCTCCTCCTCCTCCTCCTCCTCCTCCTCCTCCTCCTCCTCCTCCTCCTCCTCCTCCTCCTCCTCCTCCTCCTCCTCCTCCATCATACTATATTTCTGAAGGAATAACACATGGAGAAGGGCTGCAGTCCATATCAACCTTTGCTAGGTCATAGCTAAAAGTCACTATTTCCTCTTTCCAATCTACTGTTCTCCTCCTTCCTTTCTTCCCCTTTTTTCCTTCTTTCTTTCTATTCACACAACCTGCTAAGGGTGAAAACACCGTTCTTACCCAAAGTTTGAATGGGATTACTTGCAAAAGAATGTTAAATTAGCCCTATAATGACTTCAGTGGGAGAGTACGCATAATAATAAAAATAGATTCTAAATGTGTTAACTAATGAGATCTTAGAAGGATTTCTGTTGCTGTTGCTTCCCTTGTCTTTCTCAATTGCAGCAAACCCGATTACCTCTCTGGTAACCAGTTGTTTATGTTACAATCCACAATTCAAACTTGAAATGATGCGGTAAATAGGCACAGAGTTGACTATTTTGTTCAGCTCAAGACAGAAATTCCTGTTTCTTAATCCTCCTTCCAAGGAGCTAAAACAACCAATCATAATGTTAGATGTTTAGTAATCAACAATCCCCCATAACATTCTAAACAAGTTGCTCCTAAGATGCTGATTTAGGCCACCAAAAAGAGGCTATTTTTGCTTATGAGAAAATAGTTCTCAGCTTTTAGGGTTTTTTTTTTTTTTTTTTTTGGTAAAGATTGTTCTGCATGTCATAAGGTTATTTGTGCATTTAACAGTTTTATTATGGGCAGCTATGTACCAAAGCAGTCTGTGGTAATGAACAAATAAATGCAATGATCACAATCCACAACATTAAAAAAAAGACATGGAAAGGAGTAGCAACACCCTTCGAGGATCCGAAAAATCGCACAGCAGTAACAACAGATAGGCTTGCATCTACATCAGAACCCCATTAGTCTCCTAGACCTACTACTTCAAGAATGTTTGGCTTCCTCTTTTGCAGAATGTCAGCAAAGATAGGGCTATCTGTATCTAAGATTATTCTTTAGTTTTGAAGAAATGCTAATGTTTCTAGCCCTTGGAAGGAGATGCTATGTTGGGGAAATTCTACGAAGGTTTCACTCTAGTAAACTTGGTATATTTAATGCAAACCATCACATGGGACAGGGTTATTTTCTAATATTCTAGAAACTGTACAACTGTTTCTCTGATTCATATGCAGCCTTTAGAGCTGTGTTTATTTCCCCTGGGGAAAAATAGTATTATTTATTCCTATGAATATGTATGGTACAAACACCATAGCATCTGCACACAGGGGCTATGCTATAGTATCTCAAATTTGTTTAGACTTTTAATCCTTTCCCCCCACCTTCTGTTAACCAACTGAACACAGAAGAGAAGGGGAGGGGAAAAACTCCTGTCTTAGGTAAAAGCCATGGGAATGAACTAATTCTCCTGTCACTCAACTAGTTACAAAACAAGACAGGCAAAGATTGAAGGTGAATGTTAATGATGAAGGAGGCAACCAGATGGCACAGCATTTCTTGCGGTAGTTTATCACGCTTTATTATTCTGAGAAAATTGTCTTTGATAAATGGTTACAGTGTTAAACAGGTATTCAAGCGATATGGGGGGTCACCTTTCATTAGGGTCAGGTAAGATATTTAGTCACATTGTTATTTGATCATGGAGTAGGCTGAATGGAAGAGTGACAGAACACTATTGTTCCACCTATGGTATATCTGTATGTCTATGCATGACATTAGGAAAATGTCATGGAACCATTTATGCTCGCTCAGAGCCCAAGGAAAAGTGATATAGAACCTGCTCTTGTTCATAGTTGAATTTAAGCTACAATTAGAAATGGTTAGGGAAATGGTTAGATTAGGGTTAATGTAACCAAGACAATGTAACTAGATAAATTCTATGCCCATGTATTTGGGCTGGAAAACCCAAATAACCCAACAAACAATCCTGGATGGCATCAAAGTTAGAGTTAACTCAGATATGGTAACCCTAAATCTCTCTGGGCATACAAGACATGCAGATTTTGCTCGCAAGTGAAACAAGGTTGTTCAAGAAAATAATCAGAGGGACATTTACTCTGAAAATGGGTAATCCTTGATTTATGACCACAATCGAGCACCAAATTTTTGTTATTAAGTGAGACATTTATTAAGTGAGTTTTGTCCCGTTTTATGACCTTTTTTTGCCACAGTTGTTAAGTGTCAATCACTGCAGGTGATAACCCGGTTAATCTGGCTTCCCCATTGACTTTGCTTGTGAGAAGGTTGCAAAAGGTGATCGAGTGACCTTGGGATACAGCAAGGATCACAAGTGTGAACCAGTTGCCAAGCATCTGAAACTTGATCACATGACCATGTGGATGCTGCAAAAGTTGTAACTGTGAAAAACGGTCATAAGTCACTTTTTTCAGTGCTGTTGTAACTAAATGAACTGTTGTAATTCAAAGACTGCTTGTATCATAGGCACATAATTGAAACACAAAGCTGCCTTGGAAGACTCACACGTACTTCCCTTTGCCTCTCCCCCTCAGCCAAACTCAGCTTTTAGTTTTCTCATAGTAATTACTGTATTTTTCAGAGTATAAGATGAACCTTTTTCCCTCAAAAAAGACGCTGAAAATCTGGGTGCGTCTTATACACTGAATACAGCATTTTTTGCCTCCCGAAACCCCGCCCCCTTCATCAAAATGGCCATGCATAGCCTTTAGGAGGCTTACAGAGTGCTATTGAGGGCTGGGGGGAGCAAAATTGAGCAAAAATAGCCAGTTTTTCGCTAATTTCTGCCCCCCTAACCCTGAGGAGCACTCTGAAAGCCCCGTAAAGGCTATGCATGCCCTTTTTTTGACAAAAGTGGGCCTGTTTTTGCAAAGAACGGGGCATTTTTTCCTCACCCCCCCCCCCCAGAAGCATTCTATAAGCCTCCTAAAGGCTATTCATGCCCCTTTTTTTGAAAAATGTTTTTGGGAGGTCTGCAGAGTGCAAAAACTTATTTTTTTAAATTTGCCTCTTCAAAATCATGGTGCGTCTTATACTCCGGTGCGTCCTTTACTCCGGAAAATATGGTAGCTGGTCACTTTCACTACTGTCCTCCATATTTAGGGAGTTCGCAAACAATTCATCATAGAGCAGCTCAGTCAAATCTGAAGTAGACAAAAAGTAAGAACACCTAACTCCCACAACGTATCTCACACAACATATATCAGCAAGCTGTCTTCTGTGCAATGTTCATGTTCAGGGTTGCATGGGGATGTTTCAAACACAACCAGGTAATATGCAATGTAGGTATGCATTTAGTTGTTGTTAGTGTCTACCTTCCATCTTAGGGAAGCAAGAATATAATGCATCTCTCTATCTGTCTAGGCAAAACAATGTTCCAGAACTACTTTCCTTCAGCTTTGTCCTCTGACAGCTACAATTAGGATTTAGTTTCTGCTTTTTGGGTGGGTCTAAATCTGTGAGACATTCAGGCTAATAGTTCCTTATTTTTCTTTGACCCTATTTGTATCAATTTCAAGTCCATTCTGGTTTGAGTGCTTCAACCTTCCTCCTTTTTTCTTCTCCTTCTAACTGCTCATTAAAATTAAACTTTGCTTTGACTTGTTGCACCCATAGCAGAAAGAAAACAGAACAGTAGTGATAGTGGTTTGTGTGAGATGGTTTTTTTTTAAAAAAAAATTCTCATGTTTCACCTCTCCTTCTCTTCAACCACAGCAGCAGGCACTTCGTTTCAAAATGTGATATGATCAAATGCAATTTTCACACTCTCCCAACACCTCTTATTCATGGCACTTGATTCTATCTCCAACAGGCAATCCCATGTCCCGAATTGCAGTGAAATCTACGGGAAAACCTAAGACTGCCTATAAGGACTCCTCTGCTTGATGAGAAATTCAGAGCCATTTTTATGAAAGGGGTCTTCATTGCAGGGAATGTGATCTACCCTTCCTCATGTTCAGAAGAATTTGCTTCAGCTGACACTGAATAACCACATGTTAAACTTTTGAAAAGCATAGCATTATATGTATAGTCTCCCCTCCCCTCCCTCCTCTCTCTCCCTCCTTCCCCCCTCTCTTTCATGCACATACTTCAAGTTTATGAATCAATAAATGAAATTAACCCCAAAAGGAATTATTTCTATTGAGATTCCCTAGGTTCAATGTAGAGATACTGATCAAGGTCTAATTGGGTTTGTGTATGTCAGCAATCTTCCCTTGTAGCAATAGTTCTGACTGAATGGTGAAGGATTTATATTCCTTGCAGTCATCCATTTCTTAACATTCCCTCTGAGAGTCATTGAGGCCACTTGGGGGTTCATATGTGCCCTCAGGGTCATCAGAATAGTGCAAATGGATGTGGAACCTTCTTGGAACTGCTGAAAGAATTGTGTTGTAAACAGGAGATAAGTGAAGTCAATGTACAAATCTATACATTGGAGACATAAACAACCACTTCACAAACACATGGTACAACATAGGAGAGCAAACCAACCAGGATGAGATTCACCAGTCCTTCTGCATTTGAAGGACACAGGCCATTCTTTTGAAGACAGCAAAGTCCACATTCTGGACTGAGAGGACCATGGGTTTGAAAGAGGGGGTCAAAGAGACCATCTACATTAAAATTGAACAGCCCTCTCTCAACAGAGGAGGAGGGATACTACACCACCTATCTCCTGTTTATAACCCAGTCCTTTCAGCAGCTCCAAAAAGGTTCCACACCCATTTACACTATTCAGGTGACCCTGAGGGCACTGTTAAATCTCCAAGTGGCCTCAACGGCTCTCAGAGAGAGTGCTAATGACCAGATGACTGCAAGGAATATAAATCCTTCCATTCTCCATCATTCAGCCAGAATTGAAGAAGCTTCTTGAATGATAAGCAAAATGTCTTCAAGGAAAAACAAAGGAAGTCCAGTTGCCTTTCTGAAGAAGCACCCTTACTGCAAAGAAAACTCTACTACCCTTAAGTATAGTCTGTATTTTCAACAAAGCTTCTGGGCCTCATACAGACTCCAGAGAAATGCACAGCAGGTAAACTGCTGAAGAGTTTGCCTTCTAGTGTATGGTATTATGCAGGGACGTGCGGTCAGGGGAGGCAGGGGAGGCAGGGGAGGCAGAGCCTCACCGCTCTCATCATGAAAATTAAAAAAAAAGTGGGAAAGGGAAAAGGCGCTGAGGAGCCTTCTGCACACGTGGTCGGGAATGGGAGTGCTCTGTGGTCCCCTGCATGTTGACTCAGGAGTCAGGAAGGAGAGGAATGGGACCACATGTGCAGGAGGCTCCTCTCGCCTCAGCCTCCCTCCTGCGCACGTCCCATTCCCCGCCTTCCTAAGTCAACATGAAGGGGATCGGGAGCGTGAGCCGCGGTCCCACGGAGCGCGCTCCGCGGTCCCCTTCATGTTGACTCAGGAGTCAGGAAGGAGGGGAATTCCCCTCCTTCCTGACTCCTGAGTCAACATGAAGGGGATTGCGGAGCGTGAGCTGCGGTCCCACGGAGCGCGCTCCGTGGTCCCCTTCATGTTGACTTAGGAAGGCGGGGAATGGGACGTGTGCAGGAGGGAGGCTGACGTGGTCCCATTCCCCTCCTTCCTGAGTCAACATGAAGGGGACTGCGGCTCACGCTGATGACATCACCAGCCTCACCAGCCTTAAACCTCACCACACGTCACTGGTATTATGTAATTGACTACCCCCAGCATGGCAATTTTTGTTAGCATGGCCTCCTACTTCCAAATGTGTCATTGGATCAAAATAGTTTGGGGATCTTTATTGTTTTGTATTATACCTTTAGAGAGGTGAGATCTGATCTTTTCATATTTGATAGAGAACAAGCATCTCTCCAACCCTGAACAATCCATCTCTTTTCAATCATAAACACAGGTAGTATCTATTTCCATTGTTCCCTTCTTGGTTTCCAAGAAGATGCATGCAATTCAAGAAAACCAGCCTCTCCAGAAAAAAAGTGACTGATCTTCCAGATCAAAATGAATATGTGAAATAAATTCTTCCCAAAGGAGAATCGCTGTGGCAAACCGCCATATCACATAAACAAATGTTACATATGATTATTTGCTTTTTTTCAACACAGCTTTGCCTCCCAAAGGATCTCATTGCTTTACAACACTCTAAAATAAAAACATCACAATAAAACTGACAGCACTTCAACCTAACAATTACAACAATTGTTAAATGCAACAATTAAACATAAAGCTCATTTTTTAAAAAATCAGGAAAGGAAAATAAGTAATAAGGAGCTTCAGAGGATATCTGGTCCTGCAGTAGTTGGTATCCCATGGTTGGGATACCAATGCCCAGGTCAATATGGATGTGTGTCTGCGTGTGTCTGTATATCCCTCATCTGGGTTTGAAATTCTCTTTTGTGTGTGTGTTGTTTTCTGTTTCAGTATTTGGGGTGGGGGTGGAATCAGCTGTTTTCTGAAAGATGTCACTGTGGGAGGCCATCCAAGGAACTCTCCCTTGTCCTAAGCAAACCTTACGTCAGACCTAGAAGCTATCTTTTACCTTTTGGATTTCAGGCCGGCCACATTTTCTACTTTGGGAAAGTGGGAGGGGGGATTATATGGAGTATGGGAGATATATAGTCTAAATAACATTCCTTTCTCAGAGAGTCAATGACATCTCGCCCTGCACCTTGAGTGGTGTGACTGGGAGTTATCTCCAGTTGGGACGGTGCCTGATTGGATCATGTGATGGATATGTAGGTGCTAGGCAGGGACTTGAACTTTCACTTGGGTGGGGAAAACCTGGAAGCTTTCAGATTCGGGTTTTCCCAGGTGTGCCAATA
Organism: Natrix helvetica; assembly: GCF_964273705.1. Taxonomy (NCBI): domain Eukaryota; kingdom Metazoa; phylum Chordata; class Lepidosauria; order Squamata; family Natricidae; genus Natrix; species Natrix helvetica. The sequence goes on from NC_138548.1 coordinate 224,877,722, forward strand.
TGACATCTCTAATAAAATGGAACTTTGAAGAAACTCAAGCTTCTGAGTCTTCTTTCATTGGGGGTGTTCCTTGGAACCCTGACACCCTCCTCATTATCTCCTCATTGTGAGGCACTGGTAGAGCCAAAAATGGGTGTCTTGGCCAATCATATCATGGAAATTGTGGAAGGCTGTCTCTTAAGTACAACATTCTAAGCTGGGTTTGGTTATATAGACTAATACCAACACCTACATTGAATCTAGGAATTCATGGCAACAACAGTGTCGCTTTGAGGATACGTTGCTCTAGCTGACCCCTTAGTGATCAGGCAGCTGAACTTTCAGATCATCTTCAAGAGTAACTTCATGTAGAGTGAGTATATTATAGCAATTCAATTGATCCTTGAACTTATTTGTAGGTTCTAGCAGGGGAGCCCAACTAACATTTACCCTTGACCGAAGATTGGCACACTATTTCTTTCTGGGATGGTTATCCTCTTCTACCAAGCACACAACCTCAGGAGTGATTTCATGGAGGTGTGAGCAAGAAAGGGAACACCCACCTAGCCAGTCAGATCAGCCAAATCAAACCTGGTGATCAGTGGAGTAACCAATGAAGACAGATCACACTCACATACAATTTAATCAATCAATCAATCAATCAATCAATCAGATATTTGGGCATAGAGCTTGGACCATCTCATTTCAGGTCACATCTGGTATATGAGGTGAGATGGGGATCAGCCTTCCTTGCCATTTATGTTTCTACTAATGTATTAGATTTAAGGTTAAATGGAATTTAAATAACCTAAACAATCCTTAGAAACTGCTTCTAACTAGATACTTATAACAATGTCCAGCATCTTGCTCATAAAAGGAATATTTGTAGTCAGATGCTAGTTGGCCAAAATCTGAGGATCTGCAGGGGGCCTCTTTCAAAAATGGCCAAACAGCAGCCTCCTTTAAAGCAGTGAATTGACTGTAAAGCCTTCAGACTAAACAGCATTGGCTACCACTTGGATGCATCCAATTACACATTTCTTCAAGGGACGTGGCTCTGTCTACCAATCCAATCCCTACATGTACCTTGTTTCCTAGGCTCATCATTTCTGAAACCAATTCTATACATTTGATGGCATATACAAGAATTGTGGCATTTACTTTGGAACAAAGGTAAGGAACAAAGGAACAAAGACTTGACCCTCAAAATGCATCACAGATCTGGTACAGGATGTATTTTGGATGGTCAGTTGAATTTAATGAGGTTTTCCTAAAAAAGATAAATTGGTGTCATATACATTTTACATTAAACACAAAATACATGTTTTTGTTGAATTTATTTAGAGTACAGTAGAGTAGAATAGAGCAGAGTAGAGCAGAAGAGAGGAGAGGAGAGGAGAGGAAAGAAGGGAAAGGAAGAGAATAACAAAGTTGGAAGTTGATTAGTTTCCACCCATTGCTGCTTGTCCTGCCCTCATGTACTTTGGAGAATAGCTTGACTCCCTCTACTTTGGGGCAATCCCTGAGATATTGGAACACTGCAGACATGTCAACCCTAGTCCTTCTTTTCATTGAACTAGACATACCCAATCCTAGCAATCATTCTTTCTGGTTTAACCTCCAGGCCCCTAATAATCTTTGTTGCTCTTCTCTGCACTCTTTCTAGAGTTGCAACGTCTTTTTTATTCTAACTTTAAATCTATAGATCTATGATACCCAGATGTTCAATGGTCTTACGTTGACATTCGTGTACCAGACATTCAAGTTTGTTATTGCCTGACTCCGTATACTGTGGGAGATCTATTCTCATATATTCCAATAGCCATTTGGTTTTCTAGTCCTATAGGCCTGTTTTGTACAAGAAGCATAATAAATCTTCTGGTGTTCTAGGACATTGCCACTGGTATTGATATTGTAGTATTTCTGATTTTAATTGAGATCTCTTACTCAGTCAGATCATTTTTCCCCTCTTTCATTCATCTCAGCATTGTGATTTTGACCTAAGAAACAAAGCTTATAAAAAACATCTTCAGTGATACACACTTGTTAAAGCCCTCTGGTGTTACTCCCAGCTGATTGAGCCGCAACTTGGAATGCAATAATTTGTTCTGAAGAAGGCTCCTTTGTTTTGTGCTTCTGGCTTTGTCCAAATCCACTGCCCCCTCTATTGTGCTGTCTTATACTGATACCCACCATGAAAATGTATAAGATTAGCTTCGTATATTTATTACTGAAGGCTTGTTGTAAATCTTTCCAGACTCAACCGGTGCTTTGACATCCTTTGTGCCTGCTCTTGTGGATGTGAACTTTAAGAGTACAAAGGGCGAAAACATACAACACTCTAAGAGAGGAAAATACTGGTCCTTTTTTATGCTATTTAATTAAAGGCTCTAATAATTAGCATGTAAATGTCCATTGAAACAAAGGGTTAACCAAGAAATCAATCTTAGGTTTCAAATATTAAAAAAAAACTACCCAGATATTGTCTGGGAATTACTGTGAACATTTTCATAGTTTGAACTCATTATTTATATTATATAGGAAAGAAAAAGAAGTCCTTGGTTAGTTTGAGATCATGACTTGCTGTTAACCACAGACTTATTACTGATAGATATATGAGTCAGACAATGACCTGTGCCTCCAACTAGATTTAATAAGCATCTAGTTCATCATATTGGAGCGCTCTATAATTTTATAGATACGGTCTTCCTATCAGGTTGTCAGTCCTCTCAGGTAGATCAGAGAAGAAACACAACCGGATGAGCTAATTTCACTTTATTGTAAGACTACCGTAGCAGAATCTCACAAGCAAGTTGGAAGTTCAATTCTCCTGCTGCCTCCTTTACAGCCCCCCAAAACCAGTGAGGCTTCCTTCTGAGTTTTTCCCCCCACCCATCGCACATTTGCAGGCTGTGCTCCCTTTTATCTGACCATTCCCTAGGCACTTCTCTTCCTCCATCTCCCAAGGTCAATCCCACAAGCCATTACATCTCCACATATTAGCCTCACATCCAATGCTTCCACCCCTTATTTTAGATTCACGTAGGCTTTACTATTTTAATATCTTCTAATATTTAATATATCAGATATTCTGATCTATCTTCTATCCTTTTGGTTCACTGTACCTCACCTTTCTTATGTTGGTTTGTGACCACAATATCGATTTGATTTGCTAGATATAAGGGTAATAGTATCAATATAATTTATGTTTGGGTAATATTTCTTTCATATTGCTGCTGCATAACTACCATACTCACCACTACACCATGTCTAAAAACATCCTAGGTAGGGTCACCTGCAAACTTTCTCCATGCTCAATCAAACTCAAAGGAAAAGGCCAGTTTTTATATACACTAAATTTAACACTGATGTTAAACTCTGAGAATTGCTGGTTCCTTCCATCCTCCGATTAGTTCTCCTTGCCATGTCCAGATGTAATCCTTCTGTCTTGGGGAATACTGATAGCTTTGGATGTAACTGGGGTTAAGGAAATCCCCTTTCTATTCTTCTATCCTGAGGTGGGTTCCTACCGGTTCAGACCAATTCAGCCGAGTGGGTAGTAACTCAGCCGCCCACGCACACAAACCAGTTCTATTGTCGTCGGCGCCATCTTGATTTTTGGTTCTGTGCATGTGCAGAACAATCTCCATTGCACAAATGTGAACCCCCCCTTCTTTTCTAATATTCTGCGCATGTGCAGACCTTTTTCAGCATACATGCGCATGTGAACAGAGCAAAAATGTTTTTGCACCAAACCGGCAGTAATGCCAGTAGCAACCCACCCTTGCTTCTATCTTGACAGGGTCCTCTAATCAGCACAGAGATGTGCTCGTAGTTGCAATATCTCACATACAGTCTGCTATATTAGTAAGGTCTTCAACTAAATAATGATAATTATTTATTAAATTTATAGGCCACCCATTTCCCTGATAGTAAGATTTCAGGAGGCTAATTGCTATTGCACATATCTGATAAGCTTCATCAAAAGGCACATACATAATATTTAATTTTACCTCAGAACAGGGAAACTAAAAGAAGAAAATTCATATTCATTTAACAAAATACTTTCCCCAAGGCTTCTTGGATGTACAGGTAGCCCTCAATTTACAATGGTTCATTTAGTGACCATTTGAAATTACAACGGCACTGGAAAAAAGTGACTTATGACCGTTTTTCACACTTGCGGCCATTGCAACATCCCCATGGTCATGTGATCAAAATCCAGACACTTGGCAACGGACTCATATTTATGACGGCTGCAATGTCCCAGGGTCTTTCGTGACATTCTGACAAACACAGTCAATGGGGAAGCCAGATTCACTTAACAACTGTATTACTAACTTAATAACTGCAGTAATTCATTTAACAACTGTGGCAAGAAATGTCGTAAAATGGAACAAAATTCACTTAACAATTCTCTCACTTAGCCACAGAATTTTGGGCTCAATTGTGGACTACCACAATCGAGGACTACCATGTTTTCCCGAAAATAAGACAGGGTCTTATTTTTTGGAATGTTTTATTATTTTTGAGGTGCAGGAGGTGGCAAGTGTGGTCACCTCATGGCTGCTGCTGTGTTGCAATATTTTCAGGGAAGCTTATTTTTTTTGGGAGGGCTTATTTCAGCACATGCGCTCAAAAGACCAATTGGGATTATTATCTAGGGAGGTCTTATTTTCAGGAAAACAGGGTACCTGTACTGACTACTGACAAGCAATTCAAGCATACTGTAGAGAAAAACATACAATTGTTTGGGCCAAAGTCCTGCTGTGAAAATGTAGCTCTTAACAAAGATATCAGGGGTCTCTCAACACATGTTCTTTTGAGGTAGAAAACAACCAATGTTGTATCTCTGATTAGAGATATGTCTGAGATGTCACTGCTAATGAAAGATTCCTTTCATACATGTGAACTACTTAAAGTGCCCTTATAAGACAACATTCACAGCAAGCTCAAGTAATCCTGAATAGTAAGAGATAGTGGCTGGTAAGCTACACTGCTCATATACACTGGTCCTATCTCCATGATAGTTAGATAAGATAGACCTTGCTGACCTAGGAGAGATGGGAGTAATAATCATCCAGATGAGTTTATCTAAAACATTACAGCATCGTATTGTAATTTACTCTGTGTCTGCTTTTTTGTCTTGCCTTTGACCTCTAGAACACCAAAGGTATATAAGTTCTCATTCTGCTTTTGTTCATGGTTATTCAGCAAGCCATTTGCTAAGAGCTCAGCATATACTTATGTTGTTTGCATGTTGACTACATTTACGTTGAGGCTATCAAGTGATTGTATTGCTTTAGGTGAGCCAGGCTTTGGCCACAACACTACACAGAATTTACTGAGTGACAAAGGGGGAAAATCTGTTTGAAGGTAGTGAGAGATCCATAAGGGCCCAGAATAAGATGCAACACGTGGAAAACATAAGTAACTATTACACCTCTTTGCCATCATACAATCTGACTTTAGCTCATGCTGTTCCATGTGCTACCATATTTTTCGGAGTATAAGATGCACCTTTTTCCCTCAAAAAAGAGAGTGAAAATCTGGGTGCGTCTTATACACTGATTACATCATTTTTGGCCTCCCAAAACCCTGCTCCCTTCACCAAAATGTCAGTTTATAGCCTTTACGGGCTTTGCAGAGTGCTCCTGGAGGCTGGGAAGGGCAAAAAATGAGCATAGAATGGGTCATTATTTGCTTGTTTTTGCCCCCCAACCTCCAGGAACACTCTACAAGCCTCATAAAGACTATTCGTGCTCCTTTTTTTTGGCAAAAATTGGGCCCATTTTCATGAAAAATGCGCCATTTTGGGGAGGTCTGCAGAGTGGACAACCTTTTTTTAAAAAAATTGCCTCTTCAAAATCTTGGTGCGTCTTATACTCCAAAAAATACTTCAAAAATAGGCCCTCTTTATTTATTTAGCATATGGCATACCACGTCAGAAAATCTACAAATGCTAAACACAATGCCGTCCTGACAGCCTAAATGGGTAGTTCATTTTGTTTGGTGCTTGCGTTCTATCCTTGGTACCACCACAGGAGAAAAAGTAGTTTACGACAGCTGACTAGCTCCTCCACCGGTCTCGCCTGGCCTCACCTTGTGTTGCATTGCCTCGTGTCCATCCAGGTCTAGTGCCAGCTTCTGCTCTCTGCACACCCAAAGGAAGCTAGGTTTTTCCAACCAAAGTGCTAAGCTCTTTGCTTGCTAAGTTGGTTACATTATCAAATAAGTCTCTTTTTAATATCACTGGATCTTTTTTGGTTTTGGCTTTGAGCTCTGTTGTTGTTTTTTTCCTTGTTTTTTTTATTTTGCCCCTCATGTATTTATATACTTTCTCACTTTAGGAATAGATATTCTCAGCTTTTGTGGAGAGGAAGAGGACCAAAATATGACCTCTTGGCAACTCTGGGGCTGACAGAACATGCAACATCTTCCTTCTGCTTTTGCATTCCCTAAATCAGTTCCAGACATGTCCAGATTGTTATGTTAAGACAATACCAAATGTACCAGAAAGAGGGAGAGAGAGAACAATATTGCACTTACTGGAGTGAAACGAAATCGCACCATGTCTGCTTAAATGCACAAGGCAGCGGCTGATATAGTGACAGAGCGAATCAAAATATGTTGCAACGTATGTTAGCACAAGGCGTTTAACAGAACATGAAGTGCAGTTCCATTTTTATTCTCCAAATTAGAAAGTTATCATTGCTTCTCCTTTTTTTTCTTTTTTCCTCTGCCCCAACATCTGATAGCAAATATGGCATGTATGTATAGCAGCCATGACAGAGGAAGAGAACACGTGGCTAAATATAGCTGTCTGTTTTCGGCTTGCATCGCTGAGGTGTATCAGTTCATATGCAAACTGAGGTTATAAAAAGAGCAGGTGGGAGGGTGTACAGAACAGCCGAATTCTCCTTTCCTCTCTAACATTTACTTCCTCCGCAAGCTTTTGTTTTCTCTGATTTGGGGAAATACTGGAGACAGCATAGCTGGAGCTATGGATTTTAAGCATTGTTGGAGGTAGACAAGTTATGCTAGTTAGCCTAGTGGAGTGGAATACTCTGTCCTGGGCCAGCATGGTCGTCTGTAGCCCTGAAGTGGAAGGCAGAAAGTGTAGAATCTTGTAGAGAGACCTGGAGATGGCCTTCCTCTAAAGTACTTAACAATATACAACATAGAATAATAGGGTTAGAAGCAGGGGTGGGTTCCTGCCAGTTCTAACCTCTTCTATAAAAGAGGTTCCACAAATCTACAGGGCCGTTTAGAACCGGTTCCAGCTCCCTCCCCCCGCCTGTCCGCACATCATCAAGATGAAGAGCGAGAGGAGGAATTCTGGGAGTTGAAGTCCACAAGTCTTAAAGCTGTCAAGTTTGAACATCCCTGGGTTTTTTTTCTAAAGGGTTAGGGGTGCAAGGGTCTTGTAACTTGACAGCTTTAAGACTTGCATGCTTCAAATGCCAGAGTTTCTGAGCCAACATTTTGGTTGCTAAGCAAGAGCGTTGTTAAATGAGTTTCACCACATTTTACAAGTTGGCCATGCCCACCCAGTCACATGGCTGGCAAGCCACTCCTACCCGGTCACATGGCCAGCAAGCCACTCCCACAAAGCAGGCCACACCTACAGAAGAGGTTCTAAAATTTTTTGAAACCCATCACTTGTTAGAAGGGACCTTCAATCAATCAGAATAGAGCTGATATAGGGTATCATATAGATACCATATGATATAGAATAGGACAGAATAGAAAGGTCCAGCCCCCTGCTCAAGTAGGAGATCCAGTTTCTGACTGGAAACCTCCAGTGATGAAGCACCCACAATTTCTAAAGGCAAGCTGGTTAATAGTCCTCACTGTTAGGAAGTTTCTCCTTAATTCCAGATTGCTGGACCTTGGAGATCTTCTAGTCCAACCCACTGCTAGTCCATTGCTCAACCCTGCTTCTTGTTGGCTTCTGTTTCCTCCATCTTCCTTCTTGGAAAAGGCATTCAGAGGCTTTTAGAGAAACAGCAAACCCAGGAGAAACATGCATTTATTTGTTTGTTTGTTTGTTTCTTGGTATCCTGCCTTTATTATTTTTACAAATAGATGGAGATGATGAACATATCCAATATACCTTCCTCCTCCTATAGTCCCCACCACAACAACCCTGTGAGGTAAATTGGAAAGAGAGAGAGAGGGAGGGACGAAGGCAGGGGGGGGAGAGACTCACCCAGCAGGCTTTCATGGCTAAGGTGGAGCTAGAACTCATGCTCTCCTGCTTTCTAGCCTGGTGCTTTAACCATGAGAGTAAACTGGCTCTATTTTTAAGTCCAGATTAGGTTACTATAGCTTTTCTCACTCAAGAGTAATTCTGGTTTTCCTCTGTTTCCTGTCTACCAAGAAGAGTTGACAGGTTGGTTTATTATATCTATATGCCACCCATCACTCTACCAAGTGTAGAGTGGTTTCTATCCTTAAGTTGTCCCCCTATTACTAAAGGTTAACAGATTGCAACCCCAACATTGTATTTCGCTGACCACATGGGATGGCATTGCTTTGTGTCTGTTTTATTGATGAACGTACCATCAAGGGATACAACCAGATCAGCGATGGCGGACCATTTTTGGCTCGCGTGCCAAAAGCGGGGGGAGTGCAGGGGGTCATGTGGGGCGTGCTGCACCCATAATGCAATGTGAGACCCTCAGTGTGCATGGGCGCATGACCAGCTTCCCCCCCCCCATTTTTTTGCATGTTTTTTTCACCTTCCCCAGGCTCCAGAGGCTTTATAGGAGTCTGGGGAGGGCCCTCCAGAGCGCAAAAAACCCAACCCTACGGGCAAACCAGAAGTTCAAGAACAGAAGTTCAGGAAGAAAAACAACCCTATGAGCAAACTGGAAGTCACTTCCGGTTTGTCCGTTGGGCCATTTCTAGTCCTCCGGAGCCTTCAGGGAAGCCTCCAGAAGGCCCCTGAAGGCTCCGGAGGCCTTAAATTGGCCCTATGAGCAAACTGCAAGTCTGTTCCTGAGTTTCCGGTTTGCCCGTAGGGCCGGTTTTTTGCACTCCGGAGGCTTCGGGGAAGGTCCTGAAGCCTACGGGGGGCCTACGGGGGGGGGAGACTGTTTTCGCCCTCCCCAGGTTCCTATAAAGCCTCTGGAGCTTAGCGTAAAATGGCCTCAAAAAAAAGGGCTAAAGTCAGCTGGCCAGCTGATAGGGCAATGCCTCGCGTGCCCTGACAAATGGCTCCGTATGCCACCTGTGGCACATGTACCATAGGTTCGCCATCCCGGAACTAGGTTTTTACATCATCCTAAATTTTAAAGTGGCATGTTAACTTATAAACGTAGCTATCTGGGTTGGTAGATTGATATGATTGCTTAGTCTTTGGCATGAGTCCAGCTGTTTGAGCTCCTTCCATAAACTTCATCAACACTGCATTGTTTAGTGAAATTGTCTGGGTAATATTCCAACTTTAAATAGCCTGTACATCTGAAGAGATTTAATTCTGCTATCCTCAGCCCCAATCATGGCATGGAACTGGCCTTCCTGTGTAGTTGGGAGCTAGAGAGAAAGGAAGGAAAAGAGAGCAGTCCAAAGATTCCTTTTTAAAAAAAGATTTTTTTAAAAAAATCCCTATCTCGAGAAGAGATACTATTTTATTCTGACTAGAAGCATTAAGTTATAAACTATTTGGCATAGGGCAATTAGGGCAAATATTGGGCATTAAAATAGGATAGTCTCAGATCCATGCAGACACTCACCTCCAATTCAGTAAATAAAAATGGGAACCGAATTACAAGGTATACAGAAGAGGTGAATCATGACTTGAATTCTTTCTCACCCATCTTTATTGCCCTAACCGCAATAAAATGCTATTGAACAGTTGCTCATTACAAGGTGGTTGTGAGAATTACTGACACATCAGATGCATTGAAATATCATGAAACCCATGAGACTTTGGACAAGGTATGCCCGAGTTGGCATAGATAAAAGTAAAGGTAAAGGTTCCCCTCGCACATATGTGCTAGTCGTTCCCGACTCTAGGGGGTGGTGCTCATCTCCGTTTCAAAGCCGAAGAGCCAGCGCTATCCGAAGATGTCTCCATGGTCATGTGGTTGGCATGACTAAAGACCAAAGGTGCACAGAACGCTTTTGCCTTCCCACCAAAGGTGGTTCCTATTTTTCTACTTGCATTTTTGCATGCTTTTGAACTGCTAGATTGATAGAAGCTGAGACAAGTAATGGGAGCTCACCCTGTTACGCATCACTAGGGATTCGAACCACCAAACTGCCGACCTTTCTGATCGACAAGCTCAGTGTCTTAGCCACTGAGCCACTGCGTCCCATTGGCATAGATAGAAGAACAGAATAGAGCTGAAAGAAATTGCAGGACCATTTAACTTCGGTGGTGCTTAAAAACGACTATTTTCCAAAATTCACCCTACGGATGATAGAGTGAAGTGTGCTTAGTGAAGGCTCTTTCAGTAATATTGGCATTTTCTCAGACCTTTTCTGGAAAGATAATGTGTCCTTCTGTGGTTTGCTTAGCTAGAAAGCAGTGGTAATGATAAAGTTCTTCTAGAGCAGGGATGGTAACCTTTGGCCTCATAGCCCCTGCCCACACTTTGCAGTTGAAGAACACCTTACTGTTCATCTGCAAATGGTGTATTATTTTTGCTTGTTTAAAATGGTTTGCGTCTCCAAATAGGTGCCTTTGTAAATCTAACACATTTATGTCTATGGAGATTCTCAATCAGCCAGGTCATGGTTGTCCCAAAGGTGCTTTTTCAAGAGGCAAATGGATTCTGGTTTTTCTTTGATGACATTCTGCTTCTCATCCAAGAAGGTTCTCTGAGTTGAAGTAGCTTCTTGAATGAGAAGCAGAACATCTTCAAGGAAAAACCAGAAAGTCCAGTTGCCTCTTGAAAAAGCACCTTTGGGACTAACACATTTATTTTGGATGAAAACAGCACACCAAACATCCCAAAGCCCAGCAAGATAAATCCTGAATCCTGAAGTGGCATGCCCCCCTGCAATACTTGAAATACCCCCAAATAAAATGCAGCTGTCAGCGTTCCAAGTAATGCACACAAAGAAAGCAGAACTCTGAAGCAGGTAGATTCCTCAGGAAACTGTTTATTGGATACTTCATATTGGCACAACTGATGAAAACTGACTCTAAACGTTCCCACAGTTTTACCTAATTAAAAGTAAATGTTCCCCCTTCTTCCAAGTCATCAGTCACATTGTCCAATTGAGGTGCTGGCCAATTGCTTGCTTACTTCAATCTTCCTATCTCCAGCCACCTGTTGGAATGTCCTTGGTTCCCACAGGAAACCTTTTTGTTTTGACTGCAAAACCCCAGCTTTCTATTTTCCCGCTCCCTGTCCCTTTTTCCTTGTGGCAACCCTGAAGCCTCAAAGATGGCCTCAGCCAGGCTCGCTTCAGGGCTGACAGCAGCCCTGAATGGAAAAAAAAAAGGCCTATGTCAATCCTAAAAAGAGCTTTCATCTGGTGTGTTCAATAAGTTACAATGAAAAGCGGCAAAGTTAACAGCTCTCCTCCTGGATCATTTTTTCAGATCTCCTACAAGGCTCAACAATGTGTAATCTCAGATACAGAGGATGGGCTCTTAGGGGAAAGAATTCCCTAAAAGTGGAAAATATGCCAGGCCTTGCTAGATAACCCAAAGCCTTGACACCAAATGGCAGAGATTGTTCCATCTGCTGCCATCCCTTTGGCACAGCAATGGCAAGGCAGGCTCAGCAGCAACTGTTCTATGAGCCAAACAAAAGGGTGAGTGTCAGACTGCTTTCACCTTTTGCCAGACACTGTAATTCAAGAGAAAATATTATGAAAACCCTGTCATAGACTGGTGGGCCAGAGACTTGTTTAACAGTTGTCATTCAATCTTTTCCAGAGTTTCTAAATGATACTCATGGGAAAAGAAAAGGTTTACTTAAGTGATCTAGCAAAGATTAGATGGTTTTGTTTTGTTTTGTTTTCAAGTTGGATTGTTTCATTTAATTATATTGCTAGTGTATTTTATGTGTTTTGTCAGTACTTTGCATTTTGTGTACACACACACAAACACAAACACACACACACACACACACACACTTTGGTGATGTAAGAGATAAAATTTCCATGATGTCAGCTGGACTGCATACAAGCCCCCACTAGACAGAAGTATTTTTTGTCTAATCTAATACAGTGTGCAAAACATGGATTAATTAAATTTGTTCACTATGAAATAAGATTATACATTTACTTCCTAGAATTCAGTAAGACTTACTATGTAGTCCTGCATAGAAATACACTGCAGTTCTTAGTGTATTACAAAGCATGGGTCGTGTTATGTAATCATAACTGTTCAGTATCTTATATTTCCCAAGTTCATAAGACTCGGCTTTCTAACAAGAGTAGAGAGGCTCCCTTACATGATGCTTCCCTGTGCATGCATCTTTTCACACTGCCATGCACTTTGAAAGCTCATACAGTGTCTATTTGTTTAGACTGCCTGCTTTGTCCTAGCCTGTAAGAATTGCTTAGTCCATAGACTCTGAGAGTAGTTCTAGATATGTCATAGATGGAACTCAATCAATGGAAGCTTGCAATAAGCACCAACACCCTGTGAGGAAAGAGATGTGAACATGAATGGCTTGTTGGCTTCTTGGACTGAACCTGAGAGAGATCCTTATAAAGGACTGAGACTCAGAGATAAATATGGGAGCTCTAACTCTCTGGTGAATGCCTCAGAAGTCAGTTTGGTATGGTGGTTAATGCACCAGGCTAGAAACCAAGAGACTGTGAGTTCTAGTTCTATCTTAGACACAAAGCCAGTTGAAGGGAAAACAACCCTAGGAAGGTGGCAATGGGAAGCCACTTTTGATATTTCCCCAAGAAAACTGCAGGGATGTTTTGTTCGAGCACACATCAGGAGTCAACATGGACTGGAAAATGCAAAGAGAAAAAGAAAGAGGAAGGGAAGGGAAGGGGAAGGGAAGAGGAAGAGAGGATAAGAGGAGCCGAGAAGGCCTACTTGTATCGTAGCACTGTACTTAGGATTCACGTGCACGACATACCTGGGAAAAGAGATAAAGCTGCCTCTTTTAGAGGGCAAGACATATTCACATGGGACTTTTACTTTATTCCCCTTCTACCGGATAAGAGGCAACAAGTGAAGATGGATGAGAAATCCATCACTGAAGATTTTGTACAAATAACCCCATTTGTATCCTGAACTTAAGGAAAAATCCAAACCATAGCTATCTGCTGAAATTTGCACTTCTCTGAAAATTTGGCTGTGTAATTCACAACTCAAAAATGATGTTCAAATCATGTGTACCAATGAACGAACTAAATGCATATAAGATACATATATACGGAGGGATATGTGCATAAAATTGCATTGTGCTATGGATAAACAATGAACAAAAGTGAATACAAAAATGCATTCATCATAGTACTCCAGGGTTTATATAAAATAGACATTTTTTTGCTATTTTGTTAGCAATGAGTTGAATAGCATAGATATTCTTCAAAATGTGTATTTCAGTAAACAAAAACATCATACTGTCTTGAAAAATCTTTTAGGAATTAGTTGATGAAATAAGGAGTCAGGTTGCAATTCTTTATAGTGCAAACAATAATTTCCAAATTTATTTGGACCATTCATTAAGAATTATAAAAGCACAGTTGGTACGCCACCTCCTGAAAATAGATGCATAACTGGTACAGCTTCTAATTAATCAGAGTCTTCTCAGAGTGTGTTCGGATTGATTGTAATCAAATTAGTGCATATATTATTATCTCTGCTGACAACACCCGTTTTAGTTACCTATTTTGGCTAAACATTTTTGAGGAAATTAGAAAAATCACATAGCCGTCTATACTGATTAATGCTGGTATAGCTTTCTTTAAACATTTTCCTCAGGATGTATAAAAAGATGCAACCCAAGAAATTAATTCATTTTCATCTGAGTTGACAGGTTTACTGTGGCAAATTAAAAAATGGTATTGAAAAAATAGAAAAATAAGACTGGAAAAAGCAACAGAATATTGAAAAATCCTTTAATTAATATTGTTTGTCATATTTGAGCTTCATGTTTTTAGATACGTCCACAGTGAAATTCTTAATATATTAACTTTGTCTATTAAAAAAAAAACTTTTGGGGGGGTGGGGTGAAACATTGAATTTTTGAATGTTTGAAATGATGTATCCCTTTTTACATTAAGATACTCCCAAACTAATCTACTTTGTTGTTTTCATTTTACTGTATATAGCTTCTTCTTTTTTAAAAAAATAATAATTTTGGTTGGGGTGTATGTTGTTTTGAATTGCTTTTCCTGCTACTATTCCCATTCATGGAATCCTTTTTATTCTTTCTTTGGGTTTGTAGAAGTGGCTCTCTTAAAATCTAGAACACTGGTTTGACTTTTTCAGTTATCCTTGCCTGCATGATGGTGAATCCATGTATGACAAGGTCTCTCTCTCTCTCTCTCTCTCTCTCTCTCTCTCTCTCTCTCTCTCTCTCTCTCTCTCTCTCTCTCTCTCTCCCTCCCTCCCTCCCTCCCTCCCTCCCTCCCTCCCTCCTTCCCTTCCTCTCCCTTTCTCTCCCTCTCTCTCCCTCTCCCTTTCTTCCTACAACTTCCACTCCCTCAATCACTATATCCCTATTAGTAAGCATCAACCCCAGTATAACTGACCCTCTAATTTCTCCTGTACCTTCTGGATGGAAAGTTGCCAGCTATGCATGTCAGGAACCTGTTTGGCCTCTCACATGCTGCAGAGTTTATTTCCCAGTTAATGTTAGGTCACTTAAAGTCCACCATTACTACAGTGGAATGTTTCCTATACACTTCAGCAAACTAATTTACAAAAAGTCCATCTATTTCCTCTGCTTGATTGGGTGGCCTTTCATACACACCTATAGCAATGTCATTTCTTTTCCCCCCAAAATTCATCCAAATACTTTCAAGAAGGCGTTCATCCTTGGTACCATTATTTCTGTAGAAGTATATTAATTCTGTACATAGAACGCAAGTCCTAGTCTTTTGTTGGATCTGCTTCTTTTGAGCAAATTATAGTAATATATTCCAATTTTGGGTGCTCTCTGTTTCCCATACATAGTGCATGAGTGTATAGGCATCCGAGTCCTTTATGGGTGACCTTGCATTTGCTTGCTGCATATCTTGTTTTACACGCAGGTGCCCCTTCCTTCTCATCACTTCCTTGCTTATTATCATAGTCATTATCTTGAGGCTTTTGCTTTGGGTTTGGTCCTAGACAGGCTTCTACCTTTTCCTTAAATTCCTCGTTTTCATGGATGAGTCTGTGCTATCTAATCAGTCTGTGCTAGGTATAAGTATGGGCTTAAGGGTGATATGAATCCAAATAAATATTACCTGCTAGATTTCTCCATTTAGATTGTTAGCTATAAGGACCACTAGCTTTAACCAATAAGATGGTGCCTCTTCTCCATTGCTCACAGTGAGCTCCTTTTCTCCCAAAATCCTTCATTGCCGTGCAAACACTCAGAGCAAGGTAATTTCCAGATGCCTACCTTGATCAATGAGACAAAGTCCCACTTCTCTGCTGCTCATGGTAAGCTCTTCTTCAATCCTCCATTGGAATGGAAATAGCAATAGCACTTAGACTTATATACTGCTTCATAGTGTTTTTACAACCCTCTCTAATTGGTTTGCAGCGTATTGCCCCCAACAATCTGGGTTCTCATTTTACTGACCTTGGAAGGATGGAAGGCTGAGTCAACCTTGAGCCTGGTGGGATTTAAACTGCAGCCAGCAGTCAGCAGAAGCAGCCTGCAGTACTGCATTCTAACCACTGTGTCACCGAGACAATTTCCAGGCGACCAGCTTGATCAGATAAGACAAAGTTCCACTTCTCTATTATTCACAGTGAGGTATTCTTCACTCTGTCAGCCTCCTGTAATGTATGCAAATAATCCCAGCGATGGAGTTCAAATTGGGAGCTTTCCAGGAAATGCAGTTCAGCTTCCAAATTCTATGCCATGAATATTAATCAGACTTTTTAAGGTAAATTGGCTGAAACTAAAGGAAGGAATTGGAATCATTTTTCCTTCTTATCCTTTTTTTTAATTTACATCCCACTTCACTCTGTTATTTGCAATTAACTTTTGGCATGATAAACCGAGTGTCCACTCCATCTCTAGATTCCAGTTTGGCACCTATTTCCTTTTTCTGAGTTTTCATCATGAAATGTTCACATTCCTTAGAGAGCCAGGATACCAGAATTGCCACAGGCAACTATCTAAAAAAAATTGGTTGTTTAAAAAAAAATCTTTTAAAAATATGAAGTAATTCATATTTAAATATTGTATCACTTTCATTTGGTAGTCGTTTTTAAGAAGAAAAACCAATGTGTTATTAATATGCTTAGTTTCTGGGGAAGAATTAATGTGTTTTTGATTACTCTTTTGAATGAATGAAATTGCTTAAAACTACCGAGCCAAGGAAAAGCCAGTAATGGAATACTTAAAGACAGGACAAACTCATCCTGACTATATTCTCCCTTTCTGCTAAACAGTTCAGAATGCTTCTACTCCATTTGTTTTATCCTTGTAACAATTCTGTGAGATTATGATAATCCAAGATCACCAGTGAATTTTGTGCTGGGTTGAAATCTGAACCTGGTTTCTCCCCCCCCCCACCCCACCCAGTTTTAATCTCAAAATGTCATAGCTATACTACATTAGGACCAAGCTAAATGAAAGGACAACTATGTACATCTGTTCTTTACATATTTACATATTTATTTGATTTGATTTGATTTGATTTGATTTCTATAGCTGCTCATCTAAGCAAATGACCTTGGGTAACTAACAATTCAAAACATATTGCAATTGAAATTTTAAAACCATAAAAACATTGAAAAGCATTAGAAGGTAAAAAATATTAAAACGTCTAACGTCTACCAATAATCACAGGGAATCTAATATAAATTTGGATCCTGAGATATGAAGTATGAATTCTTTCTTTCTTTGTTCCTTCCTCCTGGTTTTTTCCCACACTGTGCTTTGCCCATTCATTTCAATGGATTGTAGAATAGAATAGAAATTGTAGTGATAGAGAAGCTGATTTGGGCCTAGACAGCTAAGGAATAATAATAAGCCTTATTATTATTATCTTGATTTAAACTGAAGCCACTGCATTTATGTTGGAGGAACAAAAAGGGACAGATGTAGCTGTATATGATGTAATAAAGCTTGTAAAAGCTTGGCTCTCAGTACCCTGTTTCCCTGAAAATAAGCCCTCCCCAGATAATAAACCCAATCAGGCTTTTGAGTGCATGTGCTAAAATAAGCCTTCCCCCCAAAATAAGCCCTCCCTGAAAATATTGCAACACAGCAGTGGCCATGAGGTGACAATGCTTCCCACCTCATGCACCTCAAAAATGATAAGACCTGCCCGAAAATAAGGCCAAGCACTTATTTGGGGGTCAAAACAAAATAAGACCCTATCTTATTTTCAGGGAAACACGGTACTTAATTAATTAGTTCAGAATATGAATTTGTTTCGCTCATGGTTCTTGAATATATTGATTAGGGAGCAACATTTTCTCCTGGAGTTCTTCTCTGAACTAGAATAACATATATTAAAGGTAGATAACCTGCATCTCTGGTGCAGTATATAGACCCAGAAGGTGGGTTGATTTTGAGGATGGTGGAGGGGGCTGTAATTCCCATAATTATGCCATTAATTTTGATGGCATGACAGCTGAATATTTGGTCTGAGAACCAAGTGAGTTTTAAAATGCAGGGTCTGAACTAGGCATCACAAAAACATAGACATGGGGAGGGGAATCCCACTCAAACATAGAATGAAAATAAAAAGAAAGTAGTATCTAGCTTTATTCCACTTATCTGGAATTACTATTTTGACAAAAGCAACCTACAGTCCCTTCACCCCCTCCCAGAAAAGTTTAAGGTAGCCCTTCGGAACAAGAGTCAAAAAGCCAATTTACAAGGTTGTTCGGTAGCTATGTAAGATTCTTTTTGTAAGCAAGTATGAAACAGTTGACTGACGTATATTTGTGGATGATACAATCAACTGTACAATGGATTTGAAAAAGCAAAAATTTCTTAATAAGAAATCTTTACTCTTGCAAACATGTTTACAAATTGTCTGAAAAGAAGAGGCCTGCTCAGTGGTGGGATTCATTTTTTTTACTACCAGATCTGTGGGTGTGGCTTGGTGGGCGTGGCAGGGGAAGGATACTGTAAAATCTCCATTCCCTTCCCACTCCAGGGGAAGCTTACTGTTTAATCTCCATTCCCTCCCGATCAGCTGGGATTTGGGAGGCAAAGAATAGATGCGGGCAGGGCCAGTCAGAGATGGTATTTACCTGTTCTCTGAACTACTAAAAATTTCCACTACTGGTTCTCCAGAACTGTTCAGAACCTGCTGAATACCACCTGCTTGGCCCAAAGTACTTTTGTTTGGGCCTTAGCTTTTTTTAAACCACTCCAGTTCTTGTGATATTTTCTTTTCATTTCGGCCAAATTTACCTTGTCTTGAAGTGCAAAATTAGACCAAAGGCTCAAATAGCTGGAGGCTATTTGATACATTTGGAGTTTTGAGAATGTGTAGTGGGTACCTTTACAATGTGGATGTTACAGTGAGCATATGCTTAGATATATAAGGCACCCTGAGGAAGAAAGAAAAATCTAAATTGTTAGAGAAACCCCAAACTGCTTTTCTCCAGTAGACATTTCACAAAAATTACTGTGAAGACAAGCAAACCTGGTCAAAAAGTGGGAGAATAAGCTGAGGCAGAAGTTATCCCTCAAATTACACATTGCTGTTCACATGTAAAAGAATCTAACCAGAAAAATAAACTGCCTGCAAAACCCCATAAACTGCAGACAAAATTCCAAACATATTCACACACACCAACAAAATGCAGGCAATTGATTAGAATGATTAGGCATCAAATTTAACAAAACACAAATGAAATACATACTATATATACATAGATATAATAGAGATAAACACCTCTCTTATTCACTTTAAGGCACATACTGCCACTTTTATAATTCCTTCCTTCCTCCCTCCCTCTCCTTCCTGCCTCCCTTCCTTCTTTTCTTCCCTTCCTCTCCTCCCTTCCTTCCTTTCCTTTCCTTTCTCTTCCCTCCTGCCCTCATTCTTCTGTTTGTAATTGCCCATATAATTCTTTCAAACATAGGATCTATTGATAGAGGGTGGAAATCTCATTTTCTGGTTGAAATACAAGGTCGACTCCTTTGTAAAAATTTCTAGAATATATATACAAAACTAAGCCAAAGCGGGAGAATTGTCTTTATTTATGGTGATATCCATGTCCTATAATGTTCTTCGTGTTTGATTTAATGCAAGTGCTATTCCAACTTCGACTTCAGACTTTTGGCCATCCGTCACAAAAATAAGATGTGCCATAAATTTATCTGTGGCTTGATCAGGGGGCTACTGATTTTCTTGCTATGAATTTCACTCTTTCTCTGATATTTCACAAACATACTAATGACATAAAACTTTTCCAGGGTGATCAATTCTCAGTCGATCCTCTATAAATGTGGGTTGAATTATAATGTCTAAGCCCAAAGTGCTTAGGGATTTTGCACCCTATGCTATCTTTCTGACAATTAAAAAGTAAAAATGATGGTGTTTTAGCTCTAAGGCATGGTTCTAGAGCAGTGTTGGTGAACCTTTTCAGCACTGAGTGCCGAAACGGGAGTGTGTGCATGTATGCATGCCGGAAACTGGAAGAGCAGTCACCCGGTGCGCATATGTGCACTGGGAAGATTATCTTCTGGTTTCTGGTGCACCCATGCACACTGGCCATCTGGTCTTCCATGCACGCACAAAGACCAGCTGGCCGGTGCACATGCATGTGTCAGAAAACAGAAGATCATCTTCCTGGTGCACACATGTGCACTGTGCGGCTGCTCTTATGGTTTCTTGCATTCCCGTGCACATGAAGAGCAGCTGGCCAGTGTACCAGAATCCAGAAGAGCAATGGGCATTGGCTCGTATGCCTGGAGAGATGGTTCTGCGTACCATTTCTGGCTCACGTGCCATAGGTTTGCCATCACGGTTCTAGAGATTTTAGCCCTTCCTTCTCCCAACACCCAGGAGAGAGAACTACGTCCCCAAAGATAAAGAAAAGAAATATTTTAAAAAAAACATTAAAAGACATAAAATGTAACACCTGTTCTAACTTTGATTTTTGAATACATATAATCGGTGTTGTGGAAAAAGATATACAGTGCTCCTTGAACAAGACCAACAATTGGAAAATTGTGAAGAACGTGCAACATAAAGGTTCTACTAGCAGTATAATACTGCTCAGCTGTAAAGGAAGAGGGGAGGCAATGTAATTTAATATGTACCATACTAAAAGATGATATGTGGAATTAATAACTTCTTGCCCTGCCTGACAAATGGGATACAAGACTGAGAAGACACAATGTCCTTATCTATTCAAAGAAATGAGTGCATTGGACTTAGCAGCACAGTGATATTTTGCAAAGAAAAAAAAATCTAACACAATTTCATAGTGATTTTCTGAAACAAAATTCTTCTTTTATTTAGTTAGACCCCCCCCCCCCACCTTGTCAAGTCTTGCTCTTAAGGCTGTTCTTGTTTTATTATTTTAAGCAAGTACTTTTCATTTGTTGAATCTAACACTGTTCATGATAAAGACCCATGCCTCACTTGAAATTGACTAGCTCTGAATTTCAGTTTAAATTTACATAGTCACAGCATGTACCTTTCAGAAGTATAGACTGTCATCTCCAAGATTACCTATGCAATATAGCAATAATACTTAGACTTATATACCACTTCATAGATGGGTGTTCCACAGTCCTCTCTAAGCAGTTTACAGAGTCAGCATATTACTGCCAACATCTGGGTCGTCATTTTACTGACCTCAGAAGGGTGGAAGGCTAAATCAACCTTAAGCCAGTTAGGATTGAACTTCTGGCTGTGGGCAGAGTTTGCCGTTAATATTACATACTAACCACTGCGCCACCACGGCTCACCACAGCTCACCAAGGCAGGATATCTGAGAAACCAAGTGGTGTGCAGGGATATTCTAGATAGCTCTATAGCCTTTACCAGCTATAGTAAAATCCTTTCTCCAAAAATATTTTATCAAATATTTTTGGAGAAAGGATTTTCTGTAGTTACCAAAAAGAAAAAAGAAAAAACAACAACCCCTGAGAGAAAAAAATAGGCTGAAAAAAAAAGAAACTATCTTGTTGTCCCTAGAATGGTGCATTGACAATGTTACCTAACCAGGTAAAGCAGGGGTGTCCAAACTTGGGAACTTTAAGACTTGTGGACTTCAACTCCCAGAATTCCCAAGCCAGCATGGGGAATTCTGGGAGTTGAAGTCCACAAGTCTTAAAGTTCCCAAGTTTGGACACCCCTGAGGTAAAGGAACATCTGCCAGCAAACAACCAAATTTAGACAGCACCAAGGATCCTATATTTCAAACCTGAATTACATAGATTCTCCTGTATTGTTTCCTAGTGTGTTTATCTCTTATATAATTTGAAAAGCAAAGGTGTTGCTTGGGTAATTTAATGACTGACTCTGATTTTTTTTTTTAACCGAAATCTGTGACAGACTGGTTTAAGTATGGAAATTGTGTTTTTCTTTCTTTTCTTTTTTCTTTTGCATTCTGTGTCATAGAACATTTTGTTATAAGGAACAAATGCTACAAATTGAGGGATAATGAATGCAAATTATCAGCCCTAAATGGACAATTGGCACCAGGTTTATGAAACTAGTTAGAGGTACATAAAGATTTCTATCGGTACGGTTCACCCTCTCACCCACTTTTTCACCACACCTTGTGAAAATAATCATTTTGTAGCAAATCTGCATGAGAAGTGAAATCTCCATTATGAAGCTGCCGTTTCCACTTTAATTTAAATAAGCATTTTGTGTGTAATTTGAATTAGTCATATCATAGATAGTCTTCAGTTCCTCCCTTCTTGTTGTAAAAAAAAAGAATCTGCCAGGATGTGATTTTTTAAATAAAGATTACAATGTCCATGAACTCCAGGTTAGGTTTTTTAAAGTCATCCTCTTAATACCATGTTTTCCCGAAAATACGACAGGGTCTTATATATATTTTTTTGACCCACGAAATATGGCCTTGGGCTTATTAGAGGGGGAGGGCTTATTGTTTTGGGGTTGCTGGGTGGCTGCTCCCTTGTGAACTGGCTCCCGAAGAGCCGGGCACAGCCTCATGGGCGAAGCAGCCATGAGGTGACCACGCTCACAAGCAGCCACCCGGCAAACCCCCTCTCCAGCCACGCAGAGCACCATTCACTGACCTAGGGAGTATCCCTAAGGCGCCAAGCCATGTGGTGCTCTGCCCGCCCCCCAGCTCCCACGGCTTGGCACATTTGGGATACCCTCTAGGTCAGTGCATGGAGCTCTGCCCGGCTGGAGAGAGCGGTTGTGCGAGCGCCTGCTCTGTCCCCAGATCGCATGCCTGCCAGCCTCACCATGCTCTGGGCCAGCTGTCCTTGCAGCCGCCACCGAGCTCCGAGCAAAACTTCTTCTCCGGCTTCCAAACTCCGGAACTCGGCTTCCGATTCTTCCAGCAGCGGCCGCTCTAGGAGTGTGCTCTATGGTTATGGGCAGGCTGCTGGAAGACTTTGTCTGGCACATGGCTTGGCGCCTTAGGGATACTCCCTAGGTCAGTGAATGGTGCTCTGCCCAGCCGGAGAGAGCTCCTGAAGCCTCCAGAGGGCCTCGGGGGGGGGGGAAGGCTCTTTTCGCCCTCCCCAGGCTCCTATAAAGCCTCTGGAGCCTGGGGAGGGCGAAAAATGCCTTTAAAAAGGCTGAACTCAGCTGGCTAGCGTGCGCATGCGTGCTGGCCAGCTGAAAGGGCAACACCTCGCCTGCCTTGACAAATAGCTCCGCGTGCCACCTGTGACATGCGTGCCATAGGTTCGCCATCCCGGCTGTATAGTATCCATTTTCCTCAAGAAAAAAAAATCTTTTATGTGTAGAATTCAGATCCCTTGCCATCTCTGTAAGTTTTATTAATTAGCCCTAAACAACATAATCAGAAGAACAGAATTGGAAGGGATCTTGGAGGTCTTCTAGTCCAACCCCATGCTCAAGAAGGAAACTCTATACCATTTCAGACAAATGGTTGTTCAATCTCCTCTGAAAATTCTCCAGTGTTGGAGTACCCACAACTCCTGGAGGCAAGTTGTTCCACTGATTATGTATTAATTAATCTTATAAACAAAAACCTATTTCACTCAGAAATTGCATGGCATTGTCTCAGTGGTTGTGGGATCTTTGACCAGATGGGAATCCTGTTACAATGCATGGATAAACAAACAAATATCAACCCTGGAGGGTGAGGCTTCAAATGACAACTTTGACAGAGGATTATTTCTTCACTGAAACAGGAGGAATACTAAGGTGACCAACTTTTTTACAATGAAAAGGAGGACAAATAAATTGGAAAAAATATATCGTAAATAAAAGAAATATTTTATTCATTGCAACAATAATACACTAAAATATGATATATGCATAATAAAAACATTTGCAACATTTTATATTGTAATTATGCTTACATGCCTGTTAATTATTATTTAAATGAGTACTTTTCCATTGAATTAATATTTTTTGTCAATGTATCATCTTCTAACAATATATTGGAAATATCTGAACAAGAAATATCCTTCATATTGAATTTTACGGCAAGTGCTGCAGCTAGAGTATCAACATTCAATCTCGATTTCTCACTTGTCGAAAAATCATTGGCAATTGAAAAAAACTCTTTCAACTGCTACATTAGTTCCAGGGCAGCACAACGTAAATTGAACAAGTATAAATAAATTTTCACATGGAATATGTTCATTTTTGAAATGGCTGAAAATATCCACCCATCTTTTATCAATTTTAACATGTTGATTTTCCCATTGTATTAATTTTTCAGAATTTAAATATACATTCAGTCTTCTAATTTCTTCAAAGAGACAATTGTCATCTATTTTAATGTCTAGCATTCCTTTAGATAAAAATTCAACACAAGATTCAATATCTGTTCAATATACTTGCGATGAAGTAAAAAAAAACACCATTAAAAACTGTTTAATAAAATACGTCACATAACGCGCAACAGATTAGTCTTCAAATATCAAAAAGGAGGACATGTAGGAGGACACTTTTCGAGGGAGGACAGAACTTACAAAAAAAGGACTGTCCTCCCTAAAGGAGGACGGTTGGTCACCTTAGGAATACTGAATACCTTACTGATTCCTGACATAATTGAATTCAGACCCTGTTTTTGTGATTTGGCTTGTAGTTTCAAGCAGACTCAAATGTTCTTGTGTGTGTGTATGTGTGAGTGCAAAGGTCTATGGCGCAGTGGTGGGATTCAAAAAAGCGTGGCTTGATGGGTGTGACCTAGCATGGCTTGGTGGGCATGGCTTGGTGTGTCTGTCAGGGGAAAGATAAAATCTCCATTTCCTCCCCACTCCAGGGGAAGGATACTGCAAAATCCCCATTTCCTCCCGATCAGCTGGGACTCGGGAGGCAGATAATAGATAGAGGTGGGGGCCAATCAGAGGTGGTATTTACTGGTTCTCCGAACTACTCCAAATTTCTGCTACCGGTTCTCCAGAACTGGTCAGAACCAGCTGAATACCACCTCTGATAGGGTGGCATCAAATTGGTTGTGTCAACTCAGTCTGGATTTATAGGTCAAACAAATAATGTAGAGTTACGTTCTGAGCTTTAGATCCCATGCCTTGACTTTTAATAGAAGATAGGGATGAAGCCTTGAGACTGAGCTGCCGCAGTGTCATGCATTAGTATCAGAACCTTTTTAAAATATACATATGGAATGAATATGGGGAATCTCTTCCCGTGGTAGATGCCTGCTGCGATTTAGCAATTTAAAAGTTCCTGAGAAGTGCATTCAGCAAGTCAGATTCAGAGAGAAGATTTATAGCTCTTCTTTCAATCTCTCTCCCCTGCCCTCCCTCCTCCAATCCCCTGCCATATCTTCTTTATTATTCAATTAAGGAACTTTTATATAAAGACATTATGCAGCAAGGGTGGGGTGAGTAGAAGAGGAGTGTATGATCATAGATGATTACCAGCCACCTGATCTACTTATAAATAAAGCATGGTAAACTTTAGTTTACAGGGCTCATTAATTAAAGCAGAAGCTAATAATAGTAAGACACAATATTAAAAGAGATAAATACACAAGACACATAAAAAGCCTTGTGATTAAAAATGTAATAATGTGAATACTTTTTTTTTTTCATTTTGAGATGGCACTTCTTTGCACATACTGGAACTAATGTCTACACTCAAAAATGATGGCAAGGGTAGGTCAGCTTTATCAGGAAGTAGGAATTATCTGTTTCTATCAGTTTGAAATATCTGGTTATTGAACAACTGAGTTGGAGGAAGAATTTGGTGCCATTGTACTAGGACCGTGATAGCGAACCAATGGCACATGTGCCACAGGTGGTACGCAAAGCCCTCTCTGCAGGCACGCCAGCCGTCGCCCCAGCCCAGCTCCACTGCGCATGCACTCAAATCTCCTGCTGGCCAGCTGCTCTTCGGGTCTCGGCCACGCATGCACAGGGGCAGGGCCTTCACCGATTTCCGCAGTTTCCCCCCAGCATGCCCTACCTTTCTTCCCCCAATGCGCCCTAGCTTTTTCCTGCATTCCTGCCACCAGTGCCTTCCCCGATCTCTGCAGGTTCCACCCTCCGCAGGTGCCTCTCCATGACAAGAATGGAAAAGAAAGCCTGGATGCGCTGGGGAGAAACTGTGGAGATTTGGGAAGGCATGGGAGGCAGGAATGGAGGAGAAAGCCTGGGCACATGGGGGACAAACTGCGGAGATCGCAAGGCGCCCTGTTTTGGGCCTGAAAAGCCTCCTGCACCAACCTGGAAGCCAAAAAGGGAGCTGGGGCGTATGCACAGGGAAAGTGTGCACATGTGTGGGGGTGCTCACATTGCATTTTGCATTTTGGGGATTGGGGCACACGTGCGCTTTGGGCACTCGGCACCAAAAAGGTTAATCATCACTGTACTAGGATATTCAGGGTTAGAATAGAATAGAAAAGAGCTGGAAGGGACTTTGGGTGTTTTCTCCAAGGACTGGACAGCCATCAAAGATGGCTGTCCAGTCTCTTCTTAAAAACCTCCAGTGATGAAGCACCCACAACTTCTGAAGGCAAGCTGTTTCACCGGTTAATTGTCCTCACAGTTAGGAAGTTTCTCCTTAACTCCAGGTTGCTTCTTTCCTTGATTAGTTTCCATCCATTGATTCTTGTCCTGCCCTCTGGTGCTTTGGAGAATAAGTTGACTCCCTCCTCTTTGTGGCAGCCCCTCAAACACTGGAATACTGCAATCATGTCACCCCTAGTTCTTATTTTTTCTAGGCTAGTCAGACCCAGTTCCTATAACCGTTGCTCATATATTTTTGTCTCTGGGCCTTTAATCATCTTGGTTGCTCTTCTCAGCACTTTTTCCGAAGTCTCAACATGTTTTGTTCTTTAGAAGAAAAAACTCAGCACAACTTTGCATCATGGACTGAGCAGACAGACTAATGAAATGGCCACTGTATGCAGCTGACGGCTACTGAAAACAAGCTGGGATGCCAGAATCATATTGACTAACACATGGCACCAAGGAGGTCCAGAAAAGTCTCTTTTGATGCCACTGAGTGACCTTCCTGATCGTTGCAGGCCTAATAGGAGAGCTTCAGAGCTTCAATCCTCTCCAGAGCAGACCTGCCATCAGTTCCCAACCTTGCTGATGAAAGCCCAAACACTCTGGGCAGGCCATGTTGCAAACATGCCAGACCATCGCATCCCAAAACAGGTCCTGTATGGTGAGCTGTCTCAAGGAAAGCAATTGCATGGGGGATAAAGGAAGCGATACAAAGACACATTGAAAGCCTCCTTCAAATTCCTGGATATTGACACCACCTCTTGGGAAACCCTGGCACAAGACCGATCGACATGCCGCATGCTGATCCACCAAGGTTGCCAGACATCTGAGGACAGAAGAACAACCACAGCACAAGAGAAGCGAGCCCCCCGCAAAGCCAGAGAGGCAAATGCTGCAACAATGGTGCTCACACATGTCTGCCCGACATGTGGCAGGAACATTTCATGCCCATATAGACATTACCAGCCACCTGTGGACACATCATGGACAGCCCACAACCTGTTAGATGTCAAGGTCCTCTTTGAATATGGTAGACGCACATCAGGGGAGCTTAGACAACCATATATTGTGTGATAGCAGGTCTCACATAGTCATCCTTATATTTCAGTTAGTTGGATCCAGAGCAGATCAACTGGGGGCACATATAATACAATATTTATCCAAAATCTGTATCTTGTTTGTTCCTCATGGGAATATGAGAGAAGACAGAGTTCCTGCACCGTGCCCTAAATTTCCTCTCCTATACAGCTGTTAAAGGTGCAGGAGTCCTGCCATCTTTTGCATCAGATTGCCCCAAAGGATAATAAATTGATAGCTTGCTTACAATGTGTAGACCCTGGACCACCTCAAGGCCTCAAGAGATGAGTCGTTTTTCCCCTGCGGGTTTTTGCTTTTTAATGCACATGATGATGAGAATGTTGTTGCTAGTACTTCTGGTACTGAGCAATAAAGTTGAAATGAAGAAATCATTATTATTATTTTTTTCCTGGTATGAGATGAGTTGAAGGTAGCAGAGAATTTCTTGTAGTTGCCTAGCAACTATACTGCCCCCCCCCTCCCGCAATTCCTCCCCTCCAAATCATCTGTTGGGACCTAGAGACAAAGGAATGGAAAGCTCCTCCTAAGGTTGAATCAAGGAATGTATCTGGATGGACCAGCTATGGTCATTTGCGTGTAGTTCCCTCACCCACTTTAATAGGGAATATGCAAAGCTGTATGTATTGCAGAGGTGAGCCTAAATCAGCTTTGAAGGTTTCCCAAACAATTTGTTCATGGACAGATCATTTTCACTCGGGGAGGGGGGCAGAACATAGGAGCCGTAATGAGTAAAGGACTGGATACCATCGCCACAGCAGAAATTTAAATAGGAAATGCTGTCCCTGTTTTAATATAAGAAATCAAGATCACCAAGAGAAGTGAATTGGAAACACATTCAACCAGAGTTGGGCAGTGGGGGGGGGGAGAATTGGAAGAGCTTTTTAAATATACAACATGTAATTAATCTATGAAACTCATTGCTACAAGATTTGCTGACAGCTACTATTATAAATGGCCTCAAGTGGGGGTTCTGGAGATGTCCAAGTTCAAGAACACTATTACATTGTGGGGTAATAAATATTATAATTTAATTATGCGCTGTTCGAAAGGCTGTATGTATGTATTTAATACCTGGCTGAAAATTACGACGCTCGGTACCTTAGAAAATATACAACATAACCACAATTAAATTGTAGGCATGTAGAAAGAAGCAGGATGTAGATCACACTGCTTCAAACACCTTCTTGTGGACGGTTCTAACCCCCTTTTACATCATTTCTTTCTAGCATTTCATTAAATGAGAACAAACAAGCAACCCTTTGTCTTTAGTGAAGGACATTCTCTGGGCTACTTTGTGGGAAGCTGTGATATTTGGGGGGGGGCAAATTGAAGCTACACCAATTATTTGAGGGGTCCTTGGGACTCTCTGAACTTAGTTGTTTTATTGCAGATATTTCATTACGCAAAAAAAGGTAACATCATCATTGTCAGTTTTTGGGGTTTACTAGGGAGTGAGGTCTAGTAGAGAGTGGGTCTAGTAGGGAGTCTCTAGTATTGATGATGTTACCTACAGTGGTGGGATTCAGCCAGTTTCGCAACTATTCAGGAGAACCGGTTGCTAACTTTCTAAGCAGTTCAGAGAACTGGTTGTTGGAAGAAATCTAATTTTGTTTCTTTCCACTTTACAGGGCTAATCTTTACAGGGAAGGCAGGAAGGAAACATTCTGGTGTTGTTTCTAGCCTAATCTTTATTGCCCTGCTTACAGAAACTGCCTCTCCGGTTAACCCTTATTACGTTGAGTTGGCCACGCCCACATGATCACATGACCACTGAGCCATGCCCACCCAACTGGTCATTAGGGCAGAGAACTGGTTGTTAAATTAAATCCCACCACTGATTACCTGGTTTGAGTAATGAAATGTCTGCAAGAAAACAGCCAAGCTCAGAGAGAACCAAGGACTCCTCATTTCAACCCTGAGCTACAAATTTTTCTCCTCCATCGGCAATCACTAAATTCCACAACAGCTTTACTTTTGACATAGTAACTTACAACAACCTTGTGGTCTTAAAATGATCTCTTAGGTGCATTTATGTACCAGGCAGTAATGTGTATAAACTAAGAATGAGATAATTAAACATGGGGCTGTAATCCTTCAAAATGCAACAACTGCTGAAATTTGATGAATTTGCGCCTGTAACTTTAACTTTAACTTTTATTTAATTTCTAGACCGCCCCTCTCCCAGAAGGGACTCGGGGCAGTGTACAGTCATATTAAAAACAGTAAATATACATAATATAAATATAAAATAAATATAAAATAAATATAGGGCTGGAGGAGGTAGCAATAGTTTACTGTACAATAGTTAAAGTTAGATTAAACTGTACGGATTGTAATGCAGCAACAGGATGTCTAAAAAATAAGAGATCAATGAATTGCCAGAATTTTGAGACAGACAGACAGACAGACAAACAGACACTGGAAGCAAAACAATTCTGTTTTAAGGACACAACAGAACTTAATATAAAATATAACAACATAGCATGGTATCCTAAATTCAAGATCTCAATGGACAAGAGTTGAGTTGTGGAAAATCCAGCTCTCTTCAGACAATTCAACTTTTTGTAGATCAGGACTTAACTGGAAACTTAATTGTGTAGTTTCCTATTTCCCCCCAGCATCACTACCACAACCTAAACAAAGAGACAAAATCTGAAGCAGCACACAGGTTTTGAAGTCTTCTCACCATGCCCCACTTATTAGCTATGTTGATTTCTCAAGGCTCAGACCCACATTTCATCTAATTTCCACTTAGTTGCAGCAATGCAACATAATCCCCCCCCCCCAAATAAATATCTACATTAACATGGGCCTTGGCATTTTATAATTATGCATACCTTTTACAAAGTGCAGTTGAATTAATCATATTTCATATTTCTTCATATTTCTTCCCATTGATGATGCCCTCTTTGTCACCTCTTTGTTTGGAGTATAACTGTCACTATTATATACCCCTTTAATTAGCATTGGATCATAACCCCATATGGCTTCTCCTTTCTTTGCTGGGTAGATTACCTTACTGTGCATGAATTTGCTGAAGAGTAATAACAAGGATGCACTGTATTTCTTCCTGACACTCTAGGCTATTCTCACTTGCAACCTTCTCCTTTGCAGCTGATGGCAGGATTGATGAAAGCCAGGAGCTGCACTAGCTCGCTACCTGGCTTGTAAAATGTTGGCAAAGAGGACATGTCATGTCTGGAGGTGGCTCCTACTCTCTTAAAAATGTAACCCCATATGAGGCTACTTGAGCTTCAATTTTGTTATAAATCTTTAGCCTTCCTTATTTGCAATGGTGTGGATGTTGCCAAGGCAGTCGAAGCCAATGCTTGCAGATTATTGGGTAGGGCTGCACAATCTGAACTAGCTGGGTGGTTTTTCCTCCTCTGCCGTTGGAGTGTGTAATTTGTGCAACAATTACAACAGTATTCAGCTAATAGTTTGTATGTTTGCTAGGTATAATCATATATATATATATATTGTTGACGAGGGCTGGTTTCCAGATGTCTGGTAGGTGGGAGGTAATTGTCACATTGATTCATGTTGTGGGGGTGTTTCTCTAGTTCAATAGCTTCCATAATTATTCTCTTGTTGAAGTGTTCTGTTTTGGAGATTAACCTGGTTCCTTCAAAATTAATTTCATGTCCTGTAACTTTAAGCTGCTGGAAAAGGGAGGAAGTTTTTTTCTTTTTTTCTTACTGCCGTTCTTGTGTTCTGCAATGCATACATTTATTCTCCTATTAGTTTGTCCTATGTATGTTTCAGGACAGATTTTGCATGGTATTTCACAGACTCCTTGGTTTTCAACCTGGATTTTGTCTATAGGGTTTCTTAAGATGTTGGCTATTTTTTGGTCAGTGTTGAAGGCTGTCTTGATATTGTGTTTGTGGAGAATTTTGCTGATTTTATCTGTGGTGCCTTTGATGTAAGGGAGAAGGGCGATACCGTTGTCCTGTTCTGTGTCTTGGTTTTTGGGGAGAGTCTCCCTTTGGATTAGGTTGGTAATTGTTTTTCTTTGGAATCTGTTGGAGATTAATATGTTTGTGAGAGTGTGTAATTCAGTTTTCAGGTGGTCTTTGTCGGCTAGGCGTTTGGTTCTGGAGATGAGGGTCTTGGCTACAGAGTTGATCTGTGCAGGGTGGTGATGGGATTGTGCCTTTAAGTACCAATCAGGATGCAACTACACAGCCAATCAACCCACTTACAGCAAAAAAACCAGCACTCCACACACCCCCACCAAGATTCATAGAAAGACGGCAGCTCCAACCACGCCTTACTCGCACAAGCATGAAGCCGAAAACACCAGCCTGAAGATGGAGAGTGGGACCTCGCCAAAACGTTGCCAAGACAATCTCAATCTTACATGGGAAAAGACCTGAATACAACAAGACCAGCATACCTACACCCGTGAAAACCTCTCCTCCTTTATCAGCTAAGCCAGGGAAATAGGTATGTATTGTGTCACAACCCCTGGTATGCCCAAAAATAACAAGGCAACATTAAAAATGGCTTTCTGACTGGATGGCTCCTAGGGTGAGCCAATAGACAGAAAAGGGAAGCAGTATACTCCCTCCCATATTTGGGCTTACCAGGGGTTGTGACACAATACATACCTATTTCCCTGGCTTAGCTGATAAAGGAGGAGAGCCTGTGGCTTAGTGGCTAATACAACAGCCTAATATGTAATACAGCCCAGGTTCAATTCCCAGTAAGGGTATGGCTAGCTGATGAGAGCTAAATAGCTTGAAATAGATCTATACTAGTCTCCCTTTATTTATTTATCAGCACAAATGCAACACAAATGTAACAAGGCAACATAAAAAATGGCTTTCTGACTGAATGGCTCTTAGGGTGAGCCGATAGACAGAAAAGGGAATCAGTATGCTCCCTCCCATATTTGGGCATACCAGGGGTTGTGACACAATACATAACTATTTCCCTGGCTTAGCTGATAGAGGAGGAGAGCCTATGGCTTAGGGGCTAATACAACTGCCTAATATGTAATACAGCCCAGGTTCAATTCCCAGTAAGGGTATGGCTAGCTGCTTCGTGCTTCTGCAAGCAAAGTGTGATCGGAGCTGCTCTCTCTCTCTCTCTCTCTCTCTCTCCCTCCCTCCCTCCCTCTCTCTCTCTCTCTCTCTCTCTCTCTCTCTCTCTCTCTCTCTCTCAAACACACACACACACACACACTATGGCAGAGGTGAGATCAATTTACCTTCACTATCAGTTTGCAAATGTGAGTGCGCACGGGACCTTCCCATGCATAGGACCTTACGTGTATGCGCAGAGCATCAAAAATGGGACGTGATGAAATCCAGGTTGGTGGGCGGAGCCTCCCACTGCCATCACTACCGGTTCACCCAAACCAGATAGAACTGACTGAATTGCACCACTGCTCTCTCTGTGGTCTTTTTTTTTCTGAGGAGAGTTTTTCTGAGGAGAGTATTACAGTTAAGCAGTTAAGCAGCAAGGCCCATGGTGACTGTGCAAGTTGTTTGAACTATAGGGCTATATACATAAAGTCTGTAGGGCTATAGATAAACAGAATTTTATTCTGTTTATATATAAACTTTCCCAATGAGTCCAATATTTTGGGCTTCTCATTGGCTCCCCTTTGTTCCTTAGCCCTGGGAAACTGGAAACAGCCATGTCAAATTTTGTAATGTTATACAGCAGTATTGTACTGTGTACATTCTAAGGTTCCTAGAATTTTATTTAGATCCTTAGCCATCAAAATTTAGGGCCACTCTTGGGATAGACATATCATTAGTCACTCTAATGGATGTCATTGATGGGAGATATGCACCTGCCATTCTCCAATTAGACCTTTAGGAAGTATTCAATAACCACAATATCCATCTGGACCACTTACAAGGATTGGAAGTTGTGACACCCCTTTATGGTAACTCCAGTGCCACTTGAGTAGGCAGATCCATCTGATTCACTTAGGGGAGAAGCAATCAGTTCCTTGGACTCTTCAGGATAAAGTCCTACGAGGCCAGTGCTCTTCCTTATGTTATTTAATATCTATATGAAACTGTTAGAAGGTATCAACTCTTACTTCAGAATGAGGTGCTACCAATATACTGGTGGAGCCCCAGATATAGAATTGCCATTTGGGGCTGAGACAGAGATGCCACAGAAGTCCTAAATTGGTGCCTGGAAACTGTGGGGATGTGGATGATGTGAAAAAAGGACAGATTAAATTCTACTAAAATAGAACTGCAGTTCATTAGTAAACATCTGCATATTTCTGTAACATTGGTCCCAGTAAAGATTCTGGATGGGGTTAAAGAAGGTGGCTTATGTCTTTTGGGTCTTCCTGGAGTCTTAGATCTTGCTCACATATGAGATGGAAGCCATTGCTGGTGAATCCTGGATTAAGGTGTCCTGATGATGGGAATTTATGCCTTAATCCCATTTGGTGAGATCACTGTAAAATAGTCTGTATAGGGCTACCCTTGGAAATGGCCCAGATGCTGCAACTGGTCAAACTCCAGGAGCTAAGTGGATGGGACAATTCCATCAGTGTAGAAAAATACTTTGGTTAAATATGTTGCGCTCATTATCACCAAGTTTCTGGTTTAAAATGTGGGACATTTCCATGGAAGCATTCTTCCATTCCAATATTGCAAGTTATTTGGAAGGCTGAAAAGGAGCAGAATGATACAGTTTTGCAGTACACTTGTACATTTGTGGCTCCCAAATCCGCCATTCAGCATCATGTGTGGATGTCCTATATTGTAAGAGGAATAATAAAAGAGTTTCACTGATCCAGATATGTAAGGAAAATTATTAATTTACAGACTTAAACTCAACCCCTCCAAGACTGAGTGGCTGTGGCTACCGGCACCTCGGTTCAGCCAGCTGATTCCATCGCTGGCCATAGGGGGCGAACAATTGCCCCCTGTGGAACGGGCGCACAATTTGGGCGTCCTCCTTGATGCCCGGCTGTCAATGGATGACCATGTGGCAGCCGTGGCAAGGGGGGCGTTCCACCAGGTTCGCCTGGTGCGCCAATTGCACCCCCTACTGGACCGGGATGCCCTATGCACGGTCACTCATGCGTTGGTGACGTCCCGCCTGGATTACTGCAACGCTCTCTACATGGGGCTGCCCTTGGGACGCGCCCGGAGACTGCAGTTAGTTCAGAACGCAGCCGCGCGGGCTGTGATGGGGAGTACGAGGTACTCCCACGTAACACCTCTCCTGCGCGAGCTGCACTGGCTACCTGTGGTTTTTCGGGTGCATTTCAAGGTGCTGATTACCATCTTTAAAGCGCTCCATGGCACGGGACCTAGTTACTTGCGGGATCGCATCCTCCCACATACATCCCTGTGGCCAATTCGCTCACACAGAGAGGGACTTCTCCTGGTGCCGTCCACTAGGCAATGCCAACGGGCGACACCAAGGAGTAGGGCCTTCTCTGTGATGGGCCCAACCTTCTGGAATGACCTCCCCCCCGACATTAGAACCACTACTGACCTCCGCTCCTTCCGGCAAAAATTGAAGACTCACCTGTTCCGATTAGCAGGCCTGGCATAATTACAACTGTCCCTCCTGGCAAATGTATTAACTGGTTATTTTAGGGGTATTGTTTTTAACTTATTGTGTGTGTTTTAGGGGTTCAAAATCCTATATTTATATATATTGCTTTGTACAGTTCTTTTAATTCCATTTTTAACCTCCTCCATTCCAACTGTACATATTCAATTTTTATTGTATTTTGACATATTTTGCATGGACTGTACACCGCCCCGAATCCCTTTTGGGAGAGGGGGCGGTCTAGAAGCATGAATAATAATAATAATAATAATAATAATAATAATAATAATAATAATAATAATCCTTCGTGCAAAAAGCTAATGAGAAGACTGACAATGGGAATATTCGACAAAATTGGCTCATTGCAATGCTGCAATGCATTTTAGATATACGTGGA
Organism: Natrix helvetica; assembly: GCF_964273705.1. Lineage (NCBI taxonomy): Eukaryota > Metazoa > Chordata > Lepidosauria > Squamata > Natricidae > Natrix > Natrix helvetica. The sequence continues at coordinate 224,912,981 of NC_138548.1, forward strand.
TAGAATTTGTGGAGTTGCTTATCATGTCAGTTTCATCCTGTGTACGATTGTGCTGTAAAATGATGCCTTCAACTGGCAATTTCCAGGTGTTCTGGGATTGCAGATGGGTTAGAATCTATGGCTCATGTGGAAGGTTCCTTGATAATAGCAATAGCACTTAGACTTATATACCACTTCATAGTGCTTTACAGCCCTCTCTAAGCAATCAGCCTATTTCCCCCAACCAACTGGATCCTCATTTTACCAACCTTGGAAGGATGGAAGACTGAGCCAACATGGATTTGTCAAAAACAGATCATGCCAGACTAATCTTATTGCATTCTTTGATAATGTGACAAAATTAGTGGACCAGAGGAATGCCGTTGATATAGTTTACTTGGACTTCAGTAAGGCATTTGATAAGGTCGACCATAACCTACTACTAGATAAAGTAGAAGAATGTGGGTTAGACAGCATCACCACCAGATGGATTCGTAACTGGCTGACCAACCGCACTCAACGTGTAGTTCTCAATGGAACTGCATCTACATGGAGGGAAGTATGCAGTGGAGTACCCCAAGGCTCTGTTTTAGGCCCAGTACTCTTCAACATCTTCATCAATGATTTGGATGAGGGAATAAATAGGGAACTCATCAAATTTGCAGATGACACCAAGCTGGCAGGAATAGCCAACACTCCAGAAGATAGGCTTAAGATACAGAAGGATCTTGACAAACTTGAATATTGGGCACTATCTAATAAAAAGAAATTCAATGGTGAAAAGAGTAAGGTTCTACATTTAGGCAACAAAAACGGAATGCACAGGTACAGTATAGATGATACCTTGCTCAGTAGTAGTAACTGTGAAAGGGATCTTGGAGTCCTAGTGGACAACCATTTAAATATGAGCCAGCAGTGTGCAGCAGCTGCCAAAAAAGCCAACACAGTTCTAGGCTGCATAAATAGAGGGATAGAATCAAGATCACGTGAAGTGTTAATACCACTTTATAATGCCTTGGTAAGGCCACACTTGGAATACTGCATTCAGTTCTGGTCGCCATGATGCAAAAAAGATGTGGAGACTCTAGAAAGAGTGCAGAGAAGAGCAACAAAGATGATTAGGGGACTGGAGACTAAAACATATGAAGAACGGTTGCAGGAACTGGGTATGTTTAGCTTAAGAGAAAGAAGGACTAGGGGAGAAATGATAGCAGTGTTCCAATATCTCAGGGATTGCCACAAAGAAGAGGGAGTCAAACTACTCTTCAAGGCACCTGAGGACAGAACAAGAAGCAATGGGTGGAAACTAATCAAGGAGAGAAGCAACTTAGAACTGAGGAGAAATTTCCTGACAGTTAGAACAATTAATCAGTGGAACAGCTTGCCTCCAGAAGTTGTGAATACCCCAACACTGGAAGTCTTTAAGAAGATGTTGGATAGCCATCTGTCTGAAATGGTATAGGGTTTCCTGCCTAGGCAGGGGGTTGGATTAGAAGACCTCCAAGGTCCCTTCCAACTCTGCTATTGTATTGTATTGAGTTAACCTTGAGACGGTGAGAATCGAACTGCTGGCAGTCAGCAGAATTAGTCTGCAATACTGCATTCTGATCATGGGTCATGTTTCTTGATAATCTTGCTATGTTCTTTCCTATCATCATACTCTTGTCCCAACTCTGAAATTACACACTTTAATGTTCTTTATATATGTTCTATTTCTTTTTCAATGTTTCCAAAAGATGTAAAGAAAAATATAGGGGGGGGGGATTAAATGCCCATGCTTTTTCTTTCCAGTTAATTGAAATTGTTGATATCTCCTGAATGACATTTTTAATGGCATGCAGTGTTAATAAATGATGGCTAAAGTCTACTTGGGGGAAAGTATTAATAAAGGTGATTTATCTTAAGAGACCTGGTAAGGAACACTTTAAAAGATAAAAACCTTCTATTAAAGTGTGAGGAAGACGGCATTCGGTAGATACCAGGTAAGAAGGTCTTGGAAGTACCCTTCTGAGGAAACCTAATGGTGCCCGGCTGGAAGAGTTTCATGCCAGGCCAGTAATTCCTAGTCCAAATTAGTGCCGCAAGAATCAGATGGCTGAAATATGACCTTCTGTAATTTTTTTTATCTTTGAGGCAAATTGTCACACTAATCCTGTCCGTTCCCTGGAAGTACTGTATTTTTTGGAAAATGAGACGCACCTTTTTCTCTCAAAAGAGAGGGTGAAAATCTGAGTGCATCTTATACACTGAATATAGCATTTTGGCCTACCGAAACCCCGCCCTCTTTGCAAAAATGGATATGCAGAGAGTTTGGGAGGCTTGCAAAGTGCTCCTGAGAGCTGGGGAGGGCAAAAAAGAGCAAAAAAACGGGCCATTTTTGTGCCTCCCCAGTCCCCAGGAGCACTCTACAAGCTTCCCAAAGTCTCTGCATGCCCCCCCCTTTTTTTGCAAAAAAAAAGCCTGTTTTGGGTGAAACGGGCCATTTTGCTCATTTTTGCCCTCCCCCAAGCCCCCAAGAGCATTCTACAAGCCTCCCAAAGCTCTGCATGCCTTTTCTTTTTTTTTTCTTTTTTTTTCTTTTTTGCAAAAACTGAGGCGTGCAGAGGGTTTGGGAGGCCCACAGAGTGCAAAAACTTTTTAAAAAAATATTACCTATTCAAAATCATGGTGCGTCATATACTCCAGTACATTTTATAATCTGAAAAATATGGTAGCTCTTTTAAAGCACAGTGGGTGAAACAATATGATGGAATACTTGGAAGACCTCAGAATTTTTTTTAAAAGGTTGAGGAAAGAAAGGAGGGCTATTATTCAAACTTTGCCATTTTGTTTTTCTACCACCCAAAAAGATTCATATAAGGAAAGGGCCAAAGGTTTTTAACAGCCCACACATCCTGGGGAGTTTCAGTGTCTCCAAGCACCAGGATTAGAAACAAATAGATAAATATACAGATAGAGTAGGATAGTACTTTCTTTGTTTGCATTTTTAATATTTTTTTTTAAAAAATGATGTAAAAATACTTTTTTCGATTTACACTTGTGACTAACACCTCATAAAGATCTTTCTTTAAACGTATGCAATTATAAGGTAAATACTTCCCAAGCTTTTATAATGCGCATTTTCCCTCATGCCTTGTTTTCTTATATAAATTTCCTCAGTGCAAGTTTTTAATATAAGCTAATTTTTTTGTTTTGTTTTTTAAAAGAAGAGCTTCTTTTGCAGCATCTTGAAACATAACACTCTGTTTGAGATGTGTTGTTCACTCACAAAAACAATAGGAGAAATTGTATGTGTGTGGACTTCCAGAAAAAGAGAGAATGAAGGAACTCTATTCAGTGACTATGTTGCAGTAGAATGTTTTGTTAGATCCAGGAAATCTATGTCAGGGGAAAAAAAACACCCTGTTGGAGATCGATGGACCGTGGCTGATTCCCTTCCGCATATCTTTTGAGATATTTAGAAAAGAAATAGTCTTTAAGAAAATATTCTAATTAATAAACAAACTTTAATAATAAAATAAAAAAATAAATGATACAGAAATAACTAAAGGTTACATTTTGATAATGAAAGCTCCTCAGCCAAAGTTGGCTGCCGAACAAAGAAGAAAGGAATTTGGAATGTGTAACGCGTGCGCAATAAATCACTTTCAGATAAGAACCCTTTTTTGTTTTATGACCTGCGCAATAAAGCTTTCTTAGTTTAACTCTTGAGTGTCAATTCAGGCAGTTCAGGCTTAGCAAACTTTTTAACATCGTGACACCCCTTCTTTTGCTAGTCTGGGCTGACATCATCAAATCATCAATTAAGGCACATCTTCTTTCGCAGATACTCGTGTTGATTTGCGGCAAGTGGTTTGTTAAGCATGTCTGCGATCTGATCATGTGTAGAAACATATTGCAATTTAACAAAACCTTGCTTAACTAATTGCTTTGTGTTTTGATAACGAATGTCAATGTGTCTGGACCTAGAACCTGTAAAATGTGACTCAGAAATATAAACAACAGATACATTATCTTCCATCACGGTGATTGGTCGAATCGGACGTGTCCAGATATCTGTGATCAAAGCATCAAACCACGTTAGAGAATTACAAGCATCTGAAACACAAGCATATTCAGCTTCAGTAGATGAACATGAAACAAAACTCTGTTTTCTCACTTGCCAGTAAACAGGACAACCATTTAGGAACATCATGTAACCAGAAGTGCTTTTGCGTGACTTCTTGTCGCTCGCCCAGTCGGCGTCGGCAAAACAAATCAACTTTGGTTGATCAGTGTGTGTTGGTTCTAGCAATAACTTCATGTGCTTAGTGTGTTTCAGGTATTTCAACAACTTCTTAATGCATGACCAATGAAATTGTGTTGCCTTACCTACGTGTCGTGATAAAAGATTAACACTAAGTGCGATGTCAGGTCTGGTCCAACTACTAATGTATAATAGTGAACCAATGACTGAACGATAGAGTGTTTGATCCTCGAACTCAGGACTTGGTTCATGTGTTAAGTTGTGAAAATCTGTTTGCATGGGTGTCTTTGTTGTGCTAGCATCTTTCATGTTGCAATGATGTAGAATGTGGTCAATTTTCTGTTCTTGTGAAAGACTAAACCCCTTCTGTGTCTTTTCAATTTGAACACCTAAATAAGTGCTAATGTGTCCTAAAGATTTTAGTGTGAAGTATCTCTGCAAACTTTTGGCAAAAATCTCACTCATTTTCTTATTTGGACCAATATAAACAATATCATCAACATAAACAAGAATTATCTCATATGCATTGTTAGATCTTTTTGTGAACACGCATTCATCAGTTTCGGACTTAATAAAACCCATTGAATTTAGTTTGTCAGTAAGACATAAATACCACATTAAACCTGACTGTTTCAGACCATAAAGACTTTTGTTCAGGAACCAGGTATCCCCTTCTTGCTTTCGGAATCCTGGAGGGCTTCTCACGTAGATCTCTTCATCTAGGTCTGCATGTAGATAAGCTGTGTCCACATCAAATTGGAAAACTTCTAAACCAAGAATAGTTGCAGTGGTTAAAGCAATTTTTACACTTTCAGTTCTGACTGTTGGTGAGTAAGTGTTTGTGTAGTCCTCAGGATAACGTTGAGCGAAACCCTGAGCTACAAGTCTGGCTTTGTATAAAGACTCACCATTTGGTTTCTTCTTGATTCTGTAGACCCATCGGGTGCCAATGACTTTCTTATTTGCTGGAGGTTTTGCAGGTGTGAATACATTAAGTTTCTTTAAACTGTCCATTTCATCCTGCATTGCATCATACCATTTGTCTTGTTCTGAATCAGGAAGCTGTTTGATTTGTGTGAATGTCTCTGGAGGAAGAGTAACGTTGCAAATCAAAGGTACTGGTGTTTTTGTCAGTTGCCATGAATAACGTTGTGGAGGGATTCCTTTTGTGGCCCTCTTGGAGCGTCTAGGAACATCAGTCCAGTCTTCTTCTTCTTCTTCATCATCATCCTCGTCCTCACGTTCGTCGCTAGCATCAGCATCTGCGGGTTGCGAAGACGGAACATCAGGTTGTGAAGAACTGGTAGAAGGAATATCTGCCTGCGAATTGTCATCAGGCTGCGTGGCATCTGGAACACCATCTCTAGGAAAATAAACTTCAGGATCATTGGAATGAATCCTGGACCAGCCAATGTCTTCCTCAAAATTAGCAGATTGTGAAATGACAATCACATGTTTAGTATCAATGAATTTGTACCATTTTGAATTATCATCAATACCCATAAATCTCAGTCTCTTTGCTACTGTACCTCCCTTTCTTCTTTGACTTAAGGGAGTGTTCACCATAGCATATGAACCAAAAATGTGGAGGTTCTTGAGATCAGGCTTGTAGCCATACAGCATGTAGAAAGGAGTTTGATTGATTACACTGCTCCAAGTACGGTTGACAATGTAATTTGCATATTTGATTGCTTCACCCCAGTATGCGTTACTGAGATTGGCATCTTCTAGAAGACAACGCATCATGGTTTGTAGAACCCCTTGTCTTCTTTCTACGACTCCGTTATGAGCCGGTGTATATGGAGCAGATGTCTGATGAAGAATTCCATTCTTACGCATCCAGTCCTGGAAACGCTGAGACATGAATTCTGCACCACGGTCACTCTGGATTCTGGCGATGCGAACTTGGTATTGTGTAGAAACAAACGCTGCAAAGTCTTTAAAGATCTGAAAGGTCTCAGATTTCTCTCTCATAGGATATACAAATCCATATCTAGAATGATTATCTACAATTGTTAAAAAATACTTTCTGCCACCAAGTGTTGGTGGGAAAGGACCCACTATGTCAGTGTGTACCAAATCAAAAATGCGTGTTGACCGGCGTGTAGCGTGTTTGGGAATTGCAGCCGCCTTGGATTTAGCCTTTTTGCAAACCGCACAATCCAAAAACACCTTACACCCCTTTAGATCCAAACCTTTTGCGAACTCCGGCATCTTTCTAAGAACACGAAAACTGGCATGCCCCAATCTTCTGTGCCACTTGTGAATACACCTGGAATGCAAAGGTTTACCAGTTAGTGAATTCTCAACATTAACAGTTTCATGAGGACCCTCAGGCTTGCTCTGAGCAATCTGTTTCTGTTTTCTTTGTTTGTTGGCTTTAGGAGCCTTTGGCACAGTAACGCTTTCTCTCTCTGGGACAACTCTCTCTGGGTTTGCGTTGTGCCTTTTTGGAGTTTGCATACTTGCCTGTGCTTGCCCTTTAGGCTTTGGCTTTAAGTAATAAACACCACCAATCAGCATGGTTTCAGCAACAATATCACCATCTTTAACTAAGTAACTTGCTTTTTCGAGGTGGTGAACCTGGAACTTTAACTCTCTAGACAAGTGACTTTGACTAAGCAAATTACTGGTTGCTGAAGGTATGTAATAAACATCAGGGATGTGTGTATCGAGCTCTTCAATGTAAACAGTTCCTTTTCCCATAACCTTGCAAGTGTGGTTGGTGAAGGAATACAGTTCTCGATACTCGGGCTCTGGTTCGCCCATCTCTGTGAAAAGTTCCCTTCTGTGGGTAACGTGCACAGCTGCTCCACTGTCTAAAGTCCACAAAAGACGTCTGTCGAACTTTGGATCAGGTTGTGGAACGTTGGTTATGGCCAGTGTTGTAAGTGGAGCTTGTGAATCACGCCTTGGACCACGACGACCTTGTCTTCCGCCTCTACCTTTGCCTCTGGAATCTGTTCCTCTGGGCTGGTACGTGGCGGGAGCTGGAACTCGTTGGGGACAATCCCGGGTGTCATGTCCCACACGGTTGCAGGTGTAGCATTTTGGCATCCTTGGAGCGTAGCCTCTTCCTCGGAAGGGACGTCTGGCTGGAGCCTTTGGTGCTGGAGGCCGTTGCAGATGTGGGGTAGCTAACCTGATAGCTTCGTCTTCCACTAAAAGTCTGCAAACGTGGTTAACTGTGCGTTGAGCAATAGGCACGTAGTTAATCTTTGCAACAGCATCTTTCCATTCATAATTCAATGAGTTAATGATGATGCTAATCATTTGGATATCATCGATTACATGGCCATTTTGTCTCAATTCACTTCTCATTCTTTTCAGTTTGGTCAAATGTCCACCAATTCGTTCACCAGGTTTCAACTTCGAACCATGGAACTCAGACATGAGCAAACATGAGGATTCAATTGAAACGGGCCTGTAGCAATCTTCCAAAATAGCCCAAATTTCTTGGGCAGTTGCATCAGGTGGAAAGATACCTTGGATCTCAATTTCCATTGACATGAGTAAAGTCGTGGTTGCTCTGTTTTCGAGGTTTCTTATTGCAGGCGTCCACGGTGGAGGAGGAGGATTAAAAACCATGGAATATGTGCCTTCTCTTCGAAGCAAGAGTGCAATTTCACTGACCCAGGCTTTATAATTCTCTCCTGACTCCTTTAATTTGGACTCACCAGTCAAGGGGGTGACTGTGAATACCTGCTGAGGAATGTGCATCGGAACAATTTGTTGCGCAGGTTGCAAAGCTGGTTGTTGAACCAGGGGATGCTGGGGTTGCATCATTGGCCTTTGCGTGGCAACATCAAATTGGCTTCCTCGAATTTGCCTTTGGCTTTGCCTTTTTTCATCTAGGGAGAATTCCACACCGCCAGGGGGTGTTGAAGACTTAACCTTTGAGGGCAAAGTTTGGGCTTCTGTAAAACTCATAGACATATCTCTGAAAATCTGGTCCAATTGCTTAATCTTTTGCTGTAATAATTTTTCTCCGCCAGCAGATGGCAGTGCAGCTTCACTTCTTGACTGCAGCCCTCTATACATATGCGGAAGTTCAATGGGCTCAAAGGGACCACGTGACCTCGGTGACGTGTACATGTCTCTTTGTTCTAATTGACCAATGAACTCTGTGGGGTGTGTCTTAGGCTGTTGTTTTGAAGAAGACAAGATGGCGTCCTCAGACATTTTGGGAGTGGGGGAGCTTCTTCTACTTCGCCTTATCTCCTCAAAACACACTCTCGCCTCCCTAACATATCTTTCTAAACGTTCTATTTGATCAAGATAGCTTTGCATTTCTTGCTCATCTGGGGAGATGTTATAAAATCTGCTTTCTGCGTGGGAGGATTTTTTCTGTGCCGGCAGTTGCCATTCATCAATCGTTTGATAATCTGCGAGGGTCTGGGAATGGAGTGGCTCTGGCAGAGTGGGAAGTTTTGGCTTGGCCCCCAAAAATTCATAATCTCCTGGAGATATTTTAGAAGGAGGAACCACTGACCTCGTTTCGTGGATGTCGCGTCCTGTAGCTCCTTCTCCCATATTTGGCTCGGCACCTGAAGGAATTTGTTGTTCCTGAAGCACGTTTTGATCTTGCTTCTCTGTGTCCGAGGGAGCCTCCTTGTCAGAGGAAGCTGATCCATCTGTGCTCGCCCCATCTTTCTTTTTCTTTTTTTTCTTTTTCTCCGACATTGCTAATTAGGCTTAGTCGGTTATCTTAAGATAGCGCGAAGAGAAAATACAGCCATAAATTGTAACCATCTCAGCTGGTCATCAAAACCAAAACTCTGCTACCAAGTTGTCAGGGGAAAAAAAACACCCTGTTGGAGATCGATGGACCGTGGCTGATTCCCTTCCGCATATCTTTTGAGATATTTAGAAAAGAAATAGTCTTTAAGAAAATATTCTAATTAATAAACAAACTTTAATAATAAAATAAAAAAATAAATGATACAGAAATAACTAAAGGTTACATTTTGATAATGAAAGCTCCTCAGCCAAAGTTGGCTGCCGAACAAAGAAGAAAGGAATTTGGAATGTGTAACGCGTGCGCAATAAATCACTTTCAGATAAGAACCCTTTTTTGTTTTATGACCTGCGCAATAAAGCTTTCTTAGTTTAACTCTTGAGTGTCAATTCAGGCAGTTCAGGCTTAGCAAACTTTTTAACATCGTGACAATCTAGCTTGGTGTGATTCTTTAATTAATAACGCAAAAATTATTGGTTGGAAAATTGGCATATTATATTTCATCATCCTTACAGCTCAAAATGTGGGCTCTCCAGACAGACCATAAAATGGCAGATAGCTTTAACTTAGTGTTTTCTCAGAAAGTATCCCCATTTGCCTATAAAGTGGAGCAATAATAAAGAGAGAGTAGAGAAGGGAGGAAGTGAATAAGGGAGGTGACCTCCATGTCCAGGACAGTGTTTCTCAACTATAGCAACTTCTAGGCATTGATGATGGCGATGTGGTGGTGCAGTGGTTAGAATGCAGTATTGTAGGCTGACTTTGCTCATTGCCATGAGTTCAATCCTGGCAGGCTCCAGGTTGATTCAGCCTTCCATCCTGTCAAAGTAAAATGGTAAAATGAAGACCCAGTTTGTTGGGAGCAATATGTTGGCTCAGAGAGGGCTGTAAAGCACTGTGAAGCAGTACAGTAGGTAGCAATAGCAGTAAGTGCTATTGCTACCTACTGTACTTCGGTAATGAAATGTCTGCAAGAAAACAACCAAGCTTAGAGAGCACCAAGGATCCCATTTCTAGGTGTGTTGACACCAGCTGCCAGAATTGTCCTCTGTGTCCATGTTGACAATGCATTTATGGGAGTTGAAGGGAGTTGAAAGGAGTAGAAATTGTCAAAGTTAAGGAATCCTGATGCAGATGATGAGGAAAATGGGCAGGGTCTGCATATTGAGCCTAATGTAGAAGGAGATCCAAATGAACCTATGGTAGCCCTAATTTAGAAGGAAGTTGTCAGCAGCTTTTCCTATTAACACAATTTACATTTTTTTTTTAAAAACCTAAGCTTTCACGGTATGTATGTTTTTGGAGGATGAGAATATACGATTTAACTTTCCGAACTAAACCCACCAGTCTTTCATATTCAGTTAGCCTTGTAAATGTGAATAGAAAGTTCCACAGCGTAAGAACCTTATTGACAAATAATTCAGCTATTTGATTTATCAATTTAATCTGCTGTTTTGCACACATATGCTCCACCCAGTTGTTTCCTCTAGCGCTGACACAAAAAAATTATTCTATAATAACATTATGATGTTGCACATATGAAAACAAATTACAGTGATATTCAGACCATGGAGGATATAATTATTGGTTTATTGTTTTTGATAGGGTGAGGAACGAAGTATGGCTTTATAACATATAAGGATTTGGGCTTTCATTGGGACCCGAAAATCCCAATAAGTAACACAAGGAAAGTAAATGAAGCCCCTTATAGTAAAAGTTGTGCTATTGCAGAAGTAAGAAAGGAAGACGTAGGTAACCATAATATTTGACATCCAATCAGAATGGGCCCTGTTAGCCAGGTAAACTTAAGCTTTTCCAGCTTTACAGCTGAGACGACTCCAGTGGTGATGGTGGAAGGGAAATTGTCGTTCCTCCTGGCATTGTGCTACATCTAAAAGCAGTGTGGTATGGCATATAATCTTCTACTAGTGAGATTCCTGGCTGCCCAGATAATGTCATCAACCATGCAGCACAAACATAGCTCTGTCCTTCAGCAGTGAAGAATAGGGAAAATATCATCAGAGGACATGAACAATCAAGCTCAGAGAGCACCAGAGGACTTCACGGTTCAGCCCTGAGCTACATATGTTCTGTTCTATTAGACCTGGGGAATTGCATTTGAGGGAAAAATGGCACAAACTAGAGAAGAAAATCTGGGTCTGAAAAAAGAAACAAAATATGGCTTTACAGTATATAAGGGTTTGGCCAACCATAGCAACTTACTTCATTCTTTTAGAAAGACATTTATTTGATTTTAGAGATTTAAATTCATTCAAAACTTAATGAATGTTCTGGTCTGGCCAGACTTTATATATTATCTTTGGTCTTTGTGTTCTTTGAATTTGGTTGTTTCTAGGAGATTCTTGTAAAGCATAGGAGAATGAAGTTTGCTGGTTGCTTATATACAGCTAACTCACTCAGCCATTCTTAGTTACCGTAAGTGTAGTTTCTTCATTGGTGGTTCCTTGATTAGGATATTGTTTCTTCCTTATCTGGTGCTGTCTCCTGTTTATCTGGGGGTTGGCTGCTGGGGAGAATGTGTCTGAGTTGTTTGTCACCTTCCATGACTTTTGATTGTATCTTTTAAATAGTATGTAGATAAGGTTTATCTGTGTTTTTTGAGGGCTGATTTATCATCAGACAAAGTCAACCACATTTTCAACTGGGAAACTGTTGACATTTTAGATTAAGCCAAATCCAAAGTGCCAGGACCTTCCTGGAAGCTTGCCATGCTGACAAATCAGCTATTAACACCTTAGATGAGAAAGAGATGGAAGGAAAACCTGCAAACTTTTCAGAAAGAACACAATTGGTTAGGATAGCTAAACCCTAGAAAAAAAAATAAACTAATGCTTGTAGGGTAGAGAAAGAGATGTGGTGGCTCAGTGGCTAAGATGCTGAGCTTGTCAATCAAAAAGGTTGGCAGTTCGGCGGTTCAAATCCCTAGTGCCATGTAACGGAGTGAGCTCCCATTACTTGTCCCAGCTTCTGTCAACCTAGCAGTTCGAAAGCACATTAAAACGCGAGTAGAAAAATAAGAACCACCTCTGGTGGGAAGGTAATAATGTTCTGTGCATCTTCGGCATTTAGACATGCCGGCCACATGACCACGGAGACGTCTTCTCCGTGGTGGCTTTTTGGCTTTGAAATGAAGATGAGCACCGTCCCCTAGAGTTGGGAACAACTAGCATATGTGTGTGTGTGTGTGTGTGTGTGTGTGTGTGTAACCTTTACCTTTTACTAATGCTAGAGAAATGGACTGAAAATCAAAAGATAAAATTTTAAAGATTTTATTTAAATTTTAACAATCCTGGGATTAACAGAATCATGTGAAGTAGTAGTACTGCTTTATAGATCCTTAGTAAGACCGCACTGCATCCAGTTTTGGTTACCATATAAAAAAGACATTGAGACTTTGGAAAGAGTGCAGTACAATAAAGATGATGGTTTGGAGGATAACACATATGAAGAACAGTTGCAGGAGTTGGGTTTGTCTAGCCTAGTGAAAAGAAGAACCAGGGGTGACATGATAGCAGTATTGCAGTATTTGAGGGACTGCCACAAAGAAAAGTAGGTCAATCTATTCTTCAAAGCACCTGAAGGCAGGACAAGAAACAATGGATGAAAACTAATCAAACTAGACCTACGGAGAAATTTCCTAACAGTGAGAACAATTTAGCAGTGGAATGGCTTCCCTTCAGAAGTTGTGGGAGCTCCAACACTGGAGGCTTTTAAGAAGAGATTAGGCAACTACTTGTCTGGAAGAGTGTAGGGTCTCCCGCTTGAGTTGGGGGTTGGGCTAGAAGACCTCCAAGGTCCCTTCCAACTCTATTACGTTGTTAGATAAATGCAAAGTTATGTACAGAGGAAGCAGATTTAATGCCATGGTACATAACAATTTTAGCAGTGATACTTGTGAAGAAGAGCTTGGAATAATAATTGATTACAACTAGAATATGAGTCAGCTCAGATGTAATTTTAGGCTCCCAAAATCAGCCATATGATCTCAAAACTTTGGAAGTAACAATTCTACTCTATTTTGTCTTCAGCAGACCCCATCCTGAGCCTTATGACACATTGGAAAATGTCAGAGATAAGCTTGACCAAAGTTTTAGAAATCTCCTATAGAAAAAAATCTGGGAATGTTTAGCCTTGAAAATAAGATTTGCAATGATACAATCTCATGGTTCAAAATACCTGAGAAGAGGCCACATGAGAAGAAGGCTCTCCTTTATCCCAGAGTGGCCCATACTGAACTGAAGCAGATTCCTATTGGATGTTAGAAAAAGCCCTTTCCAACCTCATCAGAAGTTTTGCTTTTGCTAGAGAAGAGTTGAATCCCCCTTGCTGGAATGTGGCAGGGTAGCCATCTTTCAGAGATGCCCTGAGAAAGGAATTACTGTATTTTTGACATATAAGACACACCTTTTTCCCTCAAAAAAGAGGGTGAAAATCTGGCTGCATCTTATACACTGAATACAGCATTTTTGGCCTCTCGAAACTCTGCCCTCTTTGCCAAAAATGGCCTTTAGGAGGCTTCCAGAGTGCTCCGGAGGGCTGGGGAGGGCAAAATGGGCAAAAAAACAGGCCACTTTTGGCTTGTTTTTGCTCCCCCAGCTCCCAGGAGTACTTCACAAACCTCCTAAAGGCTATGCATGCCCTTTTATGACAAAAATGGGCCTGTTTTTGTGAAAAATGGGCCATTTTGGGGAGGTTTGCAGTGTGCAAAACCGTTTTTTTTTTAATTTGCCTCTTCAAAATCTTGGTGCGTTTTATACTCCAGTGCATCTTATACTCCGAAAAATACCGTACCCTTAATCATCCCAAAGGCTAACCCTTCCCTTAGATCAGGGGTGTCAAACTCACAGCTCGTGGGCTGGATGCATCACGCACTGGACACCCCCCATCCCTGCTTTAGTGAAAGAGGGAAAAGTCACAATACGTTGCATGATGACAACAGGACGACGTGAGTTTGACACCCTACCTTAGATGAATTTACAAAAATGTGGCATCAGCTGCATCCCTACTTACAAAAGGATAAATGAAAGAAATGGTACAACTCAACAATCTCATGATAGCTTCTAAACATATCCACCTGGGAAGCTGCCTTGCAGCCAGAAACCCACATGGTGCAAAATGATCCACTTTGATTATTGTGGCTTCTCAAATGCTTTAAGCAAGGGCATGTGCAACATACAATTTAGAAATGGAAGATGTTGGGGTTGAATTTGGGAGGTTCTGCCTGCAGAAAAGTTGCAAAATGGGGCAAAACTCACCACAAATTTCTCACTTAGCAACATACATTTTGGGCTCAGTTGTGGTCGTAAGTGGAAGACTACCCGTACCTTCTGATTCAAACATGAAAAAGCTATCTATGAAGGAATTTCCAATTTAGTCTATGCTTAGATCTTTTCTTTAGGACTTTGGAAACATGTGAATTTGCTTGATTATTAATAAAGAATACGAACCGAATGGGAAATGCCTTAAAGTGTAGCACACCTAACACCTAATTTTGCTATTAATATCTAATTCATCCATCTCTTTTGGCCTTCCCCCTCATTGTGAGTCGGGGGGGGGGAGCAGGCAAGATGGGGGCAGAAGATAAGTGTGCATAGAATTATTGATTCCAGGCTTTCTCATTAGGATGATTTCGGAACATAATTAAGCAAATCCTGCCATCCGCTATCATTGTTAGGTGTGTTGTTATGTTTCTCTTTTTTTTTTCCTCCCCTGCAGCCCAGGGAAAATTCATTGTTCATTCTTCGGAGGATTAGAGTATGCTCAGCATCTTTAATGGGTTGCATTTGCTGAATGGAACATAATCATCCGCTTGTCAAGCTTGTATGGTGTTCCAAAAAGGGGGGGAAAATACCCACTTATTTTATTTCTGAATCTATATTAGGAGAGCTGATGCACTCTTATAAGTTGAATTAGAGGCTTGGGCTTAGGTTGTCATTCATGAACTCACTAAGTGGCTTTGAAGAAATCAGCCTGTTTCTCAATCTCCTGTTTCTGTCCCTAAAATGAGAATGTCAGGGCCAATTTGTATTGGTGGGAGGTGGCTGCCATAGCTCAAATCTATCACTCAGAATTGAGCTCCCATCTTGACTTGCATTTATGATGTGAACCGGCAAGTTTACGTTGCAGCATGTAAATTGATATATTCCTTCCTTCCTTACTGGAGCCACCTATTCTAACACAATAAATACTCATGATTAGAACTGATCCATGGAAAGTGCTAGATTGTAAACCAAGCCAAGCCAAAAGTATTGGAAGCAACTTAGCATCTTTCAGAAGTTTGGACTTAAACCTTGGCAATGCTAGGATTGCAGGGATTTTAACCCAAACCATCTAGAGCAGGGGTGTCAAACTCATGTCGTCACGGCGTCATCATGTGATGTAGCGTGACTTTTTTCCCCTTCGCAAAACCGGATGTGGGCATGGCCAACATGTGACGCACCTGGACCGCAGGACGCCGAGTTTGACAGCCCTTATCTAGAGAGGATCATGTACGATCATTTCCTTTTTGGCAGTGGTTTGCTCACCAAGCTTGTTTCAATTTAGTTTCTGAATGTTTTGTTACCAAACTACGTAAGGATTTTCTTGTCTCATTCTCCTTAGCTTTATAAATGTCTTGTGTGCCAGTGTGGTCAGTTGGTCATGTGATTGGTTGTTTGTTTAGAGCTATATTTAAATTATGAGCAGCTGATTGGTTTTCTTGTTGACTGGTCATTTGAATGGTCTGATTTCTTACATATTCATGAGCTGGATCTAGTAAAATATGCTTGTTAATTTCTCCTTTGGTAGAATAACAGGCTTCAATAAATTAATGTATGTGACCAGTGTTGGCATGGCCAACGGTCATTGATGATTTATTATTGATCATTTCCCTTTTCCACAAATAGCATGCTGTCTATACTTTCAATAATCTTTGAAGATCTTGTTCTTCTTGGCTACCTCAAATCCTTTTCCACCAGTGATGCCAAGAGGGTAGACTCCTCTTCTTCCAGCTTTTCCTCCATCTATGAAGAGACCCATGCATTGGTCCTCCTCCTTCATAATGATTTGGGTTTATCCTCCCCAAATGAGAAAACCAACACCCAATATAAGAAATGGAGAACACCTCTGGACTTTACAGAACCTGATTAATATCTTTTCTTCGATTTGCTTAAAAGGAGTCCCTGTGATTTTACTGTGTTAGTCATTGCCAATTATAGGGGGCAGTGCTCATCTCATTCCAGGTCATTGAGCCAGCACTATCTGAAGATGTTTCCATGGCCATGTGGCCAACATAATGTCACTTTGTGTTGTTGCTTTCCCATCAGTGGTACCTATTTATCTACTCACATGTGTATGCTTTCGAATTGCTAGGTGAGCAGGAGCTGGGGTGAGAATGAGAGTTCACCCCATCAATAATTCACTGGTCTACAAGGAGAAAACCTCGGAAATGAAAATAGCTCAATTTTACCAGAATTGGGTCACTAATAAAGGAAAATGAAGTCCTGAATATTAATTGGCTCCAGTTTCCAAGATACAGCTTCAGGTCAAAATTGCATCAAAATAATTCAAAACTATGTGTGGTATGTGGGATTATGTTCCACAACCTTTCTGCAAAATGTGATATAGCAATGAGAATGGTGCCACACAAATCATCTTTTTATTGACACCAATGACCTAACTTTCCATTCATTTATTGGTATTTCATGTAACATTTTAATACTTTTAGCATGAAAAACTGGCAAGCCCTAACATCAGATTAAATGGCAAGATTCCATCTTTATTCGGTATCTAAGATGTGCTTTTTGGCTTTTCTCTTGGGAACAGCAGTACAATCATCCCTGGGGAAGTTCTAGAAGTAGTCGGCAAGCACGGACGGACTCTGTTTTCATTGGTATCTTTTCTCCATGCCTGCGATATCCTGGTGGAATCTCTCTCCATGCTCATCACTCACTGCCCCACAATTCAAAGAGAAATAGTCTAAATGCAAGTGCAAGGAGTGAATTTTCAGTGACATGTTTGCATCAAGTGCTCTATAGGACCTACGCAAATTTTCCACATGTTTTTCATAGTCATCTGTCTTGTTCTCAAAGTGAAGATAAATGTATACACTCCCATGTGGTACCATTTTCATTGTTCTGCCGTACTTTGTCGAGAAGTTACAAGGCATCATGATCATTAGACACCTCCCTCCCTTGTAGGCAAATATACTTGCCTGTGTACACTCGCCTTTATTGTGAAACATCTTGAAAACTGTAGCCAACCAGCACCTTTATCGCCTGTTTTCTAATTCATCTAATCAAAATATGTAAAAGTAACACATTTTAGCTCAGAAATGGATAATTTCTCAAAATTTGTAGACCAATGATTACTTTGCTGGAAGCACTGGAAGTCTTTAAGAAGATGTTGGATAGCCATCTGTCTGAAACGGTATAGGGTTTCCTGCCTAGGCAGGGGGTTGGACTAGAAGACCTCCAAGGTCCCTTCCAACTCTTCCAATTGTATTGTATTGCTGTGTTGGACTGTTGCAGGCTTGGTTTAAAGACCATCCATAGTTTTTGTTGAGCCTGACTTTGCCATCTTTAATCTGGATAAAGAGTTCAACCAAGCTCAAGATTGCATACTATGGTATTTTTTAAACATTTCACTTGGCATTAAAAAATGACCTTCATTTGATTTTTGGCTATTTAAATACCTTCCTCTTTTCCCCCCCTCCTTCCAGGCAGACATTGTTGTTCAGGCAGGGTTTTGAATTACAATAGTGGTGCAGGTTGGAACTTACATTTGTTTCTGCTGCTAATGTGTCACCTCTCTTTTTAATGGACTGCTGAAGATTTTTGTTTTTCTCCTTGATTCTATTCTAGTCTGCATTGTGCTTTTATGATTATGAGTCACTATGCATATTATTTTTAAAAAAACATAAGCCAGAATATAAAAGCCGGGATATGTCAAAAGTGGTGCTGACCTTTGTCAATACTCCATCAGGGTAACACTACCCTTTTGTTAGTGTTACATCAAAATTTCACCTTGTACTCTTGGGATACTGTATCAAGCTATCCCTTTGTCCTCATTCTATCCTTATTTAATTTCCAACCTTCTTCGTGGTATTAAAAGCCTCAGGACAGGCAGCAAGAATTAAAAATGACAATAGAGCCTCCCTGGTACCATGATCGTGCATTGCTACAATGAAATAAGCATAGATAATAAAGGCTTGCCAGTTTTGCTAAGAAAAAGATTAATTTAATTAAGTAAAATGTTAATTTTGGGCTTAAATTCATCTATCCTCAAAGGCTTACTATAATGATTAAAATGTCCCATCCTTACCAGAGACATTTATTCCATGCAATAGAAATATCAACACATTCCTTCTCACTATCATAACCTATACTATATCATAAAACAAAGAATAACAGAGTTGGAAGGGACCTTGGAGGCCTTCTAGTCCAACCCTCTACTCAGGCAGGAAACCCTATACTATTTCAGACAAATGGTTATTCAATCTCTTCTTAAAAACTTCCAGTGTTGGAATATTTACATATTCTGGAGGCAAGCTGTTCCACTGATTAATTGTTCTAACTGTCAGGAAATTTCTCCTCAGTTCTAAGTTGCTTCTCTCCTTGATTAGTTTCCACCTGTGCTTCTTGTCCTGCCCTCATGTGCTTTGGAGAATAGCTTGACTCCCTCTTCTTTGTGTCAACCTCTGAGATATTGGAACACTGCTATCATGTCTCCCCTAGTCTTTCTTTTCATTAAACTAGACATACCCAGTTCCTGAAACTGTTTCTCATATGTTTTAGCCTCCAGTCCCCTAATCATCTTTGTTGCTCTTCTCTGCACTCTTTCTAGACTCTCCACATTTTTTTTACATCGTGGTGACCAAAACTGGATGCAGTATTCCAAGTGTGGCCTTACCAAGACATTATAAAGTGGTATTAACACTTCACGTGATCTTGATTCTATCCCTCTATTTATGCAGCCTAGAACTGTGTTGGCTTTTTTAGCAACTGCAGCACACTGCCGGCTCATATTTAAATGGTTGTCCACTAGGACTCCAAGATCCCTCTCACAGTTACTACTATTGAGTGAGATACTACATATACTGTACCTGTGCATTTTGTTTTTCTTGCATAAATATAGAACCTTACTTTTTTACCATTGAATTTCATTTTATTAGATAGTGCCCAATATTCAAGTTTGTCAAGATCCTTCTGTATCTTAAGCCTATCTTCTGGAGTGTTGGCTATTCCTGCCAGCTTGGTGTCATCTGCAAATTTGATGAGTTCCCTATTTATTCCCTCATCCAAATCATTGATGAAGATGTTGAAGAGTACTGGGCCTAAAACAGAGCCTTGGGGTACTCCACTGCATACTTCCCTCCATGTAGAGGCAGTTCCATTGAAGACTACACATTTAGTGTGGCTGGTCAGCCAGTTATGAATCAATCTGGTGGCGATGCTGTCTAACCCACATTTTTCTCTTATCAAGTGGAAGGTTATGGTCTACTTTATCAAATGCCTTACTGAAGTCCAAGTTAATTATATCCACAACATTCCTCTGGTCCACTAATTTTGTAACTTTGTCAAATAATGCAATAAAATTAGTCTGGCATGATCTGTTTTTGACAAACCCATATTGGCTTTTGGTTATTACTTTGTTTGCTTCTAGCTATTCACTGATTCGTTGCTTGATTATCTTTTCCAGAACCTTCCCTGGTATTGAGGTCAGGCTGATAGGTCTATAGTTTCCTGAATCTATTTTTTCCCCTTTTTTGAAGATGGGAACTACATCAGCTCTTTTCCAGTCCTCTGGCAATTCCCCAGTGCTCGAAGATCTTTGAAAGATATAGTTCAGTGGTTCTGAGATCACGTCTGCAAGTGCCTTCAGAACCTTGGTGTGTAATCCATCTGGTCCTGGTGATCTGAACTTGTCTACGGTGGACAGATTCTGACTTACCATTTTCTTCCCTATTTTAACTTGTGTTCTTAATCTGTTTTTTGTGATGCTATTTTTTATAGGTTGGGCTGTTTTTTCCCTTTGTGTAAAGAAGGATGCAAAAAAATGAGTTAAGTAGTTCATATTGTTAACACTGTCAGGGAAAAGCATGGGCAAAGTAATATGGGACACTGAATTGAAAGAAGAAATGATGCGCAAAATGCCCCAAAACATGTAACTCCAAGTTGTGGAATGGAATCTTGGCTTTATCTTCAGAGCAAAAGATTAACAGTAAAATTTAAAATACTATGTTAAAAGGTGACAATTTTTCCAGGCCTAAGATGAAATCATGCAGTCTCATAAAATGGTTAAGGTATTTCTTCCAGATAATCTTAGAAGGCTCAAGATGTCTAAATTGTATGTCACTTCAGCATATAAGTGAATGTTTGGGAAAACTAAGAAAAGTTAAAGATGTTAATGTTATGTAGAATTATTTACTAAAGCTTTGGGATCTGACTGTTTATCAAGAATTATGACTGTAAGGTGTCTGTATCTAACAGAATCATATTAAGAAATTGGAAAAAATGAAATTATTCCAGATATGAAGGATTGGTCAGAAATATGTGACTTTGTTTTAGAAAAAGCGGTATTTTATATTAATCAGAAGATAAAGCAATATATTTACTAAGGCAGAGATTTTGTGAAATTTTACAGTAAAATTTTGTATTGATTAAAGTAATCTATTTATTAATAAATAGCCAGTTTACTGTAGTGCTTAAGACACCAGTCTAGAAACTTGGAGACTGTGCATTCTATTCCTGCCTTAGGCATAAAGCCAATTAAGTGACCTTTGGCCAGTCACTGTCTCTAAGCCCTAAGAAAGAGGCAATGGCAAACCACTTTCAAAAATGTTGCCAAAGAACCTTTAAATATTTTGAGACAAATTGTGGGCAACAATTTTTGAGGTGATGGAAACGTTCCTGCAAATCAGTGGTGGGTTTCAAAAAATTTTAGGACCTCTTCTATAGATGTGCCTTGCTTTGTGGAGTGGCTTGCCGACCATGACTGGGTGGGAGTGGCTTGCCAGCCATATGACTGGGTGGGAGTGGCTTGCTGGCCATGTGACCGAATGGGAGTGGCTTGCCAGCCATGTGACTGGGTGGGTGTGGCCAACTTGTAAATGTGGTGAAACTCATTTAACAAAGCTCTTGCTTAGCAACCAAAATGTTGGATCAGAAACTCTGGCATTTGAAGCACGCAAGTCTTAAAGCTGTCAAGTTACAAGACCCTTGCACCCTTAACCCTTTAGAAAAAAAAAACCCAGGGGTGTTCATACTTGACAGCTTTAAGACTTGTGGACTTCAACTCCCAGAATCCCTCCTCTTGCTCTTCATCTTGATGATGTGCGGATGGGTGGGGGGAGGGAGCTGGAACCGGTTCTAAACTGCACTGTAAATTTGTGGAACCTCTTCTATAGAAGAGGTTAGAACTGGCAGGAACCCACCCCTGCTACAGATGCCAGTAATCGACTAACATCTGGAGATTAAACCCCGGATCTTCTGCTGATGAAAAACCTACATCTGACCTGGGGTTTGGGATTTGGCTCCAGATCCCAAAATGAAATGCAAATGTTCTGCCAGTGAGACTAACTAGATAGAGTTGTTACATTCACTTCTTAAGTGCTTAGCTATAAATGTCCTGTGTTATAGCTGTGACTGTTATAAATCTAAGGCAATTTACTGGAGCAAGTTTGATGCAGAGAAAAGGGCCAGAGAAGCTAGGTTGAAAATTTCAGATTTGTAGCCTCTTACATATTGTATAGGTCATTGTTTGTAACTAGGTCGTGATTCAATCAAAGAATTTTCGTTCAAAGGGAAAGATGAAAAAAAGAAGAAGAGATGAATCAATTCCAGGAAAACATTTCTGGCTGCAAGCAACACCAAAAGGAAACCAGTGAGCAGGCATAATTGTGCAAATCAGGGCATCGCCCCAAGTATTGCCTAATTACTAATAACAGTGAGGACAACTAAGATGATCAGAGGCCTGGAGACTAAAACATATGAAGAAAGGCTGCAGGATTTGGGTATGGCTAGTTTACAGAAAAGAAGAATTAGGGGCGACATGATTGCAGTATTTGAGGGGCTGCCACAAAGAAGAGGGGATCAAATTATTCTCCAAAGCACCAGAGGGCACGACAAGAAACAATGGTTGGAAACTAACCAAAGTCAGAAGCAATCTGTAATTAAGGAGAAACTTCCCAACAGTGAGGACAATTAACCAGTGGACTAGCTTGCTTTCAGAAATCATGGGCGTCCATCACTGGAGGTTTTTAAGAAGAAAGTAGACAGTCACTTACCTGAAATAGTACAGGTCAGTGATAGCTAACCTTTTTGTCCCTGCATGCCAAAAGCATGTGCACGCACATGTGCCCACACCCATAATGCAATGCACATGTGACCCCCCCCCATTTGCTTGTGCTCGCGATCCCCCCCTGGTGCCCCATTTTGGGCCTAGCAGGCCTCCCTGAAACCTCCTGGGACTACAAAAGGGGCGCGGGGGTGTGGGAGTGCACCACCGCCCCTGTGCTCCCCCACCCCCCGTGCATGCCTGCACTGTTACAGGTGTTGTCTGTCTTGTATGCAGATTTATTCATTTCTACTTCCCTGACACATTTGGAGCGCTTAAAATGACCCTCTGAGCAAACCGGAAGTCACATCCGGTTTGTTCGGAGGGTCCTTTTAAGCATTCCGAAGGCTTCAGGGAAGCCTCCGGACAGTCCCTGAAGCCTCCAGAGGGCCTCCGGGGGGGGGCAGGGGAGGCTCTTTTCACCCTCCCCAGGCTCCTATAAAGCCTCTGGAGCCTGGGGAGGGCGAAAAATGGCTTTTAAAAAGGGTGAAATCCGCTGGCCAGCACGCACATGCGCGCTGGCCAGCTGACAGGGCAGCGCCTCACGTGCCCTGACAAATGGCTCCGCGTGCCACCTGTAGCATGTATGCCATAGGTTCGCCATCACTGCTATAGGTTCACCATCTCTTCTGCTTGAGCAAGGGGCTGGACTAGAAGACCTCCATGGTTCCCTCCAGCTCTATTCTATTCTACTCTGTCAGAGGAGTTCTAATTTTTCCAACTTTTATTTCATAATAGCACTCTATCTTTTTTCCAATAGCCTTGATTGCTTCCACTGCCTTGGATCTGAAAGAGGAGCAGATCATAGCAAAGCAAACGCTGGTACTTCTTTAGGAAAAGTAATTATGTCAAGCTGTTCCCCGACAGCTGCTTGGATACTGTTATTTTCTGCAGCTCCTGTTCCTTAACTTGGATTCCCACCAGAGGCAAACATGGCTATGGAGGTGGTTATGATTGTGTACCATGCCTTCTTCTACCACTTGTGGGTCAGCTTAGATTTATAGAGGTTTGAATCATGAGCTTTTTGAGAATGGGTGGAATGCATGTGCAGAAACATCTTATTCCCCTGTCCAATCTAAAATAAGAGAATCATTTCTGTTCTCCCCAGGAAGATGAGACGAACACGGGATAACAAAGATCTTGAGGTGGAAACATAATACGTTTCTAATCAAAGTCTTCAAGGAGTGAATGTTATTCCACCAAGGAGCCAATGTTATTCTATTTTATCCCTGTCTTCTAACTACAAGAATCCCTCGATAACAAGTTGATACCTAAACTATATTGGTGGCGGAGTTATGAGCAATGTCCTTGAAGCAAAATGGAAGACAATTGGATTGTTTTCCAAAACTGTACACCTTGCCTGCTGTTTACAAATGCTCTCCGCTCCCGTTTATCCCGTTACGGAACAAAAAGCCATTGATTTTCTCTTACGCTGCTTTTTTTTTCCTTTAAAGCATCAACATCCAATGAATGTTAGATGCAAGGGTGCTTGTCTGGTTAGTGCAGAATCTTTCCATTCCATTCCTCTCTCAAAAAATAAGCCACGGATTGGAGAAGCCTTGTAATAGGTATTGATTTCTGACAATGAACAAGAATCAACCTGACTGAAGAGATTGCACAATTGCGACGATGATTCCCTTAATGGAGCTCGCTCGCTCTCTCTCTCTCTCTCTCTCTCTCTCTCTCTCTCTCTCTCTCTCTCTCTCTCTCTCTCTCTGTCTCTCTCTCTGTCTCTCTCTCTCTCTGTGTGCGTGTGTGTACTCACAAACCTATGCATTTGAGGATTATGATTGCTTTAGAATGATGGAAGTCAGATTATGGGGGAAATACAGAAAAGGGGAACAAATGAAACAAAACAGAGAAGAAGAACAGGGTTTGTGAAAAAAGATTAATGTAACCCCAGCTCATATACTTACAACAGCTGAATGCAACTTGAGTACTTGTTATGTGCAGTGTGCTCTATATGGGGCAATTAAGAAGAATTGCTCCACCAAGTACAGGTGATCCTCTACTTATAACAATTTCTTTAGTGACCGTTCAAAAGGATAATGTCATTGAAAAAGTGACTTATGGACATTTTTCATACTTACAACCATGAAGCATCCCCTGTGGTCATGTGATCAAAATTCAGATGCCTGGCAACTGGTTCACATTTACGACAGTCACAGTATCCCAGGATCACCTTATCCCCTTTTTGTGACCTTCTGAGAAGCAAAGTCAATGGGGGAAGTCAGACTCGCTTAACAATCATGTTGCTAACTTCACGGCTGCAATGATTCACTTAACGACCATGGCAAGAAACGTTGTAAAATGAGGCAAAATTCACTGAACAAATCTCTCACTTAGCAAGATAAATCTTGGGCTCAATTGTGGTCGTAAGTCAAGGACTACTTGTCTCTGTCAGGCAGACTGCATTACCTATGGTTGTTAAGTTAGAAACATGGTTGTTAAGTAAAACTGGCTTCCCCACTGATGTTGCTTTTCAGAAGGTTATAAAAGGTGATCGCAATAAATACCCCGGGACACTGCAGCCGTCATAAATGTCTCTGAGTCTGTGTCTTTTGATTATATCTTTTAAATAGTATGTAGATAAGGTTTAAGGACATGGTGGCAAAGTGGCTAAGACGCTGAGCTTATCGATCAGAAAGGTCAGCAGTTTGGTGGTTCGAATTCCTAGCACCGCATAACAGAGTGAGCTCCCATTACTTGTCCCAGCTTCTGCCAACCTAGCAGTTCAGAAGCACTTAAAAAATGCAAGTAGAAAAATAGGAGCCACTTTTGGTGGGAAGGTAACAGCATTCTGTGCACCTTCGGCATTTAGTCATGCCAGCCACATGACCATGGAGACGTCTTCGGACAATGCTGACTCTTTGAAATGGAGATAATAATAATAATAATAAATTTGGATTTATTAGCCGCTCCCTTTCCAAGTAGGACTCGGGGCGGCGTACAATGGAGCATAAAACATAAAAAGTATATAACAACACCAAATGTACATACATATACAACACACATACATACACACATACATACACGGAGGAGGAAACAAATTACATCAATAGACAGTTAAAAATCAGCTTTAAAATACCCCAATTGTAGAAACCCAAAAAATTAATATTTACAGACAGTTTAAAAACAGTTTGGAGGAATGGGAAGATTACGATTGCGATTGAGCCAGGCCGGATAATTGAAAGAGGTGGGTCTTCAGCTGTACACGGAAGGAGCGGAGGTCGGAAATAATCCTGATATCACGGGGGAGGTCATTCCACAGGGCTGGGCCCATCACAGAGAAGGCTCTGCTCCTGGGTGTCGCCCCCCGACACTGTTTGGCGGACGGCACCCGGAGAAGTCCCTCTCTGTGTGCGCGAATTGGTCGTAGGGATGTGTGGGGCAGGATGCGATCCTGCATATAACTAGGCCCTGTGCCATGGAGCACTTTAAAGATCATAATCAAAACCTTGAAACGCACTCGGTAGACCACAGGCAGCCAGTGCAGCTCGCGCAGGAGAGGTGTTACAGGGGAGTATCTAGTCCTCCCCATAATCACCCGCGCGGCCGCGTTCTGGACCAACTGTAGTCTCCGAGTGCATCTCAAGGGAAGCCCCATGTAGAGAGCATTGCAGTAATCCAGGCGAGACGTCACTAGCGCATGGGTGACTGTGCGTAGGGCATCCCGGTCCAATAAGGGGCGCAATTGGCGCATCAGGCGGACCTGATGGAACGCCCCCCTTGCCACGGCTGTTACATGGTTGTCCATGGACAGCCGGGCATCCAGGAGGACGCCCAAATTGCGCACCTGTTCCATGGGGGCTAGTTGGACGCCCCCGATGGCCAGAGATGGGAGCACCTGGTTGAACCGGGAGGCCGGAAGCCACAGCCACTCCGTCTTGGCAGGGTTGAGTTTTAGTCGGTTGCCATCCATCCAGACCCGTACGGCCTCCAGACACCGGGACATCATTTCGACGGCCTCATTGGGGTGGTTCGGAGTGGAAATGTATAGCTGAGTGTCATCAGCATACAGATGATATCCCACTCCAAAACCACGGATGATCTCGCCCAACGGTTTCATATATGTGTTGAACAGGAGAGGCGAGAGCACCGATCCCTGTGGCACTCCACATGTGAGTGGCCTCCGGGTCGAACTCTGCTCCCCTGTCAACACACGTTGCGTCCGGCCAGAGAGGTAGGAGCCAAACCACCGTAAAACGGTGCCCCTGACTCCCAACCCCTCTAGCCGGTGCAACAGGATACCATGGTCGATGGTATCGAACGCCGCCGAGAGATCTAATAGGACCAGGATAGAGGAACAACCCCTATCTCTGGCCCTCCAGAGATCATCAACCAATGCGACCAAGGCCGTCTCCGTGCTGTGCCCGGGTCGGAAGCCGGACTGGCGCGGGTCTAGATAATCATTTTCCTCCAGGTGACGTGGGAACTGCTGTGCTACCACACTCTCTACAACCTTCGCTAAAAAAGGAAGGTTGGAGACTGGACGATAATTGACTAGGTCCGTTGGGTCCAGGGAAGGCTTCTTGAGCAGGGGCCTCACCACCGCCTCTTTCAAGGCGGCCGGTAGAGACCCCTCACCCAACGAGGCGTTCACCAGGCCCAGGAGCCAGTCGCGCGTAACCTCCCAGGATGCCAGTACAAGCCAGGAGGGACACGGGTCCAATAAACATGTGTGATGAGCACTGCCCCCTAGAGTCGAGAACAACTAGGACATATGTGTAAGGGAAACCTTTACCTTTAGATAAGCCATATATATGGGTTTTTTTGAGGGCTGAAAGTGTAGTTTATTGCATGCAGTAAGTGTAGTTTATTGCATGCAGTGGGACAAACAGCATCTAGGGGGAACAATTTTCAATAGTTTACTAGTCGGAGAACCTATCTGAATGAAGAATTTACTAATGCATCATGCATTAGTAAAATAGCACACAATTTGGCTCTCAGGCTTCATGGCTTTAGCAAAAGAGGCACAGTATTTTAGAGCTGAACATTTATCAACTCAATATTTTGCTCAGTGCAAAACTGTGCAAGCCAGCATCTCTGATGAATGGTCATCCAATCTGTGTGCAAGAATCTCCAGAAAAGGAAATTTGACCAATGCCTAAGGCAGTCTATTCATTGTCAAATCTTTCTTTCTGTTTCCCATAAAGTTCAGCTAAAATCTACTTACTTATTCTAGTCCATCAGTTCTAGTCCTGCTCCCTGGAGCAACAGACAACAGTCAGACGAACTGAAATGCATAGTTTTGGTGAGTGGATAGGGAAAGGCAATTTACTATATTATGCCCCACACAGTGCTGGGAAAAAGAAAATTCTTTGAGTTCACTTTTCCCCTGCTTGTGTTCAGTTTGATGAAAGAGATTTAGTTTTTGTGATTCCCTCCCCCCCTCTCCAAAATCCTCATGAAAGGAGTAGGACTAGAAACAAAGACTGCTTGGATCCTAATAGTATTTTGCTCCCACCAAAGCCTGAGGCATGACAGAAACTTGCCAAAATGAAATCCAGTTGATCCACATCTTTTTTCCCCAGCAAATGCATGAAGTAGCCATTTCCTTTTAAATCCAACCTAGTAGAATATCTGTCCAAACCTTAATGAACATTCGAGACCCACATTGACACAATTGGAAATTTGTTCTTAATGATAAGAGTGAAATACCATAGATGTATTCTATTCTTGCATATATATAATAACCACATTGTTAAGGTGTTTGCTGTTCATTATTCTGTCATCTCTATGGGGTTCTGGAGCCTCCTTGGCTTTCCACACTTTCATAATGGAGCTTTTTCCTTACATTACTGCCAAGAGGGAGTCCTGCCCTTGATAAATAATTGGATTACTTTTCCATCTAGACCAAGGTTGGCAAACCTGCGGCGTGTGGACGGGATGTGTCACGTGCTGGCCTCGCCCACATCCGGTTTAGCAAAGGGGGGGAAAAAGTCACAATATATCACGTGATGACACCATGATGACGAGAGTTTGACATCCCTGATCTAGATAGACACATTAGTTTGGACTCCAACTATTACATTCTTTTGACTCCCTAATTTGACAGAGTGGTTGTCTCATTCTAAGACGTCCCTAGGAAAACAACTGATTGTTGCCAGGGAAGTATGCCACTCATCTCCTAAGACTCTTCAGCTTGGAAGAGTTTGAAAAAATGAAGTAAATTTAAACAAAATGTTAGAGGAGAAAACAATAAAAAACATTCTTAAGAATCTAGCATCTCTATCTAACAAGTGATGAGTGAACGTTTCTCCTGCTGTTATCAAAGAGTAAGAAAACACAAATGCAGCAGCTTACCTGCAAAATGTGGACTTATATACATGCAACTGTACGTTATGTCTTTTCAGGTCCTGTTGCTCTTCGCAAGGATAATTTATCTCCTCGCCTGTTTAGGAGCATAGTAACCTTCTAGATGTGCCTCAAGAGAACTTTACATTAGCTCATTTGATGTCTTAAAAGAATAAAGAATATTATAGCATTTTCAATTACTTGCCTCAGGCTGTAAGCCAGATTCATTTCTTCACAATAGGGCTGCAGAGCTCAGCTGATGAAATAATGGAGAATGAAGATTTAGAGAATGACAAGTTGTTTTACCAAAAATGGATACAGAGTAGCATGGTGTAATTTTACTTGAAGATTAATTGAATTCTTCCTCAGACAAATAACACTACAAGACCAACTGATTAATCAACTGAAACCCAAGGTAAAGCTCAGCAGGCATATTTAGCAATGGTCTGCTTATAAGGTTTAGCAAAGGCCAAATGTCAGGTTCTGGGGAAGATCTATAATCAGATTTCTTGACATTTAGATTGTTCTTTACAAACAGATGACTGCAGATGGGGAAGCCAAAAGGCTTAGATTGGGTTGAAACATTGAAATGACATTATGGCTCTTTGTTTGTTTATAGTCTCCTTGCCAAGCCAAAAGTGCTTCCTCTCCACATTCTTTTGCTGTCTCTCTTACCACCCACATCTTGGACAAATCATCAAAATAGAGCCCGTCTCTTCTACTTTTCAGGTATTTTGTAGCTAGAAGTGATGTGACATTTTCCTTTTATCCTGTACAGTGGTGAGGTAGGACATGATGAGAGAGAGTTACCATAACATTAATCACTGAACTCAGTAATTATGACATCTCAATTTGCTAAGGAGGCACAGTTTCCTGTCCTGCATGGGACAGGACCATTGTTTTTTTTTATTTGAAATGTAGAAGAAATGGAATTCATGAAATTCCAGATAGACTTATTGTGCCCCAAGTGTTATTTTGCAGTCCTTTACATCTAACCTGGGCTGCCCTGTTCACGTTGATGGCTTAATCCTAAAATCTTCTGGTGCTTAGCCAAACCTGGTGCAGCTTGATCCAGAGAAATTCCAGCGTACCAGAGATGGGTTCCTACCAGTTCAGACCAGTTCAGACAAGTAGATAGTAACTCGGCCACCCATGCACCTGAACTGGTTCTATCGACAGTGCCGTAGGTGCCACCATCTTGTTTTTTTGCTTCTGCGCATTCGTGCTGTTAGGGATGTAACCCTAGTTTTGGCTTGGCAATGTATATAAGCCACGATTGTAACAAATGTATCTGTTACTTTAAATGCTAGAGAGATGTAATTGGATGCTAATTGCTTTAAGCAGCCATATAAGGAGGAAGGAACTATTACGGTCTCCCTCCCCGGATGACTACTGATGTTCCT
Source organism: Natrix helvetica (assembly GCF_964273705.1). Taxonomy (NCBI): domain Eukaryota; kingdom Metazoa; phylum Chordata; class Lepidosauria; order Squamata; family Natricidae; genus Natrix; species Natrix helvetica. The sequence goes on from NC_138548.1 coordinate 224,942,979, forward strand.
GATTGTTACTGACTGTTACTATATGAGCTTTGTATTAGAGAGAAGACCGTATATTGAATGGTGGCTCGTCAGTAACTAAGTTACCTGTCTACATGGTGAATTGTGAGTTGAGCAACTGTAACTTCAACGAGGTGTAAATAGACTGCATATACTTCAAGACTGCTTATAGTCTGTTTGGAGACTATTTATCCTATTTTTGTTACGCAAGTAAAGCTATTCTTTGTTTTACCTTTGGTGGCTGTGAGTGACTATTCAATGGCTTATTCGTTACTACGTTCTGCTGCTGAACTCTAATCTCCTACCGGGGATAGACTTACACGCGCACCTGAAGTGCATCCCTGAGCGAACCAGCAGCAAAAGAAGCCAGAACCCATCTATGTAGCCTATCCTACAAGGACTAATCATCTAGGGATCCTCAAATTAGGAGATGCAATTGCCAATCATCATCAAACTCTTACAGGAGTTGCAAATTACAGTCTTTGCATTTTATCCTTCTTTATAGTCCTTACCAATTCATACTCCCTGTCACTCTCAGCAAGCAGCATTTATCTAACAATAGCCCCTGGCAAAATAAGTTGCTTGTTAGTCATACATGGCTCTTGTTGTTGCCTTCTACCTGGTGGTTGAGGTGTTATGGAATCCCATTGCAAGGGTATTTACTACACTTAAATCACTGTTGTGCCTTGTGTCCCACATACCACTTGCGGCCATGAAATTCAGAAGGGAGACTCAGAAGGATGGGCCTGCCAATGAGGATAATCAACAGTGTTTGATGGAGGTCTCCTGAGCTGGCTCTTGGACAGAATCCAAAATCAATTTTCAATTAGTGGGCAACTGGTATTAGCTAGCAAAGCTGTGAAGAAAAGTACAAAAGGAGAAAATCAGAGCTGAATAGCAGGAGAGAAGCATGCAAATCAGTAATTGCTTTCCCACCTCAATCAAATGCACAATAGCAACTAAACAGCACAGGAGTATGCTGAGCTATCCAAAATGAGATAGACAAAGAAATAGTCTTCAGAATGGATATTAGCAAGGATGGGAAGTGAATTTTTAGGCAGATCTGGATTATTTATTTATTTTTGCAAACAATACCCTTAAGATGATGGAGCATTGCTGCAAGACCTGGGGATGTAGGCATCCAAAAATGTCTGAATGTACACTCTTAACAGTCCTAACTACCATGGCCAAAGGTGGAAGCCCACCTTTTCACTTCAACAGCATCTTCTGCAGTTGATTCTACTTGGTGCTACTTACAAAGCTGTTTGTTTATTCTATAACTGTCACTTGAAAACATGTAGTGGCTTCTCTTGAGGATTAAGTGTTTTTCCAGTGAGACCGGTCTATCAGGGCAACTTGGTCTACCCAAATATACTACTTCCACAACAGACTATTTTCTGTTACTTTTTTAAATATGAACTCACAAAGAAATAAAGGGAGACTACTATAGCTATTTCAAGCTTTTTTTAGCTCTCATCAGCTACCTGTACCCTTCTGGGATTTGAATCCTGAGCCACTTACATATTAGGCAGATGTATTAACCTCTAGACCACAGGTTCTCCTTGCTTTGTTGGCTGTACCAGGAGGAAGATTAAGTATTTTTCTGGTAAAACCGGTCTAGCAGGGCAACTCGCCGCCCCGAGTCCCTTTGAGGAGAGGGAGCGGCTTATAAGTCTAATAAATAAATAAATAAATAAATAAATAAACCTAGTCTACCCAAAAATGGGACGCAGCATACTTATTTCTTTGCTGGTAAATTAAAAAAAAAAATCTTGAGAATGACTCCTTAGAAGAGGAGAAGTTGGTAGATTCTACAGAGATCCCTGCATTGGATTGGACTCAATTTTTAATAGACGGTAATCTCTAATCCTAAATTGCGATCCAAGAGTTAAATCCTAGATTCTGATCCAATCTTGACTGCATAATAATAGCAGTTCTGTGCTCCCAAGTAGAACGCTGAAAGATATAGAAGTCTGAAATTGCAGGAATGATCTCCTGGGGAATAGTATTATATCAGAAATTGACAATTTAGAAACCTACAATCTGAATATGTTTGCTGAGCACCAACTGGTTTTAGGAGAAAATCTTTAAAAGTGGGTTTTAAAAAAATTACTAGTTGATAACCGGCATTGCCCAGGTATTTATTTATAGGGGGAAAATGTCTGGATCTAATATAATTTCTAATGTTAGATTTTCCCCTTACCAGAGGAAGCTCCCATGTGGAGTACTATGAAGCCATTACCATGGCAACTCCACTGTGCTGTACAATAGAAACCATTGTAAGGCACAACAGACTGTATCTTAACAGAACACACACCCTGAGGGGAATTAGGAGTGTGATCCCCCATAGTATTTGTTTCCAGAGAGTAAGTTGTCTGTATACCAAGTTTAGTTGAAATTGCTCAAGGTGTTCCAGAGTTATGCTGGAACGAACACACACACACACACACACACACACACACACACACACACACACAATTTTCATTGGTCCATCTAGCTGAGGATTGTGGAGCAAGGCTTGTATTCCATAAGAATAAATTGGAGGATTGAAAAAATGGGATACATCATATAAACATTAGGAAGAAGTGTTTGGCAGATGCCTCATCAGAAAGGCATTAATCTGGAATAAAAGAGAGAAATGGAAAAAGCCAGGACTGAATGCATAACCAAGGGTTGGGGTTAAGAACATGGTACACAAAGGAGAAACTACAGGCCAGGATAGGCTAGACTCAGTGTTTTGAATATTTTACAACAGAAACGGAAGTGAGTGTAACTCAGAATCTCATATGTGTCTATACCAGTGTACAGGCTAAAGAAGCAGAAGTAGAAATCCTACCTCAGAAATCCTACCACACTTCAGGAAGAGAAGTGTGGTATCACAAGCATGGTTGAAACTTGGTGGGATAATACTCAAGCTTATCCCACAGCATTGGAAGCTGCAATTCACTCGAAAAGAACAGACCAAAAACAAAGTTTCAAACAAATGCTTAGGGGACAATCTTCCTATCATCCTGTAAAGCAAGAGTTCTGTTTGAAGAGTTCCAACTTTAGCTTAAAAGTTTGGAAGCATAGAAAGAATAATGTGACGTTTCTGTTTTCCTCTGAAGGCCTGAGCCTGTCCTGCCAACTAGACTTATCATCAGCCAGCACATATTCAGAAGGGCTCTTACAATTTGTACTGAGAACCTTGGAGCTGTGCACCCCCACGGTTGTGTTTAGAGCTGTTGACCTTTTAGGTCTCTTGCTTAACTTGTTATTATGGCTTTAATAGTCCTTTCAGATGGATGACCATCATGAAGATGTGAATGGTTGATGTTTTCCAAATCTATGCCCTCTGTCCTTTTAAATCTATTTAGTATAGTAGAAAGGAAAGCAGAATCTCCAGTCCTTCAGAAAAAGTTATCAAATGTGTGTTTCAGAATTTCTGATGGCCACTAGAGGCAACAAGGAGGCCTCTTTTTTAAAAAAAAGTTGTCTGAAGTATCCCAGCCCAGATCTGGTAAGCCTCCCACTGGATGTTGTTGATCTAAAACTCCCAGATTTGTTCAACATTGAAGAATGTTGGGGAAGATATCTGGGTATTGAGTTCAAAGGATGATGCAGGAAGCCAATAATCAGGGGTGGTATTCACTTACCTTCCCTACCAATTCGAAAATGTGAGCGCACATGTGCTTTCACTAAAAAAAAGTGTCTAAATGGGACAGCATAGAGCTGGGGCGGATGGACAGGTTCACCAGCGATTTCCATTACTGGTTCGGGCAAACATGTCAGAACTGGTAGAATACTACCTCTGCAATAATGTATCCAAACAGCAAAATGGGATCACAGCATTATGAAGCAATTCTCCCTATGCAAACTTGCATGCAGTCCTGTGATGCTAACACAAAAGGAGTTAGGATGTTGCAATCACTTTTCATGATTTGACTCCCCTTTCCCCACCCCACCCCTTCCCAATTTCCAAAAGTGGGGGGCATTTGGAAGAACGTAGGTTCTCCAATCCTAGCTTAAAGTTCAAAAAAAGATGACGGTATTTCTTTAAAATAAATTATACTAACCCTTAGAACAATAACAGTTATTCTTGAGTTGAGGAATAGCTACATTAATGGGAAGTAACAACCAGAGGTATTCAGCAGCTTTCTCTTTATGGCAATGGACTTCATCAACTAACTCAGTGGTACATTTGCTTTATTAAAAACAGATGTAGCAAAGAAAGAGCGAACAGTGAAGAAGGCAGAAGAGGCTTATAAAATCAAGTACTAAGCCAGTGGTTCTTAATAGGCATTCTGAGGATTATTGCAATCCAGACAGGTAATGCAGATTATTTCTAAAGGTAAAATATATTTTCTCCCCAGTGGCTGAAATCTAACAAAATCACTAAAACCACACAAAATTCGGCTTTCTTGCCTTTAGTACCCAAGATTTCTGGTGGGAACAATAAGCTCTCAGGAAATGTGGCAATATCATGAGTTTTCAAACTTTTCAAAAAATCCTTTCATAATAATAAAAGCATAACTTATGATGCTTACAAACACGACTTGGAGAATTACATGTGCCAGGATACTCAGTAGACTATTGCTGCCAATCCTTGGCTAGTGATCTGAAAACTTCACAAAACTAAATTAATTGGTTTCGTGAAAAGAATTTAGGGACTTCTGCATCAGATCACAGATAGCAAGACAACAATTTATTCCATTACATTTTAAAATACCCTGCCTTGTAAAAGAAGCTGCCTATAAAATCAATCCTCTCAAACTCCAAAGAAGAAATTCTGGCCCAGCCTTTCTAATCTAGAAATATGTTTCAGTTATTGGGAATTCTGGATGTAAGGAGCCTTCTAAAATATGACATGTGACTCATCTACTATTTGAAATGTTAGCATCTGTCTTACCACCTTCATTGTATGTAACGTGTGCAGATCTTCCCTAAATTATTGCTTTTTCAGAATGTTCGAGAGACAATCAATTGTTCATTCTTTGATGAAGTCATGTGGCGTATCAATTTTGCTTCAGTCGTGGTCTAGACCGATATTGTATTTTCTAGATATTAAATTAGGCTGTTGCTGTGTGTTTCTTTCCTACCTTCGCTCACTTCTGAAATGCAACGGCAGTTATACCAACTGTACAATGTACCTGAAGCTGCTTAGAGAGTCAAAAGAAGCATATATACAGCAATCTTGTCCTCTCTCTAGTGCGTCATCTGAGCTACTTCTTTGAGAACGTTGAATTTGTTCATCTGGGAGGCTCTAAATCTTCAGTGGTAGGAAAGAATACTAGTCAATAAAACTCTTAACAGGGTATATTATGTGCACTAAGTAACAGTTTAGGGAGGAAAAGCAGAGAGTAATTGGATTTTCAGCAAAGAATGCCATAAAGCCCTCAAATACGTAGAACCTTTTACAAGTGACACAGCATTGGTAGTGATAAAATAGATGTTTCAATTGTTCTTATGAATTTTGGGATGTTTATTGAAATGTTAAGTAGCCTTATGTGTGCACCGCCACCAGCAAATGTAATTAAAAATTTTTTTTCTAAACATATATAATTTATGGCACACTTATTCTCTTTAATAAAAAAGGAATCTAAAGGCTTAAGAAGCCTTAGATGAATTGCCCTCAAACCTTAATGAGCTTTTATATATCTTACTCAGTACTTGAACTATCTTTAATGACTTTTTACTGTTAAGATGTCCTTTAAGTTTATTTACCAGCCATTTTATGCCTCAAGTAAAGCTCACACAGCCTGCTGTCTTCTTGCCATGTCATCTGTTGCGTTTCACTGGGAGGAAAGGCTGCTGTTGAAAATTAAAACACACAGCTAGTAGTATCTGTTCTTTTTTTTTTTACTTTAATCACTCAGTTATTAGCAGGCCTAGATAGTGAAGCATCAATTGTGCATCTGTATTTATTCTCTTCTAGGTTGGACAGATACACGAACTTTCCAAATACATTCCACAGAAGAACTACTATAGCATGATTGAAAGAGAAGACAATGACTAGGTCGATCAATTAGCCTTTGTAATGGTCATGTTACATACTGACCAATCACCTCTCTTCATATTTTTACAAATAATAAATTCAGTGGTAATTATGCCAGTCATGAAATGACTCTTCCCTCCCCCTCAATCTGTAAAAACTCAGATAATATAAAGGCAGACCCAACAAAACTATTGCTGTAGGTGTAGGGAAAAGGTGGGGGAAGGTTCATGTTGGAAAAGCAACATATATATATATATATATATATATATATATATATATATATATATATATATATATATATATATATATATATATATATATATATATATATATATATATATATATATATATATATATATATATATATATATATATATATATATATATATATATATATATATATATATATATATATATATATATATATATATAAAATAAATATATATTCGTTAAAAAAAATTGTTTGAAGAATCTCCCCAAAGCAGGGTGGCAAAAAGTAAAATAAAATTGGACACAGGTTTGTATGTTTACTGGGGGGGAAAAGCAATAATAATAAAAAGCAAAGTTGTCAGCTTTAAAAATCAAACTTACTGTTTAAAAAAAGTGGCATCTCTAGTGGTTTCTTGAAATGTTGATACCAATGTTTAGCTTTGTCTCCAAAACAGTCATAAATCAATCATCTGCTGCAATAATTTTTATTTTTCATCCAAGCAAAGAGACTTTCCTTCTACCTTCCCCCACCAGTTTTTTGTCATCTCAGAATTACTCTCAAAAATTGAGTTACGGCCCTAATGTCAGAAATAGTATATTTTGTACATGCTACAAAAGAAATACAGAAGATTGTTTGCTTAGAAATGGGCTATATTGATATCGTGTCCAGCAAATGACCAATTAGCCGGCAGTGGTGCAATATATAATGGTTTTATCTACTTTCAAAGAGCTTTCAAAATGTTCACAACAAATAAAGTTCAATATAAAAGTGCAGCAATAAATGTTCAATGTATGAAAAAAAATCCTCTGACCCCCCTTCACAAATAACTAAGAGAGCTCTGATTCTAAACTAAGTATGTATATGTGTAACTACCTAGACTTTTGCAGAGGGATATTTGCAGATGAGTAAAAAAAAAAAAGTCAAGATGGCCGTGAAGATTATTCAGACTAATATTTTTTACCCTCACTGTTCTGTCCTCACTACACATTAGCCTGTGTGCTCAACATGCAGCTGAACCCACCTGTCCTCCAATAAAATGGACTGTGTGTGAAGATCTGGATGCTTTATTGAAAGAACAGGGTATGGCGAAACTGGAGAAAATAGGGATATATACAATGATAACCACATACAAGATATGCAGTATTGAGGGGAGGAGGAGCCAACGTTGCAATGATACGGACATGCGGTCTCGATGCTCTGAGACCGCAGCTGATACTTTTGCTGCTGGGTGGGCCAATCGGACCTAAACCGTCCCGCAGAGACGGTGAACAGGAAGAATACGTCTTGCTGATCTCAGGGACATCGCAAAGTCCCTGATCGATCCAAGAGAAGTTCTTCAAGCCGGCGACAAAAAATCCACCCGTTAGGCTGATGAAGTCGGGGCGGCTCCAAAATGGAAGGATACGGAAAGAGAAAGTGTTTCCAGCTGGTGAGGAATTTTTACGGTTTTAAAAGAGACTGCCTATAAAAAAATTAAAGTTAATTTAAATTTGAGAACAGAAGAAATAAGCGATGGAATTAAGCTTTGAATGGTTTTGGACAGTGGGTTATCTTACTTTTTAAATTCTATGTTCATGAATGGAATTTATGCAAGCCTTTTAAAATGAATGGATTAAGTGTTCTTCTTCTATTTTTTTCTTTTATTATTATTCTTTGTGACCTATGGACTAAAATTCTCCTTCATTATTGCGGGTGTTTTCCCCCTTTTCTTCTCTAACTCATTCAAGAATTTGACTTTTTTTTTAACTTGGAATATAAAAAAAGGTACAAAAGAAAACAAAGAAAATTGTAACAACAGAGGGATAGAAAAACACTGCTACTTGGAGGCTGGAGGTTTGTGTATTGGAAACAAAACACTTTTATTTTCCTCACTGATTATTCTGGTTTGGCACTTCAAGGTCTCACTGTTTGTTTATAGAGAGTGATAAGAAGAAAAGCATACAGATGTTCCTTTGAAGTATATCTTTAACCAGAGAAAAGTGAAAATAAGACCTTATTGTGAATTTATACTTAATCTTGTAAAAACGTTCAAAGCCAGAGCAGCAGTGTTTGTCAGCTGGAGATAATGGCACAATTTCAACAGCAGAAAGAAACTTTAAGCCTGCAAAAGATATTGTTAGAGATTCAGAAATTATCAAACACATTTGAGAGGACAAGAAGAAGTTGGAAAACCTAGAGCATCTAACAGTAAACTATGATGAAGAAGTTGGAGATGTTTATCAAGTGGAAAAAGTGGAGGTTAGAGTCCTAAAAACTGAAGAGGAAAATGACCATAAAGAAATTAAATCCGCTGATGTCGATGGTGATTGGTTTGTGTCTGGAAATGGAAAGAGTGGAACACTGAAAGAGGAATTAAATGGAGGGGAACTCTACCCCAGATGGCAAGATACAGAAGAAGAAAAAATAAAATAATTTATGGACTTAAAGAGAGAATTTTTATTAGCAACATCATTGATAACACTACTGACAATTAAAGATAAGCTGATTAAGGAAACAGAAGAACGGCATTGAAATTACATGAGACTTAATAAGAAATGAGTTGCTAAGAGAAGTCCATACAAATTTGATTAAGGAGATGATTAGAGGATTGATACCACAAATGGCAGAAGACATGAGACTTCTTTTGCTACTGGAAAGATACAGGTTGATAGATGGAAGTATATAATTTAAAACCAGTTAAACTTAGTGAAATTTAGTGACAATAGATATAGTCAATAATTGGGCATGAATATTGAATGGTACCATGAAAGGAAGATTAGAAATCTTTTTGGTTATATATAAAAGCTAATAAAAAAGAACTAAGTTAAATTTAGTTAAGTTTTGATTATTAGGGGGGGAAATGTTATGATACAGGATACAGTCAAATAAAGGAGGGATAATGATAACAACATATATATATATATATATATATATATATATATATATATATATATATATATATATATATATATATATATATATATATATATAATCATTATCCCTCCTTTATTTGACTGTATATATGTGTATATATATGTATAACATAAGGAAACTGGATGTAAATTGTAAACAGTGATTTGGAAAGGAGGATTAGAAATTTTTGTTACTAAATATTATGGATGTTTAGCTAGAATAGGACATAAGGATTCAGTGTTATTGGAGGATTTTAGAAATAGCAAATGAAATGCCAGTATGCGGTTATGTTTTAAATCTTGGTATATTTTATGATGAAGGACGTTTAAACAATTATAGTCAAATGAAAATGGAGGTATGATGATGGTAATATGTATAAATATCTGAGTTAAAATACTTGAGTTAAAATGAATTATGGTTGATGACTGTGGAAGAGATGCATGGAAATCTTTTGTAACCAACTGATACACTTTCTACAGTATGTAAAGAAGGAGGATTCTTTGTGTTGTGTTTGTTTTGAAAATTAAAAATATTTTTTTATTAAAAAAAAAGATATGCAGTATTGAGTTACTTCTGAACATAACAATAGTACCGTGTTTCCCCAAAAATATGAGATGTCCTCATAATACAGCCATGCCGTATTTTTCTGGTGGGCAAAAATATAACCCCCCTGCATATACGTGCCCTGGACAACCTCCCACCTCTGGCCAAGCAGAGCGCCACTCACCAACCTAGCAGTATCCCGAAGGTGCCAAGCCATGGGAACTTGGGGGGAGGCAAAGTTGATCGCATTGCTTGGCACCTTCGGGATACTGCTAGGTTGGTGAGCAGCACTGTATCCAGCTGAAGAGGAGGGGTTGCTGGGCGGCTGCTCTCTTGCGAGCGGGCTCCCAAAGAGCCGGGCACAGCCTCATGGGCGAATGGCTGTGTTGTGCTGTCTCAGCAGCGCAACATAACAGCCATGAAGCAACCACACTCACGAGCAGCCACCTGGCAAACCCCCTTTGCAGCCGGGCACAGCGCCATTCACTGACCTAGGGGTATCGCCAAGCCGCATGAGTGACTGTTCACCACCGCCCGGCTCCCGCAGCTTGGCGCCTTCCAAATGCCAGTGAATGGCACTCTGCACGGCTGGAGAGGGGGTTGTGTGAGCAGCTGTTCCGCTCTTGCTCACCCACCTCCCAATGCATGGCCCAGCTCTCATTATGGAGCCAGGGCGCCGCCACCGCCACCGCCACCGCCATCCCAGACTGGATTTTTCCGTGCTTCCAACCCAAGTCTTTGGCAGTGGCCGCTCTGGGCACATGCTCTATGGTTGTACGCTCTGCAGACAGCTGGCCCACCACCATAGAGCGTGTGCCCAAAGCGGCCACTGCTGAAAGACTCGGGTTGGAAGCTGTGGAAAAGCCAGGCTGGGATGGCAGTAGTGGCAGAGGTGCACTGGCTCCGTAATGAGAGCTGGGCCATGCATCGTGAGGCTGGGAGGCGGGTGAGTGAGAGCGGAACAGCCGCTCATGCAACTCCCCTCTCCAGCCATGCAGAGCGCCATTCACTGGCATTTGGAAGGCACCAAGCTGCAGGAGCCGGGCAGCGGCGAATGGGCACTCATGCGGCTTGGTGATACCCCTAGGTCAGTGAATGGCACTGGGCCCGGCTGCAAAGGGGGTTTGCCGGGTGGCTGCTCGTGAACGTGGTTGCTTCATGGCTGTTGTGTTGGGCTGCTGCGACAGCGCAACACAGCCATTCGCCCATGAGGCTGTGCTCGGCTCTTTGGGAGCCCGCTCGCAAGAGAGCAGCCGCCCGGCAACCCCAAAGCAATAAACCCTCCCCCATAATAAAGCCCAAGCCATATTTTGTAGCTAAAAAGAAAATAAGAACCTGTCATATTTTCGGGGAAACACGGTAATACAAATAATCTAAATCTCACCAGTGATGCTCTGTGTGGGATGTGAGTTTGTCATTGCATGAACACGGACCACAGATTAAGATGGGTTCTTCTTTGTGCTTCTGTCTCCTCCAAATGCTAAAGGAAAATGGAGTCTGGCTTCCCAGCGTGCACTTGTTTTGAGAGTGCAGGCTGATGGGTAAAAGGATTGGGCTTCAGCTTCAAAACAATATAATTGGTATTTGTCCCTCTGGACACTAGATGGGGATAGAGAGCAACAACAATATATAAAGATTATATGTCGGTGCATGACACTCCCTCAGCCATCATCTTAAGTCTCTTTTCTTATACTTCACTCTATAGTCGTCCTTGCTTGTGCAGGTATGTTCAAATAAGTCCTGCTCAGTTCAAAAGAGATTAATCATCAGGGAGCACAACATCTGCAGGTTAACAATTATTATGTGTATATATGTGGCTGGCTGGTTGATTGATTGATTGATTTCTGTGCGTTTCCAATAGGGGATGTAACTCTTTATCCCGGAAAGCCATCTATTGCTGCGTGAGGAAGCAAAATGGATATTCCGATTAAGTCTGTGTCAGACAGGTCATTGAAAAAATTGAAATGATGTCATTGATTATTCATTAGTAATTCAGCCAGTGCAGCTGGCCGGCTGTGTTTCACGACTTTCCATTGAAGGAACAATGGCTACTGATGATTCAGCGTTACTTGTATGCTGTTTTATTTCCTGTATCCAAGGGTCTCCCACGACCATATGAATGGATACAATGGCTGTGTTTATTTTTGAAATAGATAATTATTGCCTCCTAGCTGCGATTCCAACAGATTAGGTAGAAATCATAAGTGAATTCAGAAGTCTCACTGCAAGGTTGGGTCCCATTAAGCTGGGAGGTGTTTTACGAGAGCAAGAACTTAAGACAACATGGCAAATTCACTGCTGTTAGACTTGTAGAATTATTGGATTAATGGCCTTATCACACAGTGGCAAGCTCAGCTGAGTTATATACAGCTTACTTATATATAAGCAATAATGAACATGGTGACTATCTATAGCAGGGATTATAGACACAGGGCCTTTCTATTTATTCTGTCAGCATCCACATACTATTTTGTGTGTGTTGGGGGGGGGTATTTGGGAGCTACTCAACAGCCTCATTGACAGCTCTTTCAATTGAGTTCAATGTGAGCTTTAAACATTAGAATCCATCATAGGTATATATACAGTAATCTAATAGGGACAGATTAAATTTGTTTATGAGCCACAGTGGTGCAGTGGTTAGAGTGCAGTACTGCAGGCTACTTCTGCTGCCTGCCAGCTGCCTGCAATTTGGCAGTTCAACTCTCATCAGGCTCAAGGTTGACTCAGCCTTCCATCCTTCCGAGGTGGGTAAAATGAGGACCCAGATTGTTGAGGACAATAGGCTGACTCTGTAAACCACTTAAAGAGGGCTGTAAAGCACTGTAAAGTGGTATATAAGTCTAAATGCTATTGCTAAGTGCTATTATACTCAAGTACAGCTTTTTCCCAGCCTGATGACCTGTAGGACTTCATCTTCCAGATTCCCCAGCTGGCAGGATTAATTCCTGGCAAATAATGGAGGTTCTAGAGATCCTTTGTAGAAAACTGCTGATATGGCTATTTAGGGGGAAAAGATACGGGTAAAGATCTGTAAAATGTTTTCCTACTCTTTTTTTTTTTTTTTTGTCCTTGCTCATTTGGAAAATTGTCATGGGCTTTCCTTATTCATTTTAGGCAATTATATTGGGTGAAATGGTTCTTACAACCTGATCTCTCTCATTTGGAAATTTTCTGTATATATTCTCTGTTAATTAATTGTGAACACTATTGCATTACAGCATCTAATATTATGATGAACCATGTTTTGCCATGTTTTAATAAATTAAAAATAGGCATGTTTCCTCCCTGAAACCTCTAGAGGACCTAAGTTATTGGAACAAATTGAAATTGGAATGAAATTATGCAGAGGAAAAGAGGGGCTCAGGTTACCTTCCTTAACTAGAGTAAACCTGGCTAAAGCAAGAAAGCTTTCTTATACATCTAAACAGAGGTCACTACAGATTCCTTTACAGTAGAAAGTCCCTTTAGAGTTAGTTTAATCTAAACACCTTTAAACTAAGTGTCCTTTTCTCCCATTGTTTTCACAATTTAACAGACGTTTGCTGTATATTCCCACACTGAAAACCCTCAGATATTTTCAAAAGTCCTGCCTGAGATGTTGTAACTCTAGTTCCCAATATATCTCCCATACAATCCTCATCTGTCTATTCCCCCCTCCCCCAAAGGTGGGTTTCTGCCAGTGTCACTGCTGGTTCGCTCCGCGTGTGTGTGCAGTTGCCTGTAAATAGGTCTGTAAATGTGTAGAACATTAAAAATTTCAAAAAAGAAACATGCCTTGGCGACTGGGGAACCAGTTCGGGGCCTTGGCAAGCCTGCCGAGGAGGAGGAGGAGCTTCCGGGGAATGGTGGCTAACTTCTGAGCTCCGAAAATGCTCCGGAGCTCCTTGACAAAGGAGGGGTTGCTGCGGGCCCTTTTTCCACCTTTTGGGCCGGGATTGAGCCTCAATGTCCACCCTGGCTTTCTCTGAGACCTAATTGGGTCCCTCAGGGTGGCGGATAGCCAGAGGGAGATCAAGAAAGCACTGGCTGACATGGGGATTGCAGTTGGAATCAGAGACCGATTATGGTGGCGGCGGCGGTGATGGTGGTAACGGAGCTGACGGTGACGGCGGCGGTGGGGGCTCTAGTAGAGGAAGAATGAGACGTCGCCACCAAACGAGACGCTAAAATCACAAAAAAGCCCCCCTGCGGTAGCAGAAGTGTCTCGGGACGCTGAATAGAGCGGTGAGAACCACCGGAGGGCAGCGCGAGGACGGAGAGAGGCCTGTGACGCAGGATGCCGATGGAAGGCCTTCGAGAGGGCCGTAAGTCAGCTGGAATGGCGTCCGGACCAGGAGGGGAGGCAGGTTGAGGCCAGGACTAGCTGCTGGGAGCTGTGCTGTGTGCTGGAGCCAGGCAGAAAGGGGAAGAACTGTGGCACTAGGGGCAGAGCAGGGCTTGTCCTGAAGACAGGCAGGAGCCCCCCCCCCACCTGGCAGACTAAGATTTATTGCCCCCTCCACCTGGCAGACTAAGATCTATTGTCCTTTTGCAAACTACCTGCCATAGCTTGTGCCCAGGTGCCCCTGATGACTATAATCTGCCCGTTTAACATCTGGTATCCTGTTGACTTTCTGCTATTTCTGACTTATGGCGTTTCACCTGCCTGGCTACTCCTACTACCTCTCCCCCTCTCACCCTCACCATCTGCTATTTTATAACAACTAGCTGCTACAAACTATCTGCCCTCTTCCACCCACAATGGACCGCACACAGGCCTCCATCTATTTATTTACTATCCATCTTCCAACCGATCACCTGGCCAACATAAGATCTTTCCACCTAGTTGGGATCGTGGACACTGCTTTCCTCCCATTAGATCCTGGCTTACTGATTTTAACATCAACAGCACCCTGACTTTGTCATAGCTTTTTACCATTACGTACACGAGGTCGGACTTGCTCCTGCTGCGGGAGTCCCCCCTCTCGCAGGCATGGCCCTTTGCCCCCTCCGGGGCCCACCTTGATGACGGGTTTGTGAACCCAGAGAGGTGGAGGAAGCGTAAACTTAGGGGGTTTTTAATGAAATGTTTTTTATCCTTCTTAGGGGGCTCCAGGGTGGGGGGCGGGTTAATCAGGCCAGGAGAGAGACCAGCGCCAGGCGAACAGGTGAGTCCAGGAGGGAAGTGAGTGTAGTGGGGGGGGAGGGAGAATGACACTTCAACAGAGGGTTGCCCTATTACAACGGTCGTAGGGAGGGGTGGGTGCGACGACAGAAGAAGATCTCGTAGTCGGTTGGGAGACCATGGCTGTTGGACACGCCTGGTCGTTTGTACCAACCCCCGCAGCCTAGGTGGCCAGGAACTACAGAGCCAGGGCCTAAGGCTGATGCTTTGCAATGCAAGGTCCGTGATCAACAAGGCCCCCCTCATTAATGAGTTGATCTCAGAGGGGGAGCTGGACCTTGCAGGGATAACGGAGACCTGGTTGGGCCACAAGGGTGGCTTGCCCCTCGTGGAGATGTGCCCACCAGGTTTCCATGCATTCCATCAGCCCCAGGCCCTGGGTAAGGGTGGTGGGGTGGCGGTAGTTATACGGGAGGATCTGGAGCCAAGAGAGTTCACTGTACCTCAGATATCCCTTGGTTTGAAATGGGGCCCAGGGAGGCAGTGTGGTCTGCTGATTGTATACTTGGCTCCTCCCTATGCATCAGCAGCCCTGCCCGAGCTCCTCGAGCTGATCTCAGAAACGGCAGTTGAGACCCCCAAACTTATGGTTATGGGGGATTTCAACCTGCCGTCAACGGGGGAAGCGTCCAAGGTGGCTTGGGAGTTCATGGCTTCCATGACAGCCATGGACCTGACCCAATTAATTCAGGGCCCCACACATGAGGGTGGTCACACGCTGGACCTTGTTTTTGTATCTGAACAGTGGACGAGTGATCTGGGAATAGGGGATGTAGTTATTACCCCCTTGTCATGGTCAGATCACTCATCTCTCCGGCTCGACTTCCCTGGCGCTACCCCCCACCGCGGGGAGGCGGAACCAGACTGTCCAAGCTGGTACCGCCCCAGGCTCCTGATGGAACCGGAGAGATTCCAGACGGAGCTTGGGCCACTTCCTGTAGACCTGACCCGCTCTCGGTCGGAGGACCTGCTGACCGCCTGGAATAGGGCGGCTGCCGGGGCCTTGGACCGGGTTGCGCCTTTGCGGCCTCTCCTACGGCAACGAACCACCCTGGCTCCTTGGTTCACCGAGGACCTGAGGGTGATGAAACGCCATAGGAGACGCCTAGAGAGCAGGTGGAGGTCCTCGCGCTCCGAATCTGATCGAACACAGGTAAGAGCCTATTCACGGACTTACCTTGTGGCATTAAGAGTGGCCAAACGTAGACATTGCGCCGCTCTTATTGCGTCCGCCGATAACCCTGCTGCCCTGTTTCGGGTAACCCGCTCCCTCTTATTACAGAGGTCACGGGAAGCGCCTTTACAGGGCAGAGCAGAGGAGTTTGGAGAATATCTGCAGGATAAAATCGCTCAGATCCGGAGTGGATGGGCCCCCTTCAGTGGACCAGAGGAGTCGTCAACAGCGAGTCTTGAGAGACCATTCTGGGAGGAGTTTGACTCTGTTGCCCCCGAGGATTTGGACAGGTTACGTGGACGGCTGTGACCCACTACATGTTTATTGGACCCGTGCCCCTCCTGGCTGGTACTGGCATCCTGGGAAGTGACACGAGGCTGGCTCCTGGGCCTAGTGAACACCTCATTGGGTGAGGGGTCCTTACCGGCCGCCTTGAAAGAGGCGATGCTGAGGCCCTTACTCAAGAGGCCTTCCCTGGACCCGACGGAACTAGCTAATTATCATCCTGTCTCCAACCTTTCCTTTTTAGCAAAGGTTGTAGAGAATGTGGTGGCACAGCAGTTTCCGTGACACCTGGAAGAAACCGATTATCTAGACCCGCGCCAGTCCGGTTTCCGACCCGGTCACAGCACGGAGACGGCCTTGGTCGCGTTGGTCGATGATCTCTGGAGGGCCAGGGATAGGGGTTGTTCCTCTATCCTGGTCCTATTAGATCTATCAGCGGCTTTTGATACCATCGACCATGGTATCCTATTGCGCCGGCTGGAGGGGATGGGAGTCGGGGACACCGTTTTGTGGTGGTTCGGCTCCTACCTCTCTGACTGGACGCAATGTGTGTTGGCAGGGGGGCAGAGGTCAACCCTGAGGTCACTCACTTGTGGGGTGCTGCAGGGGTCGGTCCTCTCGCCCCTTCTGTTCAACACATATGTGAAGCCGCTGGGTGAGATCATCTGTGGTTTTGGGGTTGGATACCATCTGTACGCTGATGACACTCAGGTGTACATTTCCACCCCAAACCACCCCAACGAGGCTGTCGAAATGATGTCCCGGTGTCTGGAAGCCGTCCGGGTCTGGATGGGGGACAACAGACTCAAGCTTAACCCCTCCAAGACTGAGTGGCTGTGGTTACCGGCGCCTCGGTTCAACCAGTTGATTCCATCACTGGCCATAGGGGGCAAACAACTGCCCCCTGTGGAACGAGCGCGCAATTTGGGCGTCCTCCTAGATGCCCGGCTGCCGATGGATGACCATGTGGCTGTGGTTACCGGCGCCTCGGTTCAACCAGTTGATTCCATCACTGGCCATAGGGGGTGAACAACTGCCCCCTGTGGAACGGGCGCGCAATTTGGGCGTCCTCCTAGATGCCCGGCTGTCGATGGATGACCATGTGGCAAGGGGGGCGTTCCACCAGGTTCGCCTGGTGCGCCAATTGCGCCCCCTATTGGACCGGGGTGCCTTACGCACAGTCACTCATGCACTGGTGACGTCTCGTCTGGACTACTGCAATGCTCTCCACATGGGGCTCCCCTTGAGATGTACCCGAAGACTACAGCTAGTTCAGAATGTGGCCGCGCGGGCCATCATGGGGAGTACTAGGTACTCCCACAAAACACCTTTCCTGCGTGAGCTGCACTGGCTGCCTGTGGTTTTTCGGGTGCGTTTCAAGGTGTTGATTACCATCTTCAAAGCTCTCCATGGCACAGGGCCTAGTTACCTGCAGGATTGCATTCTACCACATACATCCCTGCGACCAATTCGCTCACACAGAGACGGACTCCTCCGGGTGCTGTCCACCAAGCAATGCCAACGGGCGGCGCCTAGGAGTAGAGCCTTCTCTGTGATGGGCCCAACCCTCTGGAATGACCTCCCCCCCGATATTAGAACTACTACCGACTTCCGCTCCTTCTGACAAAAACTTAAGACTCACCTGTTCCGATTAGCCGGCCTGGCTCACCTATAGTTCTACTCTTACCTCCTGGCGGATATTTTATTTGGGATAGCTTTTAAGGTTAATGTTTTAATTTTCTTAAAATTTTTTAAAAAATTTAATCTAACTTAACTAAATTGTACAGGGAACTTCTACTACCTCCTCCAGTCCTATGTTTAATCTATTTATTGTATACTTATAACATGTATATTTACTGTTTAACTATTTTAATATGACTGTACACCTCCCCGAGTCTCTTTTGAGAGAGGGGCGGTCTAGAAATGCAATAAAGTTAAGTTAAGTTAAAGTTACCAGTTCGGCAACCCAGTCATAATTTCCACTACCGGTTTGCCCGAACCAATGCAAACCGGTAGCAACCCACCTCTGCCCCCACTTTTCTATAGAAAAACTAGGGACTATCTCTACTTCCACCCAGTGGAAGCTTCAGGAAAGAATTAATTTATCTTCCTCCTCCCTTAGAGACCATTAGGTGAAACTGGTAATGCACCTGAGAACTCAGCACTCTCCATCCTTTCTTTCGGTGATGAGGTCTCCCCAGTCCAGGAGGAGGCTGAGAGGTCCTTTCACTTCTCCTCTCTGACATCCAATTCCCATTCATCTCCCTCTCCAACTAAGTGCCTCCTCCCAAGAATCAGAATTGCTTGCAAGGATTGCTTTGTGGAGTCAGCCAGGCACTTTTGTTTAATGGCAATATCACAAATGGAAAGAGCAAAGGAGGCATTGGTGGCATCTCCAGAACAGCTTTGGGTCTCCAGTTAGTCCTTCCAATGAATTAAAACTCAAGGTGGAACTTCTTGTACTCTAAATCCAGAAGTGCTACACTTCAAAATGGACGCATCTTCAAGGTGGCAGGTAGCTGTAAGTGAGAAGTCAATGTATTACAAAATTTTACAAAATTTCAGAATGGTCCCATATACTTGGCATCCAACTTTCTGGATGGCTGGATAGAGATGTTTACTAGATATGGTTTTCTACAGCAATGGGAGAGAGGACTTTAATAGCAATACTTATCAGCTGAGTGCCATTTGGAGGGTTTGATATGACTTAAATGTTGCCAAGAGAAGTACTGAACTGTATAAAATTTTTGAAGGAATTAGAAGGCCTCTGGAGTGACCAAAGGTCAAGAAGTATTCAAAAGAAAAGAAAGGTTAGTATCCATAGGTGACTTCACAAAATTAACAATTTACTCTGCCACTGATAGAAGATCTATTCACTTTTCTTGTTGGAAGCAAATATCCCAGTAGTGAAAATCAGTTTTCATCCTGTATCCTATGGAACTGGGTATGTCTAATTTGTTGAAAAGAAGGACTGGGGGTGACATGATAGCAGTGTTCCAATATCTAAGGGGCTGCCACAAAGAAGAGGGAGTCAAACTATTCTCCAAAGCACCTGAGGGTAGAACAAGAAGCAATGAGTGGAAACTAATCAAGGAGAGAAGCAACCTAGAACTAAGGAGAAATTTCCTAACAGTTAGAACAATTAATCAGTGGAACAGCTTGCCTCCAGAAGTTGTGAATGCCCCAACACTGGAAGTTTTAAAGAAGATGCTGGATAACCATTTGTATGAAATGCTATAGGGTTTCCTGCCTAAGCAGGAGGTTGGATGAGAAGATGTCCAAGTTCTCTTCCAACTCTGTTATTCTATTCTATTCTATTCTATTCTATTCTTTACAAATAACTGGGCAGGTATACTGGGATAATAGAAAAAACAGAAAGAAGTTGAAGTGTTTCGGCTGATCACCCTCTTATTGAGCTTTTAAATCCCACGGAAAGAGATACATTGATAAGCTGAGTCAACAGGATGGCAAAAGCAGGCAAGTGTGGGCTAGCAAAGACAACCCAAAAGTTACTTCTCATCCTTCAGATATCCATAACAATCCATGCGTGCAGATCAAAGAGTTAAAATCTAGCCTGATACATTAATCGCAATCAAAGCCGCTGGTCTAAAACTGCGCACACATGAACACAACAAAGACGAGAGTCCTGAAAGTAAATAAGCAGGTATGTCAATTTACACTTCAGAAATGCATCTAGGACAGTGGTTCTCAACCTTCCTAATGCCGCGACCCTTTAATACAGTTTCTCATGTTGTGGTGACCCCAACCATAAAATTATTTTCATTGCTACTCTTGTACTTTTGCTACTGTTATGAATCGTAATGTAAATATCTGATATGCAGGATGTATCTTTATTGTTATACATTGAACATAATTAAAGCATAGGGATTAATCACAAAAACAATATCTAATTATATATTGTTTTGGTTTTTCTTGCCTAAGTGTTAAGAGTTTACTTCTACTCCCCTCTTCTTTGGGGCAGCCCCTCACATATTGGAAGACTGCTATCATATCACCCTTAAGTCCTTCTTTTCATTCAACCAGACATACCCAGTTCCTGCAACTGTTCTTCATATGTTTGAGCTTCCAGTCCCCTAATCCTCTTGGTTGCTCTTCTTTGCACTTTTTCTAGACTAGAGTCTCCACATCTTTTTTATAGAGGCAGCCAACATCTTGTCTGCTCCTAAATGTTGGGTATGAAAAGAACCACATCCTGGAGGCTGGACAACCTTGGCTGCTATACAATCATACACACACATACACAGAGACACACAGTGGCTTTATTCTCATGGCCTCCTTAACTAAGTTGCCTGCAGCTGCATTCACAAACTTGCTTACCTTGCCTGGATGGATCTTCAACCTGGTTTGGGGTTGTTTGCAGGAGTGCTCTTAACCTTGGTGGTGGTGGTAAGCTTAACTTTAATTTATTGGGCAAACGTTGTGCATTGTTTATTGTTTATTTTTTTAAAAAGTTTTTTTTATTTTCTCTTTCAAGTTCGTTCACAAATATATATTCTTATAATCACCATTAATTATATCATTATCATTAATCATTTATCGTTATTTTCTTACAAATATAAAGAATACTTGGGTCACTTTCTTGCCACCCCATTTTATTTTTCCACAACCTTGCTCCTTCTATCTTCTCTACCTCCCTTCTCTGCCTTCTTTTTTCCTCCTCTCCTTCCTCCCTTCTTCTCCCCCTCTCTTTCGTCCTCTCCTCCTCTCTTCTCCCTCTTACCCTCTCTCCTACTCTTAATCCCCCTCCCTTACTTCCTCTGCCTTACCCTTTCTTCTTTTCCCTCCTCATCTTTCCTCCTTTCCATTGTTGCCCTTGCTTATTTACTTTCTCTGATGGGTTCTCGGGGTGGCATTTCAGGAAACCCAACTTTATATTTTCATACGTATCATTTTCTCTGTTACATTTTATTTCTAATAATAACTCCACTTGTATCATTTTTTAAATTGTTTACTTGCATTGCATTTTTTTTTTTTGCTCTTTTCCTTTGGGCATGGTTTATGGTACTTTAAGCAAGCATATTTTCATTGTGTGAATGGGGCCAATTCGGGCTCCTGAGCTTGGCTCTTGATGACAGGTCTGGTTGTGGATTTAGATATAGTTAAAAGTACCTGGTAGCAGCGTGGAAAACATGGCCGCGCACACGCCCTGCATAATTACAGCCTGGAGCAGAACCTAAGCCCCTTCCTCCATCGCAGGAACACTTTCCCGCCATTACGTAGTCTCCGAGGCTAATTGTACGGGGTGTGCACACATACCTATGTTTTTACCATGTGGAGCCGCAGCGACGTGCTGCACGGCTGGCGATGACTCCGGAGCCCATCTGCGGGGGATTTCAAGGAGCATGAGGTGGAGTCTAAAGTTTAGAGTTGTGCTGGTCTCAGTGACCCCTGTGAAATGGTCATTCGACCCCAAAAGGGGTCACGACCGACAGGTTGAGAATCGCTGGTCTAGGACGTCATGGAAAAAAGTGTGTGTATGTATGTGCATGTGCACACATTTCAAGTAACAACAGAAAAATAAACAAAAGGTACAAAACACAAAAAATACATTTATAATAAAGCTGTTAAATATTTATGCCCTTTTTTCATAAGGATAAAATCATCCCCTCAGTTCCAGCCTAGCGAAGATGCATGCTTTCCATAGCTTTTTCTAAGCGCTCCAGATTCCGAGAAAGAGGATATTGATTCCTAATTGTTAAGGAATTAAGGCGCTGAACATAGAGGATTACATGCAAATAACCATCCTCCTAAAGATTGTGGTTACGCTTGCAGAGAACAGGATTGATTCATTACTTTAGAAACGCTAACTCTGCTTCAGACACAAGCTAAGGATGCCAAACAAACAAGGGGAGAAGCTCTAGCAATAAGGTTTAATGCGCAATTGCTGAACCAATGATGGGACTATGTCTTGGTCTGGCTAACGCATGTCTGCATAGACCAAATATTTTGAAAGGCATTTTGAGGCTGTGAGTCTTGCATCCAGAGAAGTTGAAGGGATTGTCACTATGTCTATGATGGGTTTGAAGCCAGTCAATTCCCAGGAACTGGGAAATGCTGGTTGAAGATTAAACAGAGCTGGAGGGATCTGTGGTTGTCGCTGTTGGTGAAGTGCAATGGTTCTGTGCGTTCATGAATTGGACCAGTGCACAGAAACCAGGCAACAATTGTGTTATATATTGAATGTACCATATATAGTTGTGTTAAGCCCCGCTAAACTGAAACTAACCTTTAGATGACCCTGACTGTTAGCTCCAACTGTTTTGGAGGGAAACTTTGAACATTCATATTTGGGCGGGCTTTTTCAAGCATGATGATTGGTTAAGGCACTGTGGTTCCTCAGTTCCATTTTTGAGTCAATAAAAGCTGTTGCAGCTATGATGGTCTGGTTCTGGCCTACTGAATCCACTACACAATACATTGTTTCCACCTCAATGAGTATGTGGGCAAGATGAGCGAATAGAGCATGTTTGCATGCAATGAAGGACTCAGTGAAATGGTCAGTCTGGATATATAAGTTGGAGTCCAACACCAATTTGAATCTTTAATGGACTAGAGTAAATGCCGATGAGTTAGTTTAGGCTTAGGCGACCCACCACATGTTTAATGGACCCGTGTCCTTCCTGGCTGGTACTGGCATCCTGGGAAGTGACACGAGGCTGGCTCCTGGGCCTGGTGAACGCCTCGCTGGGTGAGGGGTCCTTACCTGCCAACTTGAAAGAGGCGGTGGTGAGGCCCTTACTCAAGAGGCCTTCCCTCGACCCGTTGGAGCTAGCTAATTATCGTCTAGTCTCCAACCTTCCCTTTTTAGCAAAGGTTGTAGAGAATGTGGTGGCACAGCAGTTTCCACGACACCTTGAGGAATCTGAATATCTAGACCCACGCCAGTCCGGCTTCCGACCCGGGCACAGCACGGAGACGGCCTTGGTCGCGTTGGTGGATGATCTCTGGAGGGCCAGAGATAGGGGTTGTTCCTCTATCCTGGTCCTATTAGATCTGTCAGCGGCTTTTGATACCATCGACCATGGTATCCTATTGCGCCGGCTGGAGGGGGTGGGAGTTGGAGGCACCGTTCTGCGGTGGTTCGGCTCCTACCTCTCCGACTGGACGCAATGTGTGTTGGCAGGGGGGCAGAGGTCGACCCTGAGGCCACTCACATGTGGGGTGCCACAGGGGTCGGTCCTCTCGCCCCTTCTGTTCAACGCATATGTGAAGCCGCTGGGGGAGATCATCCGTGGTTTTGGGGTGGAGTATCATCTGTATGCTGATGATACTCAGCTGTACATTTCCACCCCAAACCACCCCAACGAGGCTGTCAAAATGATGTCCTGGTGTTTGGAAGCCGTCGGGGTCTGGATGGGGGACAACAGACTCAAGCTCAACCCCTCCAAGACTGAGTGGCTGTGGCTACCGGCACCTCGGTTCAGCCAGTTGACACCATCACTGGCCATAGGGGGCGAGCAATTGCCCCCTGTGGAACGGGCGCGCAATTTGGGCGTCCTCCTAGATGCCCGGCTGTCGATGGATGACCATGTGGCAGCCGTGGCAAGGGGGGCGTTCCACCAGGTTTGCCTGGTGCGCCAATTGCGCCCCTTACTGGACCAGGATGCCCTACGGATGGTCACTCATGCGCTGGTGACGTCTCGTCTGGACTACTGCAATGCTCTCTACATGGGGCTCCCCTTGGGACGCGCCCGAAGACTACAGCTAGTCCAGAATGCGGCCGTGCGGGCCATCATGGGGAGTACTAGGTACTCCCACATAACACCTCTCCTGCGTGAGCTGCACTGGCTGCCTGTGGTTTTTCGGATGAGTTTCAAGGTGTTGATTACCATCTTTAAAGCGCTCCATGGCACAGGACCTAGTTACCTGCGGGATCACATCCTACCGCATACATCCCTGCGACCAATTCGCTCTCACAGGGAGGGACTCCTCCGGGTGCCGTCCACCAAGCAATGCCAACGGACGGCGCCTAGGAGTAGAGCCTTCTCTGTGATGGGCCCAACCCTCTGGAATGACCTCCCTCCCGACATCAGAACCACCACCGACTTCCGCTCCTTCTGTCAAAAACTAAAGACTCACCTGTTTCGACTAGCCGGCTTGGCCCATCCATAGTTTTACCTCACCTCCTGCCAGATATTTTAGTTGGGTTATTTTAACTTTCTGGGGTATTTTTAGGGGTTATTTTTAATATGGTTTTAATAGCTTTACTTTAAGATACAGTCTTTTAACCTCCTCATCTAATTTAAGGATTTGTGTATTTATATTTATTCCTATGTATTTGTGTTTTAATTTGACTGTACACCGCCCTGAGTCCCTTTTGGGAGAGGGGGCGGTCTAGAAATCTAAATAAAAGTAAAGTAAAGTAAAGTAAGTAAAGGCTTCAACTCCGGCCTTGGAATCCTTAGTGGCTGGGACTGTGTCATTTCCATGCGTAAATCTTTGCAAAATCCTCCCCTTTCCACAATTTCAGCATTTTACTGACACTCCAGGGGTTGGCTTAGCAGGTCATTCAAATGGCCAGACTTTTCATAATATGCCATATTTTTCAGAGTATAAGATGCACCTTCCCACCCCCCAAAAAAAAGAGGGTGCAAATTTGGGTACATCTTATACACCAAATGTAGCCAACCTCACCAGAGACCAAAAACATGAGGCATGGAGGCAGCGATGGTCTGTGGCAATTCCTGCAGCCTGGAACAGCTGATTGGGGGTATTCTGGCAGTCTGATCTACCTGCCAATCAGCTGTGCTGAATCAGACTGCAATAAATGCCGACGGCCTATCTGGTCAGAGTTTGCAGGAGCAATCACATCCAGAAAACACACACAAGTAAGCAGGATTCAAAATAATAATAACATACAATACAATACCAAAAGCAGGTTTTCCAAGGTAGCAGTAAATACCAGCAAAACACAAGCAGTTTCACTTTCAGTTCTCAGCTCAGCCAGGCTCCATTTTGTCCCCTTATTGCTCACATGGCAAATAGTTTTATTTTATTCTACTCTTAATATCATCCAGAAACTTCCAATAGGATGTCCATATTCAGGTTAGATGGCTTGTTTGTGTACAAAGCTATTTGGCCTCCTATTTGTTGGCTTTGATTCTTTTGAACTAGAATATCCTTTGAGTACTTTGTTCTCCATAATTCATTCATTTTGTCAAGATCCTAGCAACCTACATTAGCTTTCTGATTAAAGACAGGGATTAAATTACTCTTCCATCTTTCATCCAGGTATTGCTGTCTACATCTTACCTTAAGCATTTAGTCCAGGGGTGAAATTCAGCAGGTTCTGACAGGTTCTGGAGCACTGGTAGCAGAAGCAATTGCCTTCCAGTCAGGGCTAATCTAATCTCGGGTGCATGTGTGAGTTTGATGTTTCAAAGGACTGTCCCGAAGGTGCTTTTTCAAAAGGCAACTGGACTTCCTTTGTTTTTCCATGAAGACATTTCGCTTCTCATCCAAGAAGCTTCTTCAGTTCTTCAGAAACGTCTTCAAGGAAAAGCAAAGAAAGCCCAGTTGCCTTTTGAAAAAACACCTTTGGGACAACCATGATCTGGATATGACTGAGAATCTCCATAGACATCTTTCAAAGGACAGGCGCCACAGCTGTAAAAGCTGTCATCCTAGGTCCCGTCAAATAATATTACTTAATGGATAGGACCCTTAACATGTTTCTTCTGCTGAGCCTGATGGGATGAGTGATTGGCAAAAGGAGATCCCTTAAATAATTCAACCTCCTGTCATATAAGGCTTCATGGGTCCTTAGCACCTTGAATTGAGCCCAGAAGCAAACTGGCAAACAATGCAAAGGTGTAACATGGGCTGAATGACGAATGCCCACAACAGGGTGATATTTACTTATTTTCCTTACTGGTTCACAAATGTGAGCATGTGAGTGTCCACACATGCCCTCGGCCTTCTGTGCATGCACTTTGATCACGCAAGTGGCTTGCACATATGCACATGGCTTTAAAAAGTGCTTAAATAGGACGGCATAGAGGTGGGGCAGGTGGGCAGGCCCACCCACGATTTCTACTACCAGTTTGGGTGAACCGGCCCAAACCAGCTGGATACCACCTCTGCCTGTGCTGCTGCATTTTGCACCAATTGTAGTTTACAGATGTTCTTTGCGAACAGTCTCGTGTAGAACACTCTGAAGGCAACCAGGACACGAATGACCAGGGGTGGGCAGTTGTAAATGTGACCTGCAAGTGAGGATGGCTTGCTTTCCCTACTATCTGAATATGAGGTGGTCTATGGTTGGGAAGAGCAAATGGAAATTATAAACAACAGAAAACAAAATATATTGGATGTCCCATTTCTGGCTCAGTTAGTTTCCCAGCACATATTGGTTTCCTCTTGCTATTATATCCTGTTTTCTAGAAGCCACAGAGTGATGACATAGAAAAGGATTTGTCTACTCTGACTGTATAGATAACTCAATAAACTTCCAAAACGGCATTGACTTTTTTTTATTTTATTCTACTTTTAATATCATCCAGAAACTTTCAATAGGATGTCCATATTCAGGTTAGATGGCTTGTTTGTATACAAAGCTATTTGGCCTCCTATTTGTTGGCTTTGATTCTTTTGAACTAGAATATTCTTTGAGTACTTTGTTCTCCATAATTCATTCATTTTGTCAAGATCCTAGCAACCTACATTAGCTTTCTGATTAAAGACAGGGATTAAATTACTCTTCCATCTTTCATCCGAGTATTGATGTCTAAATCTTACCTTATTAAGTAACTTCCTGCAATTTGTATATATTTTTAGAGTAGCAATTCTCAAACATTTGCTCTCAGGACCCATTTACATTCTTGAAAATGACGGAGGATCACAAAGAGCTTTGTTTTTTCTGGATTATATCCATCGATATTTATTGAATTAGAAAGCAAAACTCAGAAATATGAACATATTGATTTGGATTCATGGATTCCCTGAAAGAGTCTCGAGGATGCAATTGGGCAGGGCGGTTAATCCAACTGAATGTTAGAGTGGGCATGTACTTTCTTGAGTGGCCTCCTTGTCAGGCGCAAATAACCAGCAACAGGAGCTGAATTCAAAGCATTAGAGCAAGGGTGTCAAACACAAGCCCCTCCCTCCCAAGGTCAACCACAGCCCTGATGCAGCCCTAAATGAAATTGAGTTTGACACTCCTGCATTAGAGTTTATTCTTGTCGCGTATACACAAGAACCTGACCAACTAACAATCTAAGCCAGGATCCAATGGAATTCACAGGGGGTTAGACTTGGATCTCTCATGGCTATGCTTTCATTGTTTTAAGTTGTTTTGAATGTCTTATTATGTATGCTTGTCCAGAATCACTTGTTAAGATGGGTGGCTACAGAAATCAATCAATCACATAAATAAATAGATAAATATTGGCGAGCAACTCCTGGTTCCAAGAATGAATCTAAGTGTCGATGGCTTATGCTTCTAAGTAATATTAATAGTCTTGGCAGGACTCTAGCAACCCATTCCAAATGAGTAGTTCAAACAATAGCCCTATGGCAGGGGTGTCCAAATTTGGCAACTTTAAGACTTGTGGACTTCAACTCCCAGAATTGAATTCTGGAACTTGAAGTCCACAAGTCTTAAAGTTGCCAAGTTTGGACACCCCTGCCCTATGGCAACAATTCCAGATGTCAAAGACAGGTAAGAAGGCAGGCAGATCTAGAAGACCAAAATATAGCTTTCCTACAAAGTTTGGCAGGTATGAATCACTTGTTGAAGGCTTCATTGGTGCTTTAACATCTTTTACAAAGCGTGATTTCCTGGATGACTAGGTTTACAGATTCTCCAAAGCCTGATCATTTCTGCTATAGTTTTCTGGTCCTGTCATTGTTTCAACAGAATTTCTTTTTAATTGACAAATCGGATGGTGTTTGCTATCTTTTAAATGTACATGATGAACATGGGAGCACTGTTAGCTTTTTTAATAACTCCCACCCTACGCATCACAATTAAGTATTTTGCAGAGTCTTTACCATTTAGCCTGTCACTTCTTGAATTTCTTCAGTCATGGGTTAAGAGTTATAATCCCATCTTTCCACAGAAACTCAAGGTAGCACACAAAGCTCTTCTGCCATTTATTTCTCCACAACAGCCCTGTGATGTAAGTTGAGCTGAGTGAGGGACAAACTCACCGGTGTCCAACTCGATGGCATCACGTGACATATTGTGATGGTTTCAGGGACGTGCGGTCAGGGGAGGCAAGGGAGGCAGAGCCTCACCTCTCTTCATGAAATAATAGTATATAATATTATAAATAATATTATATAATATAAATAATATTATAATATTATATACATCCGCCCAGCCACGCCCAGGAGCTGCGGAGGCAGAAATGTTGTCGGCGCTCCCGGATGACGAAGCCACGAAAGCGACTGAGGGAAGGTTCTCGTCATTCCCCAGTCGCTTTCATGGCTTCGTCATCCGGGAGCACCGACAACATTTCTGCCTCCGCAGCTCGCGAGCGTGGCCGGACAGATGTAGCCAGAGAAACGCCGAGGCGGTCCGGGCGGATGAAAGAGCGAGCGAGCGATGGAGGTCCTCAGTCGCTCACCCGCCGGACTGCCTCAGCGCCACTCTGGCTACCTCCGTCTGTCCGTGCCTGCGAGCTGCGGAGGCAGAAATGTTGTCGGCACTCCCGGATGACGAAGCCACGAAAGCGACTGGGGAACGACGAGAACCTTCCTGCCTCTGCTGGAAGGTTCTCGTCGTTCCCCAGTCGCTTTCGAGGACTGCGGAGCGCGAGCCGGCACGCTCAGGAAGGCGGGAAATGTGATCATGTGTGCTGGAGGCTGAGGCAGCCTCAGCCTCCAGCACACGTGGTCCCATTCCCCGCCTTCCTGATGACGTCACCAGCTTCACCAGCCATAAACCTCACCGCACGTCACTGGATGGTTTTTGCCTTTGTGGAACCAGGGTGGGTGTGGCTTGTGTTTGATGCATCCAGCCCACAGACTGCTAGTTTGACACCCCTGGTAACTGGTTCAAAGTCATTCAGTGAGTTTTCATAGCTCTTAGAAGAGCACTGTAACCACTACATTACACCAGTTCTCCTAGAACAGTGATGGAGAACCTGTTTGCCCGGAGGATCGTTTTGACTGCTCTGGAGACTTCAGGGAAGCCTCTTGAAGGTCCCTGAAGGCTTCGGAGCGGTTTGCTCGGAGGGTTGGTTTGACTGCTTCGGATGCTTCAGGGAAGCCTCCTGAAGGTCCCTGAAGCCTCCAGATGGCTTCTGGGGGGGTGGGGGAGGATGTTTTCGCCCTCCCCAGGCTCCTATAAAGCCCCTGGAGCCTGGGGAGGACAAAAAACCATGCAAAAATGGGGGGGGTTCGCGCCTGTAGTGTACGCATGCGCACTGGGGAATCGCGCATTGCATTATAGGTGTGGCATTCCCGCACACGACACCCCTGTGCTCCCCCCACTTATGGCACGCAAGCCAAAAAAGGTTCACCATCGCTGTCCTAGAATGAGCTTGTGACATCAAAACAGCAAGGACAGGATTTTGCTTCAGTGGATCTCCTATTTCTAAGACAAAAAGAGACAACAACAGGAAAGACTTTGTTCTCTGCAAAAGAAATAAATGATGCAAAAACGACACAACATTTCCCACCTTGGGGTGTTCACAAGAATAATCTTTCAAATGATGTGACTTTATTTAAAGATGTAAGTCTGCTGATCTTTACTTAAACAGCTTTTCCTTTAAAAAAATTCAAACTCTCTCTCTCTCTCTCTCTCTCTCTATGTGTGTGTGTGTGTGTGTGTGTGTGTGTGTGTCTCCCCCTCTCCCTCTCCCTCTCCCTCTCTCTCTCTCTCCACCTTGTGCTTGTTTTCCGCAAAAGCAAAACTGCCAATGCATAATCAGATCCCTCCTAAAATTATTGAATTCGTCTCTTCCTTCCACTCCAAGATGATTCTTTCTTTGAAGTAAGCTTTTCTCAAACACTGGGCTTCGTGATTAAATACATAATTGTTAAGCAGAAGCACAGCATTCTTCTATTATGAGGTTAGCAATATCTGATCATATTCCAGGTTCATATTTTGTATAGTAAATCACCAAGGGCTGTTTCCCCCCTCATTAATTATGGATACAGTTTTTCTAATATTGGAGTGTGGGAGGGAGGGGTAATAATCTCTTGAAACTTGTTACAACCAACTCTGGGAACAGGGCTTTTAAAAATTTGGGAGCTCAGGTAAACGCCAGCTCTTTGGCATTCACCATAGACAAGGAAGCACAGACAGAGACAAAATTCTGCCACCTACTCTATATCATTATAATTAGGTGTCATGCAGAAGCATGGAATTTTGTAACTTGATCTTCACACTTTGATTCCAAGGTTATTGCTAATGGCAAGTGGGTTCTAAATAAAGTAATGACAGGAAAGACTTCCTGTCAAAGAAATACCAACTCCTTGGGGCAGGGGAGGGGGGAGCCCTTAATTTATGACAGGCAGAACATCAGGAGCAAACTCTTTACATCCATATTTACCAGAGGCTATTAGCAAGATTTGAACTTCTGCATACTTGCAGAATTAAATGACCTATTAGATTAGTTGAAGTTACTGAGTCCTTTAAGCTTCAACTGTATACATTTTACATGGCTAACATATACAATAAAGGAGGGGGGGACCTTTTACACGATTTTCTGCAATCTGAGGTCAGCTATTTATCAATCTATCTCTTACCCTATTAGGTAAAATGGCTTCTCTGCCTTGGACAGAAGAATCAAATATGGAGATAGAGTCTATTCTGCACACCCTTAGTTGAGAATCCTGTCCTTTCCTTAATTTGTGTTTTTCTCGAAGGAAAACAGATGCCGTCCTTAACATTTCGTGGAGCCGATTTGCCACCTAGTTCTTGAGGATTGCTGGCTGAAGCATCTCTGTCTTTGGGCCTCAAGTTCTTTCCTCAGTGTGTTTCAGTTAGTAGGTTGAAAATATTAGATCTTGTAGCTGCTACTCAGAAAGCACTTAGACACACAGTGGATTACAAAGGAAAAGTACCAAATTCAGATGCATAGTTTAATGAGCACCTTTATACCTCTTGCCTATTAAAAACGATTGCATCTCTATATTATCACGGACTTGTGGATGGCCAGTATAAGTCCTCAGGAAGGGTCCTCCATTCTGGTCCATGACATTCTTGGGGAGTAGAGCTATCAGTGTGGATGTTCTGATTCTAAACTCTGAAGTGAACAGCTGACAACAGAGGACCAAATTCGTTTTTTAAAATATTTTGTTGTATTTTTTTTACTTCTCTTTGGAATGTATCTACATCACTATTATCTTTGTTTTTTGCTTTTCCTCCCCTCTTTGTTATTAATTACAAGGTAATAAATAATTTTATATTTATAAATATATTGCTGGCTTATTTATGTACACTGAGAGCATATGCACCAAAGACAAAATCCTTGTGTGTCCAATCCAGTGGTAGGTTTCAAATTTTTTTAGAACCTCTTCTGTAGGTGTGGCCTGCTTTGTGGGAGTGGCGTGCCGGCCATGTGACCGGGTGAGAGTGGCTTGGCAGTCATGTGACTGGGTGGGCATGGCCAATTTGTAAAATGTGGTGAAACTCACTTAACAATGCTCTTGCACAAAATGTTGGCTCAGAAACTCTGGCACTTGAAGCATGCAAGTCTTAAAGCTGTCAGGTTAGAAGACTTTTGCACCCCTAACCAGGGGTGTTTAAACTTGACAGCTTTAAGACTTGTGGACTTCAACTCCCAAAATTCCTCCTCCAGCCATGTTGGCTCAGGAACTCTGGCATTGAAGTGTGCAAGTCTTAAAGCAGTCAAATTACAAGGCCCTTGCACTCCTAACCCTTTAGAAAAAAACCCCCAGGGGTGTTCAAACTTGACAGCTTTAAGACTTGTGGACTTCAATTCCCAGAATTCCTCCTTTTGCTCTTCATCTTGATGATGTGCGGATGGGCGGGGGGGGGGAGGGAGGGAGCTGGAACCAGTTCTAAATGGCACTGTAGATTTGTGGAACCTCTTCTATAGAAGAGGTTAGAACTGGCAGGAACCCACCCCTAGTCCAATCACACTTGGCCAATAAGGAATTCTATTCTGTTCTATTCTATTCTATTCTACTTGATCAAAATCAAAATAAATGTTGTTATTTATGATAAGCCTTGGTATTACGCTGACCAGAACTGAATGACAATGCTTTAAGGATTTACATATTTATAAATAAGATTGAAATATGGAATGAAGAGAGTGTTGTATTTTAAGACAAGACAATAAGTGGTTAAATTTGCCTACTTGTTGTGAAGAAGGTGGAAATTACTTGTCTTTTTGGTCCTTCTTTTCTTTTTATATTTCTCTCCCCCCGCCCCTGCACTCTCTATGTTTTATTCCTTTAATTTTTTTGGGTAGTTTTTTATCTTCATAGCTGTAATGCTTAATAAAATTACTCTAAAAATGGAACTACAGGTCTCCTAGAAATATAACATGGAATAGCAATTTGTTGGAGTTTTAACCCTGGGAGCCCTTTCCTCATGCTGCACCCTTTATGACCCAAAGAGGTCTTCCAGCTGGTAACTCTGACAGTTCACTAGGCAGGAAGCCTGAATACAGAGCAGCAGACTTATGTTCCTGGCAAAAATCCCTGGCAGAGAAAAGACTCTAAAAGAGAATCAGAGATATTAATGTTCCCCATAACATGAGCAAAAAAATCTGTGTGACTGAGCTACAGACACATAAGTGCTCAGTGCTGGGTGGAAGGTTTCCAGTGTCCTCCCAATTTTAAAGACAACACAGAACATTTCATAAAAGCCAGTGTGCTAAGAGTATAATAATGCAGAGTCCTGGCTTGTGTATGTGCGTGGGGGGTGGGAGGGGGGAGGTAAAGGAGTCCCTGCAGATTTTACTCTGTTAGTCATTGCCGACTATAGGGGGCAGTGTTCATTTCTGTTTCAAGGCCATTGAGCCAACATTGTCCAAAGATATTTCCACCATCATGTAGCCAGCATTATGTCACAGAGCACTGTTACCTTTCTACTGGAGTGGTACCTATTTATCTACTCGTGTTTGCCTGCTTTTGAAAAGCTACTTTGGCAGAGGTTGAGGTGAGGATGAGAACACCCTGTTGCACGTTGCTCGGGTCTCGAACCTCAGCTGCTAGCTTTCCAGCTGACAAGCCTGGTGCCTTAACTGCTGAGCCACCACAAAAGCTTATACATATACACGAGGATTTCATTGTTATGCTCTTCTGTATTATGTTTTTGGGGGTCTCATTAGTCAAAGGAGTTGTTTTGAATCATGCTTCCAGGGCTGCACACAATTGGCTTGCATTCTTTGTGTTGCACTTAAGTTCTTTCTGGGGCATACTGCGTTTTGTGGTGGATAGTGGACAGCTGGAGGTATTTACCCCTCCATTCAGGTTTGGTTTCATCTTTTTCTGTGGGGTTTAGCAGCTTGATTTGCACATGGGATCTTCCCTTGCCAGTTTCTCTTTTTGAGATGGTGTTGATGGTCATTGCTATTATCTTTATTAGTTTGCATCATAATTTGCTCTGATTTCTTTTTGAAGCCATCAAAGATATGCTGTCATTTATGCAATCTAAGGCAAGCATCCATGATCATCAGATGTACCATTTTTCAGCCATTCTGTTGGACTATTTTCCACCCAGCTGCATAGTTTATTGGAAACCTGAATCTTATGCTGGTGGGCAGGGCCTGCTATCATAGACATTTGTACAGAAATAATACTTGTTCTTGGTTGAGGTTTGCTGCATGCAAATTGCTCTCATTTTTATGCCTTCTGAACAATGCCAGATTCAGACTTCGTAAGGCCCACAACTATATAAAGCTTGAAGGCTCTTTGGTCTCACAACAGTGCATACCAAAACAGGACCTTGGGATTTTACAAAAATTTGAATAAATACAAATACATAATTTAATAGCAAGGTACTTAAAGTGAAAAGTGCAAATTATTTTCAAATGAATGCATTTACTGATTACATATTTATCATTTGGCTGGCTTGATCTCTTTCATATATTATAATCTCTCTCACATATTACAGTACATAATCTCTGTCATAGATTATGGTACACGTAAAAGCCAAATCAAATTATAAAAGCCATGCACACAGACACAAATAGCATACACTGCAATGTTATGAGGGCCTGCAGATTGTGAGGCCCCCACAAGCTTATTCTAAAATCCAGCAGTTCTTCTGACGCATTTGACACTCTCATATGGTTCAAGAGCATAGAATGCCCCAATTTAGCGAACATCTAGGAACAAACCATATCCTAGCTAACATTGGCAGACCAAGCTACTATATATAAACAACCAGAAAAGTCCACTCTCCCGTGCTACTGATGTTGCTGTCTTGTCTGGTAATGAAACATCTGCAGGAAAATAACCAAACTCAGAAAACACCAAGAACTCACCTTTTAAGCAATTACTATTACTGTGTTTTCCCAAAAATAAGACAGGGTCTTATTTTCTTTTGACCCCCGAAATAAGCGCTTGGCCTTATTTTCAGAAAGGTCTTATTATTTTTGAGGTGCAGGAGGTGATGAGCGTGGTCACCTCATAGCTGCTGCTGTATTGAAATATTTGGGGGGAGGGCTTATTTTAGCACATGCACTCAAAAGCCCAATTAGGTTTATTATCCAGGGAGGTCTTATTTTCGGGGAAAAGGTACTTTTTAATGTTTTAGTTATTCCACAGAGTTTAAATCTTATCTTGTTTTGGGCTTCCTCTCTGCTGAGCATCAAAAAAACCCGGAATGGATGCAGTTCTTTAAGTCTTCTGGCTGGACACAACATTGCATATATATACATACAGTATATATATATACTGTATGTGTGTGTGTGTATATATATATATTTACAGCTGCGTAAGACAAGGAAAGCAGGATGAGGTCTCTGTTCATGATGAAAGTTCCTATTGTGCAATTTTGTGTTTTATTTTCCTGCTGGCGTGCTACAGTTTATGCACCTGGAACCCAACTGTTATTTTTGAAGTAGACCATTTCCTTCAACTTTGCTTTATAAAGCAAGTACTGAACAAGTCACTGAAATATCTTTTCAGTGACAACAGGGAAAGGAGCCAAACACGAATGGCCTGCAGTCGGGAATTCCTGCCAGCAAGAAAACACCTCCTCTGTCTTGTAAACAGCGTTACTACTAAAATGGGCTACAGTCTTCACGCTGCTTGTCCATTAATTAGGAACATTGCATTGTAGCGATGCTTTTACTAGGCAATTGTTCTGACTCAGTGGGGGTGGAATTTACTAAGCTTCTCATTAAAGACAATTCTGCCTTGTTTGCAATAGATGACGTTCCATGGACCTATTTGAGTTGCTTCATGCTTTATTTCTGACGAGAACAAATAAGCGGAAACAAGCGTTGAATACCAGACTCTTGTGGAAGATGTAAGCAAAAAGGGATCCAGGTCAGATCAGACTCTTTCATATCTTTACTGAAAAATCAAAATTTACAAATAAACGGTGATTCTATTTGGTCCTATTAGATCTCTCGGCGGCTTTCGATACCATCGACCATGGTATCCTGTTGCACCGGCTGGAGGGGTTGGGGGTTAGGGGCACCATTTTATGGTGGTTCGGCTCCTACCTCTCTGGCCGGATGCAACATGTGTTGGCAGGGGAGCAGAGATCGACCCTGAGCCCCCTCACTTGTGGGGTGCCGCAGGGGTCGGTCCTCTCGCCACTCCTGTTCAACACATACATGAAACCGCTGGGCGAGATCATTCATGGCTTTGGGGTGGGATATCATCTGTACGCTGATGATACTCAGCTGTACATTTCCACCCCGAACCACCCCAACGAGGCCGTCGAAATGATGTCCCGGTGCTTGGAGGCCGTACGGGTCTGGATGGGTGACAACCGACTCAAACTCAACCCCTCCAAGACGGAGTGGCTGTGGCTTCGGGCCCCCCGGTTCAACCAGTTGCTTCCATCTCTGGCCATCGGGGGTGAGCAACTGGCCCCCATGGAGCGGGCGCACAATTTGGGCGTCCTCCTGGATGCCCGGCTGTCCATGGATGACCATGTAACAGCCGTGGCAAGGGGGGCGTTCCACCAGGTCTGCCTGGTGCACCAATTGCGCCCCTTATTGGACCGGGATGCCTTACGCACAGTCAACCATGCACTGGTGACGTCTCGCCTAGACTACTGCAATGCTCTCTACATGGGGCTTCCCTTGAGATGCACTCGGAGACTACAGTTGGTCCAGAATGCGGCCACACGGGTGATTATGGGGAGTACTAGGTACTCCCATGTAACACCTCTCCCGCGCGAGCTGCACTGGCTTCCTGTGGTCTATCGGGTGCGTTTCAAGGTTTTGATTACGATCTTCAAAGCGCTCCATGGCACAGGACCTAGTTACCTGCGGGATCGCATCCTGCCCCATACATCCCTACAACCAATTCGCTCGCACAGAGAGGGACTTCTCCGGGTGCCGTCCACTAAACAGTGTCGGGGGGCGACACCCAGGAGCAGGGCCTTCTCTGTGATGGGCCCAGCCCTTTGGAATGACCTCCCCCTTGACATCAGGATTACTTCCGATCACCGCTCCTTCCGTGTAAAGCTCAAGACCCACCTTTTTCAATTATCTGGCCTGGCTCAACCGTAGTTTCATCCTATTCCTCCTGACAGTCTTTTTTAAATTTTTAATTTTTAATTTGGGGTATTTTAATTGCTAATTTTATTACTTTTATTGTATGTATTTAATGACTGTTACCTCCTCCATGTATGTGTATGCGTGTATGTGTATGTTTATATATATATATGTATGTTCTCTTATTGTACACCGCCCCGAGTCCCTTGTGGAGAGGGAGCGGCTAACAAATTAAATTTATTATTATTATTATTATTATTATTATTATTATTATTATTATTATTATTATTATTATTATTATTATTATTATTATTTTCAAAACAATCTGCTCACAGATGCTACAGCCTAGTATTATAGGGTTGTATATCATTTTATAGCATGATAATGTTATTATACATGTCACCTTCATTTTTTTAATGAAGCATCTATATTCTCTCAACATTTTACCATTGCCATCAAGATCATGGAGGTGGGGAGATTAACTGCTGTCACCCAAGAGGGAAACGATGCGGAGACATTGAACACCAATGGGATTAAGAATAGATGGTCAAGAAATATCACAACAAACATTTGAGTAGACTGGTTCTTTGGAACCTCTCTGACTAAAGAGAGGATGGGAAATCACCCATAAGTGCGCCAGATGGCTTCTCCTCACAAGAAGTCAAGAGGATAGTGGCTTTGTATGAGTTTGAGTGCTGGGAAATGTCAGGATCAGCCCTCTTGCTTGCAACTGTGGTAAAGCCTTTTAAAATAGCAGTCCTCAACCTTTCTGACTCTGTGGATCAGCAGCAGGGGGGGGAGGGAAGAGGGGATGGTTTCGCGCATGTACCGCTTGAGCAAATGCAGCTTTGCATGCTCATGTGCTCACCTGCCACTTTCACATCCCAGTTCCCAAAAGGCTGAAGACTGGTACCAGGCCATGGACTGGGGGTTGGGGACAGTGATGGTATTCAAATAATTTAATAACCAGTTCTCTGCCCTAATGACTAGCTGGGTAGGCATGGCTGGGTGGTCATGTGACTGGGTGGGTGTCGCCAAATTGACATCACTCACATTGAGAGGTGCTTCACCTTGCCCGGCCTCTCGT
Organism: Natrix helvetica; assembly: GCF_964273705.1. Taxonomy (NCBI): domain Eukaryota; kingdom Metazoa; phylum Chordata; class Lepidosauria; order Squamata; family Natricidae; genus Natrix; species Natrix helvetica. The sequence continues at coordinate 224,980,930 of NC_138548.1, forward strand.
GACTATGGGGATGCTGCAATGGTCCTAAGTGTGAAAAATGGTCATAAGTCACTTTTTTCAGTGCCATTGTAACTTTGAATGGTCACTAAATGAACTGTTATAAATCAAGGATTACCTGTACAAAATTACAAAAACTTTCTTTGCTTGCAAAATAGCTGCCCTAAATACCAATCATTAGATTAGAAATACCTGCCCGCTGGAGTTACAAATCAAGCAGGATGCCAGAGCACCTTAAGGAATTAACATAGTTAAAATGCAATGATAACTTTCAGCAGCCAATTCTTGCTCATAAAGTGAAACCCTTTAGCAGAGAGGTCATTTAAGCTCTCCAGAAAGTGGGTGGGACATATTTGGGCTACAAAATGCTGAGGTAAAAAGACAAATTATATAGGAGACCCAGGGCCAGATTTTCCTATAGGCTAACTAGGCTTCAGCCTAGGGCCTCAAGATCAAGAGGGGCCTTTTATTTTTATTTATTATCCGTGCCACATTTTTTAATAAAGGTTAGTACCAATTACAACATGTTTCATTTAATATATTGATATATATATCACAGTAATGATGTATTTTATTATCTCTCATGTAATTTACAAACTTAAAAATGGGAGGTGAAAGGGCCCCATAAGTGGAATAGCCTAGGGCCTCTTTTCATCTAAATCCGGCTCTGAGGAGACCCAGGTTCAAGCCTCTCAAGCTTGTCAGGATCACAATAAAATTAATACATGTCACAGATATCTAAATAATAATATCTGGTGCCATGTTATTAAGCCTTATTATCATGAGAGAAAACTGAAATGAATTGGGGCATCCACACCCTAACCCTAACCCTCTTAGAAACCTCATGTGTTGGAGCATTCAAGAACTTCTGGAGGCAAGCTGTTCCACTGATTAATTGTTCTAAATGTCAGGAAATTTCTCCTCAGTTCTAAGTTGCTTCTCTCCTTGATTAGTTTCCACCCATTGCTTCTTGTTCTACCCTCAGGTGCCTTGGAGAATAGGTTGACTTTCTCTTCTGTGTGGCAGCCCCTGAGATATTGGAACATTGCTATCATGTCTCCCCTAGTCCTTCTTTTCATCAAACTAGACATACCCAATTCCAGCACTCGTCCTTCATATGCTTTAGCCTCCAGTCCTCTAATCTTCTTTGTTGCTCTTCTCTGTCTTCTTTCCAAAGTCTCAACAACGTTTTAATATTGCGGTGCCCAAAACTGGATGCAGATTTCAAAGTGTGGTCTTACCAAGGCATTATAGAGTGGAGGTTCACAAAAGCCCCCTTTTCTAATCACTTTCAGAAATTGCCTGTAAGCCATCTTAAAGCTACAAGAGGCCTTCTAATAGCAAATTTGAGAAGTCTTCATTGGATGAACAAAAGAAAAAATAATAATTGTAAGGTTAAAAAGATAAAAGATTTTGAATTTAACAACAAAGTTTAATAAGATTTTGATCTAAGAACATTATGAATGGGTAGGGGGTCCAAGGTATATTTGGAATGCCGATTTTTGCTATATATGCTGGTCTATGACCATAATAAAGAAATTATATAAAACTTTGGATTTAATTATAAAAATAAACCATGTCTTGTGGGAAACAGATGTATTTTGGTTATTCTAAGTCATAACAAAAAGTGATAATTTTAGAAACTGGACCCTAGATGAGACTAAAGATTCTAAGCATGGTGGGGGGATACAAGCTTGTTCTAGAGGTCAGTTAATACTGGGTCCCACAAAATGAAACAAAAAATTATAACATCAGAAATATTAAAGGAGATCTTTGAAGAATGGAGCCAGAAATTAGTAAATATAGTATCAATGCTGTCAAACATGATGTCTCTTTCTATGGATAGACTATATCTAAAGGTTGTTAATGAAGGAATGGCAGAGGTGGAGCACATTTTATCTGATAAGATAGAAAAAATACAGACTGTAGAACTACCAATGATTTTTTTAAAAAATTACAAAAATTCTCTCTATCCAGACCTGAATAATTTCCTGATGTACACATACGCTAACATTTTATTTACTGATCGATTTGATTTTAGTGGCACCTAACTCAGAGCTACTCTGAACACCTAACAATATAAACAGAATACAGATATAATGACCTAAATAAAAAATAACATAAAATAAAATAACACAGTGACAACCTGGATAACATCTACATACACACACACAAAGTTTCAATCACCTCTAACAAGTAAAAAAAGAAGGCTTCTAGGTTTGATTTCAGGCCTTCAGACATTTTTTAATCTGATTCTTTAGAACTGGGGTGGGGAATTATGGCCCCTTTAGTTGTGGACTTCAGCTCCCAGAATTCCTGAGCCAACATGGAGTCCACAAGCCATGATAGGGCCATCATTCCCCTGCCGCATGTGCAGGCGGCAGGGTGCATGCCGGGGGGACTCTCACATTGCATTTTGGGGCCTCACACAGCACCCCTGTGCCCTGTTTTGGCTTCCAGGCCCAAAATGGGGTGCTGGGTGCACAAAGCCCCCATCCCCCGCATCCTGTTTTGATCCTGGAAAGCCTCCTGCACCAACCTGAAAGCCAAAAATGGGTGAGGGGAGGGGGTGGGGCACATGTGCAGGAATCGAGTGCACATGTGTGGGGGAAGAGCACATGCGCAGGGGATGTTCGCATTGCATTTGTGATTGCGCATGCGCATGCTTTGGACACTCGGTACCAAAAAGGTTAACCATCACTAGTCCAATAACCTGTCTTATTTCAAATATATCAGACACTGCACAACCCCTTCGAAGGTCTTGTGGAGGATTAGCCATGGTGATATTCCAACCATTTTGCCTTTTAAAAAATATTATTGACTTTGGGAGATACCCAAGGGGCAACATTGTGAAAAGTATTGTTCAAGAGCAATTGCATGATATTTCAGAAATGTAGAAGACTGCCCACATCCTGCAAAATCATTTAAAAGTATATAGCTCTTTGGCATTGCGAGGGTTTTTTTTTTTTTTTTTAGGTTGGCTCTTTCATAAACAAAGCTACTGTGAATCTCCTCCATCCCTGCGTTAAAGGGATTGCGTAGAGGGTAAAGGAGTAATCGGCTATCAGAAAGGTCAGCCCTGATATAAACACATCCTTGAGGCAATAGCACCTTTTATATTAGTAGAAACCAAGGCTGGTGAAAACAAGATTTGTGGGGGTCAAGAACTCCATTACGAGGAGCATAAAATCTTTCTATTCTCTGATGTTTGCCCAATGAAATATGGAAGGAAACATGAGTTATTGATTAACTGCTTAAAAAATAGAGACACCTTGGTCTGTGTGCCAGCAGAAGGAAGAATTTCATATCAGCTTGCATTGGGACAGGAAGCGTTACATTCCCTTGATCCCAACATGAAAGTAATTCAAGTTACTCCGACTATTAAAAACAACCTAGTGGTTATTACAGTGGGAACTGGGTCCCACCCTCAGTTATTTAACTTTATCTCTCCAGATCCAAGATCTGCAGAAGGACCAAAGGCTTTTTTTTTCTTAAAAGAGATAGGGATATAAAATAATTGCATCCCAAATTCCCCCAAGAATGTTCCACCCTTTAAAAAAAAAATCAAATCAGCATGGTGACTGAAGGAGTTGAATTAACTTTTTAAAAAATGTATAAGGTAGCAGAAGTATCTCTCCCAGCTTGGTTTAATCTTTACATAGCCTGGGGTGATTCTAGCAATCCCAAATTCTTTGTGGAAGGCTTTTTATCACATACATGCTGGAAAGATCATGGGAACAGAGGTGAGCTGAGCATAGTTACTAGATCGGGTTGCCAGGTTCCCTTTGTTATATTTTTCCAGGGTGGATAATTGTCATTTGTAGGATTCGTGTCTACTCTGAATCACAACTTGAGCACCTGAGAAGCTGGGCGAAGGGCTTATATGTACCTCTGAGAAGGAGAGGCTCCTTTTTCAGGGCTTTCTCTTTCTCTCTTGAGGACTAGCTATGTATTCACACTCAGCAGTATGGAACATGGAGAAGGGCATATCAAAAAAGACTAACTTAGCTCCAATTCCCAAACTGGTATATTTATGAAAATCCTGCATTCTTTTCAGTATGTAGCTCATTGGCACAGTTTCAGCAATGGTCAGTTACAATTTAAAGTGAAAGAAAAGATAGACCTTGTTAACAAATACACATTTGAGTTAACTTCTTAAACTTGCCAGGTTCCCTCCACCACTTTATGTAGGTTAGAAAGATACTGAGTCTGATTACTTTTTTTTTAAAGGAGGAGGAGGAAGGTGGTTTTACAGGTAGTCCTTGACTTACAACAGTTCATTTACTGACATTCAAAGTTACAACATCACTGAAAAAAGTGACTTATGACTATTTTTCACACTTAAGACCATTGCAACATCCCTAGAGTCACGTGATCAAAAGTCAGATACTTGGCAACTGACTCATATTTATGACGGTTGGAATGTCCCAGGGTCATTTGATCACCCTTTGCGACCTTCTGACAACAAAAGTCAATGGGGAAGCCAGATTCATTTCACAATTGTGTTACTAACTTACAAACTGCAGTGATTTGGTTAATAACTATGGCAAGAAAGGTCATAAAATGGGGCAAAGCTCACTTAACCAATGTTTCACTTAGCAACACATTTTGGGCTCAATTGTGGTCATACGTTGAGGACTACCTGTACTTATTGAAACTGTCTTGCTAAAAGCAACAAGTAAAAAAATGTGGTTTTGTGTTGTCTTGGGTGGGAGAGAACGGTCTACACATTTTTCCTGTGAGGATACCTGATCCTCATAGGATTTGGTGTGGAGTTTCCCCTTCTATTTTGATGTAGTGATTAAGGTACTGGACCAGAAACCAGGAGACTGCAAGTTCTAGTCCCACCTATGGCATGAAAGCCAACTGGGTGACCGGGCCATTCACTCTCTCTGCCTAACTCACCTCACAGAGTTGTGGGTGGAAAAAAAGGAGGAGGAAGAAGTATTATGCATGTTCACTGCCTTAAGTTACTTATAAAAGTAATCAAGGCGGGATAAAATCAAACTAATAAAAAAGCTAATAAATAAAGACAATCATCTACATCATATACCTTTCTGATCATGCATTTCTTCATATCACAGGCCACAGCAGAGGGCAAAGCTGCTAATCTTGGAAACAAGGGAGATTGAAACACGTGTAGAGATTTTATATCATGCTGCATACATCTTTTCCTTAGGGAAATAGTTGTGCTGCTACAAGAAAAAGGCATGCTACTGCAGCTATTGCTTTAGAACCTAGAAAGTTTATGCTGAGTCAGTTGCTGAGGTATTTTTACAATGCTGTTGGACATTTATTGAACAATTAGATTAGTATGGCATACCTCCTGTGCATCATAATTTTTCCAGAACATCTGCTCTCCGGGCACTGGTTCATCTGTTCTTTTCTGTGTATTTGTTCCCTCCCCATACTGAGTAGCTACACTCTGGCTGTGGCACAGTCTCTTCTATTATATATAGGAATCTTGATGTCCCACATTGTAAGAGAAAACTGGATGAGGGCAAGCATAGCCCTTTCTGAGTGGGAAAAAAAACCCCACACTCTTGTGTTCTTGTACTTGAGAATAAGCATGGAGAAATGTCTATGAAATAAAAATAGGAAAGATAGCAGCACTGAAGAAATCCTATTGCCAACAAGAGATTCTGCAGGAGTTCCAACCAAAGCAAACAACAGAGATATGGTGCCTGATATTAATTATATTTGGATTTAAGAGCTGTAGTTAGATGCTCTAGGAAGTGAGGTGTGGTAGGATAGGAAGGATGCAGTGCACAGGCTATCTGTTTTTGTGCTGTGGACTGGGACAGTGTAATTAATTTTCTTTCCCAGAAGTTAGCAGACAATTTCCAAATTTGAAATTATTCCACGGCTGCAGGAATGAAAGATGTCAAAAAGTTCTGCCTCACTAGTTCCCATTGGTTTGAAGCCCAAACAGTCTTTTTTTCAGAGGCAGACTTAATGCAATATGTTGGAAATATTTTTCTCCACAGAAAGACAGGAAGGATGCAAATCAGAACTAATTTTGGTTTCACCAAACTCTTCTTATCATGGTACAGATGGTTTTCATTTTCTTTCAAGCCATTGACTTTGGCCGGGGTTGCTTCCTGATGACTTCCATACTTAATTCTGCAGGGTCCAAGGATGTAGTCACATAACATGTCCCAGAACAGGGATATGGGGGGAGGGGATTAAAAATGTCAAGATGGCAGCAGTGACTGGGTGACTGCCCTCTTTTCATAGGTGTAATATTATGAGTCTTCAGAAGTAGAGCAGAGAAGAAGCACACCCAGAAGTATTAGCTTTAACTTTATTATAATGTTACATGAATAGAATCTTGCAAGTTTGAAAGTGCATCTCACTCCCCTCTATACTCTAAGAAACTAGGGAGGGTCCTCCTAAACTGTTTAACCATGCCCTCATTCCAAGGATGAAATCCAGCAGGTTCTGACAGGTTCTGGAGAACCAGTAACGGAAACTTTGAGTAGTTCGGAGAACTGGCAAATGCCACCTCTGGCTGGCCCCAGAGTTGGGTGGGAATGGAGGTTTTGCAGTATCCTTTCCCTGCCACGCCCACCAAGCCATGCCCACAGAACCGGTAGTAAAAAAAATGAATTTCACCACTGCCTCATTCCTTCTGCAAGCTGAGCTGCCTCTTACCTGATCTAGTCTGCTCTGGTCTGCAGCTCTTCCACCTGTCTCCCATTCCCACACACCATTACACACTTGCAAAGCACATACCCTACTTCCCCAAAATAAGCCGAATCAGGCTTTTGAGCGCATGCGCTAAAATAAGCCCTCACCCGAAAATAAGCCCTCTGCCAAAAAAATATTGCAACACAGCAACAGCAATGGGGTGACCCCACTCGCCGCCTCCTGCACTCCAAAAATAATAAGACCTCCCTGAAAATAAGGCCAAGCACTTATTTTTTTTGGGGGGGGGGTGGCAAAAGAAATAAGACCCTGTCTTATTTTCTGGGAAACACGGTAAATGAGCTTTGATAGGCAGTAGCAGCCACACTACTGACTTTTTAAAATTCTGTTTCCTCCAGAATAATGCATCTGTCCCAGAATCCCCCGTACCTCCTAGAAATTCCATTCAGAAATGAGCAGCAGATAAACCAATGTAGAAACATTTTCTTGGGCTGGCAAACAGCTCGGACAGAAGTGACATTCATTTTTGTATCAGCGCTGCTTCTGTTTTAGACTCACATAAAGGAGGGAGACTGTAGTAAACTCACACACACACATACTCTTTTTAAAAATAAATTTAGCCCACATCCCACATTTCTGCACAAACGTGACAAATTCACTCAGCACAGGCTTGTTTCTCTGTCCCTTGATGTAAGCCACAGATTCACTCACAAATGCTGGATTACGTTCCTATTAAGATTTAAAGCAGACATGTGCAGCAGTGATCCTTGCCACTGAAGTCCCTTTTATTCCTGTTTGTGCTGAGGATTGGACCTCCTCTTCAGTTTCTTCTTTCTTTTCCTAAAAGGGAACTTGTAGAAATGGACTGTTTTCAAAAGCTCCCTGCTGTTGTTTGAAAGAACAAAAGCACACCATCCTGGGGAAGCAAAACAAAGAGTGGGGGGAAGCCACTGCGAAGCCACTGCTTCTCGTGCATCGAACAGGGGGACGTTTTCTCTGGGAGAGCACTGGGCACAAATCTAGGAGACTTTTTTTCTTTTTTCGGTGACATATATATTTTTTTCTCTCTCAGTTATGTTGTTTTACTTATTGAGCCAAATGCTGTTGCCGTCTGTGGGCTCAACTGTGTCCTGATCTTGAGATATTTTCATATATGTCGGTCACAACATCATGCTTGCATTGGATGGTTCTTTCTTCCCCTGAAACTAGAATCGCAAAACTCATCTGGGCATTAACTCCGAGAATGGAGATTCATATGACCCAGCCAAACTGGGGGTGGGGTGGGGGGACCCCACTACAAAAAGTTAAGTTGGGGCAGACAGAAGAGGTAGGATGATGATTCTTCAAATAAGTCTTTATTCAATAGAATAGTATAACCCAGCAACTTGCCAATCTGACAGCTTTCCCTTTTATAGGGAGCTGCCAGACGGCTCGACCAATGAGATGCAACTATTTTTCCCGCCATAATGGTGGACCTGAGTGAAGCCTTTGTACTTTGGCTTCACTCCCTTGTTAATATTCAAGATAAAAAATAAACATAAAATAAAGATGGCATAGAACCATAAATGCTCTTTAGGGCTACCAGTAGTCCTCAACTTACCTCAGTTCATTTAGTGACCACTCAGAATTATAAGCACGCTGGAAAAAGTGACTTAAGACTGTTTTTCACACTTACATCCGTTGCAGCATCCCAAGATCAAGTGATCAAAATTCAGACACTTGCCAACTGATTCATAGTTATGACTGTTGCTGTGTCCCAGGGGCCATATGATCACCTTTAGCCACTTTCTGACAAGCAAAGTCAATGGGGAAGCCAGATTCACTTAACAGCCATATTACTAACTTAACAACTGTAGTGATTCACTTAACAACTGTGGCAAGAAAGGTTGTAAAATGGGACAAAACTTACTTAACAAATATCTTACTGAACAACAGAAATTTTTGGCTCAGTTGTGGTCATAAGTTAAGGACTACCTGTAACTTCTCTGGCTGATCCCCACAACAGAAACATTTCTCAGTCCATTTCTGGACTGATTTATGAAATTCTTGAATGGAGAGCTTTAACTTTTATATATGAGGGCTTAAAGAATTAAGCATTTTTGCAAAAAATATTGTGGAGGTTTTGCTTAACTTTGAATAGGTTTCGGCTAGGATCTCTCGGCTTCTGGATCATGATGCTTTCACATGTTTTTAATTGCTTTCTCCATTCTTTGCATTCTGCATTAATTTGAATCTTTTTAAAAACATCTTTTCAAAATGCATGGTTAAATATATTTTTAAATATGCATTTTTTCTTCTTCAGATAACTAAGGGTATTTTGATAAGCTGAAACGACCAGGCTTTGTAACAACGTTCAGAGAAATGTGAAGGAGAATTAAGCTCTGACCTACAAATTAGTTTGAGAGATACAGATGAAAACATGACATAATTTGAATTTGAAAAGGCAGAACTCCTCAAGCATTCTTTCGTTCCATGAGTGAATTCGGTGTACATTGAACTGGTTTGGGGCAGCATATAACTTTTACTAACAGAAACATAGGGAGCCATCTAACTCAAAAGCTTAGAAAACCATAGTATAACATTATTTTCAAGCAGGGATCTAGATTTTCTATATCTAAATCCTGTCAATAACTGGCCTATAAGTTTCATCTCAGAGGTGGGGGAAAGTTGATCTGTAGCCAGTTTCATTCAGCCAGTCTGTGTCATTTCTGAAGCATGATTTGGAAAAAAACAGGACTAACATTCTATTATCTAGCAGGGCTAAAGCCTAAAGGCCTAAAGAGTTTGATTTTCAGAATGAGACAGCTTATTTATTTGTTTATTTACTGGGTTATATGCCACTTCAGACCTCACTGAGTCTAAGTGCTAAGTTGAAACTATTACAGAGAGGTAAAATGCCAAACTTGATTGGAAAAAAAAAGAGTGGCAAGATTTTGAGATATACTGGATTACAGTCCAATGTTTTGTTTTGTTTTGCTTTGTTTTAAACAAACTGTAAATTATTTTGGGCATTTCGAGACAATAAAAAGATGGGTCTTATCATGCAGAATATTTATAACACATTTCAGGAAATAAATTTGCCTTTTTTTTTACTTGTAACGGGAAAGTAGTGGTAAGGTATAATAATCCTCTTTTTGATTGCAGTGTTGCTGATTGTCAGGGTTCAAGAAAAATAGAAGAGAAAAATGTGTTGGTTGTTTTCATTAAAAGGAACCATTAACATGCTAATTAGTCTATTAAGACAATTTACCAAATGTTTTCACACAGTTGCTAAGGATGTGAGACGAGAAACACATGTTAAGTGAAAAGGTAAAATTAATAATCTTAAGATTGTTCCACTTATGTCTGATGGTGATCTGGTCCAAGGACAATTCTTAATTTACACCAAACTGCCGACCCCTGAATTTAATCCTACTTCTTTCTCTCCACACAATTCTTTTCCCAAGGAATTCAAGTTTTCTTTCTTGTGCAGCTGACACGTCAATTCCCATTTGTAGACCTCGGCGACTGACAACTAAGAGCTAGATCTTGATAGAAGATTTTGAACTGAACCAAGGTAGGGTTGAGCCATCTCTTCTACCTTACATCAGTAACGATCTTGCTCAAATCTCGTTTGTCATGTTATTGTTTTAGTACCGCCTTTGCTTTTGGCCTGCCCTGCATTTAAAAAAAGGAAATAGTAATGAAGTTTTTCTTTCTGACTTTTCCATCTGTCCAAAATTAGTCCCATTCACCAAGGAATGCATGCCTCATTGTGGTTGGGTGCAGATACTGATATGACTTACATAGATTCTGATTTTTGTTTCTTTTCAGTGCAATATATTTTACACTAGGTAAATACCTTAATTGTCTATATACCTATAAGTATATGGGTGTAGAAAGGGAGACAGAACACCAATGGTAAACAATATCTAGTAAGGTTAATTTATACAAACATTCATGTGTGGACTCTTAGTCAAGGAAAAGGTACCTTTGGATTAAAAATTGTCATTTTCCTGAAGCAAGTGTGTGCCAGATCAAAAAGTAAGGTGAGATGTTTTGCATTAAACTTTGGGGCCTGTCAATAGTGAGAAAATGTATCACCACGAGCAAAAAGAAAGTCGATAATAGTTTGGGGGGAAAACCCGATTGATGTAATTTATATTCTGCCCATCTTGCTCAAAAAAGTGACTTTGCGGAGCTAATCTAAGAAAAATTAAAAGGAGAACCTGTGAATCTTTTTTTCAAATGAGGGAATGTCTCAGTGCTTGATCAAGTACTCCCTAGAGCTGACCCTATTCTCTTTCCCCAGGCTTAATGCATTTCCCTCACCTTTGCCACCATCTCCTTTCCTTCATCTTTGTTTTTGAGATATTAAAGCAAAATCACTGAACTGAACTTGAATTCTGGTGAACGCAGGGACATGTTCATGTCTTTGTTCCATAGGACATGACCTTAGTTCTATCAAAGCCATGATTAGCCTCCAGAACGTAGAAAAACGTACATGGAATGTGAAATATGGAACTTTTCAGATTCAAAGAACCCAGGTGTTTCCTTAGGATTCTTTCATCTCACAAGTTTGGATATGGAACAGCAACATAATGCCCTTTGCATCGATACAGAACTAGATTCAGTTGAAGTGGATATTAGACAGTCCAAGGAATGGTGGTCAGTGCATTACGTAGGTTGGCACCAAGGACATTGGTGTCCTCTTCCCTAAGATGGAGATGGCAACCTTTCTGTGCTCATGTCACCCATTGTTTAGACTTTTTTGGCATTTGAAGGCTGCAAGGGCTTAGTGGAATCATTAGTCTGTTTTGTGTTTTGAGAGGCTTAGATAATTAAAAGTTCGAACAGATGAGTGAAGTCCACTGGAGATATAAGGCACACAAGGAGCCTTAATGTTAACAGGAGGGGGAAAGAAACACCTGGCTAGAACTTGACCATTTATTGGTTTGATTCATATCCTGCCTTTTCAGAATTGCAGTTGCTATTCAGGACACTCTCTTTTCCATCTGACCTACAACAATTTTTTTTTCTTTTAACAATCCTGTAATCCAGGGGTGTCAAACTCAATTCCATTGAGGGTTGCATCAGGGTTGTGTTGGACGTCGAGGGGCCAGGGTGGGCATGGCCAGCTCGACATCATTTGTGTCAGGGGCGTCTATGGTGGATTGAGAGCTCTGCCAGTGAAAATAGGCTCCCAAGCTCTGTTTTCAGCTGCAAAGGCCTCCTGCAACCCCCAGTCAATAAAAATGGAGCTCGGGAAAACTTCATGCAGCCCTCCTGAGCTCTGTTTTTTTGCTGGCAGAGGCACTGTGGGCCAGTCCTTTGCTGTTTCCAGGACGGTCCCACAGACCAGATTTAAGCACTCTGCGGGATGGATCCGGCCCACGGGCTTTGAGTTTGACACCCCTGCTATAGTCCCTTGCATCAGGGTACAGTCGGAGTGACTGAATATAGCTTGAGCATTTACTAGCCGTATGCCTTTCCTGATGCCTATCTTACCTACAACAATAAACCTATGAAATTGGGTGAGTGATGCAAAATCAAACCCAGTGTCATCTACTGTGTTTCCATGGCTGAGGCTGCCCTTATACTACAGTTTCCCCAATCCTAATTCAACAACAATGTCATAGTGCTATTGGGGGCATCTGGCCCATAGAATGAGGGATTCTGACCTTTATTCAGAAGGTGTGTGAGATGGAAATTGCGGGTCAAAAACTAAACAAACAAGGCATGGAGCATCACCAATCGATCTATATCTTTTAATAAAAAAGGGTGCAATTTAGTTAATTAAAACGCTTAGAAGAAACATCCAACGGTTTATTGTTTAAATTCAATTGTAAACGCAGCTTAAATTAACAAAAGATTTGACCAGACCATAAACACAAAAGTATCACTTTTGAACATGGTAAAACTGAAGTGTTTATAGAACGTGGTTACTCAATCTTGGCTGTAGAATGTGGTTACCCCATTCATTAATAATGAATAGTCTGTTCATTATAGTCTATTAAGCAATTGTAATGGATCAACAACCAATTTAGTCAAGATCATTTTATTTGTGAACTGTTCTTTAATTAAAGGAACTTCCTGAACATGCCTAGAAATATACACTGCTTGTCTCTTTATCATTAATAGTTTCTCAAACAATAACAGTGTTAGATTAACAATCACCAGAAAACATTATACATATTTTATGTGTTGTCTATAGTCACCCATTTATAATTCATAATACATTACTAAAGCATGTATTGATATCTTGCTTTTTTCTGCTACACCTGCATATTAGAAATACAATGCAATAACTTCCTTCAGATGTATCACTGTCTCTTGTGAAGACACGTTCAGTGTTAATATATTTCTCCAACAGTTCTGGTATAACAATGTCCATCATGTTTTCTCTGAGATTGATGAAAGCCTCTCTGTTTACTCTATTCATCATGGATGGCAGGTTTCAGGAAAAATGGCAAAACATTTATCGGAAATGTTTCAGACAGTGAGATGCTCAGTTGCACATAAGACAAAATTATTGGAATATGGCTGTTTTTAACTCAAGGCTACTTACTTGTTCACAAATAAGTCCACCTCAGATCTACAGGAAGACTATAGAGCCTCCAGTTGAACACCATAGAAGCACCCCATTTGCTTGTAAGAAGTAGCTAGGATTCAACATGCTGGATATGTGGGCTATTGTTGTGGCCCACCAGCTGCCAGTGAAGCTTGTGGCAGACTCGGATGATGAAGAGGTTGGAGATGAATTTGGGCCAGTACTTGAGTCTGGGGAAGGCTCTGGTGAATGGTCTGTGTCGGACGCAGAGATAGAGCCAGGGCCGTCTCACATTTCCCAGCTACTGGAGATGCAGCTGCCTTTGGAGGCTGATATGAGTGAGGAGGAAGAACAGGTGGGGTCTGTTCCAGATGCATGTATACGCAGATCAATTAGGAGAGGTGAACTATGGAGGACGAGGAGTTGACTCGGGAAGCAAAGCACACATGGATGCTGAATGTCCCTTCCTTGGCTGTGGAATAAAGAGAAGGAAAGGGGAGTGGTTGTCATAGGAAACAACAGTTCCTATTCCTGAAGATTTTGCTCATTGTATTTCGTGCCACAGATACTACTTGCCAGAACTTAATTTGCAGCCTTTCGGCTTGGAGCTCACAACCTTGCACAATAAGCACAAGGAACTGAAAAGCCCTGTACTACAGTTAACTCCTTGAAGTACTATTGCCTGGACTTTTCGGTGAGTGAATGCAATTAATTCACAGGAGGTAAATAAAGAGGGTTTTTTTTGTGACAAGTAGTCTGTTTCTTGCTTCTGCTAAGGCTAGGTCAGAAGAGTTATTTAGCAGTAGCAGTAGCACTTAGACGTATATTTGCCATGCTTTACAGCCCTCTCTATGTGGTTTACAGAGTTAGCATATTGCCTCCACAATCTGGGTCCTCATTTTATCAACCTCAATAGGATGGAAGGTTGAGTCAACCTTGAGTAGTCAGGATTGAACTGCAAACAGTCAGCAGAGTTAATCTGCAATTCTGCATTCTAACCACTGTGCCACAGCCATGTATTTGTTCATTTGCTGTATTTACAAAGCCCCACCCCAATCAAGTAGAACTCTGAACGGCAAACAACACAATTGGTATATATAGTTAGAACCATGATATGAAGTCCAAACAAATTAAACAAGGACAAATTAGCCATGTTTATGCGCGGAAGCCCAGGCGCATGCGTGAAAGGTGCATGTGCATGTGAAGCGAGTGTGCATGCATGGGGCGAACTGATGGGGAAAATAAGTGAAACCCACCGCTGCATGTGACCTACAAGTCATCCTTGACTTACAACCGTTCATTTAATGACTGTTCAAATTTACAACAGTCCTGTGACTTATGACCATTTTTCACACAACCATTGCAGGATCCCCATGGTCTGTGATGAAAATTCAGACCTTTGGCAGCTGACTCATATTTATGACAGAGGAATCCCGGGGTGTTGTAATCATCTTTTGTGACCTCCTGAGAGGCAAAGTCCATGCGGAAGCCGCGACAACCATATTACTAGCTTAACAACTGCAGGGATTCACATAACAACTGTGGCAAGAAAGGTTGTAAAAGGGAGCAAAATTCAGGTTTTTATGAAAAGGTGTCTTTTCCTCAGAGAAAGACCAGAGTTCTGTGTAAGCACTGCAGGAACACTAATCACAGTCAATGATAGCACCACAAGTTGAATTGTCATTAACTTAAATTAAAGAAATTATTTTTTAATGCCTTGCTACGGTAGAGAATTTGGAAGGTTGCCTCAGAATGAAATACTGTATCTGAGCCAGAGGTGGTATTCAGCCGGTTCTCTCCGATTCGGGCAAACCAGTAGCGGTGGCTTCAGGAGGCTCAGCCCCGCCCCTGCCCCGATGTAATGCATAAGCACTGTGCGTGCGAAGAAGGCACTGCAGACACGGTGCATGCGCTCACATTTGCGAACCTATAGGGAAGGTAAGTGAATCCCACCGCTGATCTGAGCATAGATTTTGTTGTGTTCTGAATTAATCTTGCTCTTCTAAACAGGAAAGCTTGCAGGTCTAAGTCAGTACTACAGAAAATTCCCGAGGACTATGATTTTAAAGAACGTCATTTCTCCAGAGATAGTTTTCTCAACTTCCAGCAGCCTTACCACCTAGATTAATGCAATTGGGATGAAGACCCTCCTGCCCCTCGCTCTTCAAACACCATCCTCCTCCTAATGGGATTCGGAAGCCTAAACAACTTGCTCACTGAGCAACCTGCAAGATTAACGATGTGCCGTCTTTTTCGTATTGCACCAAAAGAAAATTTCTCTCTCTCTCTTTCTCTCTCTTTCCCTCTCTCCTTTTTAGATAGTGCACTCCAGATTGATTTGTGGCCTTTGCCCAATTCCATACATCTTGAATTTGACAACTTTTCTTTTATGAGCTTGGTTTTTATGAGCCTCTGCAAGTTTAAACTGCATTGCTGTTAACTTTTCCTTTGAAGCCAGTGAGAATCAAAAGTGATTGTAAGGGTTGAGTAGGAAATTGGTAGAGTTTGAATGAAGAGAAGTAAACTCTGAGCAGCTCGTTGTTGTTGGAAAAGCCCAACAAAAATGAAAGAAAGAAAAATCCGTGACACTCCGACTGTGATGGGAGCTTTGCCAGAATTCTCTCTCTGAGTTTTGGACAGGAGGCAAACATTGCAGCACCAGAATCTTCATCTACCATGGAGATGCAAATATGTGGATGAGACAGGGATGTGTTTGGAAAACAGGGATCATGGCCCAAGTGAACTCCGTAGTGTGGTGTAATTTTTTTCTCATTCAAAATTGTATTAATATATTCATTAAGAATATCATTATATATAAATAAAGAATGTTATTACTGTTATTGCTATATATTTGTAAATTGACGCAGACAATACACTGCTTATTAAGCCCTTATATATGCTAAAGAAAAATGTATAAATAAAAAACTAATTTTTAATTAATATAAAATACAAAATAAAATAATAGTAAAAACAGGGAGGAAAAAGAGAAGGGAAAAGTGTAGGGCAAAGGGGGGGGGGAGAAAAAAAAGCATTGACTTCCGACTTCTTTTGATGCAGTAGAATAAGATAATAGCATCAAACTTTTTTACTTTTATATAATAATGCAAACTAGCCATTTCTATAACAACAAACCTATCTAATTGACAAAACCCAAAATCAAAGTTTCATTTTTTTCCCACCTCAAGCACAAAGTCCAAAAGTGGTTTCCAAGTAGAAACAAAATGAATGGTGTTGTTTTCTTTAATCAGAGCAGTTAGCCATCTCTGCTAACTCCATCATCTTTTACAGTCACCCATCCATTGTAGGAATCAAAGTATCCTTCCATTTTTGTGCATAGAGTAATCTTGCTGCCGTCAATTTATATAACATCAAAGTCACATCCCCTCCCAAATCTTTTCCCATTAAACCCAAAAGAAAAGTCTCTGGTTTTATCTTTATATTCACTATAAGAATCTTCTGTCTTAAGATGTGAATTCTACTCCAATATTCCTTTGGTTTGCCTATGTTCACCATAAATGATAAAAGTCCTGGTGTAGTATATTTTTTCTTATTCCAAATGTTTTGGACAATTACCATTTCTTTTTTCTATTTGATCAGAAGATGTCAAGACATCTGGTCCATAGAATCGCTAAGAATAGGACTTGACTGAATGGATAGCATCATCATTTTCTCCTTCTCCTTCTTTCCTCCTCCTCCTCTTCAATTTTAGAGTTAACTTCCTCTTGAAGCTCCTTTCACTATGCCAGCATAAAATGCCAGCATCACTTATTCCATATGGACTCTACTCATTGCCATTGGGCTTACACAGAACTCTGGTTCTTCTCGGAGGAGGAGGAGGACATCCTTTCCTAAAAAACCTTCAGCAAGCAACAAACGAAGTAAACAGCCTTTCTCAAAGCCAGTCAAGCTTTCTCCTAGTCTTCTTGATAAGGTATCAAAATACGAAGGAGGCACCCAACCTCTTAGAGCAGGGGTGTCAAATTTGCATTGTCACAGTGGCATCACGTGACATACCATGACTTTTTCATCCTTTGCTAAATGGAGTGTGGGCGTGGCCAGTGCATGATGCACCTGACCCAGGGGCTGCCAGTTTGACAGCCCTGTCTAGAAGTTCTTGACACTGAAAACACTTTTTACAAATAAGAGAGGCATGCCTACAGCATAGAGTATAGGTGGGGGAAAAAAACCTTACAAAGATCGCATTAAAAATGGAACCAATTGCTTCTCCTTTTGTAGTAATCACACTATGGCAGAAAACCTACTCTTGGATACC
Source organism: Natrix helvetica (assembly GCF_964273705.1). Lineage (NCBI taxonomy): Eukaryota > Metazoa > Chordata > Lepidosauria > Squamata > Natricidae > Natrix > Natrix helvetica. Next base: position 224,998,377 of record NC_138548.1, read on the forward strand.
AGGAGTTGTTCAATAGCAATAGCAATAGCACTAGCACTAGCACCTAGACTTATATACTGCTTCGCAGTGCTTTAGATCCCTCTCTAAGCGGTTTTACAGTCAGCATATTGCCCCAACAATCTGGGTCCTCATTTTACCAACCTCAGAAGGATGGAAGGCTGAGTCAATCTTAAACCTGGTGAGATTTGAACTGCCAAATTGCAGGCAGCTGGCAGTCAGCAGAAGTAGCCCGCAGTACTGCACTCTAACCACTGTGCCATCGTGGCTCATACCCTGGCTCAACAAGGCCAATGCAAGATACTTCATCACCCAAGAAGAGCAGAATTGGAGATTTGGTCAAATGCTTTTCCTTGGATGGCAGCGAGCTCTGTAAATGGCTTTATGGGGTAGCAGCTGGATTAGCTGGGAATCTGTTCAAGCCCAATTGTTCTTTGGCTGTCCCTGTCATGGGTTCTTCAGGGGTTTATATACTGTGGAGCGCAAGCCCAAATCTGATCAAACAAAAGACAAATTCTGAGTATAACTAGTGACATCTGATCCAAGGCCATTTTTGTTTCATCCAACATGGGCTGTTTCAGTGGTGAACTTGATAAATCTTTCCAGGACTCACTAATGTGGGATTTTGAACCACAGGTATTTCTAATGGAGGATTAGGAGTTGTGAGTTTGTGCCATCTTATTAAAAGTATTAAGCAGTGCAGAACTGAAATATTATCTATCATTATTTCTACAGCAGCTCCGTGCCAACTTAGTTTACATATAAATATTGATATCCGTGGATGATGACCAAGCATTTCTGATGGCAATCACTAACAGGAGACATAAAAATCTTAATTCAGTACAAATCCCTGAAAACATAAAATCAGAATCACTTGTAAAGACCAAATAATTTATTGAGTACAAACATCTTTGTGAGGTGGAAGGTCATCGTAAAAGTTTTGGAAGTTGGAGCTACTCTAATTAGCTATAGCCATAGGGATTTTACACAAATCCAGTTCAGGTTTTATTTCATGTATTTATTTAAAATATGTATACAGGTAGTTTTGACTTACAACTTTTCATTTAGTGACCGTTCAATGTTACAACAGCACTAAAAAAAAGTGACTGTTTTCCAAACTTACGACCGTAGCAACATTCTCATGGTCACATAATCAAAATTTGTCCACTTGGCAATTGATTCATATTTATGATAGTTGCAGTGGCCTGGGGTCAGGTGATATAATATTTTGTGATCTTCCGACAACCAAAGTCAATGGGGGAAGCCAAATTCACTTAACAATCGTGCTACTAGCTTAACAACTGCAGCTATTCACTTAATAACTGTGGCAAGAAAGGTTGTAAAATGGGGCAAAACTCACTTAACAAATGTCTTGCTTAGCAACAGAAATGTTGGGCTCAATTGTGATCATACATCGAGGATTACCTGTATGGCTGACTGTCTTAAAACCAAACTCTGGGCATCTCACAACAAAGGTAAAGATAAAGGTTCCCCTCACACATATGTGCTAGTTGTTCCTGACTCTAGGGGGCAGTGTTCATCTCGGTTTCAAAGCCGAGAAGCCAGCGCTGTCTGAAGACATCTCCTTGGTCATGTGGCCAGTATGACTAAACATCGAAGATGCACGGAACGCTGTTACCTTCCTACCAACGATGGTTCCTATTTTTTAAAAAAAAAATTTTTATTGGTTTTTAAACATTTATAGGGAAAGGTAAGAAAGGTACATAGAAAATTTTGGCAGCTCCCATGCCAGTGGTATAAATCCCCCCCAATCTCACAATTTTTACAATGTTAAAAATAACATATAAAAGCATAGACAGAATCTTATTTTACTTTATGTCAGCCATATGTTCAATAATCTTTCTTTGTCACTTTCTAGTATATCAACAATTACATGTATTGCAAATACATTTATTTTTGTGACCTGAGCCTTTTCAATATTGCTCCCTCCTCCCTGTCCCCAGATGGAGCCATAGCCCCTCCTCCTTCATATCTTGCACATTACTGCCTTTTTCACCACCACCCCTATTTTCATCCTCCAGGAGAGAACTATGTTTTTAATGAAGGCTTCTGCCTCCTCTACTGTGTTAATTCTAATTCTATTTCCCTCCCAAAAAATCAACATTCCCTCTGGCAATAACCATCTAAACCAAACTCCTTTATTGTATAATTTCTTTGATAAGGAGGAATACTTGCTCCTTTTTTCCCTTATTTTTTTCAGAATTTGCTTAAGGATGGTAATTTCTTTATCTTTATATTTTAATGGTCCCTCCCTTTGGGCCCCTAGCACCTCATCCCTCGTGGTCCTCCTAAGAAACTTGACATGTACCTCCCTTGGAACATTGTGTGTTCTAGTATATGCTGAATTAATCCTGTAAACCAGATCCATATCTCACTACAACTGTTCTTTATTTCTCTTAATATATTCTGCTAAAATTGTACTCATAATATCCTTAAGATCTTCATTTTCTGTTTCTGGTAGGTTCTGGAATCTGAGAAAAAAGGACATTCTTTCAAGTTCTATTTTTGCCATAAAGTTTTCTAGTTCTAAATTTCCCTTCTGGACCACCTTAACTTCTTTCCCCAGTCCAGCTGCCCCCTCCTCCAACACCCCAATCCTTTGTTTGTTTTCTGATATATGATGTTGTACAGCTCTGAGTTCATCTTTAAGATTTGTCACCTCTTTTTTCAACTCATTTTGACCTCTCATAATTTCCTGAAACATTTGGTTAACAGACAGTTCTTTTGAACTTTCTCCAGTCCTTTCTTGTTGTAACAATGAAGTATTTTTCGTCTGCTGCATGCTTGGACTGGAGGTAGCAGAAGCTGGAGCGGAAAATGACTTGCCCGTTGGTGGTTTCTTGGGCCCCATTTATCTGCGTTCAGAGGTGATAAGTCTTTTGCAAAGAAAATGGCATCAGAAGAGGGCACAGCTGTGCCAGACGAAGGCGGCAGGCAAATCCAAAAGTAGAAAGTTAGTTCTCCTTCACAGTTCCAAGGCACAAAGGTATGCCAGAAAAAAGAAAAAGTTAAATAGTCAAAATTAATCAGGAAGCCCACGTAACAGGAGAGGTCCAGAGCGCCTTCAGAGAGGGTATTAAAACAATTGCCAGAGGTTTTTTTTCCAGAGGTGGTTTCAAAAGGCAGGCTTCATTTATAGATACAAAGACAAAGATGGAGGGACGCCATCTTGTCTCCTCCTTTCGCAGGGAGAAGAACAAGGAGTTCCATAAAGTTTTTTCCTTTTAAGAAGACAGCTCAGCAATCACCTCTTGCAGCTGTGATATCAATCTTTCTCACATAGCTAGTACAAGTGACAAGTCAGCCTTTATTCTCTCTCCATTCTGTTATAGAGAGAGATAGTTCAAATGCCACTTTATCCGAGGGGGGGGTCAGGAAAAAGAACCCCCCCTAATCTTCCAGTTTAAAATGGACTGAACAAAAATTTACACTAATCTGCTGCTTATCTGTTAACAATGGTCAAGGAGGTTAGAGGGGATCTCCCCCCACCGACACTTCAGCCACTCTTTTTCTGCCTAACTCTTTCCTCCCAGAGCCCATTCGGCGAAAGGGCAGACAGCCGACAGCTGTTTCCTGCCCCCCCTCCACTCCCCGGTGCCTGGGGCGATGCTGGAAACACATCCTCTGGCTGCCGCCGAGTCTGGGGGATTCCAGCAAGCCGCCCTGCAGCAGAAGACCCCTCCAGGGCCCCCTGTGCTCTAAAAGGAGCCCACCGAGACGAGCAGTGGACAAAACGTCCATCACCTACAGGAACTGGAAGTGATCTCCAATGGTTCCTATTTTTCTACTTGCATTTTTACATGCTTTCGAACTGCTAGGTTGGCAGAAGCTGGGACAAGTAATGGGAGCTCACTCCGTTATGCGGTGCTAGGGATTAGAACTGCCGAACTGCCAACCTTTCTGATCGACAAGCTCAGTGTCTTAGCCACTGAGCCACTGTATCCCTAAAGCTCACAACAAAAGAGAAAACAAAAATCACAAGGAAAACAATAACAAACTTCCCCAGTGCCTACAACATTCTCCTCCAACTTCACCCTATCCCAATTTTCTGGGGAAAGCCAACTGTTAAGTGCTTTCTGGAAGTTTAAAAGGATAGGGACCAAACAGATCACAAGGGGAAGGCATTTTCATAGATAACTCAGTGATGAGGAGGAGAATGTCTGAAGTGGGCTTTAATGAGTGGACAGGCTCATATACCTAAGAGAAGAGCAGGCCATGTTGGTGGACAGAGTTAAGTGTGTCATCAGTTTAGAATCCTTGCATTCGCATAAGCACTCCAAGTCCAAAACTTCCTAAATTCTGTTGACCCTTACCTGGTGCCAATTTAGGGTTGAACTTTAGTTGTCCAGATTCAGGTGTATAGGCTTGAATAAATATTCTATGCTGCAACCTTATGAATGGTTCTGATTATTTGCACCTCACACTATACTGGTGATGATTTTGTGTAGTTTTGGCTGAGAAAGGTATAAGAAATACACATATCAAGAATTCTAATGCTATGTAGACTCTTTCTCAGACTTCAAGAAGTTGAATTCCTTCCTTCTGCACATAATAGTCTATGCTCCTTCCCTACCACACCATTAGCCACCTGTTCCAATGATGAAGAGTGTGGTAATGTATTTGCACAGGTAGGAACATCTGCTGCATTTGTATATGAAGATCTATAGATTGGGACCTCTCCTTATAAGCAAACAGAGTTTTAGATCTCTTTCCTTTTAATCTGGGATAATGGCATAGCAAGGTTATAGCTTCCTCTATCACTCTTCTAGTTGGTTGGTTTTTATTCCTGATTTTCAGAATTCAAAATCCATGATTTTTATTCATGATTTTATGCTGTCCACGAAGGACCAGTAAAACAAAGGCCCTTGAAAAGATGTCAAAGTCTTGGCAGCCGGAGAAATTTTTTTTTTACTGCTTTATACCTCTTCATGCAGGACGGTGGTCTAATAAAGCTGTGAATTGAGAAAAAATGAATGTAGCATTTAACATTTTTTTTTAAAAAAAAGTTAATTCAATATTATATAGGCCTCCTCTGAAGTAACTAACTAATCTGTGAGTGCTACAGGACCTTGATATAGGGCAAACTATATTTTATGTTAAAGCTGTATGAACTCTGAAGGGAAAGCAAAACTAAGCAATGAATCTGATATTTTTCCCTCAAGGATTTATTTGCTGCAAATCATCCTAGATGTATCAAGCGTATGACTTCATTAAGTTCAGGTTCCTGAGCTTCAACTGAATTAAATTCTACATCATATTTAATAAGTGCAAGGTCTAGAGATCTCCATATTTTCACTACAAGCGTGTTGGGAAATGAAATTAGGTGAGTAGTTGAAAATATTAAAAAAAAAAGTTAGTCCACTTTTTAACATTGTTTCTTTGTTTGTTGTAAATCTTTAATTTTCAATAAAATTGAAGTCCGAATGAACTGGAGGAGAAGTGAAAGACCCAAAATCTACCTTGCTTGAGTGTTTCATGAAATATTTCTGCTTTATAAATGAGAAAATAGGAGCCAAGGATTAAACTAATAAAAAGGTCTTAAAATAAAATATTATATATATTTTATATTATTATGTATCATATAATATGAATATATATATATATATATATATATATATATATATATATATATATATATATATATATGCACAATGCACACACACACACGTGTGTGTGCGTGCATTGTGTCATATAATATGACACAATACATACATACATACATACATACATACATACATGTGAAACTCAAAAAAATTAGAATATTGTGCAAAAGTTCATTTATTTCAGTAATGCAATTTAAAAGGTGAAACTAATATATGAGATAAGACTCATTACATGCAAAGCAAGATAGTTCAAGCCGTGATTTGTCATCATTGTGATGATTATGGCGTACAGCTCATGAAAACCCCAAATCCACCATCTCAGAAAATTAGAATATTACATGCAATCAATAAAACAAGGCATGTACATAGAACAATATCGGACCTCTGAAAAGTATAAGCATGCATATGTACTCAGTACTTGGTTTGGGCCCCTTTTGCAGCAATTACTGCCTCAGTGTGGTGTGGCATGGAAGCTATCAGCCTGTGGCACTGCTGAGTTGTTATGGAAGACCAGGATGCTTCAATAGCGGCCTTCAGCTCTTCTGCATTGTTCAGTCTCATGTCTCTCATCTTTCTTTTGGCAATGCCCCATAGATTCTCTATGGGGTTCAGGTCAGGCGAGTTTGCTGGCCAATCAAGCACAGTAATCCCGCAGTCATTGAACCAGGTTTTGGTGCTTTTGGCAGTGTGGGCAGCTGGAAAATGAAGTCAGCATCCCCATAAAGCTTGTCTGCGGAAGGAAGCATGAAGTGCTCCAAAATCTCCTGGTAGATGGCTGCGTTGACCCTGGTCTTAATGAAGCACAGTGGTCCAAAGTCCTGTTGCTCCTTGGTCCAAAGTCCTCTTTTCTGATGAGAGCAACTTTTGCCAAAAGCACCAAAAACTGGTTCAATGACCGTGGGATTACTGTGCTTGATTGGCCTCTCCATTCTTCCTCCATACTCTGGGTCCTTGGTTTCCAAATGAGATGCAAAAGTTGCTCTCATCAGAAACTTATTAAATATATTTCATAATATTAAATAGTATTAAATATTATAAAATAAAATAGTTTAAGCTAGATAAACTTTGCTCTTCAGCGTAAGAAAAGGAAGGAGAATTGTTTTTGAATCCTGAGTCCATAATGTATATAATGTATACTTTGTGGTAACTGAAGGCAGGAGGGAACGTAGCATTAATGCATAGTATTATTACTATTATTAGGCCAACAGATTTTCAGTTCCCTTTTCACAAATGAACCTAAAAATAGTTATTTAGAAGTGAATTTGGTTACTTTTTTCATCAGCAGCTTATAGGAATGTGAGCCTATAATTCTGAATAGCATACAAAAATACACAAAAAAATTGCCTGCAGGCGCGCGCACACACACACACACACACACACACACACACACACCTACCTACCAGATCAATTTTGCTTGATTATGCTGTTTATTAAATTTTCTTTAACCCTCAATAACCACTGCAGGATTCATAATGGGAGTCTCTCCTGGTGAGGTATGTGATTACAAAAATAAAATGGCAATCTATTTAACATAATCTCTTTTACTTTACGTTTAATCACTATGGTTTTGTGTGCATCGGGGTAAGGAACTCTCGAGGGGAGATGAAATAAAGGCTGCTATTTCTCTGACCTTGACAAAGGCTTAAAGTGAAGCTTCTGTTTTCGACCAATTTTCTAATGTTTTGCTAAGCCCAGAGCTCTTTCGGTCTGTAGGCGCTTTAAGGCTCTAATCCTACAAATGCTTAATTTGACTCAGTTGACCTGAGCGCAGGATGGAGAGTGCTGAGTTGGGAGTCCAAAGTTGAGCAACAAAATGCTTTCCTACCTATAGAGAGAAAAAATGACACAACCGTGGGGAGGGTCCTCCCTTGATATTAAGATCTCTAGAACTTGCTCAGAGTCAGCTGCTTCCTGGGAACTGTGAACACGCAGAGAGGCAAAATGAACAGATGTGTATTTCGGCAATGACTGTTTCTTTTCCTTCCTCCCCTTGGAGCCCAGCAAGGTCCCCAAACGCCCTGTCAGCAGGGAAGGGGCACTAATTGGCTACAACTTGCCAGTATGTAGAAAAAGAGCATCCAAAAGGCAAGGTTACCTATGGCTTCCTGTCTGGACTAAACCACTAAGCCATCTTGAGAACTGAGGGAATGTGTGTGGAGTAACAATGTGAGAGAAGTTATGAGCCTGGGGCAGGGTTATATACTCCTTTGTTCGTTTTGATCTCCGTGTGTTCCTTCAAGTCAGTCTTGACTCCAGGCAACCACTTAGAATGTCCCTGCAAGTTTCTTGACAAGGTTTCTTTTTTTTGGAAGTGGTTTTCCCTTGTCTTCTTCCCAGGCCTGAGAGAGGGGCGGGGGGCAGGGTGGTAGTGGCCCAAGGTCAATCAGATGGCTTTGTGCCTAGGGCTGAACAGTTTTCTTTTGGTATTTATAAGAGGTATCTTATTAAACAAACTACACACTCATAGAGTACATAAACACACACACACACACACATGCATATATATAAATACATGCAACACACATGTGAGTAATGCTATAAATGACAAGTGATACTACTTAACAAGATAACAAATGTCTTTTTTACCTTGCGTTCTTAACTACGAAACATTCTTAGCAATCAAGGCAATATTAGCAGAGTTTTTTAATTCCAGTCCTTCAGCCAGGGGTGAACTGCTACTGGTTCAGGCTGGTTCACCTGAACCGGTAGTAAGAAAATGCTACCAATTCGCCCAAACTGTTAGCTCCGACAATCAGCTGTGCCGTGTGATTTATATTCGCTAGCAAGCAGGAAATCCTGATTCCTAGCGAATCCAAATTGTGCGGCACAGCTTTTCCCGTCCCTCGCTGTTCTACTTACCTTGGCAGACTCAAAAAGAGGCTTCTTAAACCCCCCCCCCTTTTCAGCGCTGCGCAGTAGTGTCCGCGGTGTGCATGTGCATGAAGGTAACCAGTAACGAAGCAAACTGACAGCAGACTTCAGGGCATTTCACCCTTGCCTTCAGACATAAAAGTTGCTGTGGAGAAAAGTCAGAGATAGAGTGCTGAATCCCTAAAAATAAGTTGGACATGAACCTAGCAAGCAAGTAAACACATCAAAGATTCATTGGCAAGATTGCAATTCTGGTTTTCTCTTCTTATAATCTGAGGTTCCAAATTGGAGTGTGTGTGTGTGTGTGTGTGTGTGTGTGTGTGTGTGTGTAGGGTCATTTAGGCCAGCAATCCCCAATCTTTTGTGCATCAGGGACTGGTTCTGTGGGCAGAGTTTTTGCCCCCAGACTAGAGGGGGCATCGTTTTGTGTTCTGCCTTCATCCTGCAGATGGGACTTTGCTTGTTTGTGTGGCCTGGTTTCTGGCATGCCACGGGCCATTTCTGGTCCACAGGTCAGGGGGTTGGGGACCTCTGATTTAGGCCATTGTCGTCCAACTTCCTGCTCCATGCAGGAATCCAGTTTAAAAGAAAGATGGCTTGAACACCTGCAAAGTTCAAAGATGGCTTGAACACCTGCAAGGGAAAGGGAACCCAACCAACTCTTTGACTAATTGGCTCCATTGCTTGGTTTGTTTAGTTTTGTTTTTTTATGTTGCGGAGCTTTTCCACATTCAGTTGAAACCTGTTATCCCATGCCCTAAACTTGATGAATTGCAACTAGGGCAGCAATGGCGAACCTTTTTTGGTTCACGTGCCATAAGTGGGTGGAGCGCAGGGGGGTCATGTGCGGGCGTGCCGCACCCATAATGCAATGCGTGACCCCCAGTGCGCATGCGTGCACTACAGGCTCTCCCCCCCTATTTTTACATGCTTTTTTCACTCTCCCCAGGCTCCAGAGGCTTTATAGGAGCCTGGGGAGGGTGAAAACAGCCTCCCCCACCCCCGGACGCCCTCTGGAGGCGTCAGGGAAGCCTCCGGACGGTCCCTGAAGTCTTCAGAGCGCTCAAAACGACCCTCCAGAGGATCGTTTTGAGCGCTCCGAAGGCTTCAGGGACCATCCGGAGGCTTCCCTGAAGCCTTTGGAGCGCTCAAAACGATCCTCCGAGCAAACCGGAGGAGGGTCGTTTTGAGCGCTCCGAAGGCTTCAGGGACTGTCCGGAGGCTTCCCTGATGCCTCCGGAGGGCGTCCTGGGGGGGGGGAGGCTGTTTTCGCCCTCCCCAGGCTTCTATAATGCCTCTGGAGCCTGGGGAGGGCGAAAAATGGCTTTTAAAAAGGGTGAACTTAACTGGCCAGCGCGCGCATGCGTGCTGGCCAGCTGACAGGGCAGCGCCTCGTGTGCCCTGACAAGTGGCTACGCATGCCACCTGTGGCACACGTGCCATAGGTTCGCCATCACTGAACTAGGGTGTAGAAGGAGCATGCTAGTAGTCTACACATATTCTTTCTATTACCTTTCAGATATCCTGGAGAACAAAGAAAGTGCCAGGTGGAGGAGAGCAGAAATATTCAAAAGTGGGTGAAAAGAAGAACAGAAATAGAGAACAAATCTCAGGCTTCTTCAGTATAAACAGCCTTTTCTGCCTGTGAAGAGTCTTCTCTTCCTAAAATCAAAGGTGCACCTATCCTTCAATCACTCTTTGTAGGGCTTAATTTTTTTTTGCTTCTATTCATCCTCATTGCTCTTCTCCAAGCCTGTCCCAGCTTCTCTGGATTATTCTAAATGTGTCAAGGTAGGATACTGTATAATCAAAGCAGAACAAATATTTCCTTCTCTTGATTTGGAAATTTACACCTCTGCCGAAGCAGCATAAAATTACATTTGCCCTTTTTTTCAAAAGTACATAATTCATACTCTCTTTGCAATCAATTACTATTGCTGGATTATTTTTCACAAAATACTGGTACTAATACCTCAAGGATTACTGCTGTTCCATCCCATTTTCATGTATTTGATTTTTGTTTACTAAATCAATCTTATATTTGTTCCTGTGAAATTTCATTCTGCTACTTTCAGCCATTTCTCTAGACTAGGTAGTTCTGAATTGGATTTTTAGTATTGTGATCATATTTTCAGGCAAGTCACGCAGGGGTGGGTTGCTGCATGTGCCAGTTTGGCGCATGTGTGCTTTGCTCCGCAAGTGTACGCAGTTGCCTGTAAATAGGTCTACACATGCGCAGAACTTTTAAAAATGCCCCCCAAAATGCTGCAGCGACCGGGAACTGGTTCGGGGGCATGGCAAGCCTGCTGTTCTTACCGATTTGCCAACCCAGTCGCAATTTCCACTACTGGTTTGCCCAAATCAGTGCGAACCAGTAGCAACCCACCTCTGAAGTCATGAATAAACATATTACAATACAATACAATACAATACAATACAATACAATACAATACAATACAATAGCAGAGTTGGAAGGGACCTTGGAGGTCTTCTAGTCCAACCCTCTGCCTAGGCAGGAAACCCTATACCGTTTCAGACAAATGGCTATCCAACATTTTCTTAAAGACTTCCAGTGTTGGGGCATTCACAACTTCTGGAGGCAAGCTGTTCCACTGATTAATTGTTCTAACTGTCAGGAAATTTCTCCTCAGTTCTAATACAATCTCAGGACTAATCTTCTGGCACTATGGATGATGATAGCTGTCTCCAGTTTGACCACAGATTGTTTCAGTGCAATGTCTAAGCTAGCTACATACCGTGTTTCCCTGAAAATATGGCAGGGTCTTATTTTCTTTCGACCCCCAAAATAAGCGCATGGCCTTATTTTTAGGGAGGGCTTATTATTTTTGAGGTGCAGGAGGCGGCGAGCGTGGTCACCTCATGGCTGTGGCTGTGTTGCAATATTTTCAGGGAGGGCTTATTTTTTGGGGAGGGTTTATTTTTGCACATGCGCTCAAAAGCCTGATTGGGCTTATTATCCAAGGAGGTCTTATTTTCAGGGAAACAGGGTAGCTATTTAATTCATCATGATAACCAGTCCATACTTACATCAGAATATCGTCAAGTACTATGTTAAATGTTTTGTTGACAAGATCTATTGTGTCTCAGCATTCCCCTATTCTGTAAAGGAATTTACTCTTTCAAAAAGTCATATAAGGTTAATCTGGCAGCATTCTTTCTTGAGAAATCCATTCTGACTTCTGATTATTACCGCATTACTATAAAACACCCTCAAGCTGTTTACTTGGAACAATCTTTTTTTATGAACTGCTCTAGAATGTTCTTAGATATTGATCTGATAGATCTATAACTCCCTGATCTCCTTTTCTCCTCTTTTGAAGATGTTTGCTCTCTTCCACCTGGCACTCCCTCTGTTCTCCCAGTTTTCTTAAAGATTATATATAATGCATACTACCAACAAATCCCTTTTCTAGCCAGAAACATAATTTATCTTGCTCAGAAGATTTATATGTTTTCACAATAGAGATATTTCTAAACATTTCCATGTTTCTATCAATCTCACAGTTAAGTCCTGTTCCTCCATCCAACTGATCACAGGTTAGTAGTGGAATGCATGCTTAGTTCAATAAGATGAATCAAAATAGGAACCAAATAGTTTTGGATTGTCTTTGTTTCCTGAAACATCTTACAGTAGCCATAGAGTAGCTATTGTATTGATTTGTCTCTTTCTGTGTTTTCTTGTGAATGTATCTTTAGAAGCCCTTGTGTTATTCGTAGCTTGCTTTGTCAACCACAGTTAGCATTCCTGACACCACATTTACTCTTCTAAGCCACTTTTATATACTCGTCGTTGATTTCCTGGCTCTTTTGCTATCTTCCATGGATGTCCTTTTTGTTGATGTATTACAGTATAGGTTATATAGCATGTGCATTTGAACTGATGTTCAATATTCCCCAAAAAATAATAATAGAGATTTTGGAGTACTAGATATGTCCTTCAGAATTCCCACCATTTTTCAGTCCTCCGTACAAATTCATGAATAGTCCTCCAATTATAAGAACATTTTAAAAACTGCTAAATTCAAGTTTCTGCTGAAAAAGTAGACAGTAAAGACTTGGAAGTCCCTAAAATGTTTTTTTAAAAAGACAAGCATATCTAGTCACATTACTTCTTTTCTCATGTAGGTTATGTACAAAGCACATTCAGATGTTGTTGTTTGTCTGGATCACAGCCTTTGCATAGAAGAGTGTAATTTTTCTTGAAAGATCAATTGTCTAACAAATTACCAAAATTTCCTTAGAAGAGTCTGGAACTGTTTTGAAGAAACTTCCTAAATGAGGGAAGTCATGTGTCTTTTAATAGGTTTATTCAATAGAGTTTTAGGAGCCCTAATAACAGATAGTTGTGGAGTGCTGGGTTCATTCAAAATGACACTTTTGGATGTAAGTCTAGTTATCAATGTCTGTCCATCAATATTCAAATCTCATGTATTTAATAACAACTTGAATAGTGAGATTTCCTTCCTTCCTTCCTTCCTTCCTTCCTTCCTTCCTTCCTTCCTTCCTTCCTTCCTTCCTTCCTTCCTTCCTGTCTCTTTCTTTCTTTTTCTTTCTTTCGCTTTCTTTCTTCCCTTCCCTTCCCTTTCTTACTTTCCTTTCCTCCTGAGGTTTTTCTATAGACTTTTTTTTGTTCAGAAATAGCAACATGTCTGTTTTCTTGCACTTCCCACTCCCATTGGCAATATTGGCAATTCTAACTCCTCTGAGTTTACAGGTAAAGGTATATGTGGGTTCAAATTAAACAACAACAACAACAACCAACCTACCAACCAACCAAGCCCATTCTTTCTGTCCCTCTCTCTCCACTCATATGGAATTTGGCATTTTTCTCTTAGGGAATTTTGTGTTTTTTGCAGAGGCAGTGCTAGTTCAAAATCAGTCTGGTGTAATGTAGTCCTTCTGTTGTTTTTCAAAGTTTTCCCCTGGAGGACATTCTTTCTCTCTCTCTCTCCTCCCTCTTCTCCCCCCCCCCCCCCTCTCTCTGAAGCAACAATAAAATGAAACCTGACAGACTTTCCCACTATAACACTTACCAGAGTTTTGATGAATGCATCTTTCTCCTCCCAGAGACAAGGTCAGGGTAGGTAGAAATAGATAATAGATCTTTCTCTGGGCTTCCCTCTTTCTTCTCTTATAGCCAGTCTGTTCTTTCCTGGTTTCTTTATCACACAAATGTGCCCAAGATCTCTCCCAGCCATGAAGATGTTCTGCCTGAAGCTCATACCTGAGCACCTGTTTTACATGCAGAAGGCTGCAGGTTTAACCTCTGGCATCTCCAGTCTGGGTTCAGAAAGATTCTTGCCTTAATTGCCTGAGGGAATCTCAGCTTGGGAAGGGAGATGTTCGCAATTGATTTTGGGGTTTTGTGTGAGTGTGTGCGTATATATGTGTATATGTGGAGGGACGTGCCAGATTTTTGTTATAGCAGGGCATACTGTATCTCAAATTCGGATAGAATATTATTTGGATTCTCTTCCTAACTGCAGGAAGGAGTCCTGATTGGCCCTAATATTCTGTGCATGTTCTCACCTTGAGGTGAGGTTGGCAGAGTGGATGATGGTTAGAAGTCACCTTCAAAGCAGCCTTGGAAAAGTTAGGAAAATGAGAACAAAGTGATATGAGAATCGCCTGAAACTCTGGAGAGTCACTTCCAGTCAATGCAAAGCAACCAGAAGATTCAATGGTATGGCTCTTGGAGCCGTGGTGGTGCAGTGGTTAGAATGCAGTACTGCATGCCACTTCTGCTGACTGCCGGCTGCCTGCAATTTGGCAGATCAAATCTCATCAGGTTCAAAGTTGACTTAGCTTTGCATCCTTCCGAGGTGGGTAAAGTGCCCCCCCCCCCGATTGTTGGGGGCAATACGCTGACTCTGTAAACCACTTAGAGAGGGCTGTAAAGCACTATGAAGAGGTATATAAATCTAAGTGCTATTGCTATTAATACAAAACAGCTTTGCTATGTGACTCCAATGTTTGTCCTACTTGTGGTTGCTTAGCAGCAAGATTTTTTTAAGAGAGAAGAGAGGATGAGCGATAGATTCAACTCCCATAGCAGCAATACTTTCTCCTTTAAGCCCATTTCAAGTGTGCACTTGGAAGAGGAGAAACCACATTGGCCATATTTTCTTAGCGGGACCTGTCTACAATAAGAAGTGCTATTTCTCTATTTTTATTTACTCTTCAGGGTGATTAAAAAAAACCTCTTGCTGTCTGATTGCATACTTCCTGAACTGCACGTAATTTCTCTAAACATGGCTTCAAATAGAGGAAGCCAAGCTGGTGGAGACGAGCTATCCCATTGCTATATACCATTCCCATGTAGCACACTGATTCATGATTTGAAATTCAAACAGGAAGCATGTAAAATCAGACATTACAGTATTCTCCAGGATTCCCCCCCCCCTTCCTTTTCCATTTTGCTCCCATTGAGTTCAATCAAAAGCAAATTTCCACTGCTGTAAAACTGAAAATGAAATAATTTTTGTACCAGTGTGGGGAGAAATGGGAGGAAAAAAATATAATCATCTTTGTAACTATAAGTCTTGAAAATGGTGAAAGAAGGAAAAAGAATCCATATATAATGAACCCACTAACTTTACATTTTCAAGGTTGACTTTAACAAGGACGTTGGTGATCATACAGTTAGGCAGTGTTGGGTGTATTTATTAAATTAGTATGCCACGTATATCACTGCTACAGCAACTCTGGACAGCTTAAAGCATAATAAAAAGATGAAACATTTAAAAATTAAGGTTAAATAAAGACTAAGAAACCAAGAGGAGGAGCAACACAGAAGTGGGACAGTTCTCCCTACCCTGTTAGCAACCCCCCACCTATTGGGTCACCAAGCCAGCTGGCAAAACCAGGTTTCAAGACTCTTCAGAAGGTCAGGAGTATATAGGGTATATGACCTCACCTCTGATGGGAGACTATTCCAAAAGGCTGCCACAGCAGAAAAGTCTCTTTTCTTGGACCCTGCCAGCCGAAATTCTTTGGCAGAAGGAATTCAAAGTAGGCCTCTTCTGCTTGAACTAAAGTAGCCAATCCCATTGGGGAGAGAAAGTTCCTCAGATACCCTGGACCCATGTTATAAAGGGCTTCAAAGTGCTAACCAACATCTTGAATCAGACTTGGAAACAGACAGGCAACCAATGAAGCTCACACAGCAGCAATATTATGCATTGCCACCCAAGAGGATTGTCTGCACAGCTGCGTTCTGTACCAGTTCTAGCTTCCAAACACTTTTCAGAGTTTCATTCCTGATATTCTGTCAGCAAGCGTGCATGCCACTTTCAGAGGCAAAATGGGCAATTACAGAGACCAGGGGTGTCAAACTTACGAGCCACAGACCAGATGCGTCACGTGCTGGCCACCCCCACCTTCAGTTTAGCGAAGGGGGGAAAAACTCCTGATATGTCACGAGACAATGACTTGAGTTTGACACCCCTGACATCAGGGGTGGGTTGCTGCTGGCGTTGCTGCCGGTTCACTTCGCATGCCTTTGCGTGGCCATGTGCAGTTGCTTGTAAATTGTTCTGCACATGCACAGTACATGAACAAAATGACTAAAAAACAAGCCAGCAACAGCAGAGGTGACCGGGGAACTGGTTCGGGGCCATAGCCAGCCTGCCATCCCTACCGGTTCAGCGACCAAGTTCCAATTTCCATTACTGGTTCACCGGTGCGAACCAGTAGCAACCCCCTCTGCCTGACATAGACCATATGCAACTGAACCAGACTAACTGGGCTCCTGTCTTTATAGTCCTGACTTCCGGTTGGCCTTTAGCTGAGCTGGTTTCTGATTGGTGCAGCTTGGTGAGGGTTGAGCTCTGATTGGTTCTTTCTTTGAGCCTGAGCTTGATTAGACATTGAGTTGCCCAGAGCCGTTTGCTGAGATGGGTGGCTGTAGAAATCAAATAAATAAATATATTTTGGCTGGTGGTGGTTCCTGATTGTCCTTTGGTCAGGTTGGTTGCTGCCAGAGGTGATGTCAGAATGTCAGGAAATCTGTTCTCATGGAAGTCCAACAGATACTGGTTGCGAAAGCCTGCACTGTTTATTTATGACACTATCAAGCATTTGGGTTGTCAGGCCCCGAACTACAAAAAATGGTCATCTATATGGTAACAAAACAATTATTTTTTAAAATTTCTTGATGGGGATTGCAGTTGAGCAGCTCACATCTTAGACAGGGACAGATGCATTGCCTTTCTTTTACCAATAAGGTGAATGTAGCATTTCATATTGACAAATGAAACCAATCAGCCATTGGATTCCTGCTAGAGACCAAATGAAAGGCTTGCCTTGAGCAAAAGCACTGTTCTTAATAGGTTGGCTTGTTTTGTTTTTCTTTAGAATGAGAAAGTCTGTAATCCGTGGGTCCTATCTCAGCAATGATTGCCTTTACTTAGTCTCTAAGACCGTCCCTTGGTTTATAAGAGCTCCTAAGTCATGTTTTGATTAAGTATACAGTAATTACAAGTTAGCCACAAATGCCTGGATTTCAAAAAAATAGACTAACACAAGCCATGATTTCCCAACTATAGCAGTTAGGTTAATTTAAAACATCAAGCCCACATAAATTAACTGCATCATAGCTTAATGTGACATTTTCTATGAACCTCTCTTAGAACTATCTTCACTTTAATTTGGTTTCCCCCTCCTCTCTCTATTCCTTTCAAGATTAGAAAGCTCACCTTTTCTTGTCTTGAATCAGCTTGGTGTCTCATTTGCCTTATAGATCCAAAAATAAATGTTTACTCTTAAAAATGACTTTTTACTCAGGAACAAGCTGCTAGGAAAAGTAAATCTAAATCTCTGAATTCATTTCTATTTCTAGCGTTGTCAGGCAGATGTATTTAGTCCTCAAATTATGAACGCAATTGAACCCAAACTTTCTGATGCTGAGTCATTTGTTAAGTAACTTTTGCCCCATTTTATGAACTGCCCAGCCACTGTTTTTAAGTGAATCAATTGTTAAATTAGTAACACAACTAATAAGTGAATCAGGCTTGCTTATTGACTTTGCTTGTCAGAAAGTCGCAAAAAGCAATCACATGACCCTGGGCAGTGGTGGGTTTCAAAATTTTTTGGAATCTCTTCTGTAGGTGTGGCCTGCTTTGTGGGAGTGGCTTGCCAGCCATGTGACCAGATGGGAGTGGCTTGCTGGCCATGTGACTGAGTGGGAGTGGCTTGCTGGCCATGTGACCGGGTGGGAGTGGCTTGCCGGCCATGTGACCAGGTGGGAGTGGCTTGGCAGTCATGTGACCGGGTGGGAGTGGCCAAGACGATGTCACTGAATTATTTGCCCCAATGGATGATCTACAAAAAGATATAAAAAAGGAAATTTATTATTTTGTGTACTTACTACTTAAATAAGATTAAAATAAGTACACAAAACAATAAAAGAGCTACTTACAGAAGGAAGATGACTGTCCTTGCCAGTCTTCAATATCACTGACTCCAATGAATGGCCTGCACAAAGAAGAGACACAGAAATGAACTCTTTCATTGCATGCACTGCATTAGGATGAAACCAGAACACAAAATAATGGAAAATGAAGATCACTGTCCTTTTGTGTGTTGAAGTCACCCACTGACCACCTTGCTCCAATGAATGGCCTGCACAAAGAGATACAGAAAGGAAGACTTAAATTGCTTGCACTACTATATTAAGGATGAAAGAAGCACACAAAGCAACAAAACAGCTACTTACATAGGAAAGATGACTGTCCTAGCGGTCATACTCTGTTGCCTCTTCATCCTGTTAAATAACACTAACTGCAGAAGAAATAAAACAATATTGGACTCGATTGTGATTGTAATCTGTGGACTACACTACAGGTAACAGAAGGGACCTCTGTCTTCAGCTAACAATGTACAGTCTTTTCAGGAAGGATGTCCCCCAACAAACAGGAAAGATATAGTTTTTCATCTAAGAAGTTAGATCAAGAATGAATGTCATAGGTAGATTCACAGAGCAATACAGAATTATTTTTTTCTGAAATTTATTCCTCAGTTCAAAAAACAGGGATATATGAATTAGGTTCAGTACTTAGGACAGACCAAGTAGCTTTTCAAGAGTTAGTGGTGCCATGGTTAGAAGCAATGGTAAAGCAAGATATGGATTTAAAACCAGTAATATTTGGTTGGGCATTTCAAAGGGAATTCAATACATATTTAATTTTACATATGTTAACAGCTATGGAATTGTGTTTGCACAACAGTGGAAAAATAAAGATGTGAAAATGAATAAATATTAGAATGTGCAAGAATGAATAAATTGACAATTTAAATCAAGAAGGCTTCGAATACTTTTTCACGTGAGATTTGTTTTATCAATTGCTAATTAACAGAAACAGAAATTAGAAATCTAAAAGTATGAAAGAAAACACCAATTATGTAAGGAAAGGTCACTAGAATATATAAGGAAATATTATTAGTACTTGATCATTATTAATGTGTAGATAACTGTGGGACATTACACACACACACACACACAAACTATGACAGTGCCAGGAGAACACCAAAAAAATAACAATTTCCCCCCAAAAAGACTGCAGACGAAACCAGGTTTTTTCCTAACTCTGAGGACAGGAAAGACAAAGCCATTGGAATAAAAACCACCAAGGCATTGTGGGGAATTATAAAGGACAGTGCCAGGAAGATCACAGAACCAGCAACCACCTCACAATTACCTAAACAATCAGGTATCACACAGAAACACACAAAATCTGGCAACGCTGTCTTGCACCAACCTGGCCTGCCCATAGAAAAGCAGCTACTTTGAGACACATAAACCATGCACCAACCTGCACACTTAAAAACAACATATTGCATTACAAATAAAACATTTGCAAAGAGGAATAACATTTCTTGTAATAAACATATTCTATAAACAATAAATAAATAAAATTTCCCTAAAAATAATAAAAAAAGATATTCTATAAATAATAAAAAAATCCTTAAAAACCATTTATAAATATTCTATCCACAATAAATTAAAATAAACCATTTTTAAAAATTCTTTACTCAATACATTTAAATAAAACGATTTTTAAAAATTCTATACATAATACATTTAAAAGTATTGAGTATAGAATTTTTAAAAATGGTTTATTTTAATTTATTGTGGATAGAATCTTTTTTAAATAGTCTAAGACAATTTTTAAAAAAGATTCTATCAACAATAAATTAAAATAAACAATTTTTTAAAAATTCTATACACAATAAATAAAATATTCTTTAAAAAAACATTAAAATCATAAAAGAACAAAAAAACTGGGTCATTTGCCAGCAGGCAGAATCAGCAGGTCTGAGATGTGATGGATGCAGCAGAGAGCAGACAGGCGACGAGGCAGCAGGTAAGCTGAACTGAATGGACAAGGGACAACTGCGTCAGCTAGGCCCGCCACTTGGCAGGCTTAGCTAGCCAGACGAGGCTGGGGACTGGGGGAGGGGGGTAGCAGGAAACCCCATTTCAGCCACACAGCGTACGCCAGCTCGCGGCTTTCCCTCGTGAAAGCCACGAGCTGGCGTACGCTAGCCTCCCGCCGCCGCCGCCTACCCCCCTTTCATCCACATGCAGGCGTTTGCACACATTACATGGATTCCTGTGTGGTGTTAAAGCTAAAGGTAAAGGTTCCCCTCACACATATGTGCTAGTTGTTCCCAAGTCTAGGGGGTGGTGCTCATCTCCATTTCATATAGAACTCTGTTACCTTCCCACCAAAGATGGTCCTTATTTTTCTACTTGCATTTTTACATACTTTTAAACTGCTAGGTTGGCAGAAGCTGGGACAAGTAACGGGAGCTCACTCCATTATATGGCGCTAGGGATTCGAACTGCCAAATTGCCAACATTTTGATTGACATGCCAGTAAGCCACCATAGTCCTATGTGGTCTTAGAAAGTAGCAACTCTGGCTGATCTTAGAAGCTAAGCAGGGTAGGTGGCAGTTAGTATTTGGATGGGAGACCACCTGAAATTCCAGGCTGTCAGTTAGATTGGGAAGCCAGAAAGTGTGACAAAAGAAGGTAATGGCATATCACTTCCACATTGTCCCAAGGAGACCATCATCAGCCGTTACAATTGATCTGCAGGCAACTTTTCCTTGATCGTTCTTTTATTATTGTGATGCATAAACTGGACAATTGGACATTTCTTTATGACAATTTGGCTCCAGGCTCTATAATAATTAGAGAGTTCCCAACTGATTATTACTCTGAGCCAATATTATGCTTGGATGTATCATTGGTTGCCTGTTCTACAGTGGACGTGAGCTGCTTGAAGCAATTTCCCTGATTTAAAAAATCATAATTAAAACCTCGGAGACTTGAGAATTGTCTATTCACAAGGTATCTTTCTAACTATCTGGGATTACTCTGCAAGTATTGTCTATTGTGTGTTATGATTATAACAGCTAATATGCCTTATTTTCCCTTTCCAGAGTACCGATGTACAAATCTATCCATTTTGACATTTTCATTTTTCTGGTGTGAAGTTTCATTCATTCAATAGGTTGAAATGTTTGCATAGCAGTTCATATACATTCATGGACATTTCTCCAAATATAGACAAGTGCCTTCCTCCCTTACTCTGGGAACTAACATGATCTACTGAGCTGCCCTGGAAAGTACTGAGCCAAATTCTGGAGAAAAATCAAGCCTTACCTTTCTCTATCCAGCAAGGGAAAAATATAAATGAACAGCTATAACTCTCACACACAGGAGAACAGTATAACATTTGCTAGGGAGTTCCTAATATATTTTTTTTCAAAAGGCAACTGGACTTTGTTTTTCCTTGAAGACATTTTGCTTCTTATCCAAGAAGCTTCTTCAGTTCTGACTGAAAGATGGAAAATGGAAGGATTTATATTCCTTCTAGTCATCTGGTTGTTAACACTCTTTCTGAGAGTCATTGAGGCCACTTGGAGGTTTATATGTGTCCTCAGGATAGTGCAAATGGGTGCGGAATCATCTTTGGAACTGCTGAAAGGACTGTGTTGTAAACAGGAGAAAAGCCGTGTTGTATCCCTTCCTTCTGTTGAATCTTAATGTAGGTGGCCTCTTTGACCCCTCTTTCAAACCAGTAGTCCTCCCTGTCCAGAATGTGGACTTTGCTGTCTTCAATGAAATACAAAGTCCAGTTGCCTTTTGAAAAAAAAAGCACCTTTGGGACAACTATGACCTGGGTTACTGAGAATCTCCACAGACTTTTGCTAGCTAGGTAGATAAGGTAGCATTTCTGTTGATTCCTTATGAGAAGTTGCAAAATGAACAAATAAACTATTAAGTTTAATCTATTCTGCCCCTTAGATTCTATGATTGGAAAGATGATAGGTTTGATAACAAGGGCCATTCACTTGTAAGAGTATAATTCTAAATCTCTGAATTTAATATTCCCTTCCATATAAGCCCCCCCCCCCCAAATTGAACTGGTACATGTATAGTATGTGTATAGGTTTATATATTATTAGAACTTTATGGAGCACTCTGAATCAGAGGGCGTATTAACAACACACATTCTGTTGTGTAAGTTAAGAGACATATCAAACCCCAATTACCCCAGATTATGTGTTCAAACGATTCCCCCTCTCAGAAATAGCTATTATCCTCTTTATTAACACAATCTGCCTAAATTTCTAGACATGCCAGAACTCTGAAGAAGATAATTTGTTCCTGTATTCATGTGAAGCCATACAAGTCCACTTATGCATATCAGCAGAGTACATGTGATAATGATATACCCCAGCAAAAGATATGTAACAATGAAAGCATAGTAAGGCTCTGAGTAAGTATAACGTTTTGGAATATTCCTATAGAGCAGGGGTGTCCAAACTTGGGAACTTTAAGACTTGTGGACTTCAACTCCCAGAATTCCCCAGCCAGCATAGCTGGGAGTTGAAGTCCACAAGTCTTAAAGTTCCCAAGTTTGGACACCCCTGCTATAGAGAATGAAGCAGTGATGATCGGATGCTGGGATCCTGAAGCAGCAGAACTGATCAGTTTAGTTCAAGCTGCAAATGGGGTCCATGATATTCCCACAAGTACTCTATTAAAAAAGAAAAATCAGTGAAGTCTGTTTGAGGAAGGCTGTTGAGTGACCAGGATAAAGGATAAAATCAAAAATGAGATCATAAGAAAAAGAATTGGAATAGAACCAAGTTTAAACTACATACAAAGATAGCAAGGTAAAGGATTTGCTCACTTGGAGACAATGTCTTGGGATTCTATACCCTACGAGGCATGAACAAAAATTGGAAAAGGTCAAAGAACACAAGGCAGACCCAAGAAGAAGATGGAGAAACAACATCAAACAACAGCAGGAAACATCAACAGCAGCATGAAATAAAAATGGTTGAGGCCAACAAAAGAGCAAGAACCAGAACTTTGTATCTCCCTCAATATCCAAAATGGTAAAAGAGGAAGAGAAGAAGAAGGAGGAGAAGGAGGAGGAGGAGGGGGGGAAGGGAGGAGGAGGAGGAGGAGGAGGAGGAGGTCGTGAAGTCTGTGGTTGGATATGGTTGGATCTTTGATCATCAGATATGATCATCACCCCTTCACATATAACCCATATATGTACCTGCAGATTCTCATCTAGTTTGCATCCACCACAAAAACTAATAATGAAGGCAAATATATGTGTCCTAGGACAGTGATGGCGAACCTATGGCACATGTGTCACAGGTGGCACGCGGAGCCATTTGTCAGGGCACGCGAGGCGCTGCCCTGTCAGCTGGCCAGCACACATGTGCGCTGGCCAGCTGAGTTCACCCTACTTTAAAGCCATTTTTTGCCCTCCCCAGGCTCCAGAGCCTTTATAGGAGCCTGGGGAGGGTGAAAAGAGCCTCCCCCGCCCCCCGGAGGCCCTCCGGAGGCTTCATGAGCTTTCCTGAAGCCTCCGGAGCACCAAAAAACGGCCCTATGGGCAAACCGGAAGTTCGGGAATGGACTTCAGGTTTGCTCGGAGGGTCGTTTTGACTGCTCCGGAGGGTTCAGGGAAGCATCCTGAAGGTCCCTCAAGCCTCCAGGTGGGCGGGGGAGGCTGTTTTCGCCTCTGGAGCCTGGGGAGGGCAAAAAAATCATGTAAAAATGGGGGAGCGCCTGTAGTGCACGCATGCGCACTGGGGGGGTCACGCATTGCATTATGGGTGTGGCACGCCTGCACACGACCCCCCTGTGCTCCCCCTACTTATGGCACGCAAGCCAAAAAAGGTTCGCCATCGCTGTCCTAGGATAATGTTGCAGGATCCAATCTGAGTTGGTCACTAGGACCAGAGGTTTAATTTTCCAAGCTTTTGGACTTGTGCTGGAGCCCATCCTCAGGGAACTGCTTTCTTACCAAAAAGTATGAAACCCACTTAACCTGTTGACAGAGTGGAAGAGACTTTTCTAATTCTAGGATGCCCTCTCCTTAATTGTAACCGTCCTGCAAACTAGAACTGTTTTCCTGCCTACTAGAAGAAGGCTCAGCTTGTCCTTCTACAAAAACTTTACTGTAGGAACCAGGAGTTGCATCACTTCTAGATAATTATACTTGAAAAACGTCAAAAGTCAAAAGTGCCTGAGCCAAAGAATTGTCACAGAATCCCACAATAGTCAGTTTTAAAAGGAATCTTAAAATATATTTGTTCATTTTAATTTTTCTTCCCATTTTATGACGTTCAGTCTGGCATCCAAGTGTTATGCTGTGGTTCATATGTATGTATGTATTATTCGGTCTTGTATTTGTTATGTTACTAGTTTTACAAAACGTTCCTTTTTTAATTTAATTTTACTGTTTTTATTGCCACCTCTCTTAACTATTCTGCTGCCTTGCTTGGAGCCAGCAATATACATATTTGATAAATTCATCTATCCATCCATCTCTCTATATTTTTACTATCAACACCTGGACATAGAGAGAGCCTTGCTCATATAATTCAACTAGCTTAATAATGTATGTCATAGGATAGAAGTCCCTGAAGTTCACGGTTAACTACAGGAAAAAAAAATACACTGAGTGAAAATCATACTGCAGACTTCACTTATTTGGATTTGGTTTCCTCCTGGCTTCACAATTTACATTTTCTAAGATGATTTGTAATTCATCTTCCAAAGATCCTTGAAGAATTAGCATTACCTTGGCGAGGGAATTTATCTACCAAGAGAATGAGTGAAGCTGCATAAGAACCCAACCAAGCTGTGTACGCTTACCTCATGTGTGAAGGCAGATAAGCATCCATATGTGCATAAATTTGAATACGGCTCTTGGGGCAAACTAAACTTCCCACTTCCCTTGGCGTTTTTTGAATATGGAAGCAAGAACATGTGGAGGACTGTGTGTTTTACAGAAGAAAACCCCTATAGTTAATTCTGAGTCAAACTGGAAGGGCAGAGAGAAGTGGGGAAAACCCACTGGTAGAAATTCTTATGAGGGACATTGAAGCTTGAGTTTTATGCCCAGCACAGTAGCATCAATACAGTTGAACTCCATAATAGTTAACTTAGGGCTACCTGTTATATATATATAGATAGTACTTGACTTATAACTATTTGTTTAGGGTTAGGGTTAGGGTTAAGGTTTAGGCCAGTGGTGAAATTCATTTTTTTTTTACTACCGGTTGTGTGGGCGTGGCTTGGTCGGTGTGGTTGTGGCTTTGTGGGCGTGGCAGGGGAAGGATACTGCAAAATCTCCATTCCCACCTCACTCTGGGGCCAGCGAGAGGTGGTATTTGCCGATCTCCGAACTACTCAAAATTTCTGCTACTGGTTCTCCAGAACCTGTCAGAACCTGCTGGATTTCACCTCTGGTTTAGACTCTGAAATAAAGTGTAATTCACTTTACAACCCCACAGTTACAACCGTCACAGTGTCCCCCTGGTCACTTGATCAAAATTTAGGCATTTGGTGACTGGAATGTATTTTTGATAGTTGCAGCATCCGAGAGTCATGTGATCTCCATCCTGATAAGCAAAGTCAATGGGGAAAGCCAGATTTGCTTACTAAGGCAGTGATTCATGTAACAAAACTGGATGATTCACTTAACTGCTATGGCAAAAAATAATAATAATAATAATCAGGCATGATTCAATTAAAAACTCACCTAGCTTAGCAACAAAGTTTTTTTTAAAAATGTTTTGCTTCTCATACAAAAAGGGATGGGGCATATTGTTTTTCCTTGTATTTTAGTTAATAAATGAAAGCAAATGCATCCATAAATTAACTCTATGTCAGGGATGTCAAACTCGATTTCATTGAGGGCCACATCTGGGTTGTGTTTGACTTTGGGGGGGGGATGGGGGGGCATGGCCAGAGAGTGGGCATGGCCTGCATGTCAGAGGCATCTGTGCTAGTCCGAGTACTCTGCCAGTAAAAACGGGTTTCCAAGCTCTGCTTTTGGCTGTGACAGCTTCCTGCAGCCATCTGCCAGCGAAAATGGAGCTCAGGGGGCATCCTCAAGCTCCATTTTCACTGGCAGAGAGCTGCAGGAGGCCGCCATGACCGAAAACAGAGTCTGTGAGGGCCGAACTCCATTTTTGCTGTCAGAGGCACCACTGCCCATTCTTTCGCTGTTTCCAAGGTGGCCCCACAGGCCAGATCCTAAGCACTCTGAGGGCCTTCAGTTTGACACCACTGCTCTATGTGATGCAGCCATCTTTTACCTCACTGAGAGGTTTTGTATCATAAGGGCAATGCTATCCACCTTGTTAATGTGTCTGGTGTAGTTTCTTCAGCCTTCTGTGACCCTTATATCAGATAGTAGAGCTTCAGGCCATGTGCTGTGCAGGCACAAAAACCTCTTTTGAGTATGGAAGCATCAGAGGATGATACAAAGCAACACTGCAGTTTCACGTTGTCCCTAAGTTGGGAGGTGGGTTGTCATTTCACAAAGAAATCTACAAGAGAGGCCCTCCCTTGAAGTTTAGCACAGTGCTCCAGTAGATATTTCTGTCTGAGATGGGTTCCTTTTGAAGAATTTTGTGTCTGCATGCTGAACATCCATAACTTATCTCAATTTTATTTATGAGCTGATTTCTGTTTTCATCAGGAAGATCATATTTTACTTCTTCTAGACTATCTTTCAAAGATAAAGGACTGACAAGTCTTGGAGCCATGTAATTGGGTTCCCATTTGCCTGCAGGAGCATACAAATATTAAGACAGCATAGAAATACTGTCTATAGTATGAGTAGTGTTTACTTAGAACTAAATTCTGTTGAATTTATGGAAACATGCTTTCAGAGAAATAAGACCAGACTTAGGTGAGTGTAGTCGAAATTTTCTTAGGGGTCACCCATTTATGCCTCTAAATATGGCATGAAGATGCCTTTGTTTCTTAAAGAACATGTCTTGACGCCACTGGATTCATTTTATCCCATCCTTCCATGGAGGCATTTTTTGCTGTTCTAGTCTAAAAGTGATGCTTTCCCTCTTTTCCCCCAAAATGTCTTGCCATACAAGCAACCTATAATACATTTTTCAAACTTATTTATTTAAAATATTAATATATCTGTCCATCTTATTAACCAACTCTGGACAGCTCCCAATCTCATTCAGGAGCTGGGATCTACCCAGATCCATCCATCCATCCATCCATCCATCCATCCATATCTATTGTCTGTCTGTCTGTCTGTCTGTCTGTCTATCTGTCTCTGTCTGTCTGTCTGTCTATCTATCTATCTATCTATCTATCTATCTATCTATCTATCTATCTATCTATCTATAATCTGTCTGTCTATCTATATCTATCTATCTTTATTACATCTATCTATCTATCAGCTGTCTATCTATCTATCTATCTATCTATCTATCTATCTATCTATCTATCATCTATCATCTATCATCTGTCTATCTATCATCTGTCTGTCTATCTATATGTATCTATCTTTATTATATCTATCATCTATCTATCTATCTATCTATCTATCTATCTATCATCTATCTATCATCTATCTATCTATATCTATCTATCTATCTCTTCTATCTATCTGTCTGTCTAGCTATCATCTATCTATCTATCTATCTATCTATCTATCTATCTATCTATCACTTGTCTGTCTGTCTATCTATATCTATCTATATTTATTCTATCTATCTGTCTGTCTGTCTGTCTGTCTGTTTAGCTATCATCTATCTCATCTATCTATCTATCATCTATCATCTATCTATCTATCTATCTATCTATCTATCTATCTATCTATCTATCATCTATCTATCTTCTATTATCTATCTATCATCTATCTCTTCCATCATCTGTCTGTCTGTCTGTCTATCTATCTATCTATCTATCTAGTTAGCTAGCTAGCTAGTTATCTATCTACCCATCCAATCTAATTTATATTCTGCCCATCTCACTATCCAAAGTGATTCTGGGCAGTTTACAGTGCCATAACAACATAAATATATATAAAAAACAGGCATAGGCATAGGCATGTTTCTAGTCACTCAACCCTGACCTTCATGGCAATTTTTGCTCCAGCTGAGCAGAAGGATAAATACAAGAAGATGAAGCAGTCAGGAGTAACTAACATTAGATTCAAAATAAATAAATACTTATTCCCCACATCTCCTTGGAAACAGACAGTAATCCTTGATGCTTGGTAGGTTGAAAGGATTTTATACATCTTTCATTTCAAATGAAAACAAATGAAATCAAGAAACTGGTAAATGAGGGGGGAGATGTGGATATGTATTGGGCGGGGCTGACTAGGAGCAGGGGGATCCTGAAAGGTGTTTCCTTCTCCCCATTTTAAAGACCACCATTCAGAATTAGGAAATATACCTCTGTTTCAAATTGATGTGAATTTCAAATTTGCCTATTAGCTTGGACTGTGAATCCAGGGAGGAGAAAAAAAAACAATTTCTTCCAGCTAAGATTTTTGGGATCAGAATATTAGTAGATAAAGAATCAGTTTTATCCTTTGTCTCCTGGCATCTTTTAAGTCCCGACAAAAGCAGGGTAAAAGAGGGCAGCCAACACTTTATCCCCCACAAACAATCTGCATTGACTAAAAGTCAGTGTTCAGGTGAGCCTATTTTGCACTGGTGTCTTGAAAGAGAGCCCAACTATCAGCTAATATCACCTAATAATTGGATTATATTTAAACAGGATTTCAACGCTTCTGGCATCTTGCTGAACTGTATTCAGAAGAAGCCTATCAGCTGAAGGTTGGATTCCCTTTGAACTCCAGTGAAAACGTGTGCGAAATCCTATCAAGATTGGGCACATTGTTAATTGTCAAGAACAAGCAACCAAAGCAGCTCTGAGAATGAGTCAAACAGGCTTGTTTATTCCTTTTTTAAAAATAAAATTTTTATTTTCAGACAAACACAAACACACAACATGTCAGGCCTGTAGTTATGTTCTTTTTAGGATCTTTGGCCTGCCACACTTTCTTATAATTTTCTATGCTGTTTCAATAGTGTAGTAGTTGGGAGGGGGGAATAGAAAGGAGTAGGATTGTAGAATGGATTGTTGACATTCTTTTGTAGAAGCCAAGGTCATCTTTTGTCTCAGCACCTCGACACTTGACCGGAACCAGAGGGGTGTAGATGCCAGCGTGGAAGAATATGACTGGAACATGTGATGGATTTGTGGGTGTGGGGATAGATCATGAACTTTCAACTGAGTGAACCCACAGGATGTAATTCAGAGTTGGAATTTTCCATAGCCGTGCTAACATGCCTGTAGAATAAATTGGACCTTTAAGGATGTTTTGCCTTGGACAATGATTTATTTCTGCATGGTATTTAGAACCCTAACACAACACATATAACATCTTCAATTACACACAGTGTGTCGATTGGTTACAAAGTCTTTCTAGTCCTCACTTGAATTTTATCAAAATTCACATATTGATAATCAAGATATTTTTGTATACATTGTTATTATGCTTCCCCCTATTCTAAGTCATTCAATCATTTTAGCATTGATAACATTCTCTAACAGTTTCCAATTCCATGTTTTCCCATTATTAGTATCATCAATCTAATATTCTTGCATACAAATTGTTAAAATTATTAAACATCCATTAAGCCCAGCTATTATTACATCCTTTCAACATAAGGCATATTAAATTTGAAGAAAATTTATATTATGACATTTTATTACATCATCCTTAAATCATCCAATGATATTACATCTTTATATTCTATTCTATATAGAATTGTTTATCTTTTATAAAAAAGCTTTTCAACATCATCTCCATGATCCTCACTTACAGTTTGTATAAGATTTCATATTATCTATCTAGTATATATAAATGCTTTGTTATCATTAATCATTTATTTGACTATAGCTGTTATTACATTGTACGTAGCACTCAAAATTTAACTACATTTAAGTAAAATTCATTTCATCATCCTGTATCCTTCCAGAGATAGTGTAGTCCAATATCTTTTGCCATTTGTAAAGTCTGTTTTCTAAGTGTTTTCTTGATAAGTCTTATGTGGACTTCTCTTAAGAACTTGTTGTTCATTGCATGTCTTATAAGAATTCGAAACCCTGTATCTGCTCTTTTTATCAGCTTAACTTTTGTTATCATTAGTGCTTTTGCCGAGATTACTCTCATTATTTCTGCCAAATTTTCTCTATTTTCTTCGTCTATTTTCTGACATCCGAAATGAAGTTCCGGTTCATCAATTTCTCCTTTCCGTATTTCACACTTGTCATTTCCCTCCACTCTCAGTTTGCTGTCATTGTCAACAATTTTCTTATCACTTTCATATGTCTCTGTTATTTTTTCAGCTCTGTCCTCAAACTTCATTGCTGTCCCCGTACTTTCTGTATTTTGATCTATAATTTCAAGTCTCTTTTCAAGTCTCTCTGTAATTATTAAAACTTTTTGAATTTCTAGGAAAATTATTTGCAAAGTTAGTGCTTTTTCTTCTTCACGTTGTGACATTTTCCAGGTTATAAACACTGCCAAAACATCCGAGACTTTTTATGTCAAACAAATTCAGTGAAGTTTTCCAAATCAAAGCTTTCTCTTTGCGATGACTCTGAGATCAGCAGGACATGCTCTTCTCTATCACTGTTCCTTCAGAACAGTTCAGGTCAAAAAGGATCGTCCAGAAACAGAGATATTGACAGCAATCCTGGAAACCCAAGATTGCATGTCATGTCATTGCAACATGAAGCCCCGGCCTCTTCAAGCTTGTTTATTCTTGATCACAAGTTCATAAGAATCTCTGCCTTCTCTTGGGAAACAGCAGCCGTAGAGTAATGGTTTGACCTCAAATGGTCCTTTCCCTGAACAGACTCTAAGATGAGATTTTTTTTAAGCCTCCCTGTCAGGGCCTCCTCTTCTACATCTGGTGGTTCCACCACACTAACCCACTATTCTAGCCAATTGTTAAAACTCACTTTGTTTGCGGCTCTGGTCCTGAATCATCTTGATGAAAATGATGTCTTTCCCACTGACAGGTAACATTTGGGAGGGTAAAGAAAGCCAACAGACTCTGCCAATCCTCCTTGATTTGTAACCTCTTAGAGTTCCAACAGTTGCAATGTATGGCTGTGAAGATTGGATCATAAGAAACGCTGAGCGCCAAAGAATTGAGGCCTTTGAACTATGGTGCTGGAGAAGACTCCTGTGAGTTCCTCTGTCCCACCAGAGTCTTCCAACAACTTGGAGCATGGCGACGGCAGTGGGGCCGCGGCGGCAGCGAGGCCATGGTGGCGGTGGCGCCCTGGCCCAGCCCCGCAGGGGGAGCTGGGCATGGTGATGCTGGGAGCACGTGAGCTGGAGGCAGCATAAGTGCTCGTGCAACCTCTCTTTCCAGCTGGGCAGAGCGCCATGCGGCTTAGCACCTTTGGGATATTACTGGGTCGGTGAGTGGCACTCTGCCCGGCTAGAAAGGGATGATGCCAATTGGCTGCTTGTGAGAGCAGCTGCCCGGCAACCCCCCACTCCAGCTAGGCACAGCGCCACCCACCAACCTAGCGGTATCCCAAAGGCGTCAAGAAATGTGAGCGCCTTTGCCCCCCTCCCCTGGCTCCTGCAGCTTTGCGCCTTCAGGATATCGCTAGGTTGGTGAGTGGTGCTCTGCCTGGCTGGGGGGGGGATTGTCCAGGGGGCTTATTATTGGGGGAGAGCGTATATTTTTGCCTACAGGAAAAATATGGCATGGTCTTATTATAGGGCATGTCATAATTTCAGGGAAACACGGTATTGTATATAGGTAGTCCTCGACTTACAACAGTTGTTTTAGTGACTGTTCAAAGTTATGACAGCACTGAAAAAAGTGACATGACCATTTTTCACACTTATGACCATTGCAACCCCCAATTGTCATGTGATTTACATTCAGAGGTCCTTGGTACTCTCTGAGCTTGCTTGTTTTCTTGCAAATATTTCATTACCCTAACTAGGTGACATAATCAGTTATAGCATTTAATTAGGGTAATTAAATGTTTGCAAAAAGTCAAGCAAGCTCAGAGGGCACCAAGGATCCCTCATGTCAACCTTAAGCTACAAATATTCTCCTTTATTGATTTACATTCAGCCACTTAACAACTGGCTCATATTTATGAAGAAAGTTGCAGTGTCCTTGGGTCTTGTGTTCATGTGTCATGTGCAAAGTCAATAAGGAAGCCAGATTCACTTAACAACCATGTTACTAATTTAACAATGGCAGTGATTCTCCTAACAAATGTTGGAAGAACAGTCGTAAGATGGGGGAAAAACTCACTTAACAAATTTCCCACTTAGAAATATAAAATTTGTGCTCAATTGTAGTTGTACGTCACAGACTACCTGTTACTAAAACTTTCATGTCTGTTTGTAACCTTCAGTTGGGTAAAAGTGTAAGGTATAGGGCCACAATTATTGACGCAAGGTGATTTAAATGGACTAGCCCTCTTTTTCAGCTCCTCTAGGCCATGTACCCAATCACCGGCCTCCAAGGCCTGACGGGAGAAGGAGGGGCCGAGGGGTGGGGTACAGCTGCTGCTACTGCCGGTTCGTATGTGCAGTACTTAAAAAAACAAGATGGTGGTGCCTATGGCACTGCCAAGAGAACCAGTTTGGGGGCGTGGCAGGCCAAGTTACTACCTATTCGGGCAAACTGGTCCGAACTAGTAGGAACCCACCTCTGGAGGGGGCCCTTGGAGACATGTCAGCATGGAACATGGGGAGTGTTTGATGTTGCTGTTCATGTCTGCCTTTGTTCCCCTCCCATTAGCAAAAAGGCAGGCAGTTCTTTGGATCAACCAAGGAGGAAAAGGAGTGACTTCGGAGCTTTCTGCCAGCTTCTCTCAAGAAACGTCAATGGGGAAGGTGGTAGGAAGTTGAAGGTCATCACCGCTTCCACCATTCTTTTACCTGCCAGTGGTCATTCTGTTTTTTTGTTTGGGTATGGAAATACTAGTGAAAGCATGACCCAATGGGTTGCAGGTTGTCTAATGTTTGTGTATATCTTGTAAAGAACTTGGTATACCACTGATAAGGAGGCAAGCTTTAATGAAGCACTTCTCTTTTGTGGTACAAGTGTTTTCAGAAAGTACCATGCAACAATTAGCCTCATTCCTCAGAAATCCCAGGAAAGCTAATTAATTTTCTTCCTAATCTCCGAGTGATTGCAAATTCTTGCATAGTCAGTAATGCCAATGACCTTCAATAATTTGCCTGTCCCTGGTCAAAAGAGCATACCTGTCAGTTCCCAGGGGTGGGCAACTGGCCAGGAATTTATTATTTTCCAACCTATCTGAGCTGGTGAATAGGGAAACAATTTAGAAGCCATCTGTGAGTGAAGTTTGCATTTTTGTTGGTGTCACTTTCATATGTGTATATATCTAAAATAATAAACACACTGTGACCAAGAGGACTGAGGGACAAAAATCTTCTCATTCATTCCAATTACATTAGTCCAGCTAGGTTTTGTTTGGGGGATTGTTGTTCTACCAGTCTGCTACCAAAAAGAACTGTTCCAAGAATGAATTCAATATGGTTATACTTATTTTATACATTTACACGGCCACCATTTAATCAATCAACCCGTTAGTTGCATTATATTAGGTAAAAGTCACAAAAATCACAACAGATATATAAAAAGAATCCATCAAGGGTGCTGCTACCTATAAGGACACATTAACGGTACATCATTTGGATCCTACCCCTTCTGTACAAACTCTGACAGGCTTACATGAAGTAAAAGAATTAAACAACAATAAGCATATAAAGTGAAACGAATTAGTGATAAAAAAAAAACCTTGGATTGTGCAGAGATGGACAAACTAACCCTAAAATTAAAGGACAAAGAAGAATCGGAATACTACGAAATTTGGAATAAATGGTATGAATGGTTGGAAAATAAGAAAAATAATTAAGCTGAAAACAATATACATAAATAAACATAGAACTGTATATAAAAGTAGGTTAATATGTAAAAGATGATAAAAATGTATAGATAAGATGACATAATGATGTAATAAATGGTAAAGAGAGGAAAACATATACAGATACGACGATGTAACATTGTACAAACTGTTGATATAAAGATTGTAATATGTGATGAAAAGACAAAAATAATAAAAAAATATTATAAAAAAATAAATAAAGTGAAATTGATACAAATGAGAAAAAAATCCTATTATAATTATTTCCCGTGTGAAAAAATGAAATATACTTTAATATGGAAAGTTTAGGCTACGTTTACTTTGCATATTGAAAATTAACGTATGAGACTACAGGCAGTCTTATGACCATAACTGAGTCCAAAATTTCAATTTACTAAACAAGGCAGGTGTTAAGTGAGTTTTGCCCATTTTTTGCCACAGTTGTTAAGTGAATCCCTGCAGTTGTTAAGTGAATCCTGTGGTTGTTAAGCAAATTGGGCTCCCCGATTGACTTTTGTTTCCTTTGCTCTTTGGCCTGGAACTTAGTGTGGCAGCAGGGCCGGATTTAGATGAAAAGAGGCCCTAAGCTATTCCACTTATGGGGCCCTTTCACCTCCCATTTTTAAGTTTGTAAATTACATGAGAGATAATAAAATACATCATTACTGTGATATATATATCAATATATTAAATGAAACATGTTGTAATTGGTACTAACCTTTATTAAAAAATGTGGCACGGATAATAAATAAAAATAAAAGGCCCCTCTTGATCTTGAGGCCCTAGGCTGGAGCCTAGTTAGCCTATAGGAAAATCCGGCCCTGTGTGGCAGTGATGGCGTTTGGGTATGTATGAAAATGGGATGCCCCCAGCTATCATTGCCTCCTTGTCACTCACCCCACTCACCTCCAATGTCGCCATCCTGGCTTTCTTGGGCCCAGACCTTGGTGCGGTAGCAGCAGCAGCAGGGTGTGTGAAAATGAGTAGCCCCCCCCCAGCCATTGCCACTGCTCTGCACTCTGCACACCTGCTCTCCTTCCACTGTCTGTGCTGAGTTGTCCTCCTGGCAAGTTAGCCATATGCAATTGTCTTGTGACAACTTAGTGGCGGTGACTTGGCAGGAGTAACTTGGCAGTGGTGAGCTCGCAGCAGTGGGTTGTCCTAGATCCAAGGCCCAGTGACCAAGTTGCCAGAGGCTAACTATTTCTTTATTTTGTTTGTCCATCAGGTGAAAAGTGACATTTAGTACCAGATATGTTTTTTAAGGAAAGCTATGCAGGAAAAGATGGATGGATGGATGCAGACAGATAGACAGACAGACAAGCTGGCTACTCTTAAAGACTTTTTAGCCGGTAGGTTATCAGAATGATGAATACATAATACTTTATTCCTTTGGAACCACTTGTCTTATCTCTCCAGTCTTATATCATTTGTAAGAAGGACACAATTCAGGAAAAAACCCTTAATGCCAGAAGAGGTATGTCTAATCAGAAAAGAAAAGAAAAGAAAAGCAAGGAAAAACAAGATATTGTTCCTGCTTTTGAAGCAGTGGTGGGTTTTGGATCCCTTTCGAACTGGTACGGTTGGAACAGGCCCAGTGACGTCCACACAGACACGCACAGTATGAGTGCACACGCTCACAGCCTGAGCATGCATCTTACCACCTCCGCGAGCTTCCATGACGCTCCAGCTGTTCAGCGGAGCGTCGTGCAGGGGCTGTATGCGCCATGAGTGTGCGCAGAAGCAAGGAAGTCTTAAAAGACAGGTAAGGAGCTTGGGCGGGCCCTCCGGAGCACTGTACCGGAACGGTATCCGGTGCTCCGGGCAGGCTCCGGAATGCCGGTACCGGGGTGTACTGCCTGCAACCTACCACTGGTTTGAAGCGACCCATACTTCATCCTAACTACTACAGATTATGGCTTAATGGCTGCCTCCCATCTTTCCATAATCCATACCAAAATATCTTTTCCCAGCTGCTATGGGATAGTTCAGATAGTTTGTGTGAGTGAAAGAGAGTGAAGACAGACGCTAATAATTCCCAGAGTATATGCTTTACGGTGTTGGTAATGTTTTAGTTTGGCAACTTTCTGCCTATAGATGGGGAACAATGAAGAAATGCACTTGGAAGAATCACATTGTCCTTTTTGGTTTTTGAAGCCTGACAGAAATCATATTACAGCCCGTTGAGTCTCATCTCACGTGGCTATCTAGATTCAATCATCAAAGTGGGGAGTGGACGTCTCTCTAAGACTCCACAGCATCAATTTTTAAAGTGTGTTTGAGCAGTAGCACCTCAGCAACCTCTTTGCTGGCTTTCTATGTGGAAGCACAGAATGAATGCCTCGTGCTCTAGAAGCCTACTATGATTGATGAGTATAGCAAAGCTGCCAGAGAGGCTCAGGAGATTCTTCCATCTCATCTTCCAGGATAGGTCATCCGTCAGGGCTACTAAAGTAGTTTTTCCACAGCCTGAATGAGGGAATCCCCTTTCTTCAACTACCATCGAGAGCTATGTGATTAATGCATGAGCAGAGTTCAGACCTGAGGTGTTCAAGAGACAGCCGTGATGATCGGTGATACCGTTTCCCCACATTGCTTATTAGGTATTCTCCAGGGCCATCTTCTGCTTTACTTTCAAAGGATAATTATTTCAGGTTATTCCTCTATGTCATTACAGTGCAAGGGATTTAACTCAAAACTGCTGATTTGCAAACTTGGGAAGTCACCGCTCCAGGAAACTGTATTATTATTATTATTATTATTATTATTATTATTATTATTATTATTATTATTATTATTATTGCATCAACAGAATTGTATCACAGCAGCTAGTTGTTTCGCCGGATTTGGCATTGACTACTATTATTATTTATATTATTATTATTATTATTATTATTATTATTATTATTATTATTATTATTATTATTATTATTATTATTATTCAGTACCACTCTGTCTGAATGTAATCCCAATAACCTTGCTAAAGATTATTATTATTAATACACGATCGTATCACAGCGGCCAGTTGTTTCGCCAGATTTGGCATTGATTACTAGTCGGGCCCCACCCAGAGGCCTAGGACGTCGTAACGTATTTTCGTAATATATGTGCAGATCCAAGCAGTGCAGCTTTTTGCATTTGACTGATGGTGATTTTGTCAAGTTTTAACTGTTTTAAATGTAATTCCAGTGCTTTTGGAATAGCACCCAGTGTGCCGATTACCACTGGAATTACCACTGCTGGTTTGTGCCATAATCGTTGAATTTCAATTTTTAAGTCCTGGTATTTCGCGACTTTTTCATGTTCCTTCTCCTCGACCCTGCTATCACCTGGTATTGCGATGTCTATGATTGTAACCTTATTTTTCTCAACCAGTGTGATGTCTGGTGTGTTATGCGCCAGTATTTTGTCTGTTGTTGTTGTTGTTGTTATTATTGTTGTTGTTGTTGTTGTTGTTGTTGTTGTTGTTGTAGGCACACTCCCAATTGATACATAAATTTCAAAATGGCTGATTGCACCATTTAAAGGAACAATTGCTAGCATCAGAACTCTAACCAGCTGTCAGGCTGCCACTGCTTATCAATCCCTGTTAATGTTTCCCATACCAAAGTGCTTTTCTAAACTCCTGCCCACACTGTAAGGTAGGCAAAGCATATAATTTGCTTGTTGGTATGGGAACATCTTTTTAAATGTATATTTTTTCTAAAGTTTGCATATTGTTGTGGAATATTTCTAATTAAAAACTCAAAAAGACTATTTTGGTTCATATCTGTGCTGTGAAAGCGTAGTTAAGGAAGTAACTATAATCTCTTATCAAAGTCTACACAAATCTGTGAAGTCAGTTGTAAAGTCAGCCTTATGTTGATTGGTTCAACCAACTCCATTGTCCTCAGCAGCATCACTAGGCCCCAGTCACCCTTCATATTCCATTTTTTAAATTTTTTTACAGAGATTACAAATTTATGAAATTTCAGCAGTAACGTTTCACCAAGGTATAGTTTTTAATAATATTTTAATCTGTGTACTTTTAATGTTTTAATATTTTAATTATTTTTCACTTCTTTTATAGCTTGTAAGCTGCCCAGAGACAGCTTGTGGGGAAGATGGGCAGCATAAAAATGCAATAAGTAATGTAAAATGTAATAAATAAAATAAAATGCTTAATTAGAAAGACAAAATCTTACAGAATTTGGCAATAAGTATTTGGTGTCTGTCTGTCTGTCCGTCCGTCTGTCTGTCTGTCTGTCTGTCTGTCTGTCTGTCTGTGTCAGGGTTCCAATTAACATCTGTTTGATGTCTGTCTGTCTGTCTTTTTCTCTCATTTTTATGTATTTATTTATTTCATCAAGCATGAATTAGATAACAGATATAAGTATAAACATGATTATGAATACATGAAATGAATATGAATACAAGGGAATCTTAGGACAGGAATGGTAGGCACGCTGGTGCGCTTATGCATGCCCCTTAAAGACATCTTAGAAATGGGGTGAGGTCGACAGTAGACAGTCGTAAGGTTAAAATTTGGGGGGTTTGGGGAAGAAACCACAGAGTCAGGTAGTGCATTCGAGGCATTGACAACTGTTACTGAAGTCGTATTTTCTGCAATGAAGTTTGGAACGGTTTACCATAAGTTTGTATCTATTGTGTGCTCATGTGTTGTTGTGGTTGAAGCTGAAGTATTCATTGATAGGTAGGACATTGTAGCAGATAATTTTATGTACTACGTTTAGGTCAGATTGAAGGTGGCGAAGTTCTAAGTTGTCCAAGCCCTAAATTTCAAGTCTGGTGGCATAAGGTATTCGATTGCGAGCAGAGGATTGAAGGACTCTTCTTGTGGAATATCTCTGGACTTGTTTGATTGTATTAATGTCTGATATGCAGTGCGGGTTCCAGACAGAAGAGCTGTATCTATCTATCTATCATCTATCTATTTGTATGTTTGTGTGTGTCTGTGTGTGTGTGTGTGTGTGTTGTTACTTGCAAAGTCATGTCTGATCCATCATGACCCCATGGACAACGTTCCTCCAGGCCTTCCTGTCCTCTACCATCGCCCAGAGTCCATTGAAGCTCACGCCTACTGCTTTGGTGACTCCATCCAGCCACTTCATTCTCTGTCGTCCTCTTCTTCTTTTGCCCTCCATCTTTCCCAGCATCAGGATCTTCTCCAGTGAGTCCTTCCTTCTCATTTGGTGGCCAAAGTATTTGAGTTTCATCTTTGGGATCTGGCCTCCTAAAGAGCAGTCAGGGTTGATGTGTGTATGTGTGTGTGCTTAAATGGACTCCCGGGGATTGTAGAGGACAGGAAGGCCTGGAGGAACATTGTCCATGGGGTCGCAATAGGTTGTACATGACTTCGCAACTAACAACAACATGCACACACACAGAGAAACACACACACACACAAAACCGTTACGGTTGCAACATGGCCCGGCATCCACCACATGAATGCATGCACCTCTTGCGACACCTCCACGAGCCTCTGTGATGCTCTAGCGGCTCGGCGGAACATCGTGCAGGCACTGTGCACTCTGTGCACGTGCGTGGAAGCACCGAAGAGCTCAAATACAAGTAAGGAGCTTGGGCAGGCGGGTGGGCTCTCCGGAGCACCGAACCGGAACGGTACCCAGTGCTCCAGGGAGGCATCGGTACACCCGTACCATGGCGTATCCCCTGCAACCCACCACTGATACACACACATGCACACACACCTTTGGAAATCTATGCTTCTTCTCCTACTGTTTTTGTTCTTGTCATCTCAGTTATAGAGCTGCAGCCCAATTATTAAGAGAACAATGAATTTTACTGCATCTTTATCCAGATCAAACACGAACTATCAAAATACAATCAAAATCAAAATTGTGAGTATAAACTGGCAAACTGGTATTTGGTTGACTGTGTACTCAAGCAGTTCCACATTCAGCCCCTATGCTCTAATAACAGCATTAGGCTTTCCCCCCTAAAGGGCAGGGAATATACAACAATGTTTAACAAGAAAAAGAACACAACTTGGGACCACACCACTGAAATTTGAAAAGCAAGCAGCTGATTTCACCAGTTCCTTAGCCATGCTGATTAGTACAATGAGATGCTGTAATTTGACAATATCTGGAGGGCCACACATTTTGCACGAGGGCATTTTCCAAAATAATAAACAGTGGGGTAATAGTTCAAATATTGGGCTACGGCTGGGGAAAGTCCAACCCCAATCATAGAAATGTATAGCTTTAGCCACTTTCTGCCCACCCAAACTGCCCCCCCTCCCAACTCACTATCAGTGAGTAGTTCTGATGACAAAATGGAGCCTTACAGGACAGGCAGGATATCAACCAAACGATAATTCAGGAAACAGGCCTATTGAAGTTATACTAATAATTATTTCATTGGGTGAGATCAACCCATGCATCCAAGACTCACACAGGCTGATTTGGGGAGCAGATGGGGGAATCAGAGGTGTAAGTACTGAATTAGGGCATTTTTCAAGCCTGGGAAGGTAACAGCTTGCCACGCGCCTTTGTTGTATAGCTATGCTGGCCACATGACCATCGAAATTGTCTTTGGACGATGCTGGCTTCCTCAGTCAAGAAACGGAAATGAACAACACACCCTAGAATTGGACACAACTGGACAAGGAAACCTTTACCTTTATTTTTTTTATTTTTTTCCTTCAAAATAGAAACAAAAAAAAAGCTCACAACTGGTTTGGAGGCATACAAGCACAACAGCACTAGGAATTTCAGCAACATACACTTCCCGGTGAAGTATTGTGCTAAAAGTATTCCAAAATGCCAAATCCTGACAAAGACAAAAAAAAAAAATATGGTCATCTACTTTCTGATTAGCCCCATGCAAATTGTTATTGCATCATAACTGGTTTCCAATAGGTGTCAGGCAAGTTCTGTTTAAGTCATCTTTCAATTCTTTGTAAAGCCAGAGGAATTTTATTTTGGTCATGGGCCTTAAATAGATATTTTGAAAGTGTGCAGCTATATCCGTGGGACAATCTCAACACCAAGTATATATATATATATATATATATATATATATATATATATATATAGATAGATAGATAGATAGATAGATAGATAGATAGATAGATAGATAGATAGATAGATAGAGATAGATAGATGATGATAGATAGATAGATAGATAGATAGATAGATAGATAGATAGATAGATAGATGATAGATAGATAGATAGATATAGATGATATAGATATAGATATAGATATAGATGATATAGATATAGATATAGATATAGATATAGATAGATAGATGAT
The DNA here is from genome assembly GCF_964273705.1 of Natrix helvetica. Taxonomy (NCBI): domain Eukaryota; kingdom Metazoa; phylum Chordata; class Lepidosauria; order Squamata; family Natricidae; genus Natrix; species Natrix helvetica. Next base: position 225,039,488 of record NC_138548.1, read on the forward strand.
AGATAGATAGATAGATGATAGATAGATAGATAGATAGAGATAGATAGATAGATAGATAGATAGATAGATAGATAGATAAATAGATAGATAGATAGATAGATAGATAGATAGATATAGATATATATTTTTAAAAATAGATTTAAGTTCATGCTCAGGGAAACATTTGTGGGTGAGGATTTTGTTTCCTTTGTTTTCCAAGGATGAATTAAACTGGTAAATTCCTTCATCAGTAGAACTGAAATAGCTTGAGATTAATGCAGACGTGTGAGAAGCAGAACTGTCAGATTTATCTACTCCAGGGTAGGGTGGGGGCTGGGGTGGGGAGAATGACAGAATATGCTGAAACTGAAATGAGAAGCCTAGTTATTCCCAATTATTTGAATATTATTTTCTATGTCTTGACAATAGCAGGCATCCTATATTTCATTTTAAGCATTATTCGTTAAAGGGATAAAATGACCTTGTTTAGTAATAATAATTTTAATTACAATAATTGAATAGATGCGTAAGACTGAATCTAAATTGACAGATTCAGGTAGCTTATGAGGTAGAGTTTGTTTTCTGCCTTCTCCCTAAAAACAACTACTTCTTTCATAATGTGAGGGAATATGACGGAAGAATTGTTATTCATATGCTTTTAAATCCACATTCTAGTTTAATAAATCTGGAACAATTGACTGTTTTTACATGAGGTGTCTAAAAAACATTGCATTTGTCTCATCTTTGGCTTTCACTGAGGCAGATAGAAGCCGTTTTTAGTGGTTGAAAAGTCATGTTTTCTCCCTTCTCCCAACCCGGTCTTTGCTATGGTCACAGCCAATCAATTTTCATTGATGTTCGGTGGATCGCCCAATCATGATCTGAGAATTGTCCAGCCTCTATTGGCTCCCTGCAGCTGCAACTGGCAAAATTTTCTTCATTGGTCAGTGAGCACTGCCCTCAGTGACCAGTTCAGCTTGGACTGCAGGAGAAGCCAGGTATGAATTCACATGGGCTTCTTATAAGCCTGGCTTTAGTGCTCTTTTGAAAAAGAAGAGTGCTGCTCTTGTGTTTATCAAAGGTCAATGTAAACTAGCAAAAAGAGAGACATCCTGGACTCAGCCAAAACCAGTTGCCAATTATATAAAAAGAAACAGCAAACCAATATTTCAGTCTCACTGTAAAGGGCTCCAAGAGAGAAGCACTGTTTGGCCAATACTACGAAGCAAGAAAGGATGAGTTTTCTAAGGAAGTAAGCAATCCCATTTTAGGTAATAGGACAAAATGCTTGGGCTGTGTCAACCTGGCAAGGTAGTCCAGACAAGAAGCACATCCAGATGTACTAGCTCTACTTTATTATAAGGTTACATATTTCATATCTGAAAAAATATATATTTCTTCCCCTTGCCTTGGGAAGTAGCCCAAGAAACTGAGGAGGGTCCCTTCTGATATGTTTGCCATAAAGACAATTCTTCCATGGGTTGCCACTTATCTAACCATTACCCTGCCTGCAGCTCTTCCCCTAATCTCGCAAGATCATTCTCAAAACTTGTCAGTAGCGATGGAGAAGGCTAGACTCGAAACCCCTTCCTCAATTCCTCATCTGCATGGCAGAAAAAGGTCAAGAGATTTGGGGAGACCAAGGAAGCTGACTGGTGAATTCTGATGTGGCCATTAGCTACATCACCTGTGTCCATCTGGATGTAAGAGAAGATGGGGTAGGGGGTTGGTGATAGGCAAAGCTACCTCACCGGTGTCAACTAGTTTAGCTACCTTTGTTGCCTTTGATTCATGAACTGAATGCAACACAAAATAAGCCTAAAGCTCAATTGTCATCAGTGTAATATAATTCTTGGGTAAATAAATGCATCAACTTTGTTCTTTTGCACCCTTTGGAGTACAAAGGCTCTTAGGTGGAGGTGACATGCTTGTAGAAGCAGCTGGAGGGTCGCATGGCAGATGACTGTCCAGCTATAGATTGTCCTTGGGTGGAGTAAGGCAGTTATGAATTAAAAACTAGCACAACTGTCTTGAGAAGTAGCTTTGCTTGTGTTGACCAGAACAAAAAGGCTCTCCTGAAACAGGGGCAGAGGGGAGAGGAGGAAGAGGATGTTGTTGTTGTTTCCTGGCTTCCCATTGACAAATGTCCTGCACAGCCATAAACTGTGAAGAATCGTGCAGCCAACAACACAAAACTTGTTGTTGACTGCATGATTAATAAGCAAAGATAGACTCAAAGATAGACTCAAGTGTTGTACTTTATGATTCATGATGAATGTATCTTTTCTTTTATGTACACTGAGAGCATATGCACCAAAGACAAATTCCTTGTGTGTCCAATCACACTTGGCCAATAAAGAATTCTATTCTATTCTATTCTATTCTATTCTTGCCATGTCTTTCCATACCTGACACCACTTCCAAGCAATTTTTATCTTTTCCACAAAGTCAAGCAAAATTAAACTAATAGGGTAACTATGGGAAGGGTAAAATAATAATAATAATAATAATAATAATAATAATAATAATAATAATAATGATGATGATGATGATGATGATGATGATGATGATGATGATGTCCTAGGCCCCTGGGTGGGGCCCGACTAATAATCAATGCCAAATCCGTCGAAACAACTGGCCGCTGTGATACAATCGTATAATAATAATAATAATAATAATAATAATAATAATAATAATAATAATAATAATAATAATAATAATAATAATAATAATAATGGCACCACCTATCATTCCACCAATGTGTGGTTCTTTTGTATCTGTTTTGCAGGTAGCAAATATTAAAATAAGGACAGGGATTTCAAGACAATGGCCACTATCTTGGCTTTTTAACTACGCCTTGCAACGCCTCTAAGCTCCAATAGATATTGGCTAAAGTAAACATTTAAAGCTGCTGCCAATGCTGCACAACATCCATTAAGGACAGAGTTTTATTGTTTCATCATTTGCCCTCCCAGGCCCTCTGCTAAGACAGTGCCCGGTTTCTCATTCTGGAGTGAAAAAAAAGTTATTGGCTACTGTGAGAAACAAGTCTTGAGCTAAAATGGACCTTGGCCTTATTCAGCAAAGCTATCCTTATGCTATTATCTATTCATTTATCCCCTGCCTTCAGATCCTGGAGCACTCTTGTTTGTAGATTTTTTTTCCCCATTTTCTGCAGAAGTGCTTTTAAAGTTTTTATTCTGTTCACCAGTGGGGGTTTGTGTGTGCGTGTGTGTATGTGTGTGTGCTGTTGTTCAAAACACCTCTTAAACTTGCATGCTACTCAGAAAGTCCAGAAATTGCAATACTGAAAATAAATGAATTCAATAAAGCTTACCTAATGTCATGAACGAGAAGCTGCATTTTCTCTTCCAAAATCCAATAAGGCTTGCTGGCTGAACCTGCTCCTTGGATGTTACTTGACATTTTTTTCAAAGAGTCAAGCCATCTGCATTCAAAGAAACGTTTGCATTTTCCATTTTTTTTCACCTGGATGTTATATATACAATGCTACAACTTGCTGGAGCTGTTGATTTCTTTTATGTGTCCAAATCCGTATGCAATGAAATTTCATTTTAATGTATGCCGATTAGTGTACATTCAAAGTCCAAGTCATCTGGCAACTCACTTTAAGTCAACCGCTATGTCTGCATTAATAGTTAAAAAAGAAAACAGCCGCACAAATCTTGCTGGGGCTAGAACAATTCAAAAAAGGGATATATACAGTAAACTGCTTAGCCTCAGTCTAAGGTAGACATGTTCCAATAAAAATAGTTTTAGATCAGTAGCTAAGATGCTGAGCTTGTCGATCAGAAAGGTCAGCAGTTCGAATTCCTAGCACCGCGTAACAGAGTGAGCTCCCATTACTTGTCCCAGCTTCTGCCAACCTAGCAGTTCTAAAGCATGTAAAAATGCAAGTAGAGAAATAGGGATCACCTTTGGTGGGAAGGTACAGCGTTCTGTGCCGCCTTCCTCATTTAGTCATGCCAGCCACATGACCACGGAGACATCTTCAGACAATGTTGGCTCTTTGGCTTTAAAAGGGAGACCTTTTAAAGGAATGACTAGCACATATGTGTAAGGGAAACCTTTACCTTTAAGGTAGACACAGTTTGTTTCTTGTAACTCGGACTCAAAAAGAATGAAGATTTGGAATGGAGCGCAACTATGCTGATTTGGCCTAAATGCTCATGAATTTTGGTGGATCATTAAATAAAAAGACAACCTCCTAAAATCTTAGACGAAATTGCACTTCTCTGCAAAAGAGGTAGGGCTCATATCACAATAATGGAACTGCCTTCTTGCAGATTTTGACCGACAGACCCTTGCAGATACTAAGTCAAGATTTTCTGATACAGAATAGAGTTTTGATTTCCAAACTCATATTCTTGGACTGTCCCTAACCGTGAAGTCATAAAGAAATGTAAAAAAACCCCCAACAATCCTGCTTTCTATGATTTTTCAATATACCTTAGTGACATTTATAATATAAAGGTCATAAAGACCCTGTCAAGTGTAGCAGATGTAGGCAAAATCAAGTCCCTGAAATGCTCTCAAACCTGGTCCATACTACCGAATAGCCAACAAAGCAATGAAGACATATTTTCTCAAATATAATTTTTAATAGATTGCAATGTAATTTTTCACTTGTAATGAATGACTGTATAATACTCTCATGATTTGGATGTATTTCTTGGTTTATGGAAAGACTGCACCCATGAGCTGGATCTCTGTCTGTCATTATATTACTGCTGGTTCTTTTGGATCAGTATCACTTTAGGGTTCTTTTGCAGGAGAAGAAATGACACAACCTGAGATCGGAGTTGAGAGAGGGATCAGCCTAGAATCCCTACATAGTCACATTGGACTAAGTCCAACCTCCCTTGAATTCTACGGACCCTTATCTAACTCCAAGCAGCTGCTGCTAAGTTGGTAAGATTCCTGCACGCAGGCTGTTTAACAATAAACCAGTTTAACTGGACCTTGACACATCAACCTGATATCTTCCCCGAAAACTGCAGGCTGTAGGGAAAATAGGAAATTCATAAAATTTTGAAATATATGAAGCAGACAAAATCCACTCTATTTTAGGATGTGACCTATGATTGTGAGGGATTTCTAAGAGCTTAGTGGAGTTTGGAAAATAGTAGACATTGGAAAAAATTCTAAACGGAAATAAAATGAAATTACAGCAACCACTCTGTTCCTTTCCCAGTCTGCCTTTGGATCAATGATGGGTTTCAAAAAATGTTAGAACCTCTTCTGTAGGTGTGGCCTGCTTTGTGGGAGTGGCTTGCCAGCCATGTGACTGGGTGGGCATGGCCAACTTGTAAAATGTGGTGAAACTCACTTAACAATGCTCTTGCTTAGCAACCCAAATGTTGGCTCAGAAACTCTGGCATTTGAAGCACGCAAGGCTTCAAGCTGTTAGGTTACAAGACCCTTGCACCCCTAACCCTTTAGAAAAAAAACCCAGAGGTGTTCAAACTTGAAAGCTTTAAGACTTGTGGACTTCAACTCCCAAAATTCCTCCTCCAGTCATGTTGGCTCAGGAACTCTGGCATTTGAAGCACACAAGTCTTAAAACTGTCACGTTACAAGACCCTTGCACCCCTAACCCTTTAGAAAAAAAACAACCCAGGGGTGTTCAAACTTGACAGCTTTAAGACTTGTGGACTTCAACTCCCAGAATTCCTCCTCTCACTCTTCATCTTCATGATGTGTGGATGGGTGAGGGGGAGGGAGCTGGAACCGGTTCTAAACGGCACTGTAGATTTGTGGAACCTCTTCTATAGAAGAGGTTAGAACTTGCAGGAACCCACCCCTGCTTTGGATGCACTGAAAGTGTGGTCCAGAGGTAGGGACCATTTGGTTGCTGTAGCTGCTTCACTTGGTGCTCTCTTTTTCAAATCACTCGACCTACAAGAGTTTAATTTTAAAAGATGCTGGCATGATATATAGTAAGCTTATGCAGTTGCACTATTATTTTAGAGTTTGAGGTCAGACCTTATCTTCCTTGTTATTTCTGTTCCTTGGGAGTAAAAGTTTACTCAGATGTTACACATCTCTTTTAAGGGCATCATCCTCTGTCCCAAGCTAATGAGCACAGCTGAATAGCAATAGCACTTAAACTTATATACCGCTTCATTGTGCTTTTATAGCCCTCTCTAAGCTGTTTACAGAGTCAGCATATTACACCCAACAATGGGGGTCCTCATTTTACCCACCACGGAAGGATGGAAGGCTGCATCAACCTTGAGGCTGGTGAGATTTGAACTACCCAACTGGCAGCCGGTGATCAGCAGAAGTAGCCTGTAGTACTGCACTCTAACTACTGTGCCATTGTGGCTGAATGTTTGCTCAATCTGCATTAAAGCCATGAAAATAAGAATGGTAACAATAATCATATTTTTTTTCTACATCTTCCCCCAGTTTGCTAAACTGGGGTTGTTCCATGCATCTTCTTGTGGATTTACAGTACTTCCAGCATTATGTTGAATCCTGGAAGATACGTGGACCAAGGCCAGACTTCAATTAACCTTGCTGCTTTTCTTCAATTGGGAAAGTTCCTAACCTGGGCTTGATAATTATCTTCCTTACTAACATAATGACCAGACATGGCATACAGGTTTCGTACCACCTCTGTGAGCCTTTTTTAAAAAAACCATCTAGGCTGAAAACAGGTTTAATACAATACAATACAATAGTAGAGTTGGAAGGGACCTTGGAGGTCTTCTAGTCCAACCCCCTGCCTAGGCAGGAAACCCTATACCGTTTCAGACAAATGGCTATCCAACATCTTCTTAAAGACTTCCAGTGTTGGGGCATTCACAACTTCTGGAGGCAAGCTGTTCCACTGCTTAATTGTTCTAACTGTCAGGAAATTTCTCCTCAGTTCTAAGTTGATTCTCTCCTTGATTAGTTTCCACCCATTGCTTCTTGTCCTACCCTCAGGTGCTTTGGAGAATAGCTTGACTCCTTCTTCTTTATGGCAGCCCCTGAGATATTGGAACACTGCTATCATGTCTCCCCTAGTCCTTCTTTCTCTTAAGCTAAACATACCCAGTTCCTGCAACCGTTCTTCATATGTTTTAGTCTCCAGTCCCCTAATCATCTTTGTTGCTCTTCTCTGCACTCTTTTCTACATTGTGGTGACCAAAACTGAATGCAGTATTCCAAGTGTGGCCTTACCAAGGCATTATAAAGTGGTATTAACACTTCACGTGATCTTCATTCTATCCCTCTGTTGATGCAGCCTAGGGCTGTGTTGGCTTTTTTGGCAGCTGCTGCACACTGCTGGCTCATATTTAAATGGTTGTCCACTAGGACTCCAAGATCCCTTTCACAGTTACTACTACTGAGCAAGGTACCACCTATACTGAACCTGTGCATTCCATTTTTGTTGCCTAAATGTAGAACTTTACTCTTTTCACCATTGAATTTCATTTTATTAGATAGTGCCCAATGTTCAAGTTTGTCAAGATCCTTCAGTATCTTAAGCCTATCTTCTGGAGTGTTGGCTATTCCTGCCAGCTTGGTGTCATCTGCAAATTTGATGAGTTCCCCATTTATTCCCTCATCCAAATCATTGATGAATGATTTGTGTCACTTCTGTGATTCTTTCAAAAATATAATGAAAATAGGATGACATCATTTTCTCTTTTGCCACAGATTATCTTCTATGATGTAATGGTGTTATGTTTTTATCAGTGCAAAAACAGAGGTGGGAGAGGGGTGGAATGGAAATAATAAGATGAGAAGCCAGTTTGAGATATTGATAATAGACAGACAGGCAGATACATCTGAAGACACTTGATAAAGAATCTACTACATTAAAATTAAAAAGCTTAAGCATTTATTTTGTGCAGTTGTAGTAAGAAGTAAAGTTTCCCAGCAAAGAGTGTTAAAGAAATGTTTTATGCAACTGCACATATAAAAACATTTAAAAATTTGCAACGGCAGCTAGGTTCCACGTGTAAGGGAAGAAATATATATATATTTTAAAAAGGGACATTAGCAAACTCAATCCAGTTATTCTGATGTACACCAAATGATACAGCAATAATAAATGTTCTGCTGTTTTGCCGTTTACAATCTTTTTGAGATTTTGTCTCCCTAAACTTCATCCTGCTTAACATGCATTTAGTGGCAAGTGTTCCAATTTCAGGTTTCTGGGCGAACATAATTTACGGTTGCTTGAGTAATAAAAATGTATCTCAATTGTTCTTTTTTTTCCCCCAGGTCATATCGTAACAACTTCCCTGCTGAAATAATACTCATATGATGATTGATGCGAGTGAGAGTCATTCATTTGCCCTTGTTTAAAGAAAAGTTTGCATCACCATTTCTTAAGTGCTATGAGAAGGAAAGTTACTAATAATATATAAATGGAGTATTTCAACTTGCAGGGAGACCAATAATGGACTATAACATATTTGCTTACAAGGAGTTTCAGTGTCTTTACTCTTGCTGTGGTGAAATGCGTTTCTGTATTTCATCCTATAAATAAATGCATTGTGACATTTACAGGGGTAGCGCCATTTGACTCATGCAAACACTCTGTCCACAAGTATCATGTTGCAAATCTTTTAAATACTTTTGCCCTAAGATAGGAACTCGAGAATTTTACGAGATCAGACCTAGAATATGCCTCTGCCCTTATTAACCTTTGTATCTTTTATTCAACATTAAGAGTCTCCTATTCCCTAGATTTGTGTTCCACCGTAAAGGTGAGGTGCAACCAAGATTGATTTCCTCCCAAGCCAATATTCAATAAGAATCTTCTCTTTTGTAATTTAAATATATTATTCACAGCCTCAGACTCTGGAAGAAAAGAGTATAGATCTTGACTTTTCTTGTATAGAGATCCTTTCCAGAATTTAAAAAGTTCATTCATATATCTGCAGTTCTCTCTGCTTGGGCTAATCCTTCCAGATAAAGTCCTTCCATAGAACTGTCTACAATCTGATCATTCACATTGCCTTTTCACTCATATGGCACTTCACTTATTCTTCAGGGTTTCTCAGATATGTAGTGATTCAGCCATATTGTTTGTCTGCCTGCCTGCCTGCCTGCCTGCCTGCCTGCCTGCCTGCCTGCCTGCCTGCCTGCCTGCCTGCCTGCCTGCCTGCCTGCCTGCCTGCCTGCCTGCCTGCCTGCCTGCCTGCCTGCCTGCCTATCTATCTATCTATCTATCTATCTATCTATCTATCTATCTATCTATCTATCTATCTATCATCTGTCTATCTATCTATCATCTATCTATTTATCATCTATCTATCAACATTGTCTGTCTGTCTGTCTGTCTGTCTGTCTGTCTATCTATCTATCTATCTATCTATCTATCTATCTATCATCTATCTATCATCTATCTATCTATCTATCTATCTATCTATCTATCTATCATCTATCCATCCATCCATCCATCCATCCATCCATCCATCCATCCATCCATCCATCCATCCATCCATCCATCCATCCATCCATCCATCCATCCATCTATCTATCTATCTATCTATCTATCTATCTATCTATCAGCTAGCTAATTTAAAAAATGCCCATTTAATTTAAAGAATGACTCTGGGTGGTGTACAATTTAAAACAAAAAATCCACATAACTATTACTTCCAAAATAGTATAATTAAAATTTAAAAAAGTGGGAAGAGGCTTAATCAAAATTGCTTCTAGTATTTTGAGAAAGTAATATAGGTAGTGCTCAACTTACAACCATAAGGGAGCCCAAAATTTCTGTTGTTAAGTCAGGCATTTTTTAAGTGAGTTTTGCCACATTTTATGACCTTTCTTGCCACAGTTGTTTAAGTGAATCACTGCAATTGATAAGTTACTAACCCAGTTGTTAAGTGAACCTGGCATCCCTATTGACTTTCCACATCAGAAGGTCGCAAAAGGTGATAACATATCCCTGGGACACTGTGACAGTCATAAGTATGAACCAGTTGCCAAGCATCTGAATTTTGATCACCTGATCATGCTTCAAAGGTTTTAACTGTGAAAAACAGTCATAAGTCACTTTTTATAGTGCTGTTGTAGCCCCTACTCAGACTGGAAACCCTATACCATTTCAGATAAATAGTTGTCCACTCTTTTTTTTAAAGCCTCCAGTGTTGGAGCAATCACAACTTCTGGAGGCAGGTAATTCCACTGATATCAGGAAATTTCTCCTTAGTTCTAGGCTGCTTCTCTCCTAGATTAGTTTTCACCCATTGCTTCTTGTCCTACCCTCAGGTGCCTTGGAGAATAGCTTGACTCCCTCTTCTTTGTGGCAACCCCTGAGATATTGGAACACTGCTATCATGTCTCCCCTAGCCCCTTTTTTGTGTAAAAAGTTTTTTTTTCACTTTCAAATTCATTCTTAAATATACATTTTTATAATTGCTATTTAACATTTGTCTATTCATCACAGTCTCTATATTCATGTTTACACACACACATTATATATATTGTGTGTGTGTGTTGTAGTTGTGCTGATAAATAAATAAAGGGAGACTAGTATAGATCTATTTCAAGCTATTTAGCTCTCATCAGCTAGCCATACTCTTACTGGGATTTGAAACTGGGCTGTATACATATTAGGCAGATATCTTAGCCACTAAGCCACAGGCTCTCCTCCTTATCAGCTGAGCCAGGGAAATAGGTATGTATTTGTGTTACAACCTCTGGTATGCCCAAATATAGGATGAAGCTCACTACTCCCCCTTTCTGTCCTTCGGCTCATTACAGAGGACCATCCAGATCATATTTATTTATCAGCACAAATACAACACAAATATAAAAAGGCAACATTAAAAATAAAAATATGGTTTTCTGCCTGGATGGTCCTCTGTAATGAGCCGAAGGACAGAAAGGGGGGGAGTAATGAGCTATATATAGTGTTTGTGCTGATAAATAAATAAAGGGAGACTAGTATAGATCTATTTCAAGCTATTTAGCTCTCATATTTGCCCCAAAATAAAACCTAACCAGAAAATAAGCCCTAATGCATCTTTTGAAGCAAAAATTAATATAAGATCCAGTCTCATTTTGGGGAAAACATGGTAAGTATTAGGAGTCCCACAAAGCAGTATAAATTTAATCGACATCACTATTTCAGCAAATATTTCATTGCATCGTTTGGAAATAAAACACCAAACAGTTCGTTGTTCTTTGGCTGTAGCTTCCCATGTTTTAAATAAACAATACACTTAATACATTTTTCCCTATATAATTTCTCTATGTGATTTATTTAAACAAAGAAATTAACAAAAAGCCCTTGTATGCTTTTTTGGTACATAATTTTACACTTTGAGTGCTTCTTAATTAAAATGTTTTAAAGAAAATTAATGCATTTTAAAAAAATGTATGGTGATAGCAAATACGACTTTCCAAAATATACCCTGCTGAGATTTTATTTTGACAGATGGCAATAGACTGCATTTCCAAGAAATCCTTTGACACCTTTGCATGTCAGTGTCCATTAAGCTTAAGGAGGGCATAATACGGGCTGGATGAAGTTGTCTCTGTCTTGTTCCTGATGTGTTTGCATGTGATGTTGATTGAAGTTCAAACGAGCAATAGCTGCACCTTGAAATATTTTGTAAAACATTCTGGTGGGGGGGAAAAGGATTGTAGTGTGCTTCTGTAATTGCTGACAGACCTCACTGAGGTTCTTATGATGATTTCCTTATTGAATATAATCACTTTGCTGTGATTATATATATTTCCTAAGCAAAATAAGATTAGCTTTATTGGCATTTTCATATACAACTAGTCCTCAACTTACAACAGTTCATTTAATGATCATTCGAAGTTGTGATGGCAACTGACTCATATTTATGACCGTTGCAATGTCCCAGGGTCATGCGATCCTCTTTTGCGACTTTCGGACAAGCAAACTCAATGGGGAAGCCCAATTCACTTAACAACCAGGTTACTAACTGAATAACTGCAGAGTTTCACTTAACAAACATGGCAAGAAAGGTTGTAAAATGGGGCAAAATTCACTTGACAACTATCTCCCTTAGCAACAGAAATGTTGGGTTCAATTGTGGTCATAAGTCGAGGACTAACTATATAAATCTTTACTGTGTCGAACAATGAACAATATATCATCACATGATCTTTTCTCTTTTGATGCTACTTGTTTACAATAATACAATAGTAGAGTTGGAAGGGACCTTGGAGGTCTTCTAGTCTAACCCCCTGCCTAGGCAGGAAATCCTATACCGTTTCAGACAAATAGCTATCCAACATCTTCTTAAAGACTTCCAGTGTTGGGACATTCACAACTTCTGGAGGCAAGCTGTTCCACTGATTAATTGTTCTCACTGTCAGGAAATTTCTCCTCAGTTCTAAGTTGCTTCTCTCCTTGATTAGTTTCCACCCATTGCTTCTTGTCCTGCCCTCAGGTGCCTTGGAGAATAGTTTGACTCCCTCTTCTTTGTGGCAACCCCTGAAATATTGGAACACTGCTATCATGTCTCCCCTAGTCCTTCTTTCTCTTAAGCTAGACATACCTAGTTCCTGCAACCATTCTTCATATGTTTTAGTCTCCAGTCCCCTAATCATCTTTGTTGCTCTTCTCTGCACTCTTTCTAGAGTCTCCACATCTTTTTTATATCGTGGCGAAGAACTGAATGCAGTATTCCAAGTGTGGCCTTACCAAGGTAAACCAAGGTTTGTCCTATGTTCTATTGGGACTTCTTCCAATTGTTATAGCAGGTGCCTAAAAGGACACATGCCCCTCCACACTGCCTCTCCCTCAAGGGCTTTAGTGTCTCTGCCTTTAACCAACTTGATTTGCTTCTCTGGCTCTAGCCAACTTGATTTGCTTCTACTTGGGGATGTTGGCTTGCTTGTTGTGGTTTTCTGGAAGTACTTTCAAGAACAACATTCTTTAGAGAACTCACTTACTTCTTCTAAAAGTACCGTAGTTGTGTGATGAATATCTGAAAGATGATATGGCGTTCCCCAGAAATTATTTCCATTTGTAACCCTAACTTTTGAATTATAGATACGTGTGGACTTTTCACAACTCCCTCTGTAGCCTTTAATAGTCTTGTTCATGCACAGTTAATCTGCACATGATGGGAAAGGAGATTGCAACCGCATATTAAATCTGAAAGCATTTGAAAGGAGCACATGGAGTTCAGATTGGCAAATGGAAGGATTTTGCAGCAGTTGAACTTGAGCCATGGGTGGAGAAGCTTTTCCAAAGGCAACCCTAACCCATCTAAAGCTCTCTCAGTTTGTCCAGTGTTTCTCATCAAGTAATCAAGTGAACGGATGCAGTTCTCAGGCAAACTGGAATTATATTCTATAATGCTTCAACTGAAATCTGAAAGAGATGGGACTGGAATAACTTCACTGTTACAGCATGTATTTGATAAGCATACTATTCCCTGGTTTATATAACTGGATAAATGAGAGAATCTACTCACCATGGCCAACTTGCCATGGCCAACTTGCCATGGCCAACTTGTCATGGTCAATTCTCCGCAGCCCACTCTCTGCAGGACAAAAATTGCATTAATATTGAAGAAATGGTGGAATTTGTTGTTGTTGCTAGTTGCGAAGTCATGTCCAACCCATCACAACCCCATGGACAACATTTCTCCTCTGGAATATCATCCTGTGGAGTCCATTTAAGCTCATGCCTACTGCTTCAGTGACTCCATCCATCCACCTATTCTCTGTCGTCCCCTTCTGCCCTCAATCTTTCCCAGCATTAGGCTCTTCTCCAGTGAGTCCTTCCTTCTCATTAGGTAGCCAAAGTATTTGAGTTTCATCTTCAGGATGTGGCCTTCTAAAGGGCAGTCAGGGTTCATCTCCTCTAGGACTGACCGGTTTGATTGCCTTGCAGTCTAAGGGACTCGCAGGAGTCTTCTCCAGCACCAGAGTTCAAAGGCCTCAATTCTTTGGTGCTCAGCCTTTCTTATTCACAGCCATACATTGCAACTGGGAAAATCATAGTCGTGAGTATAGACACTTTTGTTGGCAGGAAGAATCATTAAAGAGAGGATGCCAAAAGAGAGACAAAATGAAATGTAAATGATAAGTTCTTCCATTCTGAAATGAGTTGTCAAGATTATTTTTAGACTGGGGTTCGAAACCTATGACTTTCCTTATGTTGCTACAAATTACAGCAAACCAGGATATTATGTTTGTTAATTTATTTAAAAATCTTAGTCAATAAACTTTAATTTAAAAGGCATAGCTGAATGCCTTATGTAAATTCGGCCATTGAGCCAAGCATAATATTATCTTATTATGCAGAGAGAAAGGAGGAGCCATGTACAAATCATGGGATCACAAGCTTAAAAGAACTTCAGAGGGACTAATCTATCTCCCTGCCAATTAAAGTAATTTTCTACTTCAGCCTTCTCGATAGATGGCCATCCATTTCCTGCTTAAAAAGCTCTTAAGGAATGGGTTTATTTTCAGTGTCGGATCTCTGCAGGGAAAAAAGAGTCTGATATGATATAAAATTTGAAGTTCAGGAGAAGGGAAGACTTACAGATAAACATACCACATCTAAACAGCTGAACTGTCCCCATTGGTTTGGCATCTAACAAACTGATAACAGACTCACTGTTTTATACCTACCCATGCTTTCCCGTAAACAAATATTCTCCTTAGCTACCACTAGAAATGGTGATCATTCACCCTGATTCTTAAAACCTGGAATTAGATTCTCCAATTTCTGCTCTTGGACTCACTATTTCTGCTTGATTAGTCAGCAGAGTCTGTGACCGGGGTACCTTTTGCTGTGTCTCAGATGCCAGTGGCAACAGTTTTTTGAGCAGGAGGACCCTGAGGTCAATAAGTCCATCCCCAACAATGCTTTAAAAAGTGACTTACAACCAGTCCCCGCGCTTATGACTGTCACAGCATTCTTATGGTCACATGAGCAAAACTCAGGTACTTGGCAACTGGCATGTTTTTATGATGGTTGCAGTGCTCCAAGTTGATGTGATTGCTATTTGCAGCCTTCTCAAGCAGTTTCTGACAAGCAAAGTCAACAGGGGTTGTTTAAGGACCTAGCTACCTATAATAATAATAATAAATAATAAATATTTATTTCTTAGCCGCACCCTCTCCCGAAGGACTCGGGGCGGCGTACAATAAAACATATAAAATACATATCTGGACAAGACATACATATAACAAAGACGTGTACTAAGACGTGTACAAGGAGGAGGTGGGCAATGGATAAAAACAGTTAAAATCACAATATTTAAAAACCCCTAAATTAAATAAATAAATTCAATTAAATTACACAAATAAAAAACCCGTCAGGAGCGATATAGTTAGATCATGGTTGAGCCAGGCCAGCTACTTGGAATAGGTGGGTCTTGAGCTTTACACGGAAGGAGCGGAGGTCAGAGGTAGTCCTAATATCCGGAGGGAGGTCATTCCACAGGGCTGGGCCCACCACAGAGAAGGCTCTACTCCTAGGCGCTGCCCCACGGCACTGTCTGGTGGACGGCACCTGGAGGAGTCCCTCTCTGTGCGAGCGAATTGGTCGCAGGGATGTATGGGGCAGAATACGATCCCGCAAGTAACTAGGTCCTGAGCCATGGAGCGCTTTAAAGATCGTTATCAAAACCTTGAAACGCACCCGATAGACCACAGGAAGCCAGTGCAGCTCGCGCAGGAAAGGTGTCACATGGGAGTACCTAGTACTCCCCATAATTACCCACGCGGCTGCATTCTGGACCAACTGTAGCCTCCGAGTGCATTTCAAGGGAAGCCCCATGTAGAGAGCGTTACAGTAGTCCAGGCGAGACGTCACCAGCGCATGAGTGACTGTGCGTAAGGCGTCCCGGTCCAGTAGGGGGCGCAATTGGCGCACCCGGCGAACCTGGTGGAACGCCCCCCTTGCCACGGCTGTCACATGGTCATCCATGGACAGCCGGGCATCCAGGAGGACGCCCAAATTGCGCGCCCGCTCCACAGGGGCAAGTTGAACGCCCCCGATGGCCAAAGATGGAATTAATTGGCTGAACCGGGGAGCCGGTACCCACAGCCACTCCGTCTTGGAGGGGTTGAGTTTGAGTCGGTTGTCATCCATCCAGACCCGTACGGCTTCCACACACCGGGACATCACTTCGACGGCCTCGTTCGGGTGGTTCAGGGTGGAAATGTACAGCTGAGTATCATCAGCGTACAGATGATATCCCACCCCGAAACCACGGATGATCTCACCCAGCGGCTTCATATATGTGTTGAACAGGAGTGGCGAGAGGACCGACCCCTGTGGTACCCCACAAGTAAGGGGGCTTAGGGTCGACCTCTCTTCCCCTGCCAACACACGTTGCGTCCGGCCGGAAAGGTAGGAGCCGAACCACCGCAAAACGGTGCCCCGGACCCCGAACCCCTCCAGCCAGCGCAACAGGATACCATGGTCGATGGTATCAAAAGCCGCCGAGAGGTCTAATAGGACCAGGATAGAGGAACATCCCCTATCTCTGGCCCTCCAGAGATCATCCACCAACGCGACCAAGGCCGTCTCCGTGCTGTGCCCGGGGCGGAAGCCGGACTGGCGCGGGTCTAGATAATCATTTTCCTCCAGATGTCGTGGAAACTGGTAAGCCACCACACTCTCTACAACCTTCGCCAAAAAGGGAAGGTTGGAGACAGGACGATAATTGGCCAGCTCCATAGGGTCCAGGGAAGGCTTCTTGAGCAAGGGTCTCACCACCGCCTCTTTCAAGGAGGCCGGGAGAGACCCCTCACTCAACGAAGCGTTCACTAGGCCCAGGAGCCAGTCTCGTGTAACCTCCCAGGATGCCAGTACAAGCCAGGAGGGGCACGGGTCCAATAAACATGTGGTGGGTCGCAGTCGTCCACGCAATCTGTCCAAATCCTCGATGGCAACCAAGTCAAACTCCTCCCAGGTCGATTCCTCAAGACTCGCCACAGACGTCTCCACTGGACCACTGACACTGGACCACTGGACCACCTGCGGGATCGCATCCTCCCACACACATCCCTGCGGCCAATTCGCTCTCACAGGGAGGGGCTTCTCCTGGTGCCGTCCACTAGGCAATGCCAACGGGTGACACCAAGGAGTAGGGCCTTCTCTGTGATGGGCCCAACCCTCTGGAATGACCTCCCCCCCGACATTAGAACCACCACCGACTTCTGCTCCTTCCGACAAAAATTGAAGACACACCTGTTCCGACTGGCTGGCCTGGCATAATTATAACGTCTACCTCCTGGCAAACATATTTCTTAACTGGTTTTTTTAGGGGGATTGTTTTTAAATTTAATTTTATGGGATATTTGTTGGGGTTTTAAATTATTTACTTAGCTGTACAGTTCTTTAAACCTTTTTATCCTCCTCTTATCTATTTATCTATTTAATAATTTTAATTGTTTAATTTTATAGCTATTCATGATGTATTTCTGATATGGACTGTACACCGCCCCGAGTCCCTTTCGGGAGAGGGGGCGGTCTATAAGCGCTCAGTAAATAAATAAAAATAAATAAATAATTCGTTTAATGGTTAAAAAAAGATTGTAAACTCAGGCAAAAACACTTAGCAATAGTAATAGCACTTAGACTTATATACAGCTATCTATTTCTTCACAGCACTCTCTGTAATGTCAGAGTCGGCATATGGCCCCCAATAATCTGGGTCCTCATTTTACCGACCTCGGAAAGATGGAAAACTGAGTCGATCTTGAGCAGGTCAGGATCGAACTCCTGGCAGTGAGCAGTGAGTTAGCCTGTAATACTGCATTCTAACTATTGCGCCACCACAGCTCCTTAACAATCACACTGCTTAGAGATGAAAGTTCTGGGTCCAATGGTGATTGTAAAGTGAGGATTACCAGTATAAGTGGCTGGTTCAATTCAAAGTGCTGATTTTTAATGTGGCTTGTGTCCCCAGCACCCCTGAGACTATTTTCTCCAAGTAGCACCAGCCTCTTCTACTAGTTTTACCTAGGAAAGAATAGCTCAGATCCCTTCCCCTCTAGATGTTAGAGAAGAGTTCCCCAACTTTCTGGTCTTGTGGACCAGCAGGGCATGGAGGGGGAGAGGTGATGGATCAGCCTGAATGGTGGATGAACGTGTGAGCATGCATTTGCCCACCACTTACACTAGTGGAAATTGGAGCATGCACATGTCTGTCTGTCACACTTTGCCTGTCACTTCTGCAGCTCATTTCCAAACAGCTCAAGGACCAGTAGTGGGCTGCAGCCCTGGGGTTAGAGACACCTGTGTTAGAGAGATGAAACTCAGGAAGCAGACTGTATCTTTAGCTGCCCCCATCCTTTGGAATAACTTGCCGACTCCTCCGATTTTGGATGCCCCCCCTCTCTCTATTACGTTTTTTGGGAAAGTGGTAAAGAAGGTGCTCTTTAATCATATATTCAGGACCTAATATTACAGTTGGTGCTGTTTTTAGCTCAACCTTAGCTCTTCTTATTGTTGGTTTTCATTGTTTTATTTAACTCAACTTTGTGTTTTTATTTGTATGATTTGTCTATCATTATGAAATAATAAGAACCACCCAGAATCTAGTGAATGCAGCAGGGACGAAGTCTTGGAATAAATAAATAAGCTGTCATATTTCCTATTAAACACTCTGAGATATAGTGGCTGCACTTATTCTTTATTTAATCAGCTTTCAAAATGCAGTCTGACTCCATTAAAATCAATGGCTCCGCCATAGGCTTGAATAAAAGGTGAATTGCGCTGAAATCTTTATTTCAGTGTATCTATGGAGAGCTGGTATTTGTTCAGTCAGGCACTGATATTCTTCTATTTGATTTGCTTATAGAAGTTCGACTTCATTTAACTTTAAGGTTATGCCACAGATTTTGTCTATTTATTTTGTTTTCCACTTCGGAAAAAATACATTGACCCTTTTATTTCCTGCAGTGGTTTGAAGAAGCTTGATATCTTGGCCTCATTTTATGCTTCTCTTCTCCTCCCACCCCACAGGGTTTTTGGTTTTTTTTTTTTTTTGGCAATAACACACTGCCTTCCTCTTGACTTCTTTGCAAGGACTTCTTAGGTTGGGCAGTTCCCTCACTTAATTTGTCAAATAATTATTTCCATTACTTTGTCTCTAAGTTTCTATTCACTTGTGAATATTCTCATGGCCACATGTCAATTCTGTCTAAGGGTGCCGCAAATCTTCAAAAGGTGCCTTCCTTGGGGCATAATTACATGTTATATGAATAGAATGATGTACAATCGTGTCATGGTTTTAAATTTTAATCCTTGGTGCGCATGGAAAAGAGGATTTCATTTCTAGATAGCAGAACCTATAGACAAGATCTTCTAAAATTCTCCACTAAGTATCTGCACAGAGAATAATTTCTTAAGGAGAAGGGAAAATTCTCCCATAATTCCTGATGAAAAGATTCTTGTTAGCAGTAATGAAAAAAATGGAGGATATAAAGAGAAAGAAATCTGATGTATGTTGAGTACTGCTGCACAAACTTTAGCCACACTATATGTTATAACAGGTTTGATAGCAGCAAGATGTAAGATCAGGGGTGGGATTCAGGTGGTTCGGACTGGATGCTAATTTTGCATCTGGTTTGCCGAACCGGTAGTTGGAAGGACTGGCTGGCTCCGCCCGTCCTGCCTCGCCCCTCCCAGGAGTCTCCATGCAGCCCATTCATCATGCCAGGTAAGTGCAGGTCCTGTGTGGAGGCTCTGGGAGAGAGAAAAACGGGCCTCCCAGAAGTTCTGGAAGTCTGGAAATGGGCCGGTTTCTGACCTCTGGAGGGCCTCTGGAACCCAGGGGAAGCCATTTTTGCCCTCCTGGAGGCTCAAAAAAGGCTACCACCCATCCCCCCGCCATGGTGCAGGAGGCCAAGGAGGCCATGCCCCCCCCCCCCCATGGCCATGCCTACCCAGCAACCAGGCAGAGAACCGGTTGCTTTTCTTTTCCCAATCCCACCCTTGTGTAAGATTGTCCTGTGCTTCCTGGGTATTTATATAAAAGAAAGAGGTAAATTTACAAATATTTATGTGATACAGGCATTGGAGAAGTACATCTCCAGAGGCACAGGGACACTGTCTCTCTGGGTAGAAGATCTTCCTGTATCTGCCTTCAAGAGCAGCTGAGGAGAGGGCACAGCATCATGCCAAAGTAAAGGGCTTGCAATGATTAGGTACTGCAAGATTGGCTAAGTATACCACAGTTTTTGGTTTATGGGCACTAAAAGTTAGGGGCCTGGCTAGGTCCAATTGGCACTCTGTGTCCACCACATGCTGCTTAATGAGAGCTTTAGCCTGACCATACCTCACACTCAGTACAAGACCTGAGAACCCCATTTTAGTTGTCACTGGCTTTTCTCTTGCGGATGGAAATTGAATTCCACTCTTTTAAGAGTGGAAGAGATATAAACCCATTGGCCACTGACAAGGGGATCTAGCTTTCCCCCAAATTATTCATGGAATTTGTTTATTCTTTGTGAAAGAGGCATATACTCTTTCATAGGGAGTAACATTCCTATCGAGGCCCAGGTTGGCATTAAATTCGCTGGATCACATTATTTCTATAAAATGAAAGCCACTGGCCACAAAATATTAAATATACTGTTTTTGTTCCTATGATGTTTTGTGTTATATATTACACTGCTAATTGTCTTTTCATGCTGTGTTTTAGATTTTTAAAAGAGATTTAAAAGTATCTGAAGAGGACATATGGAGTATGATGACTTTGATACATCTTGTAAGAAACTGAGAACTTTAAAAGCAAGAAGAAAGCTTTTTTCAGACCTTTTAAAGGCATCTGTTTGAAAGACAAAAAAACCTCCACTTTCAATACCAATATTGTCCATAATAAAACTTTCTGGAATCAGCCATGTTTTGGTGCTGTCATCTCATAAATCTCTGCACCTGGAAAGTGCAGTTTTGGAAAAGAGTAATTCAAAGAAGCCCTCTGGCTTTCAAACCGTGCTTTGTAGATAAGGAGTTAGATTAGCTTCTCATAGGAGATTTACAGCTGAAATAAACAAAGCTTAGAAAATTCCAGGATGCTATGTCAGGATCTAAGTATCAGAAGAGGTGGCTGGCCTCTAAAGATGCTCCTATGGCTTTTGGAAATGTATTATTGGTTTTTTTTATCCAGAGTAAGGTTGACTGAAAATGGACTAAGCAGTTGTTAGTAATTAGGATTTACAGGATGCTGAATGAAAAGCAAAAGATTCACTGAAGAGATGAAGGAAGACAGTGCCATGGGACAAGTGACCAGATATCCTTAAGATTCAGTTGAGGTCAAAGATAGAAAATTGTTGTTATTGTTAGTTGCAAAGTCATGTCCGACCCATCATGACTCCATAGACAACGTTCCTCTAGGCCTTCCTGTCCTCTACCATCCTCTGGAGTCCATTTAAGCTCACGCCTACTGCTTCAGTGATTCCATCTCATTCTTTGTTGTCCCCTTCTTCTTTTGCCCTCAATCGTTCCCAGCATTAGGCTCTTCTCTAGTGAGTCCTTTCTTCTCATTAGGTGGCCAAAGTACTTGGGTTTCATCTTCAGGATCTATTATCACTTCAATCTGAGACTGAAAATGGTGACAATTAATTGCATATGCTGTTTCCAGAGACCAATAGTGGTAAATAAGAACTGGGAATTAGGGAACCTGCTGGGAATGGGGCTGGAGATGTATGTATTTTAGGAACACACATATATCAGCCATACACTATATCAAGTTAACACTTGCTTTCTTTCAATGTTTTTGAGAATAAACATAGGTTGAGAGAAAGAGGGAGGGAGGGAGAGAGTCTCTGCTATTCTATGCTTGCTTAGAGTAGAGGGAGATATTCATTCAGAACAATTAGGCTTGAAACGATAGTATGAATTATCTGCTCTGATAAGGCTTGGCTTACTTCCAAACTGCTAATTTCTATCTTTGCAAACTTGAATAAAAGAAAAAAATCTGGAAATTATGTGATCTCGCCCAGTCCCCATCAGATCTTCAACCTGCATCCCTAAAGACATTTTTGTGATAACTCATAGATCTCCTCCTGGCAATGTAGTGCTCTTCTCCAGCAACTAGAAGATTGCCTTCGGACTTGGCATACAAATGCATTTCAATGCCCAAAATCTATGTCCACCTAGATTCATTGGCAACAATGTAGAAGTGTTTTGCAATTGTGTGGATGTGATATTCATGTTTAGGGTTGCCTTCTCTCCGTCCTGAAGAAACTACCTGCTATCATCCTTGTTGCAGTTTACTTTTCGTTTCCATCTTCCATTTTGACATTATCATCAAAAGAGTGATGGTGAATGGCTGGATTAGATTTACAATATATGGCTGCTGATGTCATTGCATTGATTCAGAAAGGTACACATGGTTAAAAACAATTCAACAATCCAAACTGTAACCTCTGAGGTCACAGACGATAATCGCAACATATATTAAAAAAAGCATTGTGACAGAATTCACCTAACCTCCTGGCCTGAAGGCCTGGCAAAACAGCCAGGTTTTAATTCCTTACAAAAGGTTAACAGGATTGGAGCCTTCAAGATCAACAGGGCAGGCATGGCTACAGAGAAGGCAGAAGTTGTGAGGGTAATAACATGACTTGCTTTAATAGAAGGGATCCAGAGCATGTTAAGTCTGGCAGGGAGAGCAGGCAGAATGGGAGATAGCTGGTCTTGCCAATAGCTTGGTCCAACGCCACATATAGCTTTATAGGTGACTAGTTGATAATCCGGCATTGTCCGGGTATTCATTTATAAGGGGGAAATGTCCAGACCAAACGTAATTTCTAATTTTGGATTTTTCCCCTCACCAGAAGGAGACCCCTTGTGGAGTACTGTGAAGCTGTTACCATGGCAACTCCACTGTACTGTACAGTAGAAGCCATTTTAAGGCACAACAGGCTGTATCTTAACAGAACACACCCTAACCCTGAGGGGCTTTAGGGGTGTCTTACCCCCACAGTATTTTTTTTACAGAAAGTAAGTCATCTGTGTACCAAGTTTGGTTGAAATTGCTCGAGGCGTTCCAGAGTTATGCCGAAACGTACACACAAACACACATGCACAGCCATTTTTATATATATAGATAACTCCCATCTTTAATTGCAATGAAAGCCCCAGTGCAGCTCATGAAGTAGTGGCATTCTGTGGGCATAACAAAAAATGCCATAACCTGCCTGTATTGCTGTGTTCTAGACCCTTGTACTGCACAGTTCATCATGCTAATCCGAATGGGAGGTAACTAAAATATGATTAACCATGAACAAAGTCTGCTGGTCCAGGAATTGACATGTTCAATGCACAGGTCAGCTCTCTACCAAGACCTTCTTTTCTTAAAATTTTGGGAATGGGATCAAAAGTATTCAGGTTTATTAGACCCATTGGTGTCTTCTTGAGGAGGGGGTAGGCAACCCTCTCTTTCAAGGCATGCAGAACCAGCCTTTCCTGCAGAGAAGCATTCAGCATTGCATAGACTCAACCACATCTCACTTCCCAAGAGATCAGAAAAGAGAAGAGATCTAAAACACAAAGTGGTCAAACTCACAGGTTCATGAATCATGTCACTCCACCAAATCCAATACAATATTCCCAGGTAATTGGACACAACTGAACAGCCTGATAACTGTTCAAACAGATTCCAAACCCATGTAAATCCAAGTGACTTTGAGAATGAAGGCAAATATATGTGTCCCAGGATAATATTGTAGGTTCCAATCTGAATTGGTCACTGGGGCCAGAGTTTTATTCTTTCGGCCTTTCAGATTCATGCTGAACAGGGAACATCTTCTCCCTCCAGAATGTCTCCAGCATAAGTCCAAAAGTTTGAAAGCATAATAAACCTCTGCTCGCAGTGACTGACTCAAATTGGACCAAGTATCTTTATACAACAGAAGCTTAGAATACAGATCATTCTCAACTTAAACCACAATTGGTAGCAGAATTTCCACTACTAAGCAAGGTAGGTAACTAAGTCAGTCATGGCTGATTTTACAATCTTTTTGTCATGGTTGTTAAGAGAACCACGGCAGTTTGGTGAATCACACAATTATTAAATGAATCCAGCTTCCCCATTGACTTGGCTTGTTTTAAGTTGTCTGGAAAGGTTGGAAATACCAATGATTTCTCGTGATGGATCTAATCCTCCTCTTCCCCTTGCCAGGTCATTCTCTTAAAAAGAGTGTCAGGGTTCCGACCGGGTTCTGCCCTAATTAAATCATGAGCCTCGAACCAAGCACGTTCCAAGCGGAGCCAATTTTGACCTCACTTAATTCACGTCTCAGCTCTGACCCTGTTCCCCCTCCCTCCAAGGTATGTCATCAGGAACATTCCCCAACAAAGCAATTTAGGGGATCGTAGAAGTCCCTCCCTCCAGTCATTGTGGGTCTCTGTGGAGATGGCCTTGACATAGAGATGGCTGGAATGTGTTTTTGTTTTGACTGAAGTGCAATTCCCTCACTGCAGCTGCGAGGCTCGGTCCCCCATCCCCCTGTGTATGGCAACTTGAGAGCAGGTCAGGAATGTTTCACAAGTTGACAAAGATAACACTACTAGATAATATGAATGCATCTCAGGTGGATTTCCTCTAAAATAAAACTTGTATTTTCTGTGCTGGGCTATATAATTCAAGGAAAATCCCATGGAAATAGCCTTTTATCTTATTTGGAAGGTTAAAGTACAGTAACCAAGTCAATGCTTTATTTTACTTAACAAAGCAATTATTATTTTTAATTTCTTGCTTCCAACTTTTTTTTAAAGAAAGTATATTTTTTGATTGAAAACTGAATAGATTAAGTCTCTGAGTGATCTTCCTTATGTAATAGATTGGTGGGTATATGCATTTGCTTAGTTCTTAAGTAAAGAAAGGGAAGATCTGAGAAAGGACCTCCCTTTCTCTAAAGACAGAACTTTTGATGTGTCATATATTTAGACTGAGTAATAACAATTATTACTAAGTAGGCAAATGGTGGTAGTCAGGGGTGGGTTCGACCTGCTAATGTCACTCAAGCCGGATTAGGGTTTTCATTGGCTCAAACGCGGAGGCGTTCTGGTGGGAGAATGGCAGCGTTCTCATTGGTTAATGGTTTGACAGCTACCATATAAATAGCTGTCAAACCAAGGGGTTCTGTTCAGTAGTGTTAATGTTCCGAGTTAATAAAGACAGTTGAATGGAGAATCGCCTCAGTCATTTATCACTACCACAGAGAATCTAATAGGTACCAGTTTCTTTTACTGCCGGTTTTCTCAGGGATGCACTTGGGGCATGCATGCTTGATGCGTGTCATGTGCGCATGTGCAGAAGTAAAAAAAATAAGGGTGGTAGTACTATATATATTTACCAAATACACTCTCTTTCACTTTCACTGCCTTTCCTCTGGAGCCGTCTCTGACTTTGTCAGCCTGGGGGCTGTCTATTTACCACCGCTTTGGAGCGCTTCCCTTGGGTCGAACAGGGACTTTGCGATGTCCCTGTGACCAGCAAGGATTTGTCTCCCTTTCACCATCTCTCCGGGATGGGTTAGGTCCATATGGACCGTTACAGCAGTAAAAGAATCAACGGCGGTCTCGGACTATCGAGACCGCACATTGTGTCATCGTGACGTCTGGCTCTACTCCAATTTGAGTCTTATGGCTGAAGCAAGCTTCATAAAATTGAAATGGGTAGCTGAGGAAGAAGGATCTGCATGCCTACCCAAAGTATTTTTTTACTGAAGTAAGCTGCACTTCACAGTATCTCCTGAGAAATATATTTTTCAAAGGGTTACTTGTTTCCTCAACCGTATGCTTTTCCCATGTTGACATCAGTATTAAATGTTCTGACAAACTTGTTCTTAGCAACTGTTTAATATGTATCCTGTAAACAGTGGTGGGAGTCAAAAAAAAATTACTACCGGTTCTGTGGGCGTGGCTTGGTGGGCATGGCAGGGGAAGGATACTGTAAAATTTCCATTCCCACCCCACTCCAGGAGAAGGATACTGCAAAATCTCAGGATGGGTGCGGGGCCAGTCAGATATTGTATTTATTGCTTCTCTGAACTATTCAAAATTTTTGCTACTGGTTCTCCAGAATTGGTTAGAACCTGCTGAATACCACCTCTGTCCTGTAAACAAATTAATTAAAACTTTATTTAGAGTTGGATCGATGAGAAATTTATTAACTTGGTTTTTTAAAAAATAATAATCAAAAGCCAGTTTTTTTATAACTAGAACAGAAAGAATATATGAGTAAGAAAATGAATATGGGCGGAAAGATAGAACTGAGAGATTTCTCCATCTGTTATAGAAAGGTCTTGAATTAGCTCAATAGTTTGAGCTCTGTATCTTCAGTCAGGCTTGTGATATTAATAGAAAACTGTCATCTCTCATTTCTGACAGATTCTTCACCTTTAATGGGTACAGGTACACTATGGTCCTCTATTCACTAGGAATTAGGACTATATGAATCAGGTAAAACCCAGTATTAATCATCAGTTTGAATTTCTGTTTCAGTTTGAAGAGTCCATTAATTCAACTCAATTTAATATAAATGCTCATGTGTGTATATGCACAAAATGTTGCAGAATCACTAAATCAATTTGAAGCACCTAATGTACTCAAAAGAGTGGTTCCAAGAAGCTTTGTGCAATCCTATTGGAAACAGATGCACCTTCTGTATTTGACTGGTAAAAGAGGATGAAATATATTTACAGATAGGAGTTCCATTTCCCTGAGAAGCATGTGGCTTGCCTGGTACACTCTCTTCTAATTTTCCCACATACAACAAAGACATGGTGACGTATGATAGATTTGGAGACAGTGAATGGCTTCAGATTGCCCAACTTTCCAGTCTTAGTCCAAAACCTTAGCCGTTATGCTTTTGTTGCTGCGTGATTCTTCAAGTCAATTCTGACTCCTGATAACTAGTTAGATTAGCTTCTACATTTTTTTACAGTATTTTCAACTTTCCCTTCTTCCTAGGGCTGGGAACAAGAGGCTTCTCCAATTGAATTTTATCTAATTTTATCTTCTGATTTGAAACCTAAAGCAGGACCAGAAATGGAACTTCCAGTTCCTAATTTAGTGCCTTAATCTTGTCCCAAACTGGATCTCCTCATTATACTGAAGTGGCCTGAAATCACGTTGGATTGTTTTTAATGAAGATTTCCAAACGTTGCAATGTTTTACAATCAACTGGATGGAAAGAATAGAAATGAATGGAATGTGAATTGACAGATATGTCTATGCCTAAATATTTCTCCTTGGATATTAAGGAATAATAGAATTAAGCAGAAGCTAAATCTTCTACAGTTCTGCTTCTCCTTTTCTGTTAGTCTATTCTTCTTTTAGTTTCCTCTAATTTTTGTTCCACTTATCAGTTAAAAAATTAAATGCTAGACAGTATCACCTCTGGGACAGAAATATTATGACTTCAGATAATGTTTCTTCTGCCCTGCTAACTCTACAACATTGCAAATATTTCACACACATACACAAACAAACAAACACAGAGTTAGATAGATGATAGATAGATGATAGATGATAGATAGATAGATAGATAGATAGATAGATAGATAGATAGATAGATAGATGATAGATAGATAGATAGATGATAGATAGATAGATAGATAGATAGATAGATAGATAGATAGATAGATAGATAGATAGATGATAGATAGATAGATAGATAGATCAAGTTTTAATTCCCAGCAGCACCAACCAAGAAGGGTAATGATAATGCTAAGAATAATAATTTAGTAATATTTGGGAGGAGGCATAAATTGTATGTTGTTAGCAAAAATGATTGATCTCCTTAAGATAAAAGAGAGGAGCCTGCTATGAAACACTACAGATTCTAGAGACTTTCCCATTGAAAACTCTTGAAAAGTACCAGTATAGCTGCAGCTTTCTTTAAAAACAGTTGAAATATCATCAAAAAGAGAAACAAGTTTGAAGGGAAGAAAGGCAAAACTTATTTCCTCTCTCTGCCAGTTTGTAAAGAAGAATGTTTACTTGGCAACAAGACAAAATTATCATCAGCAACATTAACTGTGTTTGCATATTGCCCTAAATCAGCGGTGGCCAAACCATAAACCAATTTTTACCAACTTCAGTGACTCAGTTCAGCAAACGCACAAAAGCAAAACTAAACAAATCATATTGTTAAATGCATTTGCAGTTGAATGAGCTCATGATGAGAAAGAGGCCAGGTTTACCAGAATATATATTTCTATATCTAAGGATACAGGGCAGGGAATGACAATTTTGGAGTAGAAGAAACATACCCTAGACATGTTATTCAAAATTTTGTGCCTATGTGCCTGAATCCAGAAGCCTTCTCCAAAGTGACAACCATATATCAATATCATATCAGTCACTATGATGCATGCAGGGGTGGTATTCACTTCCCTTCCCTTCCAGTTTGCAAATGTGCAAACCACTTCACTTGTCCGTGCAGGCGCTCAGCCTTCTGTGCATGCACTTTGGCTTGAAAACGTACCTAAATGGGACAGCATAGAGCCAGGATGGGGGTGGGCGTGGGGTTGGGCGTAGGCGGGCCCACCTGCTATTTCCACTACTGGTTTGGGAGAACCTGTCCGAACTGGCAGAATACCACCTCTGGATTAATGAGATTTTGAAGATGGAACACTATCAATTGCATTTGTAATAACAATAATATTAGCTGTTAGATTGCTAGGTAAAGCCCATCATTGAAGGCACAGATAAAGATGCTTGGTTCTTAGTTTAAAACAGAGCTGGACAATTGGAATCCTTGGTTCCGATGCAATTCTTTTTTTAACCATTCTTTCCTGATCTAAAAAAGATCTGTCATTTATTTACTATGGGATTCCGAAGTTATGTTCGCTTTTAAATGTAGTTAAGATTTTCTTTTTTACCTGCCTTATTATTTAGGGATGTTTGAGCTTCAGTAATAGCTTAAAAGGAGAAAGTCAAGAGGGAATGTACAGATTTGCTGGGTCATCTCTACTTGTTCTCCAACACTTGCACAACAACTTTTTGTCAACTTCTGACAAAAGTTGTGAATGGCTTTGAAGGGGACCTGAAGTTCAACAGTGGTTCAATGAATTCTGTCCCCTGGAAGCAGATTGCCATACAAAAGTGGGAGTCTGCTTTGAAGTAGTTTATTGAAGCAAGTGGCTCTGGAGCCCTTTTCCATTTCTCCTGGGGTTGTTCTGGAGAAGCTGTAGTATTTTGATTCTAAATATGGGGAATGCTAGCAGTGCTGTGTGTGTGTGTGTGTGTGTGTGTGAGAGAGAGAGAGAGAGGGAGGGAGGGAGGGAGGGAGGGAGAGAGAGAGAGAGAGAGAGAGAGAGAGAGAGAGAGAGAGAGAGAGAGAGAGAGAGAGAGAGAGAGAGAGAGAGAGAGAGGGGTGGTGAACTGACCTTGACATGGATGGACACTCAATGAGTTTTACGATTGCATTAAAAGTTCTGCCCATGCAATGTCTTTTGGGGTCACAAAGCTAACTTAACTTTGGTTTTGGTTCATTTTTTCATGTCTCACTGATTGTCATGTGATCAGCCACAATATTTCATTTTGCTTTCTCTTGTGCTAATAAAACGGTACACTCAGCTTTCTGACACTCTGAACATTGGCTCGGCGTTGACCAGTCTGGTACATACTTTGGGGGTCATAGCTTCTGCCTAATTGGGCCTAAATGAATGGATAGATTCGTTAGTGGCTTTCACTATTAGGCTGTGACCTAAACATTAACTGTTGTTGAAGAAAAAAGACTAATAAAGCTGTGAAACCAGCTTCTCTCTCCATGGCTGCCTGTTTCTGCAGCATTGTACTTCTTCTAGGCAGTTTCTACTACCTTTGCTGACTCACATGCCAGCTCCCTCAAATCCCAATGCAATGAAGTCTGGCCTCTTAAAAAGTATCCTTCTCAGGAAGAGCTGAGCTTGTCAGGTAGCTATGCTAATCCCCCTGTCATCCAGTAATAGGAAGCAAAATATACCATTTTCTAAAGGTTATCCAAGAAGAGATCAGGTTCTGTCAATCTGCTCTGACTGGTTTGGCTCTGCATCAAAGCCCTTGAGGGAAGGGTCTTTTGCAGGGAGAAACATCAACCCTCCTGTCATCCCAGAAAACCAGAGGGCAGAGTAATTCAGAGTAACTCAGAGTAACCTATAATAGTCACTCGAGGTAAGTGGAACAGAGCATTCTTATTTTAAACCGTTTTGATTATTTTACTTTCTTCCTTTTTAATTTAAGAACATGTCATCTTTGATGCTGGTTCAACACCAATCAATCAGAATAGAGCTGGAAGGAGCCTTGGAGGTCTTCTAGTGCAACCCCTTGCTCAAGCAGCAGACCTGATACCATATCAGACAAGGGACTGTCCAGTCTCTTCTTAAAAACCTCCAGTGATGAAGCACACAACTTCTGACAGCAAGTTGTTCCACGGGTTAATTGTCCTCACTGTTAGGAAGTTCTCCTTAATTTCAGGTTGCTTCTCTCTTTGATTAGTTTCTATCCATTGTTTCTTGTCTTGCTCTCTGGTGCTTTGGAGAATAAGTTGACCCATTCATCTTTTGTGGTAACCTTCAAAATACTGGAATATTGCTATCATGTTCCCTTTAGTCCTTCTTTTCTCTAAATATGCATACCTAAATCCTACAACCGTTCTTCATGTTTTAGTCTCCAGGCCTTTAATCATTTTAGTTGCTCTTCTTTGCAGTTTTTCCAAAGTCTCAATATCTTTTTTGTAATGTGGTGACCAAAACTGGCTGCAGTATTCCAGGTGGGGCCTTACTAAGGCTTTATAGTACTTATGCTAATACTTCATGTGATTTTGATTCTGTGCCTCTGTTTATACAACTAAGGATTGCATTTAGCAGCTTTTTAGGCTGCTGCCGCACACTGCTGGCTTGCATTTAAATGATTGTCCACTAGGAATCCAAGGTCCCTCTCACAGTTACTGTTTTTGAGTCAGGTTTTGCCTAATCTGTACTTTGTATCTTTGGTTTTTCCTGCCTAAGAGTAGAACCTTGCTTTTCTCCATATTAAATTTCATTTTGTTGGATAGGGCCCATTGTTCATTGATCTTTTTGGATCCTGAGCTTATCTGCTGTGGTGTTGGCTATTCTTGCCAGCTTAGATACTTTGCTGGACAATTTGAAGGCTGAGATTTACTATCCTCTCCCTATTCCTGGTAAGATTGCTTTAAAAGTTAAGGTAAAAATAAAAGTTTCCCTGTCCAGTCACATGGGACTCCAGAGCGTTGTGCTCATCACTATTTCTTGGCTGAGGGAGCCAGCATTGTCCAAAGACATTGTCCATGTTCATGGGGCCAGCATGGCTCTATGCCTAAAGGTGCACAGAACACTGTTACTTTCCCATCACAGTGGTACCTATTTATCTACACACAATTGCATGTTTTCAAACTGCTAGATGCACAGGAGCTGAGCTACGTAATAGAAGCTCACTCCATCACATGGTACTTGGGCCTCAAACCTGGGCTGTCAGCTTTCTGACAAGCTCAGCATCTTTAACCATTGAGGCATTGCATCCTCTGCCTCAAACAAGTATGGGGGAATTGCTCCAAAACTGTATTTTGATGAAACCTATGAAGATCCAGCTGAAACTCCACAAGGTTAACTATTCCAGAAAGAGTCCAAGACTGAATATGTTGATCTCCCAGTAGAGAGAAGTTGACTGTTTCCAATTGCAGCCTAGGTGCCTTTTTGAGGGAGGAACTGAATTTAAAGTTGCTCATTTGGTCTCAAATTTAATCACACCATGCTCTCTTTGAATCTTGAATCTCTAATTCAAATTAAAACAGGGCTGTTTATGCAGGCCTGTCTTTGCCCACCCAATTGAGAGGACAGCAGTGGGGCACAAATTTCCACTGAGTTCCACAAATCTTTTTTAACACATCACAGAGCTTTGTCCTCTATGCAGAAATGTCGGAAAGTATGCCTGACAGTGCTCATCAAAAGCCAAATCCTCTTCCCCCTTTACTGCATACCCCTTTTCTGCATGGAAAATCAATAAAGTGCACTTTGTTGTGGAGTTTGTCACTGCTTAAGGACATTTTACTTAAAGCTTACCAAGTCTTTTCTTGTTTCTCAGGGTTCCCAAAAATCCTAATTCACAACCAAGCTTTGTCTACACTGAAGAAGGAAAAAAAACACCACAAAGTCGATTTGGATTGTCTTTCTTTCAGAACCGAATAGCCATCTCTTAGATTTTACATATTCGGAACACGTATATAAACAAGCAATGCACAGCCTGATAGCAACATTTCAATTCTCAATACTTTTGAGTGGAATAATGTGCATTTAGCTTGCATAGCATAAGATCCAGGTTGGGTATGAAATATTTATGCACTCGGCCTAACAATGTCTCATGGTTTAGAGGCACCCAAATTTATTTTTCTTTTAATTAGACTACATTTTGGCTCTGCAGAGGGTCATTACATTTGTCAGAAGCAAAAGGCTCCTACATGGATAGAAAGTATTAGATCAGCCTCATTTGTCAGCTCAAGGAGAGCTGAGGGGCCAAGTACTGGCTTTAGTGATAACATGTTTAGATATCAATATCAGCTCTATTTTCTCCCTCAAAGTGGCAGATTCACACTACAAATTTCTGGCACTCAGTAAGTTCCAATGGCTACCCTCTGCCCCCAGTCACATGACTGAATTTTGGGCCTTCAGCAACCAGTCTATATTTATGGCCTATGGTTGCATGACTGTGATTTACAACATTTTTACTGAAAACAGGCATTTATTTCCAGTTTTCAGCAAAACCATCTCATAGCAAACCATGAGCTTGCTTAATGACTGCCACCTTCAGTTAATGACCGCCGCTTTTGCTTAATGGCAAAAAGGTGGCAAAATTGTGTCTGGTGACTCACGTTATGACTGTCACGACTTGCAACTATAATTGCTGGGCTCAATTGTCAATACCACTTTATAATCCCTTGGTGAGGCCACATTTGGAATACTGCATTCAGTTTTGGTCACCACGATGTAGAAAAGTTGTGGAGACTCTAGAAAGAGTGTAGAGAAGAGCAACAAAGATGATTAGGGGACTGGAGACTAAAACATATGAAGAACGGTTGCAGGAACTGGGTATGTCTAGTTTAATAGAAAGAAGGACTAGGGGCTACATGTGAGCAGTGTTCCAATATCTCAGGGGTTGCCACAAAGAAGAGGGAGTCAAACTATTCTCCAAGGCACCTGAGGGCAGGACAAGAAGCAATGGGCGGAAACTAATCAAGGAGAGAAGCAACTAAGGAGAAATTTCCTGACAGAACAATTAATCAGTGGAACAGCTTGCCTCCAGAAGTTGTGAATGCTCCAACACTGGAAGTTTTTAAGAAGATGTTGGATAGTCATTTGTCTGAAATGGTGTAGGGTTTCCTGCCTGAGAAGGGATTGGACTAGAAGACCTCCAAGGTCCCTTCCAACTCTGTTATTCTACTCTATTCAATTACAGTTATAACCCAATAACTAGCTATATTTTGTGTTGATTATGATGGCAACTCAGAGGAAGGCTGAGCTGTAGGAGGTCCCCACGTTCTGTCTTTTTTTTTCTTTTATCTTTTGCATTTGGGGAAAAAAGAAACCAGGCGAGAATGAAGTCATTTGCCAGTTATACTTCATCCCAAGTTCTGTTTTCCTTTACTTAATTTCTTCTCGTTCTATGTAGGGTGGAAACCTGAGCATTTTAGTTTAAAAAATGTACCAGAAGAAATTGTCACAAAAATATATTTGCCAAGTGGATAGAGGTAGAGTTCTTTGGAGATTCTCAGTCACCCAGGTCATGGTTGTGCCAACAATGCTTTTTAAAAAGGCCACTGGATTTCCTTTGTTTTTGCTTGAAGATGGTTTGCTTCTCATCCAAGAAGATTCTTCATGAACTGAGGAAGACAATAGGTAGGGGTTGTTTCCAGTTCGGAGAAAAATAAATTGAGTGGGCTTGTCATAGTATTAAAGAGGAGGACCCTACATTGGAAGTGTGTGTGTGGGGAGGGCGGGGAGAGACAGCATCCCTAATTTAGCACCAATTATTAGCTGAATAACCAGGAATTCAAGCCAGGCTTTTAAGATGTGAGCATTCAGAACTTCTTCTGTGGATGGATGATTTTATTAGCTTGAACTAAAGGAAGTGCTCACACATCCTAGGAGAAGTGGGGTGGAAACTATTTGGAGTGAGAATATTGCTTGATCCATTTTTTAAAAGTGCAATGGCCTAATTTGCCCTTCTTGAACTAGTATTTGGATTGGAACATCTCTGCTCTGAAGTGTGCACTTCTTCAAGTTTCCTGATGCCATTCTCAGTCCAAGAAAGCCTGTAATAGTTTCTGCATTGACAAAGTTGCTTTTAAAGTGTGTATGGCAGTGTGGTGATCATATAAAATGGTTGTGTGGAAAACTAAGTAATGCAACTGTATTAAGGAGTTTACAAATGCAGACATTGGACACCTAAGAATAGGTTAGAAAGTGGTCTTCTTGTTGTCTCCACTCTCAAAATGTTTTGAAATAAAGGGGCTTAAATCAGGATACCAATTACAAAAAGATGTTTCATTCATTCATTCAGGTTGTGCTTTCAGTTGTTTTGCATTATAGGGATTTAAAATGCTTCTGAAAGTACTTTACCTTCCATTAACACAAGATATTAGAATCTCTGTGGGTTTTAAAATAAGAGGTTTCAAGCAGTTTTGTTTTATTTTGCTTTTTAATGTAATTGCATTGAACTGTGTATTACT
Source organism: Natrix helvetica (assembly GCF_964273705.1). NCBI lineage: Eukaryota > Metazoa > Chordata > Lepidosauria > Squamata > Natricidae > Natrix > Natrix helvetica. The sequence continues at coordinate 225,074,137 of NC_138548.1, forward strand.
TTTAAATGTAAATCATTTTAATTCATGGTAAATTATTTTTAATGAGTGTTGTCTCACTTTTGGGACTGTTCGCTGGTGAAAAACAGGACAGCATTTTATAATTAAATGGGTAAACAACATTTAGATTTTTCAAACAGGAGAAATGCATTCCTGAGCTTTAGGCTACGTCCCATATAATATTTTCAGTCCCAAAATTTGAATCTTTCCCACAACCATATGAAATAAGTGAGCTTGATGGAGGATGACTTTTTCAAATGTGGAAACATCACAAGGAATCCCTTTTCTAACTGGCTTTCTTTTAAATTCAATTAGAAACAACTCGTTCTTCTGTCACTTACCAGCATCTCCCACCATTGCTGCTACCCCCTCCTCACTTCTCCCATGTTCTGCTCCCGGCTTTGATATCCAAAGTGCTAATTGCCAAAAACAGCATTCTCATACATTTTACATTGGGAGCGATTTGGCAAATCCCACCGGGATGCAAATGTATTCATGAATTCGAGCAAGGGCACATACCTGACAAGCCAGTCTATGGATTATTTTGAACTATTCAACCAGGCTTTAAAAACAACAACAACAACAATGCTGAGAAGCAGGCTTCGCTCTAATGTAAAGAAGTTGAATTGGAAAAGGAAAGTACAGAGATTGCAATAATTCTGTGTGGAAACAAACTTAGAATTAACAAGGCAGTTCAGAATGTATTCATAGTGGACATTTCCCACCCCCACCCCCAACCCCAGAAAAGACTAAACATGCCAGAAAATAAGTTAAATAAGTAAGTATAAAATTCTCTTCTCACCCTTATCGATGTTCTATGTCTTCCTCAATCTCAGGTCCTCTACCACACCTGGGAATTTGAAGGTTCTGCACAATATTTTCCAAACACAACTTTCTTCTGGATGGAGAGCTCTGATGTTGAAGCCACTCTTACAATTTATGACTCACCACCCCGAGTGTTCCTACCACTGGGACCGCTTTGGCCTTTACTTTCCTCATCCTCTCTAGACCTCATTCAGGCTTCGGCACTTCTACGGTTTCACATAGTTCTTCTTCCTGAGGTTGCTGACACTTGGCACTATATCTATCACCACCGCTCTCTTGTGGCCAGCTCTTGTAGTCAGTACTTGCCTGTCCATCTGGATCTGGACGTTCCACAGGCTCTTAGCCTTCTTATTCTTCATGACTTTCTGTGGTATCTCCCATCTGGATTTGGGAAGGTTTAGTAATCCCTATACTATGCAAATGTTCCTGTATACAATGGGTTTGAGGTCCTGGGCAGCTGAATACATGGAGTTGAGAATGAGGGTTGTTTATACATTCTCTTGGGCCTTGCCCTTGAACTTCCTGTTCCTGTGTAAGAAATGTATTCTATTGGTTGTAGTCAGACTCCCATGGGGCCATGTCTGAATTATGTTTGGTTGAAGCCTGGACTCTCTGAGATGATGTAATGAGAAGGCATGTGTCCCGAAAGGATGTTGGGAAATTCCTATTGTGTCTTAATGGATTTCTTGGTCTGGATCTTAAGTGAAGACTGATTCTGCCATTGTTCAAAATATCCTGCCTTGAATGGATTACCAAATCTGCATTTCTAAAAGATGACCTCAACTTAGTATCCGCTTGGAGGCAGGGAACTGTGGCTCTGAGTTTCTGTCTCTCTTTAAGATTTTTATTTCTCTTTTAGGGGAAATATAATATCTGCCTTCTTAATATTTCTCAAAATATTTCATTTTTGTAGGAGAGGGGTGGGTGCTAAATTTCTACAGTCATAAGTGTGAAAACCGGTCATAAGTCACATTTTTCACTGTCGTTGTAACTTTGAATGGTCACTAAACAAATGGTTGTAAGTTAAGGACTGCCTGTATTGATAGCCTTTAATATTTTGCCATTCAGAGAAATCCACATCCATAAGGAAAAACGATAGCTGACACCAAGAAACAAAAATGGAGAGAATCCGAAGGCGATTCTGCACAGTTAGAAAAAGAAGAAAAATAACAGGCATTAAGAAACATTTAGCTACCTAAGGGGAACATTGTGCTGCAGCCTAATACAAAGACAAATGTTCATCTACCTCCTTTTATTACTTCTCTTCTCCTACCATCAAGCTATCAATTCCTCACCGGTCATGTTCCAGACTACAAATCTCGGCACTGCCTAGAAAACAGGAATTAATTACCTTGCAGGACAGATCACGTGGTGGTCCAAGTTGCAGACTAAACGTCCATTGTCATATATGCATGATGTAGTAAAAAACGAACAAACAAAGCCATACTAAAAATAACTATTATGGTGTGGTTCTTTTATGGGTTGGAAGATTTTAACAGACCCACATACTCCTCTCCTCTTCTATGAAAGAGCTGTGCTTGACTGCTATGGGCAGAAATAGGTGCCCCCTTAAAGCAGCAGTGAAATCCTCTGAAGTCTGCTACCGGTTCGGTGAGTCTGCTACCGAGAGTGCACTTGGCACACATGTACACCTGAGGCGTGCCCATGCAGTGCTACAAAAAGAACATTTTGAAGCCTTCTAAGTCTGCAAAGGTAAGTAGAACAGCGAGGAGGAAAATCCGCTGTACCACATGATTTTGATTAGGTAGAAAGCAAGAAACCCAACAGTTCTAGCTAATATAAGTCGCACATCACAACTGATCATTGCCCAGCTGATCGTCGGAAATACTGGTTTGCCTGAACTGGTAGCATTTTTTACTACCGGTTCGAGCCAACTGGTCTGAACGGGTAGCATTTCACCCCTGCCTTAAAGGATCAATTCCCAGGTAGCCAGCTGAGAAATACAATTAAAAATACACAAGGAGCACTCATTCAGGCTTTTTTTATGGACAGTGGGGTGGCACTTACTTTGATAACACATAAAGATTTGTTTGATCTGCTGTACTTCACACACCTTATCTGCCCTGAAATCAATATCAACTCCTAGTGACCACGCAGATAGATTTTTCTCTGTGATGGTCTGTGCTGGTCTTTCAAATTTTCCAACGGTGTATTCATTGCCATTGTAACTGAGTCCATCCACCTTGCTGCTAGTCATCCTCTTCTCTGTATCCTTCCATCATTCCCAGCACTGCAGCCTTTTCCAGTGATAAAGTCATGCAAACCTATAAAAATAAACCCGTTGAAAAACTATAGCTAAAGGTGCATGGTAAAAAAAAAAAAAGATTTAGAAACTAGAGTTATATATAGATGAGATTTAGAAAATAAGCAGCCAATTTCAATGTTGTTGGAAAAGAAAGTGTTATATTCAATTTTCTATTGTTATGCAAGAAATATTCCTCTGCCATGAAAAGAGACAAAACTTCACTTTGCCTATTGTCTATTCCATTTCCCCCAAAGGAGCCTATCATGTAGTTGATGAAGCATAACAAATTTTATAGCCCTTGTGGTTGCCATTACATGCTGTCAGCTTAAGAGGAAAACCACAGCTTTAACTCTGTTACAGTTAAATACAACTTCAGCCTGTTTCACTCACAGGCGATTGGGATGGGAAGAAAATGTCAGAATTCAATTTTGCTTGTATACGCTGGCCTACAGCCCCTATAAAATTATCGATCCTTACTGCACAAGATGTAGAGATGGTTAGCAATTCAAATTCTGCACTTCTTGCCCCTTTCCTTGCCTAAAAAAGTACCCTTGCATATTCTTATGCCTCTTCCAAGGACTTGAATTTTCAGGATTGAGTCACTTCCTGTCACTCAAGTTGAGTCGCTGAATGAAAAATTGTTGGTGACCTTCTACCGCTGCACCAGAGAGAGTATTTTAACTTACTGCATCTATGTATGGTTTGCCAATTGCACAGTGGCAGATAGGGCAGCACTCCAGGGAATTAACGTCATTGCCCAGAGGATCATTGTTTTCCCTCTCCCTTCTTTGGAAAATCTTTATAGCTCCTGCTGCCTTAAGAAAATTCAAAACATTATTAAAGATCCATCTCATTCTGAGCACCCTTTTTTGAATTATTACCATCTGGCAGACGGTACAGGACAATAAAAACAAGGACAAGTAGGCTGAAAAACAGCTTCTATCCCAGGGCAGTAACCATATTGAATTCTAGGGTATAGTTCAATATTAATGCAATATCAGATTTTCAATTTCAATTATATAGCATGTGAAGGATGTGTGTTTGTGTTTTTATTTTTATACTTGTAATGTATACTGAAGATGGCATTTAATTTTGTTGTACGATGTGCAATGACAATAAACTAAAGCAAACTAAACTTTTGTCACTTAATTCAGTTCTCACCTGCTCTCCTTCTTCATAACAGAGGAGAGGACATCACTGGCTCTTAAGTGTAGAAACTCTTAAGTGTCTCAGGCTTTCCTATGTTCCTATGTATTCCCCTAAATAATGCTTCTTTTGAGTTTCTTTCATGTGAGAAAAATTATACTTCTTTGCATTGCAGAAGGCAACGTCATGTGAACTCAGCAGAATGGGGATATTGTCTGGTACAAATGGGTACAAGGGTGAAGAAGCTTCTAAAAGGTTGAGGAAGAAGCCAATGTCCTTTGCAAATTTAGTTCCTTGGCATTAAAGCAAACCTGCCTTCCACACACACACTTCTTTCGATACAATAGTTTTCTGTAACCTGTAAGTCACACTGATGCACTTCCATTATGAAGCCATTGTAAAGAATATTCTTTATGATAGTAAGGAAAAGTTAGTTTCCCCCCAAAAAATGAGCTGGCTTGGAGCTAACCTGAGGCAAGGCCAGAGTTGGATTTTATGCAGTCTTTGTACCAAGTAACTCACGGTAAGCTGGAATGTGAGTGGCCACCAAATTGCCCTGTTCATATTTGACGGTGTTCATTGCCAATTCCTAAAAAGGGAATTGTTATTTCCATTCCTACAACCGCACTGAAAAGTGGAGAAAATGGAGGCTCCATGATCTGCCCACTTTACTCTCTCTAGACTTAGACTAACTTTATTATCACTTTAAAAGTAGACTAATCGGCATAGATTAAAATGAAATTTCACTGCATACAGCTCTCAAAGGGTCAACACTTCCAATATATACTACATAAACATGACAAAATAAATACAAAAGTATGCATATAGCCACATATATGACAAAGAGAAACAACACAGTCTAGTACGGATGTACATGGCAAGAAGAACGAATCTTGTGAGTTCATACTCTAGTTAAGTATGATACTTCCTCATAAAAATCTATGAAATACCCCATCTATCCTGGACTCACTAATCCAGCGATCCCAAATCTTTGTGGCTTGGCATCCGGCAAGGGGGGAGGGGGAGAGGAGAACTGGACTATGTGAGCGGCAAGCCAGTGTGCAAACAGGTGCACCGCTCAACTTGCCTGAGTGGTGGGACAACACACATACACAGGCACGTGCAACTCAACTTGTACAAGTTGAGCTGCGGGCATGTGTGCATGCACAATGGCACAATGTTTGTGCAACTTGAGCTGCATGCATGCACCAGAGGTGGGTTCCTACCGGTATGGTACGGTTCAGTCAAAGAGGTAGTAATTCCGGTGGACATATGACCATACCGGTTCTATCCTCCTCTTGGTTTTCTGTTCTGCACATGCACAGAACAATCTTCAATTGGAAAAATGTATTTTTCCCTTTTTAATGTTGTGCACTTTTGCAGACTGTTTTAAGTGCAAATGCCCTGCCCCCCCCCCCATTCACTCCTCACCTCCTAGGTGGCTTCCCTGCCTAAGCTGCCATGTGGTACCTGACCTGCATCCTAACTGAGCTGCCTTCTCCTCCAGCCTACAGGTAAGTCTCGGTAGCCCCCCCCCTCAGCTTGCTGTGCCCCCCTCCCAGTGTCCCCACTGGGCTAACAACTTTCCCTTCCCCCGCCCCTTCCAGGATCCCCACGAGCTTCATTTTGGCTCCCAGCAGGCTTCAGGCAGGCCTGTTAGGCCTGAAATAGGGCATTGGGAGGGGCATGGGGGGCCCCGTGCCCATTTTGACTCCAAGCAGGCTTCAGGCAGGCCTCCAAGGCTCAAAATAGGGCATGGAGGGTCATGGGTGTCCCCGCGCCCATTTTGGTTCCCAACAGGTTTCAAGCAGGCCCGCTAGGCCCAAAATTGAGTGGAGGGGGGATTAGCAAGCCTCCGTGCAGCCCCCTGGGAGCAAAAGTAGGGGAGGGGCTTCAAGAGAGAGAGAGAGAAAGAAAGAAATCCTGACCATTTGAGAATCCCCAAGTGCATGGAGCAGAGAGGTCTGGGGATAGCATCAAATGCTCTGGGGACAGAACTCTATCTTTAGTCTAGTTTGGACTTTCCTCTAAAGCTAGAGCAAAACCTGTCTCTGTCTGAAGAGGAAAAAAACCTGTCTGAAGATGCTCTGAGAAGGTATTTCCCCTTTGCCATAGAGACCTAAAACACAGGTACCCATTTCCATCAGAGGCAATGTGCGAGCTCTGCAAAAATGGTCTGCCATGGCCAAGGTTGCAGTATTGCACAGTTAAAAATTTGTATTTCCAAAATGGTGTCGATGCATAAGAAATCCTTCACTAGGAAATTCAGGGGTGGGAAGACTGAATAATATGAAATATTTTTTTTTTTTTGAAAAAAAAAAAAGTTTGTGTTAACTGCTTAGAGATTCCAAATTGCTGTGAATAGATATCGATATGGGTAATAGAATGTGTGCATGACCTTGGGGGATGAAGGGAAGAGATGTTGTCTAGGAAACAGACAAGAGAGTCAGGAGCCCTCAGTGGTTTAATGGTCAGAGAAAGACATTTAGGAAGGATCTGCCCTAATGGATCAAGCAGTTAAAAATGGAGGAGAGACGTTTGCACTTTTGGACTTGCAAGATTCTGTTAATGTTGCCTTACAATAATGCCTCCTGTCTGGTTTGCTTGGGAGGGATGACAATATGTAATGTATCCAAATCAGTGGTAAAATTCATTTTTTTTACTACCGGTCCTATTGGCGTGGCTTGGTGGGCATGGCAGGGAAAGGATACTGCAAAATCTCCTTTCTCTACCCACTCCTGGGAGAAGGATATTCCATTCCCACCCCACTCTGGGGCCAAGCAGAGGTGATACTTGCCGGTTCTCGGAACTACTCAAAATTTCCGCTACCGGCTCTCTAGAACCGGTCAGAACTTGCTGAATTTCACACCTGATCCAAATCAATTACGGGTGGCCCTTATTTAACTACTGCCTCTGTTTGCAATTGCAAACAGCCTAGTGACTGTTTGTAATTATGGTCGGTAATCAAAAACTAACTTTAAAATCAGTCCTCACATTGCTATTTCCCAGGTCTGTAAAGCAAAGGAAAAGCTGCAATAAGATCATAAGCACAATCATGGTTTCACTTAAGGACTTCTTTACTTAACAATCAGGCTGCCCGTCCCACTTGTGGTTGCTAAAAGAGGACTGCTTGCAATTAGTCCACCTCTTCGACAGGGAAAACGTTGAACAAAAACAGGCACAATTATTTTTAAAACTATTTGAAGCACTTGTTGTCAAACCCTGCTTTACTGTAATATTATCCCTTTCCAGGACTGCCTAAAGCACAGGTGTCAAACCTGTTGTGTTACCTTGCTGTCACATGATGTATTGCGATGTTTTCCCCTTCGCGGAACTGGGGTGGGTATGGCCTATGCCTAGTGGTGGGATTCAAATAATTTAACAACTGGTTCTCTGCCCTAATGACCAGCTGGGTAGGTGTGGCTCGGTGGTCATGTGACTGTGTGGGCGTGGCCAACTCAACATCACTCAGGTCGATGGGCACTTCGCCTTAGCTGTTACAATGTAACAAGGGTTAACCAGAGAGGCAGTTTCTGTAAGCAGGGCAATAAAGATTAGGCTAGAAGCAACAGCAGAATGTTTCCTTCCTGCCTTCCTTACAGGATTAGCCCCGTAAAGTAGAAAAAAAACAAAATAAGATTTATTCCAACAACTGGTTCTCCGAACTGCTTAGAAAGTTAACAACCGGTTCTCCCGAATAGGTGCGAACTGTCTGAATCCCACAACTGCCTACGCCTGACGCATCTGGCCTGCAAGTTGCCAGTTTAACACTCTTGGCCTAAAGCAAATTGTTTCATCTTGGTGTGTAGCAGAGACAGTGCTGATTTTCTTCTGAGAAATATGTGGGGCCTGGATGTATTACATTAGCCCAATTTCCCTTTCCTACCAGAGTGGTATTGAAGCAGATGAAATTATCTGCATTAGCAAACCATTACAGCCTGGCCTATAATAGAGTATATTTTCTTTGGCAGGAGTAAGTGTTCACCTTATTATTCAATCAAGTTTATTTTTAAACAGAGGGAAACTATTTTGTGAATTGGTATTTGCGGTCTGTTAACATTTGCATGTAATTGACAGGCAAATGTGAGGCTGTCGAAAGCAAAATAATCATTTAGTCAAGCTGTATCCTTAAAACGTTTCCCTGCCACTGGGAGTTAATGTGAATAGCAAAACTTTGAATATGCTGCCTGATGTCTCCCTTTCAGGGACTTGCACAGCAGCACTGTAGATAAAACACAGCAAAGTTGAAGCATTATTTTGTAATTTCCCCCCCCTCACGGATGGTGCCACTGTACCTTATGCAAAATATTATTGGTAAAGGAGTAAGAAAGCTTGGTAGAGAAACTGGATCCAGCTAGCAGAAGAAAAAAAATGTTTTCTTTCTCTGGGCTCTTGGTTTATATAATATGGGTGTCAGACCTGCAGCCATATTCCTTTTGTATCTTTGGCTTGCCAAACTTTCCATTATTCCACTATGCTGTTTCTATTGTGAGAAAATGGGAGGGGGGATGGTACGGAGTTAGATGCTATGTAGCCATAACAACATTCTTTCTAGAAAGCCAAGGTCATCCTTTGTCTTTGCACCTCTGCACCTGACCGGAATTGGATGGGTGGAACTGCCAGCATGGCAATGGAAGATTGGACCATGTGCTGGACTTGTGGGTGTGGAGGCAAGATCTTGAACTTTCAACTGGGTGAGGAAAATTGGGAAGCTTTCAGCTTCGGGTTTTCCCAGGTGTGCCAAATGGCTCTCTTAATAAATTGGAACTTTGAGCAATACTTTGCCTTGGACTCTGATTTAATTTTGGATGCTATTTGGAACCCTGACAACAGGTAGACCTCAACATACGACTACAATTGAATCCAAAATTTCTGTTGCTGAGAGAGACAGTCGTTGCCCCCATTTTATGACTTTTCTTGCCATAGTTGCTAAGTGAATCATTGCAGTTGTTGATTTTGCTGATCGGAAGGTCTCAAAGGATGATCCCAGGACACCCCACCCCCTTTCCTCTTAAGAAGAAGACAGAATGGTTAAAAAAATAAATGTGTGTCCAAATGTCCTTAGAAATTCAGTTATAAACTTTATCAGCCAATACTAACAAAGAAACCCTATAGCGAAGATCCAATTTACTAGCTAAATTTCAAATCATGAAATATAAATAAAGCATGTTTCCTTTTAATTTTATGCAAATTATAATAAAATATTCAAGTAACCATAAATATGATCCTGTTGATAAGCACCTGACTTTTGATCACATGGCCATGGGGATGCTGCAACAGTTATAAATGTGCAAAATGGTCATAAGTCACTTTTTTCAGACTGGTTGCAACTTTGCACAGTCACTAAATGAATTGTTGTAAATCGAGGACTACCTGTATCGGCTCACTGACTAGGCATATCCTCTTCATTTGCTTTCTGCTGCCAAGTAGCCCTGAATGAACACTTGACATAGGCCTCTTCTGTATTGTTTGCTCATAAAATGGCCAAGATGATTTCACAAAATCACCAGGAATTAAGCTCAACTAAAGGATTTCACTTTTTTAAAACAGTGTTTATTACTGACATATACTTTGAAGCTGTTCCTCTTTATTTGGAATCTATAATCTATAAGAATGCTACACAAATCCTGACAATTGGCTTCTTCAGGTATTGGGTTTGCAAATGTTTATTAAGCTGTGATACTTGTAGCTCTTGGCATATTTAACTGAAAGTCAGTCTCACTAAAGGCAGGCGGCTACACTGGCGGGATGAACCTTGTGGCAGTGCTTGCATGCTGAACAGCACAACAATCCTCGCAGCATCCTGCGGCTAGAGGTTGAGCCGGTGCGACGAGTCTCACGAAAACCCCTTTCCAGCGGAGCTTGGGGGAGAGAAACAAGCCAGGGTCTCTGCTGCTTCTGCTTTCCTTGCATGCAGCCAAAAGTTTGCAAAAGGCAGGAAGGTGAAATGCCAAGCTCAAGTTTCTCAGCCTACTACCCAAGCAACCCTCCCCTCCTGCTGAGGCTTTAGAAATACCTCCCAAGTGAATTCACCTACCATTTTGCCCTGAACCACCCTGCTCCTGACTGAGGGCAATGCTAAAGCAGGAAGAAGAGGCCACTCACATCCTGCTGCAAGTAGCCATGGGTGCCTGCAGAAGAAATTGACAGGTGTCAGGGCATGGGAGGCCTGTTTTCGGCGGTCCTAACGCAAGTGGGTATGGGGCGTGGGACAGCTCCTCCCTCCACCCTCACCCTAGCTTGATTTTTAAGACTGTGCATCACCCCACAGCCAGTTGCTGAGTGGGGCTTAACTAGGGCTTATTTTGGGGGTAGGGCTTATTTTAGGCGCAGGTGTGAAAATCAGATTAGGTCTTGTTTTCAGGGTAGGTCATATTTTTGGGGAAACACACACAAAAAAACATTATTTGCATAATGAGGACCCCAACAATCTGGGTCCCACTAACCTAAGAGGTACATGCAGTGAAACAATACAAGCACTTGGGACCGGTGCTCCCGCTGCTTCTAATAGTTCCTGTTACTATATTTGGATAGTGACATAAACTCCCTTCTTGCCTGTCAGTATGTTTTCTCTCTTGTTGTAAGCTCACTCATCCTTCTGCCCAATTCTAGTGTTTCCAGAAGGCGATAGATGCTTGCACTCCTCACTTAGGTTTTAATTAGAATAATGTGCTGGCCTTTAAGAACTCAGTAAACATTTTATTTTATGGATGTAACTGGAAGCTGCAACATGCAAACCTCTGAAGATTTTGTACTGGAGAGCCTGTGCCTTTCTCCCGCTGCTGGATATTGTTGGTTGATTGGTGATATATTGCAGTAATAAGAAAGGAAGGGAAAGCACCAGACCTTGGCAATCAGGTTCATTTCTTGCTCAATTAAGAAATCTTTCCAGATGTTCCTTCCTGTTGGTTTGAGCTGGGGTGTTAGAGGACTTATTTTTAAATTGAGCTGAGGGCAACCAGTACGACCTCTGAAATACCTGGGTGCCAAGGAAGATAAAGAAATAACTAAAGGCTTCTATATCTTTGCAAAAATAGCTGCTGACAAATGAGCAACCGGGACTCTGGAGAAATGGGGCGTCTTATCCTGATTGCCTGAGTCCATCATCCACCACGGTGTCACCCTGGGAACTTGTGGCAAGAGCAAATCGAACCTCTCACTGAACTTGACGAGGGAGGGGGGCTTAAAGTTTTCAAAGCACTTGTTCTGCAGTGCAAGGCAATCCAGATTGGAATCCTTCTCTTGAGGAAGACCAATTAGATGAGGCCCAAGCATTAGAAGTACTTCAAGAAAGGCAGCCTTGCTGATTTTATACTCCTGTTCCTGCAGTTATCAAGTTATCAAGTCAGCACTACAATTCATAGCATCCTGAGCTTGGTCTAATTATCTTCTGGACAATTCTGTTCTTACGAATGAAGATGAATATACCTGTCCCAGGATAATGTTGCAGGATCCAATCTGGGTCAGTCACCAGGACCAGAGGTTTTGTCTTCCAAGCTTTCAGACTACTGCTAGAGCCCATCTTCAGATAATTTCTCTCTAGCAGAGTGTGCTTTTAGTAGCCAAAAGCTCTTGTGATCTCAACATTGCCCAACGGAGATGTCACGGTCAGGATTCTGAACCCCTGTTCTTCATGAAACAACATTGCATCACTTGGTATCTCATCTGTCTCCACCTAAAAGGCTGGAGCATGAGCACTGGAGGAGGCTTTCTATTGCAACCCTGTATGTTTCATTGCGCTGACCCCTTCCTCTTTCAGTTGAGGATGAGAATGCTGCCGGATCCCTTCATGCTCCTATTCTCTAATTTGTATTTATTTTCTTTTGAGCTGTTGGTTCAAACACTCTGTAGATATAGTTCAAGTGGAATTTGATATAGTAGTGGTGGCGGGAGGCATGTTTCTAAATCAGAGAGAAAGTGGTGCTGTTAGAGAAGGTGATAAGTTCCTGAAAGTGCTTGAAGTCTGGATGAAGGTTGCAGTAATCTATCATCTGTCTATCAATTAATCTATCTAAGTATCCATCCATCCAGTGGTGGGATGCTGCTGGTTTAATAACAGGTTCAGTGAGCGTGCACTTAGCGCATGCATGCATGCTTTGCGCAGTGCTGAAAATAGAGCATTTAGGAGCTCAGCTGCTTACCTTCCAAATCAGCAATGGTAAGTAGAACAGCGGGGGAGGGGGGAATCAGCCATGCCGCTCGATTGAGATGAGCTAGAAAGCAGGAAATAAAGGACAGGATAGAGCAGGGGCTGGTGGTAGGGCCAACTGATCATCGGCGCTACTGGTTCGCCCAAACCAGTCCGAACTGGCTGAATACCACATCCATCCATCCATCCATCCATCCATCCATCCACCCACCCACCCACCCACCCACCCACCCACCCACCCACCCACCTAGCCATCTATCATCTATCTATCTATCTATCTATCTATCTATCTATCTATCTATCTATCATCTATCATCTATCTATCATCTATCTATCATCTATAAACACACCCACACAGACATACACACAGAGTATATACAATATATAAGCCTATGTGATAGGTGGAGCCGAAATGACTGGCTCAAAGTCAACAAGTCAATTTCCTAGATAAAGGCTGGACTTGTACATGGACCTTCTGAGTCCTAATCCAGCACATCAACCTCTGCATTATATTCCCTCCCTCCCTTTTGTGTAGGCAACCCCTCTACTATATTCTGTCTCCCTCCCTCACCATTTTACATGCAATTACAGCAAACCCATGTTGTAAACGGTACAGGTAGCCTTCGACTTACAGCCAATCGAGCCCATATTTACATTGTTAAGTGAGACATTTGTTACATGAGTTTTGCCCCATTTTACGACTTTTCTTGCCACAGCTGTTAAGTGAATCCCTGCAGTTGATAAGTTAGTAACACGGTTTTTAAGTAAACCTGGCTTCCCCATTGACTTTGCTTGTCAGAAGGTTGCAAAAGAGGATCCCATGACCCCGGGACACAGCAAAGGTCATAAGAATCAACCAGTTGCCAAGCATCTGAATTTTGATCACATGATCATGGGGATGCTGCAGAGGTCGTAATTGTGAAAAACAGACATTTTTCAGTGTCATTGTAACTTTGAACATTTCCTGAACTGTTGTAAGTGAAAGACTATCTGTACTTTTGTTTGGTCTATTGGCTTTTATTGGGGGGGGGGGGGCAAGAAAACAAAAGCATTTCCTTCTTTGTATTTTGCTGAGAAATCACTGTACGTATGCGCACCCCATTTTCAATAGCTTATTTTATGTTCAGGATCCATAGTAGAATACACAATATTGAGTTTTGTGTCTCCAATAAGGCTGAATAGGGGAAAAGCTGATTGCCTAAGCAGTAAATCAGCTGTAATCCCATTACCACTTTTGGGTCTCTGCCTTTGCTTTTCAATCGCTGGAGTGAGACTCATTGGAGGAAAAATTGGTTTTGCATTGTAAAGCAACTTCTACAAAACAAGTGAATTTGCTTAAACACATGGGAAATTCCATATAACCCAAGCAGAATGGAAAGAACAATCTACACACATAAAGCCAATAACTACTTTCTTTTTTCTGTTAATGGAAGCTTACGGGCAATGTTTTTAGCAAATGGAATAGTTGAAATAAAATTAAAGGTTTAGATGATTCCATCTCATTAGAGAAATGCATTTTACAAGGTTTGTACTTAATAAACCTGAACAAATTTTTGAGGTCCGTCAAAATGGCTACAGAAGTACTGTGAAAGTTGTCTATGGAGATTCTCAGTCATCCAGGTCATGGTTGTCCCAAAGGTGCTTTTTTCAAGAGGCAACTGGACTTCCGATAGAAAGTTCAACCAGAAAGTCCAGTTGCCTCTTCAAGTAAAGCACCTTTGGGACTACTGTGAAAATTGCAATCCAGATTCCTCTAAAGCAGTGGTTCTCAACCTGTGGGCTGGGACCCCTTTGGGGGTCGAACGACCCTTTCACAGGGGTTGCCTAAGACCATCGGAAAACACATATTTTTGAAAAATATGGAAAACATAAAATAATGTTATGGTTGGGGGTCACCACAACATGAGGAACTGTATTAAAGGGTCATGGCATTAGGAAGGTTGAGACCCACTGATCTAAAGGAATGAGAGTTTTGCCACACATTTCTGAATGGTATAATTTGTACTAGGAAGACATGAAATGGGTGTGCTTTGCCATGTTGCTGTACTTACTGCGGCAGATGCTTTGTTTTGCTTGACAGAAGTAACACATTCCGCCACCAACTGAACAATCACCCAACAGCAAAAAAAAGAAAAAGAAAAAAAAGGCTCCTGCATGTGTGCGAAAACCATATTCTTAGTGAAGTGTTGCACCTGTCATTTCAAAAGATGGGTGGGGCAATGCATTGCTTTACCAATTTGCTTCAAGAGAATGTTTCTATTTCCATCACTACAGACCTGAAAATCTGAATGTGATTCCACACAAATCAGATCAGATGATGCACATCGGATGCTATTTCAAAAGCAGCACTGAAGCCATTTTGGAAATAGCAGATGTTTAGGGCTCAGCACCAGGGGTGGGATTCAGCAAGTTCAGACTGGTTTGGGTGAACCTGATGCTAATTTTACATCGTTTTGCCCATTTTGGATGCTAGGTAAGTGGCGCCCTCCCAGACCTGTGTGGAGGGTCTGGGAGGGTGAAAAACAGGCCTCCCAGAAGTCCAGAAATGAGTCCGTTTCTAAACTCCAGAGGCCCTCCAGAGCCCAGGAAGGCCATTTTCGGCCTCCCAGGGGCTTGAAGAAAGCCTTCGGAGCCTGGGGAGGGGGGAAAGCCTCCCCCATGGTGCAGGAAGCCAAGCATGAGCACTGTATGCCATTTATGATTGTGCTTCACCCTTTTTACGCTTTTGCATAAACCTGAAAAATCTAATGTTGATGCTTTAAGCAATCTACCCCTACATGCCTACTCATCTGAAGTCTAAATAACTTCTTCCGCATCAAGGGGAGCATACAGATTTTTCTTTTATGTTCAAAAATCTGCGCTAAAAGACGTCTTAAAGATCCATCATCAGATTCTACAGGACAGGTGATGGCAAATCCCTGACCTCCCTAAAGATGGTATCTAAATAAGGGAACCTAAAATCCAATCTTCCCTTACTTTTTCAGTCCTCATCACCACACGGTAGGCATGATTATGAATGATTGTTCTCATGATCAGATGGATGCTGGCAGTGGTGGGATCCTACCGGTTTAACAACCGGTTCGGTGATCGCGTGTACACAGTTTTGAGAAAACGTACCTTCTGCATTACTGCTGCGGAGGAAAACAGCCAAGGTGTGGCAATCCGCCCTGCCACGGGACTCAGCTGAGAGGATAGAGGTCAGTAAAACACAAGGGTGGATGGGCGGGCCCAGTAGATCGCCGGAGCTACCTGAACTGGTCAGAACTGGTAGAATCCCACCCTTGGATGCTTGTTTG
Source organism: Natrix helvetica (assembly GCF_964273705.1). NCBI lineage: Eukaryota > Metazoa > Chordata > Lepidosauria > Squamata > Natricidae > Natrix > Natrix helvetica. The sequence continues at coordinate 225,089,816 of NC_138548.1, forward strand.
TGTTTTAGTTATCTTCTGGCCTATTTAAGTGCATAGAACCAAGGAAGAAGCCTTCCAGCTTCCAAAAGAATAGGAACAGGGACATGCGGGCAGGGGAGGCAGGGGAGGCAGAGCCTCACCTCTCATCATGAAATAATAATATATAATAATAATAATAATAATAATAATAATAATAATAATAATAATAATAATAATAATATCCACGAGGGAGTTTCATATATATAAGAGGAAGAGGAGGGAGGAGGAGGAGCGTGCGCGGGGCGGAGCCAGCTGGGTAACCGGCAGAGGCAGGAGGGTTCTCGGAAGCGCCAATAACCTTCCTGCCTCCGTTGTACTTTGCGCGCTCCTCGCAACTGCAATAGACGTCCAGAAGTGGCAGGGGCTTGATGACGTCGCCGCAGCTGCCATGCGCGGACGGACGGAGGTAGCCAGAGTGGTGCCAAGGCAGTCCGGCGGACGAGCGACCGAGGATAAGGCTGCCTGATCCTTCATCGCTCGCTTGCTCGCTCTTTCATCCGCCCGGACCCCTTGGCGCCACTCTGGTTACCTCCGTCCGGCCGCTCCCAGCAGCGACGTCGGCGACGTCATCAAGATGAAGTGGTTTGGAGGCGAAGTGCTTTTCAGTGCTTTTTTGTGCGTCTGAGGTTTAGGTAGATAGCCAGATGTCCTAAACGCCAGACGCACAGAAAAGCACTGAAAAGCAGCTGCTGTTGGGGATTGCGGAGCGCGAGCCGGCGGAGCGTGCTCAGCAAGGCGGGGAATGGGATCACGTATTCTGGAGGATGAGGCAGCCTCAGCCTCCAGCACAAGTGGTCCCATTCCCCGCCTTCCTGATGACGTCACCAGCCTCACCAGCCGTAAACCTCACCGCACGTCACTGAATAGGAATAACACTTGGGAACAATAACCTATAGGATGTCCCCATTCTATAGCACAACAATGACCTCAACAGGTTCTCTGACTCTGGTTTAGGAGAATGCATTGTCCTTCAGCATTTAAGAGTCCATCAGATTCAATAAAGCTCCAAGAACAGAAATACTATATAGCCACGATTCCTCTTCCACAAGGAAGTTTTAATCTAATAATAAATATACTTTATTCCTTCTGTTCCATCATGATGTGAGTCTATTTTATTTTATGTGCCAAATTTTATTTGTCCACGATCTCATTTTAAAGAGGATGGCCAAGGAGAAGTTTATTGACTTATTTATGATATCCTTTATTTTCTGCTCCAGAGTTAGGTAGTGTTAGGGAAAGAGACCTTACTTTGACTGCATTCTGTTGTGCTCAGAGATGAGACATCTCCTCTAAATACCTTTATTATTTCTGAAAGTCAAAGTAATATTAGAACAGTTAGATGGAATATATGGAAACAACAAATATTAATCCTAGAGTATACATTCTAATCCTACAGCCTGGGTGAAATTAATTGTAAAGATTCTGTGAGTTGAGTTCATCTAGCAACAGAATACAAATGGTTTGCCAGAGTTTTCTTTTGGGATGCTTTTTGACTTCCCAGATTAGTTTACAGTCCTGGGATTTTCCAGTGGTTTCCCATACAGGTATTAAGCAGGATGTTAAAATTAGGGGTTTTTTTAAGTCCTGTGCAAAGCAGGCAAGAGACAAACTTTGATGGAAGCTGGAAATCAATGTCACCTCTCTTACTAAAAGAATGATGAATTATCTGAAGGTGACTTTTAAAATCAGTACTTGGATATCTGTATTTGGAATAAGCAATCTGGTATCTCTCAGAGGTCAGAGGTCACCTATAATAAGAACTAATGTGACTGACCTCTTGTAAGAAAGGTTATTGCAACGGTACATCAGTTAAAGATGAGGATTGGTTAGCTTGGGAGAAATGTTCGACTGAGGTAGTACCAGGCTTCTGAGTGGGGATGCTGGGAAAATTGGGAACTGTATGAAACAGAAAAATAATAATAAGAAAAAAACACTTGTTTTACCTCAGAGCTTTTTTTTTTTGTTTCCCCAAAAATGGGGAAAAGGAAAAAAAAAGATTATGAAGTACTTTCTAGTTTTAAAAATGGGCACAAAGTATTTATGAGCGGAGGTGACGCACTGGTTAGAGTGCTGTAATGCAGGCTACTTTAGCTGACTGCTAGCTGCAGTTCGGCAGTTCAAATCTCACCAGGCTCAAGGTTGACTCAACCTTCCATCCTTCCGAGGTGGCTAATAATGAGGACCCAGATTGTTGGGGGCAACAGACTTAGTCTTTAAACCTCTTAGAGAGGGCTGTAAAAGCACTGTAAAGCAGTATATAAGTTTAAGTGCTATTGCTATTTAAGACATGAAAAGATTGGCACTTCTGGGGGAGGACATGTCAAGCTGGAGACATGCTGCATACAATACTGAGGCAGTTATTAATAGCCAGGGGTTAAATTTGGCCTCTGAGTAAATGGTGTTTCCTCAGATCAAGTGGAAATACTGATATTGGCCACATGAATTCCGTAAGGTGGGTTCTCAGGATGCCGGTGAGGTCTGTGATGACTTTGTCAATGCTCTTAGAGTTGACCACCCAGGATACATGAGAAACATCAAACTCATCAGAGGGGCACCATTAATTACCAAGGATCTTTGTTCCTCTTTTCTTCAAGACACTTTTTTCTTCTTTTTTGGACTTCATGGACCTTCTGTTTGTCAAATGAAAAGAAGACCAACTGGATTAGTGGAAATCCCTGCCTCCTGAGAAAGACCGAAATGAAATTTAAAGAGGAAAAGTGGTGAGAAAGAAAAGAGAGCAAAAAAACATTGATGAAGAGTGATCTAGGAAAGATAAAAATGGAATTAAATAACCAGTTAAAATGGATTTGGGGGAAGAAAGCTATGAATCAAGAAAACCTGGCTAGGTGGCTCAGTGGCTAAGATGCTGAGCTTGTCGATCAGAAAGGTCAGCAGTTCAAATCCCTAGTATAGGTCTCCTGTGTGAGCAGGGAGTTGGACTAGATGTCCTCCAAGGTCCCTTCCAACTCTGTTACTGTTAAAGAATGATGAAGCCATTAAATACCCTTGTGGGAATGGCAGATATTTGGAGTTGCCTTGTTCCTAGATTGGCCAGCTAAATAAAACAGAGATAAGAATGAAAGAAAAAAGAGAACAGAAGAAAGAACAACCATAGAGCTTTAGCAGACTACAGTAGTCAGGACTAGATTCCAAAATGGTAGGTGACTGATCATATAGGACATATAAACACTGTTAACTAGAGAAGATAATCGATCCCCACAAATCACAATAAGGAGAGGTTTACCAATGGAATTACCCTGTTTCCCTGAAAATAAGCCCTCCCCGAAAATATTGCAAGGCAGCAGCAGCCATGAGGTGACTATGCTGCACCTTAAAAATAATAAGGCTAAGTGGTTATTTTGGGGGTCAAAAGAAAATAAGACCCTGACCCTTTCTTATTTTCAGGAAAACACATTATATAGTGAAGAATATTGAAATAGTTTCCAAAGGCATGGAAGAAAAAGTAATTGAGTGAGAAAGAAGAACAACAAGAGAATTTTATGAGCTTGGAAAGAAGAAAGAAGGAGGAGGAGGAGGAGGAGGAGGAGGAGGAGGAGGAGGAGGAGGAGGAGGAGGAGGAGGAGGAGGGAGGGGGAGGAAGGAAAGGTGGTAAGAAAGATATAGTATTACAGTTACAATTATGGACTTTTCTAAATGTTCAATACAGACATGGAATTTTAAATCATAACTTAAGAAAGATAAATAACTGGGAGCAAAATCTGATAAATGAAAAAGTAGTTCACATTAAAAAAAGCTCACAATTAGATTACATTTAACATGGCAATGTGTATTCTGAGCATTATTTTCTTCTCTGTTTTTTTCTGAAAATTACCACCTTCTGTATCCATCCAAAATATACTGTTTTCTTTTGCTTAATACAATGCTGAATGATTCTTTTGTTTTTAGTGCTTACTTCTTGTCTGCCTATTTTTTCTAAACAGATAGAAATGAAGAGATTTTACATATTTTACCTTGTAGCTCCATTTGCGATAAAAACATTTAAAGTCAGTTCAACCATAAATTCATAATTATTGTCTGAGTTACACTTTTCACCTTCAATACACCAGCTATTATTTTATGAGCCAACCAATTATATATAAGCAATTTAATAAAGTAGTAAACTATTTTTATGCCTGTAAAAGGTGGTAGATATAAGTGCTTCCCCCCCAAAAAAAATATTCTAAACAAATAGTTTTTTTTTTCACTGATTCAAATTTTCTGGAAAAACATAGATCACTACAATGTCTGTATAATACTCTCCTTTCTTTTTACACTCTCTTTTGGATTTAGAAACTCTTCAAAGTTAACCATTTGAAAAATGACAACATTTAGGTTAAAAAGGCAACTTTTTATGTAGATATTTTTCCATTACCTGTTCTTGATTCTTATCAATCAATAAATTAATCAACATATCTTGGCATAGTCTTGGCAAGAGAGAATAAAGATTCATAAAATAGAGAATTAACATAGATTTATGGAATGGAAAAGAAAAATATTACAAATGAATGATTGGTTATGCAAATGACGTTGATGGGAGGGACTTGATATGGAAGATCATGATCTGAATTATTCAGGTGATGGATTGCAAGATATGATTCACCTCATAAAAACAGACAAAAACATGTTTGATCAAAGAACCATGAGCTTGTTTAATAAAGCATCAAACACAATCTTATGGGGGTTTGAATAAAAATCCTCACAGTAAGCCTTGCCCACAACAGAGAATTGCTGTAATGGGGCCTATAAAGCTACTCAATGAAAAATAAGAAAGGAAGAAAAATATTGACTCATAAAGTTCATGACCACTGCACAGGATAGGGGAAATAAAATGAGCTTGAAGTTCAAGTAAAGGAAGGTAGAATTTCGTAGTTCGATTGGAGATTCGTGGATGATTCTTGTGACTGGAATACAAGAAATAAAGGATGCAGTTAGAAAGGAATGGAAAATACAGTAAAGAATGAAGAATATTGCATCTGCGAAGATGACGACAACTCTGAAACTTCTTGCAAGGGAAAGATGTACTTTGGATATCGTACAGGTAGCTCTTCCAGTTCTCCTTTTTATTCATCTTATAAATAATTCGTGTGAGACCTGGAAGCCATCATTTACATTGAGCCTTCAGGCCTGCCACAATTTCTACTGTGGGAAAACGGGAGGGGGAATTATATGGAGTATGGATGAGATATAGTCAAAATAACATTCTTTCTCAGAAAGTCAAGGCCACCAGACCCTGCAGCTGCAATGAGGTGATTAGGAGGCATCTCCAGTTTTGGAAGGTGCCTGATTGGATCATGTGATAGACGTGTGGGTGCTGGGCAGGGGCTTGGACTTTCATTTGGGTGGGGAAAACCTGGAAGCTTTCAGATTTGGATTTTCCCAGGTGTGCCAATATGCCATCTCTAATAAAATGGAACTTTGAGGAAACTCAAGCCTCCGAGTCTTCTTTCGTTAGGGGTGTTACTTGGAACCCCAACATTTCATTTCAGATATTCTCTTTTTTTATGAAGTCCTTGCAATTGCTCTTTCCAAACAATTTTGTTAATGTGTCAGTCTTTTTGAGCAGGGGTCCCCAACCTCCGGTCCATGGACCAGCACTGGGCCATAGCATGCCAAAAACTGTGCTGTGCAAACAAGCAAAACCCCATTTGTGGGATGCAAGCAGCACACAAAACCATGCCGTCTCTGTCCCATGGAAAAACTCTCTCCACGAAACCGGTCCCTGATGCTCAAAAGGTTGGAGGGATGTTGCTTTTGAGGATAGATTAGCAGCTTCAGGAGAGCGTCCAAGAAACTGCATCCACTGTGGTTCTCTGATCCTTTTTCTTCAAATAAGCATGTCAGGAATATTGAGCAATAAGCTTCCTCACTTGGATTAAAATTATATTAAAAGCCTAACTTCACGATCGATATATTTTTGTCCCTGACATTTTAAGGTTGTCTAGATAGCAAATGTTCTGCTCATAATAAACGGAGTTATCTTTTTGCAAGATTTGATGGAGCTGAAGTTTGGAAAGAGATAAGCGATATTAATGTTGTGGACCATTTAAACAAAATCAATGTGGGCAGTTGACTCTAGAAACCATCAGAAGAAACAGCTGGTTCTTGCCTGCCGTTTGCACAGTGTGTTTTTATTTCTGTCAAATCAGTAGCGTTCTCTTCCTGCCACTGGGTCTTTGCCAAAGTTCAGAGAGAATTGGCAAGATGAATTCAAATCTGTCAATGCACAAAAGCAAACTCATCTTTTTTTGTAGCCCAAAGTTAACACTGAAGACACATGGAATCCTTCAAAGTCCACCTCTCCCTGTCTCTCAACTTTCTTTCAGGTGTATTGTGGGAAACAAAAGGTTGCCATTTGTCCTCTTTTATCTAAGTCATCTTATACACTCAAAGAGCCACAAAGACCCCTGTTCAGTTCTGGAGCTGACCAGAAGTCCCATTCCCCCATCATAGAGTCTCCTCCTAGTGCAGCGTCCTTTTTCTTCTGCTGACCGGAAGTCCAATTCACCCATCATAGAGTCTCCTCCTAGCTCAGTCTCCTTTTTCTTCTGCTGACCGGAAGTCCAATTCACCCATCATAGAGTCTCCTCCTAGCTCAGTCTCCTTTTTCCTCTGCTGACCGGAAGTCCAGTTCACCCACCATAGAGTCTCCTCCTAGCACGATGTCCTTTTTCTTCTATCTGTCTTAACCGAAAGCCCTATCAATTGTGGAGCCGACCAGCAAGAGGGAGCCACAGCAGAGGGTTGAAAGACCCACATGTGGCTCCAAAACCCCTCATCTAAGTGGTCAAAGAGGAAAACTACTACTACTCTGAAAGATGAGCATAATTTACATGTCAAATCCTGGCCATTCTTCTCTGAGTTCTCTGAGCTGCTGTGCATTCTTCCCAACTCTGTATAGAATCCAACATTCCAAACACAGTCAAAACTACCTAACCTAATAATTATAGTCAACATAAACCAGATCGTAAGATGAAAAAATGTTGGTTTTGATGATACTTCAAAATGTCCCTCTAATGCATATCTCCCAACCAGTCTTTGATCAGAGCATAGACAATAATTTTAGGGGTCCTTTGTACTCTCTGAGCTTAGTTGTTTTCTTGCAGACATGTCATTACCCAAACTAGGTAACATCATCAGTGCTAGTAAGGAATGGCATTTACTCACAGTTTATATTCTAGTGGCTTGTCTTGTCGGTGTTGGTAAGAGTAGTCTTGGAGATTCTTTGGTTGGGCAGGTTACTGTTACTGGCTTGTTTGGCAGTTCCTTGATTGGGGTGTTGTTGATTGTTGGTCTGATGTTAATCTTGGAGTTAATCTATGCTCCTCTGGGTGCTGATTACTGGTAGGGAGGGATTTTGGTCTTTTTGCTCGCTTTTTAGCTCAAAGATGCTTTTTTCAACTATGAGACAACTATGGTCTGAATGGCTGAGAATGTCCACAGACAACATTCCCTTTTTGTCTTATTGATTATCTGTTTTTGCACAGTATGTAGTAGATATTGTTTATGTCTATATATCTATTGATGGCAAATTTTTCAGAGTGCCAGGCTTCTAGAAATTCCCTAGCATTTTTGGACTTAGCTTGGTCTAGGATGGTCACAGTTTCTCAGTTGAAACTACAGTTAACTCTATCCCTATAGTGTGAAATGAAAGAGTTTTCATCCTGTCTTCTCACTGCTAGTTGGTGTTCACGGATGTGTTCTGTCAGTCTTCTGCTTGTTTGTCCTATGTAGTAGCTACTACTGCAGTCACTATATGTTGTAGGTGAGTCTTGTTTTTTCTTCTTCTTGGGCTGCTGGATCTTTTATCAAGACAATGATCTTGATTTCAATTCTGCGGTGCTGTTTATCTTAGAAATTGACATTTCAGTGAATTAAGATTGGCTGTGGCATTGATTGAAGTTACCCGTAAAATTTCATGGTCTCCCAACACATAATAGTTGTTTAGAAAAATAAAATAAACCCTTGATTTAATGGATCTCACTTCAGCCAGTCTTACGTTTAAGGGAAAATATCTGCTGGATCTGAATTTTATCCAAATTTCAAACATTAATGGATTTCACCTGAATAAAGTGGTAGGCAGGATGATGAGGACGATATCAAGGATTTCTGACTTTATCCCTCATTACTACTTTCCCATCTTTTTTGTGGAACAGACCAACAATCTCTTTGCCCCCCCCCCCTTATTTTTAAGATGACTTCCCATCCCTGGCCCTTATTATATTTTCTTATTATATTTTGCATTTCTTCCCAGTCTTATCATTCAAGTTTTGCTTTGCCAGTTTCACCTCTACAGAGTCAGGTAATCCGTTTCTATTTCTCCTTAGACATGACTCCCTACTTCTAATTCTTATAAAGCTCATGTGTGCTTCCCTGCTTCTCAGAGAGCTTGAGATTGCCTATGAAGGCTTCTTTCAGCATTTCACCTTTTATTGTGGATTGCATGTGCCTGTGTTTTAAGATCTCATTTGAGGATCTGCCATTCTCCTTGGTTTATTTATCCTTTAGGATGTTGAGCCAAGGGGTGCATGGGGCTCCATGGGGAAAGGGAGGGAAAATGAAACAGGTGTTGTAATATCATGACACAAATACACCCTGTTTTTCATTGTAGCCTGCTGAAACCAGCCCTTGGGTCTAGATTAAGATCTGAGACCCAGCCACCTCCTCCTCCTATAGTAGTAAAGGAAAAACCCATTATGAAGTGAAGAAGGGGGGGAGGTGGTTAGTTGGATAAGTTTAACCCCCTGCTTTACTCTCGTTACAGGATACATTTTTCTGCCGGGGGGGGGGGGGGGCAGCCTGTCAGACCTGGAAGCCATCTTTTGCCTTTGGGACTTCAGGCATGCTACATTTTCTACTGTGGGAAAATGAGAGGGGGGACTTTATATAGACTGTGGGTGATATATAGTCAAAATAACATTCTTTCTCATAAAGTCAAGGCCACCAGGCCCTGCAGCTGCAATGAGGTGATTAGGAGGCATCTCCAGTTTTGGATGGTGCCTGATTGAATCATGTGATGGACATGTGGGTGCTGGGCAGGGACTGAACTTTCTTTTGGATTGGGGAAACCTAAAAACCTTTTAGATTTGGGTTTTTCCCGGATGTGCCAATATGACATCTCTAATAAAATGGAACTTTGAAGAAACTCAAGCCTCCGAGTCTTCTTTCGTTGGGGGTGTTACTTGGAACCCTGACATTTCATTTCAGATATTCCCTTTTTTATGAAGTCCTTGCAATTGCTTTTTCCAAACAATTTTGTTAATATGTCAGTCCTTTTGAGCAGGGGTCCTGCTTGTTCCTCCATGCATCACGAAGTTGCATCATTGTCACTACGTTATTTTGTTTGTCTACTTGAGCCTCTATTATGAGTTATACTGTAGAGAAGTTTTTTCTTATCTGACAATGATTTACTGCGCATGCTTCTTAACACGTTTCTTAATACATCACACATTCCAGAGACTTTCTGATCTTCTGTTCCTCTGCCAAGAAGGTGGATGACAATTGCTCTTGCCAAAATGTAACAATTAGATAGATTTGTTTATTTTTATTTTCATATTAAAGTTTGTTTTAATTAGAACATGTCATCGGTTTTTATTTCTTATCTGAGATATGCTAACAAGGAGGGCTGGTGATCCGCACCTCGATCGAGGGGGAAGGGAAACTTTCCATTCCTTCTCAATCATGACATTGCATGCATGTATATAAAGCATGGTGTTTGCATCACATTGCCATGATTCATGTTTCATCATTTTAAATGAAACCTCGGGATTTAGCTTCTGATGGGATGCGCCTCATTTTTTTCCTATTTTTATTTGTCTGGGTTCCTTAAGTTTGACTTTCCTGAAATTGTGTCAGGTGACCTCTTACCTTTTTCTTCCTTAATTATCTTGAATTTCAACAAGCCTTGGCTTCCTTCCACCCAGCATGCCCAACAACTTCACTTCATCAACTATTTTTTTCTCTGTTAGTCAGAATCAGATTGAGAACCCCAACCTTATTTCTTCCACCTTTTGAAAAAATTAGGGTATCAGTGAGATTGATAAGAGATCCTTTGGGCTTTCTACTTTCAGCTGAGTTGACAATGTGGTGAGTTGTTCTAGACCAGGGGTGGGGAACGATGGCCCTTTTATGACTTGTGGACTTCAACTCCCAGAATTCTTGAGCCAGTCATGCTGGTTCAGGAATTCTGGGAGTTGAAGTCCACAAGTCATACTGCAAAGAGGCCATCATTCCCTACCTTTGTTCTAGACAGTCTTCATTTGTGTCCTCTACTTGAGTAGATGGCTTGTAGTAAACGGGCCAATAATGTTTCTTTAGTTTTGTTTCTTCCTTTTTTTAAAGTCTTACTCCAGTACTTTTGACAGGATTTTTATATCCAAGGGTGTGAGTTCAATGAAGCTGACAATATTATATTGCTGTTGTTATTGTTATATATAGTATAACAGTATATATACAGTAAATGTAAATTCTTGGGTCTGTTTCTTTGGCTCACCCTAGGAGCCATCCAGGTAGAAAGCCATTTTTTTATGTTGCCTTTGTTACATTTGTGTTGCATTTGTGCTGATAAATGAATAAAGGGAGACTAGTATAGATCTATTTCAAGCTATTTAGCTCTCATCAGCTATCCATACCCTTACTGGGAATTGAACCTGGACTGTATTTTTTGGTCAGTGGGAGTGTGTGGAGTGCTGGCTTTGTTTCAGTAAGTGGAATGATTGGTTGTGTGGTTGTATCATGATTGGTAGATTGGTGCTGATTGGTGCTAGCTGTGTGTCTATTGTTGTTTCGTGTTGTAATGGCGTGGGTGGTGGATGGGGCTCGTTTGTTGACTAGGGCTGTTTCCAGATGTCTAGTAGGCGGGAGGTATCATCACGTTTATTCATGTTGTAGGGGTGTTTTTCTATTTTGATAGCTTCAGGAGAATAAATGCACGCATCGCAGAACACAAGAACGCAATAAAAAAAAAGAAAAAACTTCCTCCCTTTTCCAGTACCTTAAAGCAACAGGACACGAAATTGATTTTGAAGGAACCAAATTAATCTCCAAAACTGAACACTTCAACAAGAGAATAATTTTGGAAGCCATCAAAATAGAGAAACACCCCCACAACATGAATAAATGTAACTATACCTCCCACCTACCAGACATCTGGAAACCAGCCCTAGTCAACAAATGAACCCCACCCACCATCCAGGTCGTTACAACACAAAAGAACAATAGACACATAGCCAGCACCTCAGCCACACAGGATGATACGAAACAGCCAACCAATCTACAAACATCAACTCCATCTACCAATCAGGATGCAACTACACAGCCAATCAACCCACTTACAGCAACAAAGCCAGCACTCCACACACTCCCTCCAAGATTTATAGAAAGACGGCAGCTCTGACCACGCCTTACTTGCACAAGTGTGAAGCCGAAAACACCAGCCTGAAGATGGCGAATGGGATCTTGCTGAAACGTTGCAAAGACAATCTCAATCTTACACAGGAAAAGACCCGAATACAACAAGACCAGCATATATATATGGCCTAATAAGCATTGACTTTCTCCTACTTCCAATTTAGTTTATAGCCTCCATGATAAGTTTCACAAGCTTACTCTTTGGGGAGTGTAGCCTATCCCAAGCTGGGAGTTCCTCATATTAATGAAGTAGACCAGGTTTGTCATGGAATGGAGTGGAGGCGAGTGAAGAGTGAAGTGGAGAGTGGAGTGGAATGGAATAATAGGATGGGATAGGGTAGGGTAGGGTAAGGTAGGGAAGGATAGGGTAGGGTAGGGTAGGACAGGATAGGATAGGATAACAAGAGTTGACCTTGGAGGTCTTCTAGTCCAACCCACTGTTTAGGCAGGAAATCCTACACCACTTCAGACAAATGGTTGTCCAATCTCTTCTTAAAAACTTCCAGTGTTCACAACTTCTGGAGGCAAGTTGTTCCACTGATTAATTGTTCTAACTGTTAGGAAATTTCTCCTTCGTTCTAAGTTGCTTCTCTCCTTGATTAGTTTCCATCCATGGCTTCTTGTCCTGTCCTCAGGTGCTTTGGAGAATAGCTTGACTCCCTCTTCTTTGTGACAACCCATTTTTTAAAATGTTTCTACTTTTAGTGTCCTGTTTGGAGTTATTTGCTGGAGTCAGCTTGCACCTTTCATGACAGCTGCTTGTTAAATTTTCTGGAATTTGACAAAGTGATTCACAGCAGAAATAAACATCAACGCCTAGCCCGTCCTTCTGTTGTTCTGTGGCTAACAGAGTGGTAGGGTATGCCGGTGGAACTGGGACTGGGAATTCTATTTCTTTCTACTTCTTTCATTTTCCTCTCTTGATAATCAGTAAGAAGGATGGATAAAAATGCAATTGGCATTAGGGCTCCTAGATCTGGACTGTCAAAACTATGAACTACTGGACTGCACCAAAAAGCAAAAGTTGCTGTATCTCTTTGCTGCCATCTAGTGACCATTTGATTTTTCTCATTTTGGAACTAGTAGTCCTAATTTGCATCCCAGGTCCTTTGCTTTTTTATCCTCTGAATATAATTTTTCCCCTTGTGGTAGTGTCATTTGTTTCTAAGGGCATAAGTAGGAATGGATAGTGATCAACCAGTCTGGTAAGTTTGTCATTTTTCCCACCCGTCCTGAATACCATATATAGGCCCATCTGTGAATAATTCAATGCTCAAATTTTAACCAAAATACCATGATCCATGGATAAAGTGACCTTCAAATTTTTTTCAATGTTTTAATTTTTCTAATTGGGTTATCTGTGGGTGGATTCTGCCAACCCCATCGGTCAAGGAATTCCAGCTGGTGGAGTCCAGGAGAAGGGCCTTCTTTGCTGTGGCTCCTGCCCTTTGGAATACCCAGTTCCTGAGGTGAGATCCTCATCCTCTCTCCTGACCTTCAGAAAGTGCCTTCAGACCTAGTTTTGCCAATTAGACCTGGGTTCCCAATAGGGGAACATCATTTTGGAGGTGTTACTGGACTAGATAAGATACTACCTAACCCCCCCTCCTCAATCCTGTGTGCACCTTGGTTCCTTCCTTCCCATCTTTGGCGGTGTTATGTCCTGGGAGCGTCCACCAGCAGGTGGCGCTCGGTAACTCATCCTACAGCTCACACCTGATTGGACTATTCAAGCAATCTCCGCCGCGGGACAAGACTAGAGTTTCCATTGGTTGCCGGTCTGACAGCTGTTGGTATAAATAGCTGTCAGCCGGCTAGTTAACTGTTCTGTTGTAAAAAGTAATAAAGAGTTGACCGTTGCTGTTGCTGTGCCGTTATTACCACAGGACATAAAACTGGCGACGAAGGTTGGCGAAACTAACTCACAACCATCCATCTAGCCAAAATGACAACTTCTTCAATGTTTTCACCTTTCCGTGTGGAAGCAGAAACCTGGGAGGCATTTGTCGAGCGATTTGAGTGCTTCTTGCTTGCCCACGACCTGACGAGCCTCTCACAAGAAAGGAAAAGAGGCATATTCCTAAACTACTGTGGGCCAGAGATGTTCGCGACTGCTCGCGCTCTCTCGGCTCCAACTCCCGTCCACACAGTGCCGTGGGACACCCTGATGGCAAAGCTTAAAACACATTATGAGCCTGCTCCATCTCGCTTTGCTAGGCGACAAGATTTTCGCCATTGCATACAGCAAGAAGGACAGTCCATCAGCCACTACGTGGCTGCGCTCCGTGCAGCAGCTATTCCTTGCGAATTTGCTGACTTAGATGAAGCCCTCTTAGAACAATTTATTTATGGGCTCAAAGATGTAAACCTGCACCGCCGAATTCTTTCTCGGTCAGACTTAACCTTAAAGATAGCCGTTGATGAAGCTCGCGCCTCAGAGATGGCCGCTCAATCCATTCCGGACTGCCGCCGTTTACCTCGTCCCCTGCCCTCAGGATTGCCAACGCCAACACCTCAGGTGAATTACCAACAAGCTAATCCAACAATTCAATCACAAATTGACTATGCTATCGACCGTATGCAGTCGCTGAACTACAAGGATGGCCGTGCCTGCCTCAGTTGCGGCGGCAAGCATTCACGTTCCAACTGCCGTTTCCGTGCAGCAGTCTGCCACAAGTGTGGAAAAAAGGGCCATTTGGCATCAGTATGCCGCTCCAAAGTCCATGACAACCAGCATGCGCCGCAAAGCCTTGCCGCTCGCTCTCAAGCCCAGGCACCACCAAACCGTCGCCTCAACTACCTGTCTTTAGGAGACATAGAAGAATACTCTCCAGAATGGGTCGTTGACTCATCTTCTGCTACCACGGAAGGCCGTGGTAAGCTACACCTCTCCATCTGCATCGAGGGACGTCAGTGCTCCATGGAACTGGACACCGGCTCAGCCCGTTCCATAATCTCATGGCAAACACTATCTACGCTTTTGCCACAATTCCGCCTTAAGCAACTCACCCCTGCAAATTGCCGCTTACGAGATTATCAGGGCAATCCAATTAAGCTTTTAGGCTGCGCTACCTTTAATGTGACTTACGGCTCGTTTTCTGGCCGCTTACCTCTTCTAGTTGTACGCGACCCCCTAGCCTCTTTACTAGGGCTTGATTGGTTCAGGGCTCTGGGGCTAACCATAGCGGGTATTCACTCCACTCAATATGCTACTCTAAATCCTGATACCTTCTCATCCCTCCTATATGAATTTCAGGACGTTTTTTCCCCCTCTCTGGGTTGTTATAAGGGTTCACCTATTTCCCTAAATTTAGACCCCAAAATAGCACCTATTCGCCTAAAGGCCAGAAGGTTGCCTTTCGCCTTAAAGGCGAAAGTGGACGCGGAGCTAGACAAATTAATAGCTCAAGGGGTCCTAGAACCTGTAGATTACTCCCCTTGGGAAACACCAATAGTCGTTCCCTTAAAATCAGATGGATCAATAAGGATCTGCGCAGATTTTAAGACCACACTGAACAAGGCCTTACAAGCCCACCCCCACCCAGTGCCAGTTGTCCAGCACGTCCTGCACACTTTAGGACGCGGAAAAATTTTCGCAAAATTAGATCTGGCTCAAGCTTATCAACAGCTTCCTGTCGATGAAGCTACTGCGCTTGCCCAGACCATAGTCACGCACCGCGGGGCATTTAAATGCCGGCGCCTCCAGTTTGGAGTTAGTGTAGCTCCAGGAATTTTCCAAGGGCTCATGGAGCGACTGCTCCATGGAATTCCTGGGGTTACCCCTTATTTTGACGATGTACTAATTGCAGCTAAGGACGCACACACACTACTAAAGACCCTCAGAGCTGTCCTCCTAAAATTCCGCTCCACAGGCCTGCACCTGAAAGCTTCTAAATGCAAACTAGGGGTTCCTGCCGTGGAATTCCTTGGGTTCCTTATTGACCATAGGGGAATTCATCCCTCTCCTACTAAAGTTGACGCCATCCTTTCAGCACCTACCCCTACGAACAAAGTTGAGTTGCAGGCCTTTTTAGGTCTCCTCAACTTCTACTCCTCCTTTATCCCTCACAAGGCATCCCTAGCAGAACCACTTCACCGTCTATTAGACGCTTCAGCACCATGGACCTGGACTAGCCGCGAAGCGCATGCCCTCGCGGCTGTCAAAAGGGCTTTGACATCACCCCCCGTCCTAACTCAGTATGACGAACGTCTGCCCTTGCTCCTAGCCTGTGACGCCTCTCCCTTTGGAATTGGCGCAGTGTTAAGTCACCTTTACCCAGATGGCTCGGAAGCCCCTATAGCCTTCTACTCCCGCACCTTGTCCAAGCCTGAGCGTAATTACAGCCAGCTGGACAAGGAGGCGCTGGCCGCCGTTGCGGGAGTAAAACGCTATCACCATTACCTCTACGGCCGCCCATTCACCATCCTCACGGACCACAAGCCTTTATTAGGCATTCTCTCAGGAGATCGCCCCACACCTCCAATCATTTCGCCCCGCATGTCACGTTGGGCTGAATTCCTCTCAGCCTATAATTACACGCTTATTCACAAACCAGGCATCCACATGGGGCATGCAGACGCTTTAAGCCGCTGCCCTTTGCCACTGCCTGTCTCTGACCCAGCACCAACTGAAGCGATCTGCCTCCTGGACGAGCTCCACCTTCCGGTGTCCGCTTCGGACATAGCATCGTCATCCAAATCCGATCCCATCTTATCTAGGGTCATACCTTTTGTAAGAAGTGGATGGCCCTCCACTCTTGCAGATCAACCACTTCTACCCTTCTATCGGCGCCGCACCGAATTATCTACTATTCAAGGATGTTTGCTATGGGGCCATAGGGTAATCATTCCTGCCGCTTTGCACCATGCGGTGCTGACCCGCCTCCATGAGGGCCACCCAGGCATTGTCCGTATGAAATGCCTGGGCCGAAGTTACGTCTGGTGGCCCTCCATGGATGCGGACATCACCGCGTGGGTGCAGCGTTGCACCCCATGTCAACAAGTCCGTGCGGCGCCTTCCGCCGCTCCATCCAGGGAATGGGAACAACCCAGGGCCCCATGGAGTCGCCTCCATGTGGATTTCTTGGGTCCCATAGACGGCACCACTTTCTTTTTAGTTATAGACGCATGGTCAAAATGGATTGAAATTTTCCCCATGCACTCAACCACCGCATCCGCAACAATACACATTCTGGACAAATTATTTACAACACACGGATTGCCCGACGTTTTAGTGTCGGACAATGGACCACAATTTACCTCCCAAGAATTCCAATATTATTTGGCCAGCCTGGGCATCCGTCACGCCCCTACAGCTCCATTCCACCCGGCGGCAAATGGTTTGGCAGAACGCGCTGTGCGCTCTGCCAAAGAATCTCTGTCCCGCATGTCGGCGTTGCCTATGCATCGCCGCGTGGCCACCTTTCTACGCTGTCAACACACCACCCCATGTCCAATTACAGGGAAAGCTCCTTCCGAACTACTTATGGGGCGCAAACTCCGTACAACTTTAGACCGGCTGCACCCTTCTTATTCTATTCCCTCTTTTCCTTCTTCCCCACCCCCTAGGACCTTTCTAGTGGGGGAGGGAGTGTACGCAAGAAACTTTGCTGGGGACCCGAAGTGGGTGCCGGGGGTTATTTCTGAGTTAACAGGACCCTGTTCCTACAGGGTCCTCCTTGACGATGGACGAGAATGGAGGAGGCATGTAGACCAGTTAAGGCGGCGCGTCCAGAGTAAAGCACCGGCCGAGCCGCATATTCCAGCTCAGAATATTCCAGGCCCAGGAGACAACGCCTACCGGCCCGACCAGAGCAGCCCAACTAATTCCGGCGCCGTTTCAACCGTACCGCTCTCGCCGGACTCCGTACCTGCAAGTTTTGGAGGGACTCTAGGACTTCGGCCTGCTAGGACACTCCCCGGGAACGCTCCTCCTGTAACAGCGGCCACACCTCCATTGAGGAGATCTCAGCGCACGCGCAGACGACCGGCGTATTTGAGCGAGTACGCTTGCGCGAACAAGGGGGAAGGGGTGTTATGTCCTGGGAGCGTCCACCAGCAGGTGGCGCTCGGTAACTCATCCTACAGCTCACACCTGATTGGACTATTCAAGCAATCTCCGCCGCGGGACAAGACTAGAGTTTCCATTGGTTGCCGGTCTGACAGCTGTTGGTATAAATAGCTGTCAGCCGGCTAGTTAACTGTTCTGTTGTAAAAAGTAATAAAGAGTTGACCGTTGCTGTTGCTGTGCCGTTATTACCACAGGACATAAAAGGCAATTTTAAACTAATGTATTGCTTTATTGGTTTTTAATTATTGTAAGCTGTCTACTGGATTGCAGCCTGTTGAAAGGCCCCCTTTTTTACAAGACCTCTTACCAGAGAGTTCTTGTAAAGCAGAACTTACATTTGTTGTTAGTTGCGAAATCATGTCTGACCCATCGCGACCCCATGGACAACGTTCCTCCAGGCCTTCCTGTCCTCTACCATCCCATGGAGTCCATTTAAGCTCACGCCTACTGCTTCAGTTACTCCATCCAGCCCCCTCATTCTCTGTCGTCCCCTTCTTTTTTGGCCCTCAATCTTTCCCAGCATTAGGCTCTTCTCCAGTGAGTCCTTCCTTCTCATTAGGTGGCCAAAGTATTTGAGTTTCATCTTCAGGATCTGGCCTTCTAAAAAGCAGTCAGGTTTGATCTCTTCTAGGACTGACCAGTTTGATCGCCTTGCGGTCCAAGGAACTCACAGGAGTCTTTTCCAGCACCATAGTTCAAAGGCCTCAATTATTTGGCGTTCAGCCTTTCTTATGGTCCCCTTCATGGATTATTGCCTTGTCGTGGCAAAGGGGCTTGCACAGCTCAATGAAGCTATGGACTACGCCGCGCAGGGCTACCCAAGATGGACAGGTCATAGCAGAGAGCTGTGACAAAACGTGATCCACTGGAGGAGGAAATGGCAAAGCACTCCAGTATCTTTGCCATGAAAATCCCATGGACAGTACCAAAAGAACTTACATTATTATGGTATTTACCAAAATTGGAGTTCTTACGTGTGTGTGTGTGTGTGTGTGTGTGTAGATAGATGATTGACGGACAAAAAGATAATAGATGGATAGATAGATGATAGAGATGGAGAGGGGGGCATGGATGGATGGATGGATGGATGGATGGATGGATGGATGGATAAATAGATAGGTAGGTAGGTAGGTAGGTAGGTAGGTAGAATCTATCTAAGAACATCAATAAGGATAAATTATGTAGCACCACTACGAAAAAGCTATTCTTTCTAGGATTCATTTCCATTTATATATACCAGCTAATCCTCCCTCCCTCCCTCTGTGTGTGTGTGTGTGTGTGTGTGTGTAAGAATCCACTTGTCTATGGTTCTTAATACTGCATTTTTGATGTTCCCTCCCCCTCCCTTTCCATATCATTCCAAAGACAGATGCCTTGTTATCGCCAAAATTTCTGGTCACGCCTTTCTTGCTCCAAGATGACCATCCTGTGCTTCTCAGGCTACCTGCTGCCATCTGCCTTTAAGCCTCTTGGAAGGGAAGGAGGATCTGTGTCGGCTTCGTTACTCAAGGAATCCCGCAGATGAAATGGATTTTTATACTGTCATCTCCTATCTTCCCACTTAACCAGGCTGGCTATCAGATCGGTTGTGTACAAAAACAATGGAGAGAGGCCGAGAAAGGAATAAAGAAAACAATATTTTTTTTCCATTCAGCAAGGTAATACAATAAAATATGGTTCCTTTTAAAAAGATAAGTGTTTTCTGGGCTTGGGCAGAAGGATAAACAGCTGAGTTATCTGTAGTCTCTCTTTTATTTTCAGCCTGTGTTGTCGGGCTTAGTAAATTTTTAAGCAGCTGTCAAAGTAAATTTATTATAGAAGTGGTCTACATTCCTTGCGTAATCCAGAAGGGAAAAATCCCACTCAGTGATTTTATACTCCATCCTTTGTCTTTAGAACACTTAAAAAGCTTCCCCCACTTAAGATTCAAGGGTGCCATTAGTCAAAAATTTCAACTCTGGAAACTCTGTGCCTAGTCTTGACAGCTTAACTTCCGAGGTGCCTTAAGTGGCTTTTAAAGTGAAGAGACATTCTTGCTGTAGATATTGATAGAGGAAACTATTGAAATGCAGTGGTTTAGAAGATTGCAATTGGATTCAGAGAGAGAGAAAGACAGAGAGAGAGACTGACAGAGAGAGAGAGACAGAGAGAGAAACAGAGAGACAGAGACAGAGAGGGACACACAGACACAGAGTCAGAGAGACAGACAGAGACAGAGACAGAGACAGAGACAGACAGAGACAGAGAGGGAGAGAGATTGCACAAAGTAGATTTTCAGTTCTGTGAAACAGGGGTCCCCAATCCTGGGTCTGTGGCCCAGTACCAGGCTGTAGCCCATTGAGAACTTGACTGAGAAGTGGCAAAAGAGCGTGTAAATTCATGAAGCTTCGTTTTCACCAGTGGCACATATACAAAACCATTGGTCACAAAGCGGCAAGGGTTGGGGCGCCACTGCTGTGAAACACTGGATGGAACTCTGCTTTCTCCAAAAGAGATCCTATATGGACTGAGATTTCTCTATGCAGATCAAGGAATCAGAACGTTAAAAGGATTGATTCATGATTTCTTGGCATCTCGCTTCCCTCTAAACAGAATGCCCCACCTTCTCAGATTCTGTTCTCCGTAGGCCTTTCACATATACCTACCAAATTTCAGCAATGCATCAATGTTTGTTTGATGGTGGGTCACAGGAGAACGAGGTTAAATAGTCACAATGGATTTGTGTTTTTGCAGATCACAGTTTTGATAATTGTATGGACAATCTAGCTATCATCTTCCTGGCAGCAATATGGATGTGATTTATCATTGCCTTCTTCTGGGTTTCCCTTTTTCTTTTCTTAATTTAGAAGTCCAACCTCCAGCTACACACACACACACACACACACACACGCATGCACGCACGCACGTACGTATGTATGTATGTATATATGTATGTATGTATTGGGTCACAACCCCTGGTGTTAGGAATACCTCTGACCTCCGCTCCTTCCGTATTAAGCTTAAGACCCACCTATTCCAAGCAGCTGGCCTGGCTCAACTTTGATCTTACCATATCGCTCCTGACGGGTTTTTAACTGGGTATTTTAATTATATTTAATTTCTAGGGGTTTTAAATACTGTATTTTAATTGTTTTTATCAATCAACCTCCTCCTTGTGTATGTTTCAGTGTATGTCTTTGCAATATGTTTGTTTTGTTTACATATTTATTTCGTATGTTTCGTTGTACGCCGCCCCGAGTCCTTCGGGAGAGGGTGCGGCCAAGAAATAAATATATTATTATATTATTATTATTAAATATGTGTGGGAACACACTGTTTCCCTTTGTCTGTCTTTCGGCTCACTCCAGGAGACCATCCAGGCAGAAAACCATATTTTTAGTGTTGTCTTTGTTATATTTGTGTTGTATTTGTGCTGATAAATAAATAAAGGGAGAACTGCATGCCTAGTCTCCCTTTATTTATTTATCAGCACAAATACAACACACACACACACACACACACACACACTTTGTGCTGATAAATGGCTAGCTGATGAGAGCTAAATAGCTTGAAATAGATCTATACTAGTCTCCCTTTATTTATCAGCACAAATACAACACAAATATAAAAAGGCAACATTAAAAATAAAAATATGGTTTTCTGCCTGGATGGTCCTCTGTGATGAGCCGAATGACAGAAAGGGGGAGTAGTGAGCTCCCTCCCATATTTGGGCATACCAGGGGTTGTAACACAAATACATACCTATTTCCCTGGCCTAGCTGATAAGGAAGAGAGCCTGTGGCTTAGTGGCAATTACATCGGCCTAATATGCAATACAGCCCTGGTTCGATTCCCAGTAAGGATATGGCTAGCTGATGAGAGCTAAATAGCTTGAAATAGATCTATACTAGTCTCCCTTTATTTATTTATCAGCACAAATACAACACACACACACACATACACACACACATATACATACATACATACATACATAGCAGTGACATGCAGTCAGGTGAGGCAGGGGAGGCACAACCTCACCACTGTCATCATGAAAAGGAAAAAAAATGTAAAAGGAAAAAGGCGAGATCTAAGGTCAGGTTGAGCTAGTTGCTGCCTCACCGTGGATGACTCTGCTTAACTGTTTAAAAAAGCCTCTTAAAAAGCGCCCTCTACTATGAGCCAGGAGAATGCATGCCTCATCTAGTCTGACTTTAGGCGTTTTATGATCACTCGAGCAGAGTTAATCAAGGGTTAAAAGCCTAAAAATTCCTGACGTAGGTGAGGCACGCAGTTCTCCTGCCTCATAGTAAAGGGTGCTCGTTTGGGCGGGGCTTCTTCAGAGGACTCGAGGTTAGAGCAGAGTTGAAGTCCTCTCTGAAACAGCTGGAAAAGGTATGTGTGGGTCGGAGGGAGGGGGAGGAATTCAAACTTCATCCTCCTTGTGCGGGGCTTTGGGTAAAGGCTGGAGGGAAGGACTCTGGCTCGCTTGTGCTCTCCCTGGGGTGTAGTTTGATTGCAGGCAGAGCCACGTTGCCTTTTCAAACCTGTAATCAGTGAATCTGGGCTGGATCCTACCGGGGCTGGGAGAAAGTGTGTGTGCTCCACTATGGCTCTTTGACTGGCTTCCTGCCTCCTCCAGTGGTCTCCTCGCTGGTGCTCTTCCCTCCAATCCAACTTTATGTGTGCGTGTGTGTGTGTGTGTGTGAGAGAGAGAGAGAGAGAGAGAAGGGGGTAGGAGAGATAGTCCAATCCAACGTGTGTGTGTGTGTGTGTGTGTGTATGCTTGAGAGAGGGGGGAGGGAGGGAGGGAGAAAGGAAGGAGGGGAAGGGAGAAGAAAAGGAAAGAAGGAAACTTCTTTCGCAAAGGAGAAAAACAAATGCTGTTGCTTTAAATCGGAACTGAGCATGCCTGGCTGTGGAATTCTGGAAGTTGAAGTCCATAAGTCTAAAAAAATTTGAAACCCACCGCTGTGTCAGTGCCTCCCTAGCCATAAACCTCACCGCACGTCACAGATACATACATACATTTAAATTTATGTACAGTAGCTGCCTATATTACCATGACCAACTCTGGATAGCATGCCACAATCAAATAAAACATTAAGAGATACAAATCGTCATTATAAAAATATTTTTAAAAATGGATATCAAAAGTTTAAAATATCATTAAAAATTAAAATATGCAAAATACAGGGCAATGAGAGAGTAACAGAGATGGTATTCTGCTGGTTCTCCCCGGTTCGGGCGAAGCAGTAGTGGCAGCGGTGGGAGCCTCCGCCCACCTGCCCGGACATTACCATGGACGTTCTGCACATGTGCAGAAGGTAAGAAGATTTCATGCCTGGAGAGTAAATATGTCAACTACAATAGAGGAGCCCTTTTAGGCTATTATAGGTTGTCATTGACTTACCATCATTTACTTAATGACTGCTTGAAGTAATGACAATGTTGAAGAAAGCAACTTACATCCAGTCCTTGCCACCTGGAGTGTTGCAACATCCTCAATGATCATGTGATCAAAATTTTGGTGCTTGACAACAGGCATATATTTATGTCAGCTGCTGCAGGGGTTCGTGTGATTGCTATCTGTGACCTTCCCAGGCATCTTCCAACAAGCAAAGTGAATGGGGGAAGTTGGATTCACTTAACAGTCATATGATTTGCTTAACGACCATGGCAAAAATCATATAATTGGGCATAACTTATTTACTGACCTCATTGCTTCCAATGAGTTCCAATCTCAATTATGATTGTAAGTCAAGGACCATAGGCCTCCCAAGCCTGTTGACATAACTGTCACTTTTTTTTTGGTCTTTAAATAATGTTTCCAAAAAATATATAGTGCATCTTTCTATCTATCATGTATCTATCTATCTATCTACCTATCTATCTATCTATCTTAGAGGAAAGACCACTACAGGTGCCAGTGTGCATGATATATAATGAGCACAAATATATAATAAACCCACTATCCAGTAAATTGCTATTATCAGTGAGGATGCACAAGTATGGCCTGAGTCAGTTTAGTGTGTGTTCATTCATAAGTTGATTTCATTCTGTCTCTGCATTCAACTTAGATATTTTTTAAAAAGTGTGATTTTTTAAAAATCCTCCATGCAAAAAAACATATTTAAATACATATTTTGATATGCTTTTTGTGAAAGTATTTTTTTTTTCTCACAAAGCATGCCTTTCTGAATGTGTTTTCTCTCAAAGTATGCCTGAAAGTAGAAGCTGAAGTAAAAGCTGCCCTGGAAAATTCAGATAAGTCCAGAATTAATTGGTACATTCATCTTGAAGATGTCGATCAAGTCAGTTCACTGTGAAATGTTGACTCAACAGAAACCTTGAATAGCTCTAGTTATAAGTCCACCAAGGGGCTCCTGTTGCCAATTTCCATTTTGTGGAGTGCTTGAGAGAGTAGATTTCATCAAATCCTTGGTCTGCCACTGTGCTGTGATTGAACAATGGGGCTTTCCAAAGTTCATGGACTGGTCCGCTGTTTCCCAGTCTACTCGATGAGGGATTCCAAATTGGAAAGACGCTAATTATCCTTGATTGATGGGCAGGCAGGCTTGTCATACTGGCCAAGGAAAGAAGAAATCATAGAAGGGAAGACTGAAGTTAGCATTTTCCCAGCGCTTCAAACTTACAGAATTAATGATTTGATTCTATCCATCTATTATCTCGATGCCTGGGACAGCATAAGGGTACCAGGATGCCGATGGTAGCTATCCTAAACTCAAGCAGAACCGCAGCACTGAACTGTATGGCGGTTCAGATTTAAAGGCAAAAATGCTTCATAGTTTTGCACATACCATCTGCCTGCAACTTCCTCAAGCAACCATGGTTTTTTTTCTTCCCCTTGGGATTGCGCTGCAGCTGCAAATGACAAAACACAAGCCTGGGAGAATACTTGAAGGAGTTACAGATGGGGGTGGGTGGGCGATATGAGTGTCCCCCGCTTGCTCCAAAGTACCTTTTTCTTTTCAAATCCAAAGCTCTGTATCGTCTTTGCACTGAAAACGGGAAAGGCAGCACTTTGCAACTTTGGAACCCTACTGAGGTTTTTGTAAATGCAACAATTCTTACCTGGTGCTAAGATTGAAGATCAAATGGAATATTTGCAAGAGTCGAGGTTTCCAAAGGGGATTTAACAGGTTGAGGCAAGATACAAGGCGCACTGCTAAACCAGCATGTACTATACACAGAAGATGCTTAATGAAAGGCAACATTTAGCCTTTGCGTGAGATGAGCTGGAATTACCAACCTGGTCCTGGGTGAATCAGTCAGAGCAAGGAACCTGGAAGGAATCTTGGAGTTCTTCTAGTCCAACTCCTTGCGCAAGCAGGAGACCTTACACCATTTCAGACAGGAGGCTGTCCAGTCTCTTCTTAAAAAACCTCCAGTGATGAAGTACCCACAATTTCTGAAGGCAAACTGTTCCACTGGTTAAATTGTCCTCACTGCTAAGAAGTTTCTCCTTAATTCCAGGTTGCTTCTTTCCTTGATTCCATTGCTTCTTGTCTTGCCTTCTAATGCTTTGGAAAATAATTTGACCCTCTCTTCTTTATGGCAGCTGCTATCATGTCACCCCTAGTCCGTCTTTTCTTTAGACCAGCCATACCTGGTTCCTGCAACTATTCTTCGTATGTTTTTGTCTCCAGGCCTTTATTCAGCTTAGTTGCTCTTCTTTGCATTTTTTTTCAAAGTCAAATATCTACTACGACTGGTACCAATCTATACTAGATACCAGTTGTACTAGGTATCTGTGCACCTGTTCCTCCCACTTGAGCTACTGCATTTTCAGGGATGGGTAGACAAGCTCTGGTTTAGAGTTGAAATGTTCTACCTTTCTGACCTCTGTATTTGATCTCTAACAGGCTCCCCCTTCTCCTCGTTTAAAGATGATCCACTAACCAGGGAAAGGGCAGGCTGCTTAAGAAATGTAGAATAGGAAACACAACACAGTTCTTCAATATTTGGTTACTGTTCCCTTCTTGCCCCTGCTCTACCTCACCCTCTATAAGTAGTCCTAGACTTATAACCATTCATATAGCCAGGGGTGGCCCCCAAATATTTCAGCAACGAGTTCTCTGCCTGGTTGCTGGCCATGGTGGGTGTGGCCTAGTCAGCCTCCTGCGCCACAGTGTGTGTGTGTGTGTGCATGTGTGTATGTGTGTCTGTGTGTTTTCATTTTCCCCAGATTCCGGAGCATTTCCTTGAGCCTCTGGGAGGGGGAAAATTGCCTCCCATGGGCTCCGGAAGCCTTCCGTGCGGGCCCTGCACTTACCTCACATCCAAAACGGGCCGCGTGGCCTTTATGGAAAAAAATTAAGCACTCCTAGATGTACCCGATGATCTTACACCCGACATACAAGACACGGGAGGGGCCGGAGCTCTGCTGCCGGGGGGAGAAGGGGCAATACCAAGAAAACTCAGATCACAAAAATGAAAGGAAATCGGCTTTATACAAATTGATTGAAACTTTTATATGAATTTATATGCTGACAAATTACTACTATGTAATACTGAATTATTTGTTTAAATGAATACTATGAGTACGGGGGGCGGGGATACCCTTCACACATTGTAACTGCCAAAATTTGTAACCTATTCCAATACCCTTTTCCTTATTATTTTTTTAAAAAAAAACCAATAAAACTTTGTAAAACAAAAAACAAAAAACCAAAACGGGCCACGTGGAGACTCCTGGGCCAGCCAGGAATGGGATTTGGAGTTCTCTGAACCAGCCATAACGTTAGCTATGGCTTCTCCCGAACCAGGACGAATCTGTAGCAGCCTCCCCTGCATATAGTGAACATTCAAAAAGTGACTTATGATTGGTCCTTGAATTTATGACACAGCATCACCACAGTCACCTGACTAAAATCTGAGCATTGGTTGGCAACCAGCACATATTTATGATGGCTGGAGTGTCCTGGAGTGTCCTGGAGTCACGCAATCCCCGTTTCTGTCCTTTCCAGCTGATTCTGACAAACAAAATCATTGGGGGAAGACAGATTCACTTAACATCAGCATGATTCATTTAACAACTGCAGTGATTCTCTTAATAACTGTGGCCAAAAAAAGGTCACGAAATCATGCACGACTGGCTTAACAATGGTCCCACCAGAAATTGTTGTCCCAATTGTGGTCATAAGTCAAGGACTCTTTGTACCACTAGAAACATTCACCTCCTCCTCTGGTAGTTGGACCTGTCTTGAGAGATAAAATGAATTTACTGTTGCTGTTTACCAGATGCAGCAAGGGTACCCTCAAAGATGCCATTATTTGGGGGTAGAATTTCTCTCATGGATTCTAAATGATCTTTTGAAATCCATATTAGGATGCCTGGATGCTGAAGATGAAACTATTTCGACTATTTCCTAGATGTATTTAATGCTTAGAACTGATACACTGGATACCAGAAGGAAGCAGTCGCCTACACTTAAAATGAAAGATGTCTAGTTTAAGAGAAAGAAGGACTAGGGGAGACATGATAGCAGTGTTCCAATATCTCAGGGGTTGCCACAAAGAAGAGGGAGTCAAACTATTCTCCAAGGCACCTGAGGGTAGAACAAGAAGCAATGGGTGGAAACTAATCAAGGAGAGAAGCAACTTAGGACTGAGGAGAAATTTCCTGACAGTTAGAACAATTAATCAGTGGAACAGCTTGCCTCCAGAAGTTGTGAATGCCCCAACATGGGAAGTCTTTAAGAAGATGTTGGATAGCCATTTGTCTGAAACGGTATAGGGTTTCCTGCCTAGGCAGGGGGTTGGACTAGAAAACCTCCAAGGTCCCTTCCAACTCTACTATTGTATTGTATTGTATTGTATTGTATTGTATTGTATTGTATTGTATTGTATTGTAAAGATGCAACCATTTTCCCCTAATGATGTTTACAGGATTATTGTTAGTTACATTCATCCACTGAGTATCTTGCTGCCAAAAGTTTCTTAACTATTTGATCAATGTTTTCTCCTTTGAATTGGAAATAATATCTTTCCGTTCTTTTTCTGCTTTTACCATCTAGCTGTGTGCTTGAAGTAGTTTTGTTCTCTTGTAACACAGGATGAATCCAAATGAAATCAGGTCAGTATAATCAATCCGCCTCCAACTGTCTTTTGTTTTTAGTTCAGCAGGTGGTATAAGTGAAGAGGAGAGAAAAGATTGATTTGGTAAAGAGGTATGCATAATTTGATACATAACTCTGCTAATGAACTAGAGATCGGCTTTAAAGAGACAAAAGAATGGCTCCATCTAGCCTTGTGTTCTTGTACTTAGTTCGAGAGTTTCTTATTAGCCTTGAAATCTGTCGTTCCACTAGAAAAGTTGGGCGTGGGATGTGCGAGAAGATTTTTTTATATCAAAATATATTTTACTCGAGAATCAACGACTCCACTAAATAGTTGACACTCAAGCTGAAACTAAGCTAATTGAGTAAAAATAGCAAAGAGGGAAACTCTTTTTTTACAAACTTCCTCAAATCCCCAAGTAAGCGACCCAGACCTAATCCACATATCAAAGGATAAGGTCTGCGAACGCAAATAGAGTTAATTAAATTAGGTCTTCCAGCTGCATATTCAGGAGTGGGCTGCTGGGAGTTCGCAGGAGTTTGGGAGAACCTCTAGCTAAAATTGTATGCAGTTCGGAGAACCCCCAAATCCCACCCCCGGCTGGCCCCGCCCCCCTTTCCCCCCCCCCTCAGAAGTCCCCACATGGTCCATTTTGAATGCAGAGGTCCGTGTGATTGCTATCTGTGACCTCCCAGGCACCTTCCAACAAGCAAAGTTAATGGGAGAAGCTGGAGCGTGCAGAGGCTTGGGGAGGGCGAAAAACGGGCCTACTGTAAGTTCCAGAGGGCCTCCAGAGCCTGAGGAGGTCATTTTCACCCTCCTGGAGGCTCAAGGAAAGCCTCCAGAGCCCGGGGAGGGCAAAAGTGCCGACTAGGCCATGCCCACCATGGCCACACCCAGCCAGCAACCGAGCAGAGAACCCCTTGTTAAAATTTTTGAAGCCCACCCCTGTGTATAGTCATACCTACACACACATGCACACACACAAATACTCATGTCCTTCAAGTGTCACCCTACAATCAGCATGTAGATACTTCCACACTCGGGACAAACTCCCTATTTAACTATGTTGCTATGCCTCATTTTACTGCAGCTGCCCTGAAAGGCAAACTCCTTGTTTTCAGGAATAAATATTTCTTCTTTCCTCACAGCTATTTGGATCTCATTTTTATTTATTCTCGCAAAACTCCAGCTCGAGTTGGAACCCCAAATTATTCTTCTGACAGATGTTATGGAGCGAAACCTTGGTAAATGTATGTGTTTACAAGTAACTTTTCTCAGCAGATGTTAGCTATTTGTAGAGTTTGTCTGATCTATAAAGCTAAACAAGGCTTAGTGTTCAGATAGGTGATTCCCAGGCTTTAAATTAAATTGGGTGGGGGGGAAATCCAGAAGAACGCAGAAGCAAACTACTACAAACAGTTGAGCTCTCCTTGAAAGGAGGCTTTATATTTAATGTAACTATTATTGTTGTTGTTACTGCTGTCTATGGAGATTCTCAGCCATCCAGGTCAAGGTTGTCCCAAAGGTGCTTTTTCAAGAGGCAACTGGACTTCCTGGTTTTTCTTTGAAGAAGTTTTGCTTCTCATCCAAGAAGCTTCTTCAGCTCTGACTGGATGGTGGGGAATGTTATTTGTTTATGTATTGTATATGGTGTATAGTTGTCAGTTGCAGCTCTCATTCTGGTCCTCTGTGGGAACGGGAAAATACTCTCTCCTGATTGGTTGTTTGGCTGATCGGTTTCCTGATCATTCGTGGTGGCGCAGAATGCAGTATTGCAGGCTAACTCTGCCCCACTGCCAGCAGTTCGATCCTAACTGGTTCAAGGTTGACTCGGTCTTCTATCCCTCTGAGATCAGCAAAATGAGGACCCAGGTTGCTGGGGGCAATATGCTGACTACATAAATTGCTTAGAGATAAGGTGACCAACCGTCCTCCTTTAGGGAGGACAGTCCTTCTTTTGTAAGTTCTGTCCTCCCTCAAAAAGTGTCCTCCTACATGTCCTCCTTTTCGATATTTGAAGACTAATCTGTTGCGCGTTATGTGATGTATTTGTATTTGACATGACAATTCGTCAAGACTCGGTATAGTGCGGTATAAGACGTGATTATGAGACGCATGCGCTCCTCACGGGAGACCTTGAGAGAGAGCGCCGCCTGCAAGTGGCTTTGTTTACTTCTTACCGAAACACAACACGGCACATACACACGCAGTAGACTCACGGCACGTCGGCAATTGAATGACTCACGGTAATTATTTCTTTCTCAGTGAATATTCAATTATACAGAGGTAAGTACAATTCACGTTTAATGGTGGTTTTTTTACTTCATCACAAGTATATTGAACAGATATTGAATCTTGTGTTGAATTATTATCTAAAGAAATGCTAGACATTAAAATAGATGACAATTGTCTCTTTGAAGAAATTAGAAAACTGAATGTATATTTAAATTCTGAAAAATTAATACAATGGGAAAATCAACATGTTGAAATTGATAAAAGATGGGTGGATATTTTCAGCCATTTCAAAAATGAACATATTCCATGTGAACATTTATTTATACTTGTTCAATTTACGTTGTGCTGCCCTGGAACTAATGCAGCAGTTGAAAGAGTTTTTTTCAATTGCCAATGATTTTTCGACATTGAGAAATCGACATTGAATGTTGATACTCTAGCTGCAGCACTTGCCGTAAAATTCAATATGAAGGATATTTCTTGTTCAGATATTTCCAATATATTGTTAGAAGATGATACATTGACAAAAAATATTAATTCAATGGAAAAGTAATCTTTTAAATAATAATTAACAGGCATGTAAGCATAATTACAATATAAAATGTTGCAAATGTTTTTATTATGCATATATCATATTTTAGTGTATTATTGTTGCAATGAATAAAATATTTCTTTTATTTACGATATATTTTTTCCAATTTATTTGTCCTCCTTTTCATTGTAAAAAAGTTGGTCACCTTAGCATTTTGGACAATAGAACGTGTTTTGTCCTCCTTTTCATTGTAAAAAAGTTGGTCACCTTATTAGAGAGGGCTGGAAAGCACTGTGAAGCCTAACTGCTATTGCTATTGCTGCTGTTCTGTGAAAGATCAGGTGCTTATTAGGTCTTTAGACTGGATTTTAACTCTAGATATTTTTCCTGCTGCCAACATAACAATCACAACTGCATACTCAAAAGGATTCCAAACAAAGAGACATTGAACATATTCCACATAATAAGCTTTCAGAAGATTGCATACATAGTTACTGTCCCTTTATTTCAAAACTTGAAATATGCTTCCATTTTAATGCAGAAGATCAGACCCCAAGCTGATTAGAGACCACACCAAAAATGCTAAATGTGTAATCTAATTTTCAATTTTGCTTTAATTTAGATGTTGCTGTTTATGTAGATGCTATTGTTCTGAATGCTCCACTGAGAACTCAATCATAGACATATAGGCAGACATTGTAACATAAGAAACACCTTTATGCAGTGGTGAAATTCAATTTTTTTTACTGCTGGTTCTGTGGGCGTGGCTTGGTGGGCATGGCAGGGGAAGGATACTGCAAAATCTCCAGCCCCACCCCATTCCTGGGGGAAGGATATTGCAAAATCTCTATTCCCACCACATTCTGGGGCCAGCCTTAGGTGGTATTTGCCGATTCTCCGAACTACTCAAAATTTCCGCTACCAGTTCTCCAGAACCTGTCAGAACCTGCTGAATTTCACCCCCGCCTTTATGTGGTCTTTGTAAGTTGCTGGTACTTCTAAATATTTCTGGAATCATTTCCAAGTGTACAATCAAATTCTAGTTGAACTACCAACATTTAGTAATAATGTAAAAGAAAAGAATTGTGAGCCATAAGATAGATGTGTTGTGAAACAGTTAAAAAATAAAATGAAGAACCACCTCCTTTGTATCTCTGGAAAAATAATCTCAGACACACATTTTGATTTTTTTGTTGGATTTATATACACATTTTCCTTTGTTCAGCTGAATGTGTCATTGATGGCATCTGTTGTACCTCACAACTAACCATGGGATAATTTGGGCTGTGGAAGAGTTATTATCATTGAAGGATCAGCCTGAAGAAGGAGCACAACACTGAGAAGAAGAATGATTATCCTAACAATCAGCATTTGCCTACTTTACAAGAAATAGAGGCCCAAAATGTGAAAAAGCAATTTTTTTTAATAGAAGTTGAGGACTTCAAGGTGGAAAAGCCTAGAGATCTGATTAGCTAGCTGGTTTGGGAAAGCTAGGCATATCCTTGTCCCTATATGGTGGCGCAGTGGTTAGAAGGCAGTACTTCAGGCTACTTCTGCTGACTGCCAATTGCCAGCAATTTGGCAGTTCGATCCTCACTGGGCTGACTCAAGGTTAATTCATCCTTTCATCCTTCTGAGGTTGGTAGAATGAAGACCCAGATTGTTGGGGACAATATGCTGACTCTGTAAACCACTTAGAGAGGGCTGTAAAGCACTGTAAAGCGGTATATAAGTAAGTGTTATTGCTATTGGGGTTATTTCTATTGGTAGGCAAAACAAATTGTTAGATACCAGAATCAGTTACAATGGTTTCCACCAAGGTCCTCTGTTCCGGCGGGAACAGAGATTCAACCTGATTGGTCGAAGGGTCTGACAGCTCCCTATAAAAGGGCTGCTGTCAGACTGAACCTTCGCTGGATTGTACATAGTTGCTACTGAGTTAATAAAGAGCTGTTGCTGCCTAAGCCTGAGTGTGCCTTTCCTTTACCCGATCTAACACAAATCTTTCAGGAGGGCTTATTCTTAAACCAAACGGAACATTGAGGCCATAAGGCTCATGGAGAATGGAGTGCTGAGGTTTCTTGAGGTTGCAATGCCCTTGGGCTATACTGTGAACTGGTGAGGAGGCTTCTATTCTTTGGTTTAGATGGGATTGCAAGGGACTTCATATGGCAATAGGGAGAATCAATTCAGGTCTGCTAGAATTAGGCAAAGTGATGAACTAGGTTTGACTTTGATCCTATCTACAAGACACGAATGGGTACAATCTCAATTTTGACTCTTGGATTGATTTTCTCCACTTAAGTGCCTGGCTCAAAGACCTTCAGGGAGCATTCTGAGGTTGAGCGGGAATTAGAACATAGGTCTCCACTTTCATTACTATGCCAGTTTAGTTCTGAGGTAGCCCTGCTACTTTGCAGGATTCCAGACACCAACAAGCTGCCCCCACCATCCAAATCTGTAGCTTTCCTTTGCCCGGGGAACTTCCCAGCCCTACCTTGTGAGATAGCCAGATGAGTGTGAATGTTCTCCTTTAAAGGGTAGAAATGCATAGGGAGAATAAAAAACTCAGACCCCATTTTCTCTCACACAACTCTACAGCACTGCAGTGGTGGGTTCCTCTCCCCGTCGTTACTGGTACGCTGCGCACGGGGCTGGGCGTCCTGGTCATGCACGCGCGCTGCGCACACATGCACACTCCACCGGCCCTGTGACACCCAGCTGCTTGTCTGAGGTCATGCAGGCGCCACATGCTGTGTGTGCATGCGCAATTGGCCAGTTGCTTTAAAAACAGATATGGAATGTAGGCGGGCAGGCGGGCCAAATAAGCCACCGTACCAGCATGGTGGCCACTGCTCCCGGCTACTACCGGTATGGCCGTACCTGCCGGAACCCAACACTGCATCACTGGGTTCTCGGTGACTTAAAATCACAGAAAGTACAAATAATTGCTTATTTGTGAACTACAAAAAAGGAGCAAGATAGGGGTGACTGCTGCCTCCTCACTTATTTTGGGTCTTAAAATACTGAGTAGAGATATAAGACAAGATGAGAGGATCGTGGGAATAAGGATTTTAAAAGTAACTTATAAACTAGGGGCTTTGGTAGATGATTCATGTTGGTTCTGGAAGATCCTTTAAAGGAAGTTGAAATATTAATGGGCAAAGATTTCCAGTTTAGTAAACTGAAGATGAGGATGTTAACAAAAATATGAATATAGATGTTCAAACAAAATTGATAATTAAAATGGGCTTCAAGATTGAGAAGACAGTAAAATATGCTGGTTTCCCTAGGACCAATATGTAAAAACTGTTATTTCAAAGTAACTATCTTAAGACAGAGAATGAAATGTAAAAAGATATGTTAAGATGAGAGATATTACAGTTTCTATGATAAAAATAGATGTCTTGTGTAGAATGATGTTTTTGTTTCAGGCAATACCTATTTTAATACTTGATGTACCATTTAAACAATAACAGAATTATATATCTAAATTTGAGTGGCAGGGAGGAAAAAAACCCCATGAATTAAATTTCAAGCATTACAAGATGCAAAGGAAGGAGGAGGATTGGGTTTATCTGATTTGAATTTGTGTTTTGACCTCTCTGTTTGATTTGGATGAAAGAATGGTGAGTTAGCCAGGGCAAGTTGGCTGTAGTGAGTTGTCCTAGATCTGCTATGTGGCAATATCAATGGACTAAACAGATAATGCAATTAGTTTTCCTAAGATATAGGTAAAGGTAAAGGTTCCCCTCACACATATGTACTAATCGTTACCGACTCTAGGAAGTGGTGCTCATCTCCATTTCAAAGCCGAAGAGCCAGCGCTATCCAAAGACATCTCCGTAGTCATGTCGACAGCATGACTAAAGGCACATGGAGTGCTGTTACCTTCCCACCAAAGGTGGTTCCTATTTTTACATGCTTTCGGACTCTAGTTGGCAGAATCCTGAGATACAGTCTGGCTAATAAGATTAATGGCAAAGAATGCTGGGAGTTGTAGTTTTGCAGTATCAGAAGGGCCACAGTTCTCTAATGCATGATGTAATGGCAGAACCAAACTCAGAATGCCTTTGTAGTTGGGAAACTTAGTTCAGAACAGGCAGAAACTTTAACAGTTGGGAAAGCCCAGCCAGCTTTAAGATAGTTGGATCATTTCTTTCTTTGTTCATTTGCACAAGTGCATAACATCTGCTGTTTGAAGGAATGAATTGACATAATGTTCCTTAAAAATTTACAAACTTAAAAGAAATATACAAAATATTTTGTGGTCCGAATGAAGAGTAAAGAAATACACCTCCCTGGCTGTCTAATATCTGTACCAGTTTGACAAGGAGAGATAGAGTGGAGGGCAACATGTGTGTGTGTGTGTGTGTTTCATAAATGCTTCCCAGGTTTTGGAAGACTTAAAAACAGTCGCACTAATTTGTTGCTTTTAAAATTCTCACTGCTCTTTTGTTCAAAAGAACACATACAGAATATGGAAATGGGAAATTAATTCAAATTTATCCAATAAATTATTCAAAAGGAATTACTCACTTGGTGTGAGTATTTTCATTAAATCAAACTCAAACCTGTCAAACCAACGTATGGCGTTAAAAAGCCTGAAAAACACACACTTGCATGCACACGGTCCTTATTAAAAGCAGATCTTTAAGGGAAAAAAAATTTCAATAAGCAACAATCCATTTGTCAGTTAACGAAGAAGAAGAAGAAGAAATGTGACAAGGAATGATTTGTTAAAAAAAGATAAACTTGAAAAACATCTGCCCTAATGGTAGCATATGCTTGGTTCAGGAGAGGAGGTTTTTTTTTTTTTTTTTTGGTTCTAATAATGGGTTCAGTCCTATTGTACATCTCGCTGTCAGAAAGCACTGGTAATGCTTTTTTAAAAATTGACTACTTTCCAAAAACTCTTCTCCACGGTGCCTACCAAGAGGACTTGGTAGAAGAAGAAGAAAGACCATGAGATGCTGAAGGTTCCTGGCTTTATACTCTGTTCAGACCCACCTCTCTGTTTCCTATTCTGGTGTAAGAAATGTATTCTGATTGGTTGTCAGAATCCCATGTGGCCATGCAGGGGCAACTCTGGGCTGTGGAGAATGGTCTCCTCCAAGGAGGACCAAGAATGGTCTTCTAGGCGACAATTTATTTATTTGGTTGGTTGGTTGGTTGGCTGGTTGGTTGGTTTGCTGCCCATCTTGCCTTAAGGCAGCTCTACATTACGGCAGCTCATCATAGTCAAGTGTAAAAGAATTCTTTGGGCTAGGGTTGGGTGGCTGTGGTACTCAATGAAGGAATTCCTGTTCAATATTGTGGTGATGACTGGCTTCAAATTTCTGAAGCAATTTTACTTCTTCTATAAAAGAGGCTTCTGGGTTGTTAGTGTCATACTTGGCCCCTGATAGAAAAACCTTCCACAAACTTTTTGTCTGCCGATTCAGAAAAAAATATGGTGTGCTCTTCCTTTCATATTAGCTCTCTGAGGAATTTCTTCAATGGCATTTTAGAGCTTACTTTATTGTTACATGGTGCCTGACAAAGCTCTCTTAGACAACTCTTTATCATCATATCATAGCTTCCTTTGCTGCCCCAGTTGCCAGTGGGGCAGGGGTACTGTCACCATTCCAAGTAATACACCCATAGCAAACAGAACTCCAAAGCAAGTAGGTTCCTCAAGGAACAGGTTTATTGGATACATCATATTGACACAGACTGGTGAAAACCGACTTTAAAAGTTCCCACAGGTTTCACCTAATTAAAAGTAAAAGTTTTTCCACTTTTCCCGAACAATCAGTCACATGGACCAATCAAGGTGCTATCCTGTTGATTGGAAACTTCACTCCTCCTCTCTTGAGCCACCTATGGAAATGTCCTTGGTTCTCAGAGGAAATTATTTTGTTTTGGCTACAAAACCCCAACTATCTCTCTTCCCCCATCTCTATCCCTCAGCACCATAGTGGCAACATTGAAGCCTCCAAGATGGCTTCAGTCAGGCCAACTTCAGTGTTGACAAGTACCCCTTTGGGAGAAGTTATCCCCGATGGCTTTCTTAGCAATTAAGTATGGGAAATGTGGAAGAATTTAATTTGAACGTTAATCTCTCTTTTAGCATAAGGCTCCTGGGCACAGCTAGAGTTTTAAGTATAGTGGCCAATAATTAGAAAGCTTTTAGAATAGCTTCACCTCTGTACAGGTAGTCCTCGACTTACAACAGTTCATTTAATGACCGTTCAAAGTTACAACGGCACTGAAAAAAGTGACTTATGACCAGTTTTCACACTCATGACCATAGTACCATCCCCATGGTCATGAGATCAAAATTCAGATGCTTTGCAACTGACTCATGTTTATGACGGTCATGTGATTTCCTTTTGCGACCTTCTGACAAGCAGAGTCAATGGGAAAGTTAGATTCACTTAACAAGAGTTTGACTAATTTAACAACGACAGTGCTTCATTTAACAACGGTGACAAGAAAGGTGGCAAAATGGAGCAAACTCACTTAACAAATGTTTCACTCAGCAACAGAAATGTTGGGCTCAATTGTGGTCGTAAGTCGAGGACTACCTGTATTAATGGTTCAGCTTCAAGAAGAAATTGGCAGAAAAGGTAGAGTTGTGGTTTGCGGCTTAGCAGGTACATTTAGCATAGAGAAGGTTTCATTTTTATAATCAGTTTGTAACCAATCACGTTATATTCCTGGAGTTCTTTGTTGCTTCATTATAAATGCACCCTATTTTCTCAGTTTCAAAGCCTTGCCCAGCTGAACGTGCATGACCTGTGTTTTGCAAACTCATCACAAAGTGTTGGTATCTGAAGTCCAACTTGAGTAGAAAATAAACCTCAGCTTTTCTCCATGGAGCCAGTGAACAGGGAAAGATACATTTAACTCATAGACAGGATAAAAATAAATTCATAAAGTGCCTCTTAGGGATTTTTATCCAACAGAAAAGCCAGGGAATTGGCTGGTTGCTCAGCTCAGCTGCCTGCTTGTTGAGCCAAGAGCTTGAACTCTGCAGACCCCCCAAGAGAATTTCATTGTACGTTTTTCCACCTTTTGGGAAGGAAAAGAGAAAAAAAAGAAACGAAAAATACCTTCCCTTCCATCATAATAAATGAGAATCATAAAAAATACAAAGAAATGCTCAACAGAGCACTACCTTTCTAGTATGTCTGTTCTAAGGGATACATTTGGATAGAAGCCAGGGCACTCCAATGGATCTTCTCTCAGAGAGTGCCTTGACCTGAGCCTTACTCTTTTTATATGCTCCAGCTGGCATTAAGCCAATGTCAGCCCTTCGTTAATTTAAACCACATCTGTGCAGTCGAAATCTGACAAGGGGCAGGTCCTTTCAATTCAAAATAAATATGGTAGTTTGGTTTAGAATAGGGTTTACCATACTGTGAAGTGTCCCTCTCTCTGGGAGATGGGGACACTCAACGGTCTAGGTCAGCGGCGTCAAACGGCTGGCCCACGAGCTGGATGCATCGCACACAGGCCACGCCCACCCCAGCTCCATGAAGGGGAAAAACATCGCGATACATCATGTGATGGCAACATGACATCGCGAGTTTGACACCCGTGGTCAAGGGGAAGTATAAAGAACCTTTTATTTATGTTGTTACAATAAATCCCTTGCACTGCATAACAGACTGAGCTCCCATTATTTGTCCCAGCT
Organism: Natrix helvetica; assembly: GCF_964273705.1. Classification (NCBI taxonomy): domain Eukaryota; kingdom Metazoa; phylum Chordata; class Lepidosauria; order Squamata; family Natricidae; genus Natrix; species Natrix helvetica. Next base: position 225,127,820 of record NC_138548.1, read on the forward strand.
TCTGCCAACCTAACAATTCGAAAGCATGTAAAAATGCAAGTAAAAAAATAGGAACCACCTTTGGTGGGAAGGTAACAGCATTCCATGCGCCTTTGGCATTCAGTCATGCCGGCCACATGACCACAGAGACATCTTTGGGCAGTGCTGGCCTTTCGTCTTTGAAACGGAGATGAGCACTGGCCCCTAGAGTCAGGAATGACTAGCACATATGCATGAGGGGAACCTTTACCTTTACAATAAATCCGCCTCCTCCAAACTTTCATTGTACTGTTTGCATTGTTCATTTGTGTTCTTGTTGGCATTTAGATTTTTAAAGGAATCAACCTAGAAATAAGAAGCGATTTCCTGACAGTGAGAACAGTTAGCCAGTGGAATGGCTTGTCTTCAGAAGTTGTGGGTGCTCCATCACAGGAGATTTTAAAGATGAGATTGGATAGCCATTTGTCCAGAATAGTATAGGGCAGCGATGGCGAACCTTTTTTGGCTCTTGTGCCATAAATGGGGGGAGAGCAGGGGGGTCGGGTGCAGGCGTGGCACACCCATAATGCAATGTGCGACCCCCCCAGTGCGCATGGGTGCACTACAGGCGCGACCTCCCCCCATTTTGCATGCTTTTTTCGCCCTCCCCAGGCTCCAGAGGCTTTATAGGAGCATGGGAGGGCGAAAACAGCCTCCCCCATCCCGGAAGCCCTCCTGAGGCTTCAGGGACCTTCAGGAGGCTTCCCTGAAGCCTCCGAAGCAGTCAAAACAACCCTCTGAGCAAACCAGAAGTCACTTCCTGTTTGCTCGGAGGGTCGTTTTAAGTGCTCTGAAGGCTTCAGGGACCTTCAGGAGGCTTCCCTGAAGCCTCGGGAGCAGTCAAAACGACCCTCCGAGCAAACAGGAAGTCCGTTCCAGAACTTCTGGTTTTCCCATAGGGCCGGTTTTTTTTGCGCTCCAGCGGCTTCAGGGAAGCTCCTGAGGGCCTCCGGGGGAAGGGCGCGGGGAGGCTCTATTTTCGCCCTCCCCAGGCTCCTATAAAGGCTCTGGAGCCTGGGGAGGGCGAAAAATGGCTTTAAAAAAGGGTGAACTCAGCTGGCCAGGGCGCGCACACGTGCTGGCCAGCTGACAGGGCAGCGCCTTGTGTGCCCTGACAAATGGCTCCGTGTGCCACCTGTGGCACGCGTGCCATAGGTTCGCCATCACTGGTATAGGGTCTCCTGCTTGAGCAGAGGGTTGGACTAGAAGATCTCCAAAGTCCCTTCCAGTTCTGTTATGTAGTTATTTTGCATATACATTAAGATTATACCAAAGGATGGTGTGATGGCAAATAATTTAGCAGTCTCTGCCTTAGAAGCAAGAAAAAGAACATTAGACTGCTTTAAAATCCAAGGATAGCTTTCTCCTTCCTATCCCAGAGGCAGCTAAGACGGGTATTCTTCATGCACTGAGTTTTTGACCTATTTTCCCCTTAACAGTAAGTGCTTAACAGTTATTGCTGCATAGAGGCAGAAATACTCAAATAATATACTGGCTGTTCACTTTGCTGGAGGGTTCCTTCAGCACATCCACTCTATCACATGCTTTGTTTATTGTTGCTGCTCTGTTGCAAAGCACTTCTCTCCTGGTCCCTACCTTCCTTTCCAAATTACTTGCGCATCACATTTTTATGCATATGGAGTATCCATGCAAGCCGCAGCCTGTGAAGACACATGCTTTCCACTACATTGTGAATAAATTACAAACCTAGTTCGTGCAAACTCACAGGAACATTAAAACTAAGGCAAAATATGATTCCACAGAAGTGAGCAAAATGCACAGGCCATAATGCTAAATACATAAATTAGCAGAAAATGTTGTTTAATAATGTATTGATTCTGCAGCTGCCCATATGTTAAAAGGAAAACCGTCTGTTAAAATGTTAATCCTGCACACTCCACAGATGTCATTATACAAAGTCAAACATTTATATCGTTCAACTAGACTGCCTGACATTTAGAACTGGGTTGATGTAAGAGAAGAGCTGGCGCCCCATATGTTTTGTTGATGATCATTTTCATTTTTCATAAGACGGACCAAATTGTGTTACTGTAACAATATCGAAAGAAGATTAAACCTGCTTTTTTTATATAAAATTGATGACCAAGGATGGTCTCCTGCTCTTTGAAAAAAAAAAAAAGCACCTCTTGAATTCTGTGCACTTTCAACATAGTAGTTCCATGCCATTTGAAGAAAAGGATAGGTCTACAGCAGGGGTGTCAAACTCAAGGCCCAGTGGCCAGAACCGGCCTGTGGGGTGATTAGATCTGGCCCATGGGGCTGCCCTAGAAACCGTGAAGGACTGCCCTGTGGTCCCTCTGCCAGTGAAAACGGAGGTCAGGAAGGCCATGAGCGGCCCTCCCAAGCTCTGTTTTCACTGGCAGAGGATTGCAGGAGGCCATCACCGGTGAAAACAGAGCTCAGGAGCCCATTTTTGCTGGCAGAGTGCTTGGGCCACCACAGGCACCCCTGACATGAGTGATGTTGAATTGGCCATGCCTACCCTGGCCACATCCACCCTTGGCCCCCGAGGTCAAACACAACCCTGATGCGGCCCTCAATGAAATTAGGTTTGACACCCCTGGTTTACAGTCTGCATCTCTTTTTGGTTAGGTGCAAATATAGGCCAGACACCTTTTGCCCTTTTGAGGTTTGAAATGCAATTCCCATGGACCCTAAAAGCAAAGGCATTTGCCAGAGAGTGTGAGACAACTTTTTTGAGGGCACTAAATCTTAGAGCTGAGATGCACACGTCTCAGGGCTACGTGTGACTCCTGAAAACTTTGAATGGAGCCCCCTGAGTCCTTCAGCTATGAGGTAGCGAGTCAGCCTTAATTATCAAAAGCAATGCATGTTGTAAAAGAGCTTTAGTTATCATAAAAGTTCAGTGAATTAACCTTCCACTGTTTTCATAATAATTATGTTTCTATACACCCAGGAAAGACACACACATAGACGATGAGGTAACTCACTCACTCATTCACTTCTGAGGGCAACACAGCCATAACACACACATGCACACAAAGTATATTGACTCTGACACAAAATTAAACACTGGGCTAATTCATAGATGTCAGATGATGGTCCATTTGATTGTGTTTGCAAGCCTTTTCTAGCTTGTATGATGGAAGTCAACACTGATCTCTCAATAGAACCTTTCTCCATGTTTAAAAGAACCTTGGATTTTTTCCCCCACTAAGATGCTTCACTGCAATGGAATATCTAAGATCTCAGTGTCGTGAAGTCAATGGCCTTAAGACTCAACAAGCAGATGTATCTCATTGAACAGTAATTAATAACTGCAACAAACTAGGGGTTTTGCACTCTCCACTTACTTCTGAGGGCCACCCAGCCATAACAAACATGCCCGCATGCAAAGTGCATTGACTCTGACACAAAATCAACCACTGGGCTAACTGATAGATGTCAGACGATGGTCCAATTGGTTGTGTTTGCATCAGCTGAAGAAGCATTGATGCAATCAGCCACCGATAGGCCAGACACCTGTTGCCCTTGGAGCTTTGGAATACAATCTCCAGGGACCCTAAAAGCAAAGGTATTTGCCAGACAGTGTGAGAGAACCATTTTGAGCTGACACGCACAATTTGAAATATCAAGGCTGTGTGTGACTCTTGAAAACTTTGAATGGAAACCTCTTGAGTCCTTCAGAAATGAGGTAGATCATCAGCCCTAATTACCAAAAGCAATGCATGTTGTAAAAGGGCTTTAGTTGTAATAAAGGTTCCGTTCAAATTGTACTGTCAGAATCCTAGGAAGCTGTAGTCTGGTTCGAGCCTAGCTAGAAACCTGTCAAAACTGTTGCAGTTGGAAGAATAAAAGCCAACATAAATTACTCTTTCACAAGCACAGGGTTTCTGCCTTATGCATATATGGACAAATTTATTAGGTCATGACTATACTTAGCCTGGAGCCAACAAAACTAGAGAGTTTTAATTGTGTGTGTGTGTGTGTGTGTGTGTGTGTGTGTGTGTAAAAACTAAAGATGCAATACAAGAAAAAAAATGGGTCATATTATGTGCCACAAAGTTCTTCATTCAGAATAAAAAAAACTTGTCTCCGTGAAAAATGTGAAGATCTTACTAAGCTTAATTACCAGAGGCACATTTCTGTACCATGATCTGTTCAGATTGGGAGACTTCTAAAAGACTATTTTCATATTGGAACATCTTGTACCGACTTCGGACAACCTCAGCAGTGGTTCTCTCTGAGATGAAAGCTTTGAATTGAGGACCAGTGGTGGGTTCCTGCCGGTACAGTCTGGTACGGCTGTACTAGTAGTAACCGGGAGCAGCAGCCACCGTACCGGTACAGTGGCTCGTTTGGCCGCCCACCTGTCTGAGTTCCATACCTGCTTTTAAAGCAACCAGCCAATTGGGCATGCATACACAGCCTGTGTGACCTCTGACAAGCAGCTGGGTGTTGCAGGGATGGTGGAGTGCACACGTGTGCGCAGCAGGCATGCACGGCCAGGATGCCCAGCCCCATGTGCAATGTACTGGTAGTGACAGGTAGAGGAACCCATCACTGGTGAGGACATGCCTTTTTTGTAAGGGTAAGTATATGGGCTGTGGTAAGTAGCCTGTGTAGATGAGTGGGAAATCCAGATTTAAATCCCCCCTCAACTATGGAAACTCCTTGTATGATTTTGGCCCAGTCATTGTCTTTGAATCCAACCTACAAGACTGTGGCATTGGGGAAAAAGTGAGAAATCTCTTTTCTCTCCACAGAGAAAATTCTAAGGAAAGAGGAGGTGGGGGGAATAAGGGACCTGAATTTTAATACCAAGACATATACAAAAAACACACACATAGCATCTTTATACCAAGGCAAAAGATACACATGCTTATTTTTATTTGGGAAATGAAAAAAAGGCAGCCCATATATTTATTGTTAAGAATAAATCCAAAGGCAGCAACGGGTGGACTGTTTATTTCCTAGCTCACTGAGTAAACAACAGCTTTTGAGCCTCTAGTATATTGTTTCCATAATAGATTGTTTACATTCACAAAAACTCCAAGTGACAGTACTTTACATTCCTGAAATTGCAGTGAATTCAACAGGGACATGCCACATGTTATATTCTTCCTTGGAAAGCCAGCCTCTTGTACAATTCCTTTTCTGTAAAATAGTTGTCAGTGCCTCACGTTGGAAAGCAGATTTCTAGGAAGTGCTATTATTTAACTCCTGTCCTGCAGAAGGAATAGCCCACCTTTTAGGTCAAAAACCACTTGATCTTGCAAGCTAGACAAGAAAATCTTTGCATTTCTTCTGATGTCAAAGCTCACAAGTTCCATGCTTCCCGTGAAGCCCCATAGGAGATCAGATTACATGAAGGATATGCTGCCAGTCTGAGAAATGATGGCCTATTGGTTGATGACTGTTCCTGTAGGCAACAAGTAGAAAAAAGCATGGAAGTGGGTGACCTTGAAAACATTTATACTGGATTTTGGTATGTTCATGCCAAGAAAAGAATTTATGTATTTATTGACTTGTTAATGGCTCAATTTCCAGAGACTTTAGACCTTTCACATATTAAACACATACAAAATAATTCAAAAATATTATATAAAACACCAAAGATGGCTTAAAACTGGTCAACAAATGTTTCTCTAGCAAAGAAGAGAAATACACATGGTACAATAATGAATGTTCAAGGCTTTCCCCCTCTCTGATACGTTCTTTTATTGCTGGATTGCCTTAGCTTTTGGTCTTTATACAGAATGCCATAGCCATGGCTAGACTGATTTCCAGGCAATGACTGTCTTACACATGCTTATACATGGGAACTGAAGTCCACACATCTTAAAGTTGCTGTCAGGGTTCCAAATAGCATCCCAAAGTAAATCAGAGTCCAAAGCAAAGTATTGCTCAAAGTTCCAATTTATTAAGAGAGCCATGTTGGCACATCTGGGAAAATCCACACCTGAAAGCTTCCCGGTTTTCCCCACCCAGTTGAAAGTTCAAGATCTTGCCCCCATACCCACAAGTCCATCACATGGTCTAATCTTCCATTGCCATGCTGGCAGTTCCACCCATCCAGTTCCAGTCAGGTGCAGAGGTGCAAAGGCAAAGGATGACCTTGGGTTTCCAGAAAGAATGTTGTTATGGCTACATAGGATCTCACTCCTTACAATCCCCCCTCCCATTTTCCCACAATAGAAAATGCAAAGTAGAATAATAGAAAGTGTGGCAGGCCAAAGATCCAAAAGAAAATATGGTTGCAGGCCTGATAGTTGCCATGTTTGGATACCCTTGCTCTTGTTAATGCTGAATCTCTATTCCCTCTATTTATCAATGAAGGGAAAGAAGAACCTTTAAGAAGAAGCTTAAGGAAACTTAATTTGCCTTTCAGCATTCCCCATTCTTGTACTTGAGACCTCTTATAAGAGGTCAAAAAGCAAGCAAAACACCTCAGCTTCTTCTTCCTTTTATTCTTTTAACAAGGAGACAATAGGCCTGTATCTAAATGAAATAAGTTATCTGAGAAACATCCATCTAGTTTAGGCTAGTTAAAGAGGCACAATGTGCTTTAACTAACTGTTCAAGCTCCTGAATAGCTCAGGAATTCCGGTGTATTCATGAGCAGAAATGGGGATTCTGCTCCCATAAAACATGGAAATGAAGCCTTTCACTATGTACTCCAGAGCTACCTTGTAGTCTTCAAGAGGTCTAGATAGAGAATAGAATATTATCCTTTTCAGGCATTAAAGAGGAAGTCTTGGAGTAATAGAGTTCACTTCACAGAATTCCGAATATAGTAGATAGCAATAGCAATAGCACTTAGACTTATATACCACTTCACAGTGCTTTACATCCCTCTCTAAGCGGTTTACAGAGTCAGCACATTGTCATCGTCCCCCCCCCCCCAACTATCTGGGTCCTCAGCTAGTGGCATCCTAAATATAACTTCTTATTAAGGTATACATAGGTACTCCTTGGCTTACAAACATTTGCTGAATGACCATCCAGAGTTACAACAGTCCTGGTGTACATACTTAACAGCCATTGCTACAACCTCGTGATTCACTTAACAATGGCAGTGATTTGCTTAACAACCATGCCAAAGAGAGATTGCAAATTGGATGCCACTCAGTTAACAATTGCCTTGCTTAACAATGGAAATTCTGTTCCCATTTTAGTCGTAAATCGAGGATAATCTGTACCTTCGAACATTTGTGAGCAATAAAGTCTGTGCTGAATCCTTCTATCCAATGTCTGATTCTTTGTGTTCTCAGATGCAACTTGAAATTGAGCTTGGCCATAGGTTCTGGAAGAGTCAGATTTTTGCCCGTCGTTTTGTCCAGTTCAGACTGAAACCCTTTCCCTTCTATCTGTTTATGAGGAGAGGGAACAGCATCCAAACATAAGGTTTTGAAGTGTGACATACCTATGTTAATTGTGAACCATTAATTTGACAATTGTATTCTCTTAGTAGATTCTCAGGATAGACTCAGAACATAGGGTTCTACCTCAACTCACTCAATACCTTTATTTAACACTCCTCAATTTCATCTAACACCAGAGCAAGCAAAACTATTAAAATAAATGCAATTTGTAGGAGAACAATATAAATGAGAGTTGTAGCAATAATAACAAGCATAGTTAAAAAATACTTCCTGAAGCATCGTGATTAATATAGCATTATGCTTACCAACTCCAATTATCCTGAGATGTTTTGGTCTTCTATTCAAGTGGCAAATTATCCCAGCCAAATGCACATTGCTGAGAGCAGAATCTTTACTATCAGATCTATAAACAGGAGCAGGTTCATATCAGACACCCATAACTAATAAGGTGAAAGTTGTCCTTGCAATCAGTTTTAATAAGAGCACCAATTTTCCTTGGCCGTTAGATCTTTCTGAGACCTAATGAAGAGGAGACATTAATGCATATTGCCTATATTATGTGGCAAGGATTCTTATGTTCTTATACCGCAAACCGATTTCACTTGCTTTAGTGCTAGCATTATACACAGTGGCACGGTGGCTTAAACCTCCCGCTCAGAAGATTGAGGGTTCAACCCTAGGCAGTGTCAAATGTTTCTCTGTCAGAGTGCAAACAGAAAAATATCTGCTGTGAACTCTGCATAGGCATCAGGAAGGGCATCCAATCAGTAAATGCTCGGCTCCACTCAGTCGCTCTGACTCCAAGCTGAAGCAAAGGTATTAAAGGATCATAAAAAGAAAAAGTGTTATGCATTATCAGATCTTCAACCTGTGAGACAATTAGGTAGAGGTATAATAAAATAATAAAATAGGGATGTGGTGCCTAAGACGCTGAGCTTGTCGATCAGAAAGTTCATCAGTTCAGTAGTTTGCATCCCTAGTGCTGCAAAATGGAGTGAGCTCCCATTACTTGTCCCAGCTTCTGCCAACCTAGCAGTTCGAAAGTACATAAAAATGCAAGTAGAAAAATAGGGACCACTTTTTCCATGCACCTTTGGCGCTTAGTCATGCCGGCCACATGACCACAGAGACGTCTTCGGACAGCGCTGGCTCTTTGGCTTTGAAGCAGAGATGAGCACTGCCCCCTAGAGTTGGGAACAACTAGCACATATGTGCGAGGGGAACCTTTACCTATAATAATATATTAACAAGGTCATACATCTATTATTCTTTTGTTTGTTATATATCATTAATTGAAAATAAATGAAAATGCATCATAAAGCTAAGGATTATAGAAGCAAGAAGAGTTTAATAATGAATGAAAAAGCGGATACACACACACACACACACACACACACACACACACGATTTCATTGACTTATGTTTATGTTATATTTCATTTAATGAAAGAGCTAATGTCTCCTATATGGACACTGTTTAACTGAGGCTCACCTCTTCATCACTTTGGTTTTACTTTTGTTGTTGTTGTTGTTGCTTTTTTAAAGATTGGAAACCATTAGATCAGCAGATCTTATTGAAATCTCTGGAGTGAGTCTCCTTCAATCCTTTGAAAAAGAAATTTTAACTACAAATTAAAAAAATTGTAACAAAAAAAATGGGGAGAGGAATATGCAACAGCATTAATGTTGATTTATTTTGTTTTATAAAGTTTTAAGTGTATTAAGGCTTGATAGACTTGATTGAACACTGAGTTTAACTGAAATTATTCTTTCTTTGGGAGTTTTTATGTTTATATGTAGAAATAACCAATAAGACAACTTTAAATGGCACCTGTTGTAAAATCTTTTTTGAAGGAATGGGCTTATTTATTTACCACTTCAGTGCTACTGAAGAAAAACAAACCTCACTGAATGAAATTGAAATTGACTTGCAGGTGGATTCAAAAGTGAGAGCTTATAAGAAAGATGAAAATCATGGATTTACAAATAAAAGTGGATGAAGATTTAATTATTAAAAAGGGCAAAAAGATATTACATCAGAAGAATGTTGTTGCGGATAAATTACTTTATCTTGGATTTACAAAAGGGATTTACTGAATTTGTCAAACTGGAATTACAAAATAGATTTGATAAAACACCAAGAATTTTGAGAGAAGTGACAAAGGGAAGGAGAAAGAAGGTGTTCGAACTTTCTATGAAGAGTCTCATAGGAATTCTTCAAAGAAAGGAGAAAGATGTAAGGATATACAGTATAATCAATGTATTTGATCAAAGTTAAAATAAATGGCTTGCTATTTTGGGAACATTTTATGGATCCCTCACTGGGGCTGGAAGACAATGTTTTTAAGACTTTGTTTATTTGAACAGAGGAAATAGGAGATATGTTTGTGTGTGTGTGTGGGTATGTGTGTGTGTGTGTGTGTGTGTGTGTATACATACATACACACACACACATACATGCATACACATATGTTTTCATAGATTTTCATGGGTGTACTTATGCTGGTCTTGTTGTATTCGGGTCTTTTCCCATGTAATCTTACATAGGAAAAGACCCGAATACAACAAGACCAGCATATATATCCAACCTACTCCAAGACCCTGCTTACAAACCTCTAAACACAGACCCCACCACCTACCTGGAAAAAACTACCAAATCCAAAATAAAAGCCTCTCCCATCAGTGAAGAGATCCACCAAAAAATCATTCCCAGAGAGAAATCATCCAGATGTCCCAAGCTCTATGGCCTCCCCAAGATACACAAAGAAGGAACACCACTCAGACCCATAGTCATCTCCAAAGGCTCACCTCTGCGGAATCTTGCCAAATTCCTCGCCAAACAACTTCAACCCTATACAGAATCCATCACCTCACACATACAAAACTCATTCCACTTCATAGAAACAATAAAGAAATAAAACCTACAACCCAGCGACCTACTCGTGAGCTTTGATGTCAAATCGCTCTTCACCCAATTGTGTATAAAAGAAGCCTTGACAGCTATCCAGAACAAACACAACCCTCCTAAACACATCCTGGACCTGAACAACCACTGCCTAACCAACACATACTTCATCCACAATGGACAAAGATACAAACAGATAGAAGGAGCACCCATGGGATCACCCCTCTCACCCGTCATCGCAAATTTATACATGGAACATTTTGAAACTAACGCCTTAGATAAATCTGAACACAAACCCAAACTCTGTTTTAGATATGTTGATGACACTTTCATGATTTGGCCACATGGGAAAGAAAAACTGGACAACTTCCTCACACATCTCAATAGCCTACACCCCAAACTACAATTCACTATGGAAATAGAAGCAAACAACCAACTTCCCTTTCTGGATGTCCTAATCTACAAAAAAACCCCAATGGCTCCCTAGGACACACCATCTACCGGAAAAAAATACACACCAACTGCTACTTAAACGCACAATCCCATCACCACCCTGTACAGATCATTTCTGTAGCCAAGACCCTCATCTCCAGAACCAAACGCCTAGCCGACAAAAACCACCTGAAAATTGAATTATACACACTCACAAACGTGTTAATCTCCAACGGATTCCAAAGAAAAACAATCACCAACCTATTCCAAAGGGAGACTTCCCCCAAGACCCGAGACACAGAACAGGACAATGGCATTGCCCTCCTCCCTTACATCAAAGGCACCACAGATAAAATCAGCAAAATTATCCACAAGCATAATATCAAGACAGCCTTCAGCACTGACCAAAAAATAGCCAACATCTTAAGAAACCCCCAAAACAGATCACTTCTGGTTCCTGCAGGCGACAGACATGCTGTCCGCCACTTGTCTCCTCGGTGGGCTCCGTAAGGAGCACAGGGGGCCTTGGAGGGGTCTCCTGCCGCAGGGTGGCTTGCTGGAACCCCCCGGACTCGGTGATAGCCGGCAGGGGTGTTTGCAGCCTCGCCCCAGGAGCCGGGGAACGGAGGGGGGGCATGGTACAGCTTCGGGCTGTCCGCCCTTTCACCAAATGGGCTCCGGGAGGAAGGAATTAATCCAAGGAAGAGCGGCTGAATGCTGGTGGTGGGGGAGCCATCCTGATCTCCTTAATCGTCATTAAAGGATAAGCAGCAGACTATTGTAAATTCGTGTTCAACTTATTTGAAACTGAAGATTAGAGGGGGGTGCTTCTTCTCTTTACCCCCCCCCCCTCGGATTAAGTGGCATTTGAATTATCTCTCTATATATTGGAATGGAGAGAGAATAAAGGCTGACTCGTCACTTGAACTAACTATGTGAGAAAGATTGCTATCCAATTGCAAGAGATGATTGCTGAGCTGCTCTTTTTAAAAAAACTTTATGGAGATCTCCGTTTTTCTCCCTGTGAAAGGAGGAGCCAAGATGGCTCCCTTCTGTCTTTGTTTTTGCACTTACAAATGAAGTCTGCTTTTTGAAACTACCTTCGGGGGGGGGGGGGGAAATCCCTCTGGTACTGTTTTTTTACCCTATCTGAGGGAAACCTGGACGTCTCCTGTTACGTGGTGTTCCTGGACTTTGATTATTTGACTTTCCCCTTTCTGGTGTGCCTCTGTGCCTTGGAACTGTGAAGGAGAATTAACTTTTCCCTTTTGGATTTGCCTGCCTCCTTGGACTGGCACAGCTGCGCACTCTGCTGACGCCATTTTCTTTATAAAAGACTTATACCATCTCTGAACTCAGACAAATGGGGCCTAAGAAACCACCAATGGGCAAGTCATTTTCGGCTCCTGCTTCTGCCACCTCCAGTCCAAGCATGCAGCAAACGAAAATTACTTCATTGTTACAACAAGAAGGATCTGGAGAGAGCTCAAAAGAACTATCTGTTACCCAAATGTTTCAAGAAATTATGAGGAGTCAAAATGAGTTGAAAAAAGAGGTGACAGATCTTAAAGATGAACTCAGAGGTGTTCAACATCATATTTCAGAAAACAAACAGAATTGTGGTGTTGGAGGAGGTTAAGGCAGTCCAGAAGGGAAATGTAGACTTGGAAAACTTTATGGCAAAAATAGAATTTGAAAGAATGTCCTTTTTTCTCAGATTCCAGAACCTACCAGAGACAGAAAATGAAGACCTTAAGGATATTGTGAGTACAATTTTAGCAGAATACATTAAGAGAAATAAAGAACAGTTGTGGTGGGATATGGATCTGGTTTACAGGATTAATTCAGCATATGCTAGAAGTCATAATGTTCCAAGGGAGGTACATGTTAAATTTCTCAGGAGGACCACAAAGGATGAGGTGCTAGGGGCCCAAAGGGAGGCACCACTAAAATATAAAGATAAAGAAATCACCATTCTTAAGCAAATTCTGAAAAGGATAAGAGAAAGAAGGAGGAAGTATTCCTCCTTATCAAAGAAATTATACAATAAAAGAGTTTGGTTTAGATGGTTATTGCCAGAGGGAATGTTGATTTTTTGGGAGGGAAATAGAATTAGAATTAATACAGTGCAGGAGGCTGAAGCCTTCATTACACTTTTCTCTTCTAGAGGATGAACATAGGGAAGGTAGTGAAAAGGGTAGCAAGGTACAAGATATGAAGGAGGGGGGGCTGTGGCTCCACCTGGGGACAGGGAGGAAGGAGCAATATCGAAAAGGCTCAGGTCACAAAAATAAAAGTATTTGAAATATTTGTAATTGTTGACATACTAGAAAGCGACAAAGGAAAAGATGATTGAACACATGACTAATACAACGTAGAATAAGATTCTGTTTTTTGTTTATCTTTTATACATCGTTTTTACTATTGTAAAAATTGTGAGATTTGGAGGGATTTCTACCACTAGTGTGGGAGCTGCCAAAATTTTCTATGTACCCTTTTACCTTTCCCCATAAATGTTTAAAAACCAATAAAATTCTTTTAAAAAAAAAGAAACCCCCAAAACAAGATCCAGTTAGAAAACCAAGGAGTCTACGAAATACCATGCAAAATCTGCCCTGCCACATACATTGGACAAACTAATAGGAGAATAAATGCATGTGTCGCAGAACACAAGAACACAGTCAGAAAAAAAGAAAAAACTTCCTCCCTTTTCCAACATCTTAAAGCAACAGGACATGAAATTGATTTTGAAGGAACCAAATTAATCTCCACAACAGAACACTTCAACAAGAGAATAATTTTGGAAGCCATCGAAATAGAGAAACACCCCCACAACATGAATAAACGTGACAATACCTCCCGCCTACCAGACATCTGGAAACCAGCCCTAGTCAACAAACAAACCCCACCCACCACCCAGGTCATTACAACACAAAAGAAAACACCAGCCTGAATATGGCAAGTGAGACCTCGCCAAAACGTTGCTAAGATAATATCAATCTTACACGGGAAAAGACCCGAACACAACAAGACCAGAATGCATATAGATGATAGATAGATAGATAGATAGATAGATAGATAGATAGATAGATAGATAGATGATAGATAGATAGATAGATAGATAGATGATCGATAGATAGATAGATAGACAGACAGACAGACACATACATAGATAGATACATAGATAGATACATAGATAGATACATAGATAGATAGATAGATAGATAGATAGATAGATAGATAGATAGATAGATAGATAGATAGATAGATAGATACATACATACATACATACATAGATTGGTAGACAATGGGATGAAGCAGGGAATTAATAATTGCTTGATTTGACTTTAAGAGATAATGAGCCTCTGGCATGGCTTCCAAATCTATTATTCTGTTCGGTTATTCGGTTATCCTTTGTATGATCATATGTATCCATCCCATCCCATCAAATCCAAAGAAAATCTGGAATGGTCTAGGATCTCCTGCCACAGCCAGGGAGTTGGACTAGAAAACCTCCAAGGTCCCTTCCAACCTTAATATTTTATATTCTGTGATCTATGATAAGTTATTAATGTTGATTATTCTTCCTGAGGATGAAGAGGGATGTTCTTTTTCCCTTTTTATTTTACTGTTTTCTTTTTCTTCACTATAGTTTTTCTCTTTTTTAATGCTATGTAGATAGGAGTTTATCTGTATAATATAATCTCCAATAAAGTAGTTATAATAAAATAAATGAAAGAACCAGGGATAAATGGGGGGGGCAGGATCACGTGCAACATTTTGAATGAATTTGGTTGACAGAAAATGTAATACTGCTTGGTGACGTGAATGGATGGGAGGGAATATATGAGAAAGTACAGAAAAATGATTAGGCCATCCTTTGAGATCAAAGAATCATTGAGAAATGGTAACTTGTGAGTGTCATTACAGCTTACAAAAGCTCTGTTTCAAATATTTGATTCCAACATAAGACTATTTATACTTCCACATTGCAAAGAAATCAATCAATGGATAGACCAGAAGCACTGAAGATGTTACCTAGTTGGGTGTTCTGACCCCCTCCTCTTGTATACCAAGACACTCCGACACAAAGTCTCTTCAAAGATGTTTATTGACATACAGGTTCCACCTTGGCAGCAATCCAGACTGCCAAGGTCAAGATAGCACTCTGGGCAGCAATCCAGCTACAGCGACACCCCTTGGCAGCAATCCAGCTACCAAGCTCCAGATAATCACCTTAGCAGCCAAGGTCCAGGGAACAGATTGACAGTAATCCAGGTAAAATCTTTAGCAGCAATCCAGCCTGCCAAAGTACGACACAGATCTGAGCTTCTCCAACTCCAATGATCAGTTGATTCCTGCAAAGGGTGTGTTCACAAGCAGTCCCTTTATAGTCTGGAGAGGAGTCTAATGATCAGCAGCTGAGAGCCATTACCTCCGGTAATTGCTCAATTGCTCCTTACGCCGGGTAGCACGTCGGTAACGAGCATCTAATAGCTCACTGCTGTCTGACTCACTGTCCTGTGACTCCTCTCCACTGCTCCAAGGCATGACATCAGGAGCCCCCTTCCTTTGGCTTTCACCACTGCTCCATGCCTCAGGCGCCCCCTGGTGGCCAACCAGCCTCTCTGCGCCCTGCTCAGCGTCGGAACCCTGTCCAGGGTCCCCCACCTCCTCTTGAGCCGACTCAGAGGACACCTCGCTGTCGGAGTCTGGTGGCAGCGGCACCGGCACCGGCTGGGCCACAACAGTTGGGTAATGAAACATCTGCAAGAAAACAACCAAACTCAGAGAGCACCAAGGACTCCACAAAGTATCTTTAAAGAATGATGGATGTAATTACCTACAATGAAACAGAATTGTGAAGGATACCAGGGTGATGATTTAAGATTTTGAATAGGTCATTGTTTTGTTAATGCCAAGAGTAGAACTTAGGGGGAAATGGTTATGGGAAAAAAGTGATGAAGTGAAATCCGTGTTTAACTCCACAGTGACAGAGGCAAGAAGCTGCATTCTGTGATGAATGATACTAAACTGAAACTTAACTTATATTTCATAATGTCAGCAACTAGGGCAAACTTAAGATGCTACATCTGTTCTCAACTGTAGGCCAGGTTCAAGCCTTTATGGGCATCCATGGGGAGTAGTAATGGGTGGGGGCAAAGGATGGAATGTATGTTGCAATGTCATGACAGAAACTCCTCCCATTACGTATCTGCATGTGATATCATGACTGAAGTACAAGTGGGAAGAACTTGCATCATTACATCAGAATGCATATTTTGTCAGTTCAGAATCCTCCGTTCAAAGTTTCAATGGCACTGGGGAAAAAATAACTTATGACTATTTTTTCACACTTAAGACCGTTGCAGCATCCCCATGTTCACATGATCAAAATTCAGTTGGCAACTGGCATGTATTTATGATGGTTGCAGTGTTCCAGGGTCATGTGATCACCTTTTGTGACCTTCTGACAAGCAAAGTCAATGGGGATGCCCATGTTCACTTAACAACCAGTTTACTAACTTATCAACTGCAGTGATTCACTTTAACAACTGTGGAAAAGAAAGGTCATAAAATGAGGCAATACTCACTTAACAAATGCCTGACTGAACAACATAAATGTTGGGCTCAATTGAGGTCATAAGTCGAGGACTACCTATAGCCTATTGATTTATTTTTCTTCATTCGATTACATTGATAGATCTCTTGTGCTTTGCCATGAATTGCCTTATGGCTAACCCAGGGGTATAAAACTCGCGGCCCACAGGCCAGATGCGTCACATGCTGGCCACGCCCACCCTATTTTAGCAAAGGAGGGAAAGTCATGATATGTCACGTGACGATGCCGAACCCATTCTCTAAACCACTGTTTCTCAACCTTGGCCACTTTAAGACATGTGTACTTCCATTCCCAGAATTCCATAGCCAGTAAGACTCACTGTAGAATTCTGGGAATTGAAGTCTACATCTCTTAAAGTTGCTGAGATTGAGAAACATTGCTATAGACTTCTCTTCCACTTCCCTTTACTCAAAGCCCGACCAGGAAGGTGCACATAAACCGTACTGAATCATGTGACTGATGGTAGCAAATCATTATTTCCCTTATGATGAGGAACCTTCAGAAATCAGACAGAAAAAAAAATGGTCCTAAGTTCCCTGAAAAGAGATAAGAAATGAGTAGGAAATTGTGCAAAAGACTTGTCCTTGTTCTTTAAAAAAAAAAAAAAAAGTTGACAGCCGACAAATTACAAAGCTATTCAGTGGAATCCTTAAATGGATGTTCTTGCATTGTGCTTCTCTGTTTACCAAGTCTCATTATGTTGAAATTTGCCCTTCTGTACTTTACATTTGGAAGCTTCTCATCAAGGGAAACTGGTGACAGACGAGAAAGCAGAAAGCCGTGAGGGTCAAATTATAGCTGTGGGAAGGAATTGTATTGTATTTCACTCAAAATCAAGCAGGTACCAACCTTGAATAGCTTGTCTAAAAAGTGTCAAATGAATACAGATTTGAAGGAACTGTTGAGGGGAAATCTTATTCTGAGTCCCTCTTTCCTGGCCTTGAAAATTCAACTAACTATAAGCTTCAAAGAGAGGTTTTTGTTTTTTTTAAGCACCGCTTTTGCAGAATCCTACATTTCTGTGCTTGGTAAAACTTGTACTTAATTTGCTGAGTATTAGCCATGAATGCGACTCAGAGTTCAAAAGTTCCAATATTTTGCATGCCAATAATCAGAGGTGGTATTCAGCAGGTGTCAGGGGAAATTTCACCCTGAACTATTGAGGCTTAGACCGATGGCTTTTCATAACAGGCATATCTTCAAGAAGCGAAAATTAAAATAAAACCTGAGAACGTGTTCTAGTGAAAACAAACTTTAATACAAAAATCCGCAAATAGAAATAAAACAAATCTATCTAATTGTTACATTTTGGCAAGAACAAATGTTGTCCGCCTTCTTGAAGACGAACAAAGATCAAAAGGGAAGAAGTCTCTGGAATGTGTGATGAGTTAAGAAGCATGCGCAGTAAATCATTGCTGATAAGACCTATGACCTGCGCAATAACTCTTTCAGTTCAGCTAGCAAACAATTAACGCAGTGACAGCAGGTTCTGACCACTTCTGGAGAACCGGTAGTGGAAATTTTGAGTACCGTATTTCGGAGAACCAGTAAATGCCCCCTCTGACTGGCCCCTCCCCCATCTATTCTCTGCCTCCCGAGTCCCAGCTGATCGGGAGGAAATGGAGATTTTGCAATAATCTTCCCCTGCCACGCCCACCAAGCCACATGCACCAAGGCATGCCCACACAACCGGTGGTAAAAAAAAAATTTGAATCCCACAACTGCCAATAATGCAGAAAACCATGATGGGGCTTTATTTTGTCTCCCCTTTTCAAAAAGCATCAGAGTGTGCTTTGAACATGCTTTGGTGGAAATGTGTCAAACTTTGCATGGGAGCTTTCCTCTATTCATTAAAGGAGTTTGACCTTTTTTCAGGCTTCCTCCGGAGTAAGGGAGGGGCAAAAAAGTGTCACTGTGTTAACTTTGGTGGGTAAATTCCTGAAAGGAGTAACATTTTTTTTCCCTGGCTGTAAAAGGTCAGGCTGCAATTAATGAATAGCAGAAAGGTGATGTGCTTGGATGAGGTCTGAAGCACTTCTTCAGAAACACTTTTGAAGTGTGCACCATCCCATTTAAGAATTCCTGGAACTGTTTTTTATTTCAAAGAATTAAACTTCAGTGACTCCTACTGTGAAGACTCCTTTTCAAGACCCAGAAATATGCCATGGCATAAGACGGGCATGATAGTTGGTTAGAAGTTTAGATATGAGGCTAAGTTTCTCAAAAGCTTTGATTCTGCAACCAGTCCCTGTAGATATGTGATATATGTGATATGAGATACTTGAGATATGGGTGTTATACAATATATAATTGATATATGATGCAACTGATCTATGCTTGATGTGTTATGTGAATTGTGTTGTGTGATATATCAGTGTTGGCAAACCTTTTTAAAACCGAGTGCCGAAATGGGAGCATGTGGGCAAAGGGAGTGGGGAGCACTGGAAACTGAGCTTTCGGTTTCCAGTGCACGCACATGCATGCCAGCCACCTAGTCTTCCAGTTTCTGGCTCGCATGCCCATGTGAAGATTCATGTATGCACCAGAAACTAGAAGCTTGGCTTCCTGGTGCACTTGCTCCTGCATGCTGGAACCCAGAAGAGCAACGGGCGATGGCTGGTGTGCCCAGAGCAGTGGTGGGTTCCTGCCGGATCACACCGGATAGCGCGCGCTCCCTTTCAGCGCTCCACCTGGCTCGCACGCTCCCTTTTAGCGCTCCACCTGGCTCGCGCGCTCCCTTTCAGCGCTACACCTGGCTCGCGCGCTCCCTTCCGGCGCTAAAACCGGAAGTACAGTCTTGCCCCGCCCCTGGCGAAGCAACGACGCCTGCCTGCGCTCCACCAGCTCGGCTGGGAACGGAGATGTTTCCTCAGCGGAGCGGAGCGCCTGAAAAGACTTTTCAGGTGCTCCGCTCCGCTGAGGAAACATCTCCGTTCCCAGCCGAGCTGGTGGAGGGCAGGCAGGCGTCGTTGCTTCGCCAGGGGCGGGGCAAGACTGTACTTCTGGTTTTAGCGCCGGAAGGGAGCGCGCGAGCCAGGTGTAGCGCTGAAAGGGAGTGCGCGAGCCAGGTGGAGCGCTGAAAGGGAGCGCGCGAGCCAGGTGGAGCGCTGAAAGGGAGCGCGCGAGCCAGGTGGAGCGCTGAAAGGGAGCGCGCGAGCCAGGTGGAGCGCTGAAAGGGAGCGCGCGCGATCCGGTGCGATCCAGCAGGAACCCACCACTGGCCCAGAGAGATGGTTCTCTATGCCACTTTGGGCATGTCATGCCTCCATAGGTTCACCATCACGGATATATATGATATATGATATAGATGATAGATAATGGAGACGATTAGTCTAGTGTAGTGGTTAAAGCAGTAGGACACAAATTTGGGTGACTTTGAGTTTTAATCCTATTTTAGTCCTTTAGTCTCTGAGGTCTAGCTCCAGCAAAAATGCAAGGGCAAACCAAAAAACCAATCACTGATTAATTATATTGCAAAACCAAATACAATAATGGTGCTGCATACATTGCAATAAATAAGTTAACAATTGAGAGAAAATGCCAGTCAGATGGTTTCTAACAAATCTAGCTATCAATAGGAATTTTGCAACCTTCTTAGAAGTTTCTGAAGAGAAGTCACTCAAGAAAAAGGGTCATAGTCACAGTAGCAATTAGATTGATTAGCCATTAGAAATGTCAGACTTGTTTGCCATTGGGTGTACAATATATATTTTAATAGCACATGATTTTGCCTCCGGATCCGAACTGAAATAAGGTCAGCTTTCATAGGGGAGCCATATATATCCACTAGTTGTTGTCCTTAGAGGTAGTGTTCCAATTCGGGTCAAAGTAAATAGTCTCCTGCGTGAAGCACATAAGATGATAAAGAAATATTTTGTGATAGACTAGGGAGGAGACACAATTGTGTTATAAAAGTGATGGAACACTTCGTGTATCTGGTATTTTAGATAGCTAGATCCCAAATTCTCAACTTTAGTCCAATCAGGGTTTTACCAAGCCCCAAAACTGGTGGTGTTGATAAGGAAGACTGCAATGTGCCAACTCATCATTAATTTGTCAGAAGAAAACCTATCCAGCAAGGCAAGATGAACACACTTCACCAGTAGATTTAACAGAAAAAGAGTTGGAAGGGATCTTGGAGGTCTAGTCCAACCTCCTGCTCATTCAGGAGACCCCATAACATTTCAGGCAAATAGCTGTCCAATCTTTTCCTAAAAAACCTCCACTGGTTAATTGTTCTTACTGTCAGGAAATTTCTCCTCAGTTCTAAGTTGCTTCTCTCCTTGATTAGTTTCCACCCTTGCTTCTTGTTCTACCCTCAGGTGCTTTGCAGAATAGTTTGACTCCCTCTTCTTTGGGGCAGCCCCTGAGATATTGGAATACTGCAATCATGTCTCCCCTAGTCCTTCTTTTCATTAAACTAGACATACCCAGTTCCTGCAACTGTTCTTCCTATGTTTTAGTCTCCAGTTCCCTAATTATCTTTGTTGCTCTTCTCTGCATTTTTTCCAGAGTGTCAACATCTCTAAGAGGAGAAAACCTTAATCATGTCCCAAGGAAAATACAGCCTAATTCTAGGTATGTTAGAGCTTTGGAAGATGAATTAGAAACTTGTAGCAAGGTTTTCAAGAATTTTGGGTTGTTTTTAAGCTGGGGGACTCTTTAAAAATACACAAGCTGAGCCCCATGTAGCATCAAATGCAGAACTTTGGCTGTAAATAGTTTAATAGCTGCTGGGGCATCATTGTTACCAAATTGGCCTGCAAATTTAGTTAATTGCAAGGGATGTTGAGGGGGATTTTAATAGAAAGTCCCTTGTTGAATAGAACAACTGAAAATAGAGATCTAGATATTGAAAGGATTTAGCTTCATTTAGATGACTTTACTGTTAAACATCCATCTAATTGGGGCTTTGAAGTGTTTCCTAGAGAATATAAGTACTTTTATTTTGGAGTAATTTATTTTGAGGTGTTCTCTAGAGCAGTAAAATGATGAGCTTTAAAGCATCTTTGGAGGCTTATTTTGGTTAAAAACAATATGGCTGCCTCATCAGACTAAAGCCGATCAGAGGTGAGGTGGTGGGCAAAGGAAGTGGAATTCAGGCTTAGTAAACATGTCAACAATGCCATTAATGCGGAAGTTGAATATTAGTAGGACAAGGATATAGCCTTGCTTTATACTATTGCTAGTGAAGATGGGTTCCTTTATATCAACATCTTCATTATTCTTTCAGTGAGTGGATGTGTCATGATGTGTCATAGCATTAGCTGGCCTAAGAAGACACTGGCTTATCATTGTAGTGGCTAGTTTCCTAATTTTCCTGCAGTCATTCTGCAAAGATCTAAGTAATCACCAGGAGTCAACACTGACTCAGGCACACAGAAATGAATAAAATTACATTATATAGGGGACATTTTTCCCCCCTCATCTGCAATCCAGAGCTACGTTGATCAACTTCATCCCACTGAATACAAACTATAGGATGATTTAGTGGCATAAACTGAATTGCTTCTTATAGTTGTGTAAAAATGACAGTTAAAACAGTTTAATTAATAAAACAGTTTCCTTGGAGACTTGTAAATCATATACAACTCTTAACTTTATGTAGGCATGGGGGCCAGCTTGAACCTCCCCCTCCAGGAAACTCTTGGCTTCACCTTTGTGTGTTCTCATGCCTTTTGCAGTCCCTGGTCATTCAAAAGCTATGGGACATAATGTTCAGGGCTATGAAGAAAAATTCTTCTTCTCTCTTAGGAAAGGTTAAAGCAACTTTGGGTTTTTGAACAGCAGCTCTGTGCTGTGCTTCACTCTGCTGCTCTGCCTTTTAAAAGTGAGATAGATAGTTAGGTCAACCTCAGAAGTGGCATTCAGCCAGTTCTGACAGATTCTGGAGACATTTTGAGAGTGGGGAGGGAATGGGGATTTTGCAGTATCCTTTCCACAAAGCCATGCCCACAGAACCGGCAGTAAAACTTTTTTTGAATCCCACCACTGGTCAGACTCTTTCTGAACTCTGTCAGTTCTATATATGTTCCTTCCCAAGTCATTTGCATCCTTCCTTCCTTCCTTCCTTCCTTCCTTCCTTCCTTCCTTCCTTCCTTCCTTCCTTCCTTCCTTCCTTCCTTCCTTCCTTTCTTTCTTTCTTTCTTTCTTTCTTTCTTTCTTTCTTAATTTATTTGTATCCTGTCTTTATTATTTTTGCAAATAGCTCAAGACAGCAAACATATCCAACACACCTTCCTCCTTCTGTTTTCCCCTCAACAATAACCACGTGAGATGGGTTAGACCACGGGTGTCCAACTTGATCATGTAAAGTGACATACTGTGACATACTGTGATGTATCGTGACGGGTTTTGCCTTTGCAGAGCTAGGGTGCGTGTGGCCTGCCAGTTTGACAGGGTTAGACTGAGAGAATGTCACCAACCTAAAATCACCTAGCTGGCTTTAATGGTTAAGGTGGAACTTAAACCCATGGCCTCTTGGTTTCTAGCCTGGTGCTTTAATCACTAGACCAAACTGGCTCTGTAGAAAAGTATAGTGTTTGAGCGGCACATTTTTATGCCTGAGCAGCACCTGAATTTTTTTCACAGGTGTCACTTAAGACAACAACAAAATCAGTATTATTTGAAACTCAAAGTTATGTTTATTCAAGGTACCCGCTTAATTAAAAGTGTTATATAGTATCACTTAACAACGCTCCTGCTTAGTAACCAAAATGTTGGGTCAGGAACTCTGGCATTGAAGCATGCAAGTCTTAAAGCTGTCAAGTTACAAGATCCTTGCATCCCTAACCCTTTAGGAAAAAAAACCCCAAGGGGTCTTCAAACCTGACAGCTTGAAGACTTGTGGACTTCAACTCCCAGAATTCCTTCTCCAGTCACGTTGCGGCGACGTCATCTGCGTGGATCTTCTCCATCTTAGGTTTTTTTCACAGGGGGCAGGGCTGCCGCTGAAGATGCCGACGAGCCCTTGCCGCCACCAGAATAACAGCTGCCTCCTCCTCCTCCTCCTCCTCCTCCTCCTCCTCCTCCTCCTCCTCCTCCTCCTCCAACAGCACCACCACATTTGGAGTGAAGCCGCCAAAGCTCCCGTTGGCGCCCCGCCCGTGGCAGCGGCAGCGGCGCATCCCCCTCCACTCGGAGTACCTGAGCTGGGAATCGGGTTACTCCTGCTGCCTTCTCCTCTTCTGCCGTGCTTTTGAGAATCCATGAGGCCTTTTTCCCCTGCTCCCGCCCTCTCTGCCGCCTTCCTACTGGCTTCCGAGGCCTCATGGCTCCTCAAAAGCACAGCAGAGGAGGAGGGGGTGGGGTAACGCAGGGCTCATCTCAGGTGCTCCGAACAGACGGTGAGGCGCCACTGCCACGGGCGGGGGCGCCGGCGGGAGCTTTGAAAAGGCTTTGGGGGTTTATTTTAGCCGCAGCGCCGGGTGCAAGCAGCTAGGATTGGCTGCCCACAAAGGACCTCCCCGGGCTTACTTTCCTGAACTCAGTCGCCCCGCGCTCACCAAAACAAGTCCGGGGAGGTCCTTTGCGGGTGGCCAGTTCTAGCCGTCTGCAAAGGACCTCCCCAGCCTCCGGCGCCTGTGACAGTGCAAAACACTGCGCGGCAGTTGGAAAGTGCTGCGCGGTGTTTTCTTGCCACCTGCGCTGGCGCGCAGGTGCGCACCTTAGAGGGAAGAGTGTTGTTGATATACATGACATCTTACCTTAGCAAGCTAGACATTGATAAATAACTGGTGTATGTATTCGTGTCTATTATTGGGTAGCTTCAATATTTAACATGTTAGGACTGACTTTCCATTCAGGCAACTGTCTGTTTTAAGAAAGACATTTGGCCGTTACTGATAGGCAGATCAGTAAAAATCCATTTGGTTTTGCTGTCTACTGGCATTCCTTTTTCTTGTTTTTTCTTTGATGTTTGCTGAGAACAAACATTCTTTTTTCAAAAAAAAATGTGTTAGATGAAGAAGAGCCTCTTCAAGCTTGAAATTTAACTTTTCAAATCTTGTATATTTTCATATTAGCCCAAATCGTTTCCCCACAAGCAACGTACAGCATCTTCTAGGGGAAAAAATCATCCATTGTTGTTCCAAGCAAACATCAGTTTAAGGATGGCTTGGTGATGCTATGGAGATGCTATCAGTGGTTAGAAGAACAATACACCCAGACAAGCTTCTGCAGCTGCAGTGTTGATTGAACAGTCTTTTATTTATCTTTATTTATCTTTTATGTAGCCCCCCCACCCATAGCAGAACATTTACAATCAAGCTGTTTTTTCTCCAAGATTGAACTTGTTCCAGTCCTATGAACTGAAAACAGAACACAGGAGAAGGCTGGCTGTGAAATGCCGTGAGCACACATGGCATTTAAAAAAGTAAATAAAGAGAATGCTCAGTGCTCATTCAGGACTTTTTAAAAGTGAAAGTGTCACTTTCTCCATCTATTTTCCCTCCCTCTTGTGGAGAAAATCAACTCCCCTTGGATGGCACCAAAGGTTCAGCTTAGTCCCCAGCTTACGACCACAATTGATGTCAGAATTTATGTTGCTAAGTGACAAATCTTTAAAGTTAGTTTTGGCCCCCTGTTATGACTTTTCTTGCCACATTTGTTAAGTGAATCACTGCAGTTGTTAAATTAGAAACATTGCTGTTAAGTGAATCTGGCTTCCCCATTGCCTTTGCTTGTCAGAAAGTCACAAAAGAGAATCCCATGACCCCGGGATACCACAACCGTCATAAATATGAACCCGTTGTCAAGCATCCAAATGTAAATCATGTAACCACGGAGATACTGCAATGGTCGTAAGTGTAAAGAAATGGTCACTTTTTTTCAGTGATGTTGTAATTTTGAACAGTCACTAAATGAACTGTTGTAAGTCGAGGGCTACCTGTACAATCAAATTTACTCACAATGAAATATATGGAGAAATTCATATACATTTCTGCATCTTATATCATCCCCTTTAAAATGACAGCTTTACTTTATTTTCCCCTCCATTTCCTCCTTCCTTCCCTCCCTCCCTTTATTTTTAAATCTTGCTTTTTCTTGATATGGAAAAACAAGTCTCAAGTGGACACAAATCTGTCAGTGGCAACTGATTGGCTGCTTCTGGCAAGCGGAAGAAAACCACCTATTTTTGCCCACACTGAGGAATGTAGGGAAAAAAACCTGAATATGTTGAATCTGTAAAGTCCTCAACTTGCGACCGCCCACAAGTCCTTGACCTACGACCGCCCGCAAGTCCTCGACATACAACCTGTCAGCCCAGGACTGGCTATTGGCTAAGACATGCCTGGCTGAAGCGAGACTTTTACTGTTTCCCTATTGGTTGTTGCTCTACCTTTCTGTTGCTGTTTAGTTCTAATAAAGAGTTGTTGAAGGTTATCTCAGCGAGTCTGTCACTTCTGTTGCTCACTCTTCAATAGAATCATAACAAATACCTCAAAATAAGGCCTGTACATTTTTTAAAAATCCGAAAATAAAGTATAACTGCAAAATACTGAGTGAAACATGCATCCACAAATTCCCCATAGGCCTCTAAGATCATATCACTGTCTTTTAAATATCTACGTAGATTCTCAGTCATCCAGGTCATGGCTGTCCCAAAGGTGCTTTTTCGAAAGGCAGCTGGACTTCCCTTTTTCCTTTAAGATGTTTCACTCTTCATTCAGGAAACCTCTTTAGTACTGACCGAATGGTGGAGAATGGAAGGACTTATATTCCTTGCAGTCATCTGGTCATCAGCACTCTTTCTGTAGGTCATTGAGACCATCTATGCCCTCAGGGTCACCTGAATGCTATAAATAGGGGTGGAACCTTTTTAGAACTGCTGAAAGGACTGTGTTGTAAACAGAAGATAAGCGGTGTCGTATCCTTTCCCCTCTGTTGAGAGATGGCTGTTCATTTTTAGCATAAATGGCCTCTTTGCTCTTGCTGCATTGTGCTACTTGTGCCTCCTTCATAAATTCTTCCTCCAATACTTCTGTTGGTAGACGTAATTTCAGCTCTTGGGGTGTTCTGACCTAGGCTTGCCCCAAAAGCATGAAGCAGATTCCTAGTCCCGACAAATCGCCTTTTATTAAAAATGTGAATTCCTCTCATTCACATTCAGCAAAGGCTGGTAAACCATCTTTCAAAGGTGAATTTATAACTACAGACCTTATCTAGCTTGGAAAGGTGCCATGTAAATATTTTCCAAATGCAGTGCTGTGCAAGGAAAGACTTGGCACAGAGTCTCTGAGATTCACGGACAGATCTTCACACTCCTGAAACGAATGAAGAAATGAATTGTTTCCTGCAAAAACCCACTCCCCTCTCTCTCCTCTTTTATTGCCCATGGGAGGGACCATTCATCATCCACCTGTAGCTTTACTCCCAAGTCGACCCTGATTTCTTAGCTGTTCTTTTCTTCTGGCAGCTCTGCGCATGCACACACTGGGAACAGGCTCCATTGTTCCTCTGCCTCACTGCTGTCTAGCTCCGAAGGCAGCTAAGAACTGCCAGAAACTCATGGCTCCATCTCTACCTCCAATGCAGAGGCCTTGTCCAAGCCTTCCCCAGCCTCCAGGACTGGCCCATGTTTCTCTTCAACCTCCTCATTGTCCAACTCTGCTGCCAGCTCTGCTTAGGTTGTACAATTAAATTGTACAATTAAATGTCTTATTCTTTCATTGAGAAGTTGGAGCTGTGCTTCCTGCAAGATGCCCTATGTCCTTTCACTGTTGAACACCGGTGCAGGCTGTTGGGGATGAGTTTGTGTTATCTGCATTTCAAAATGAAGCACAAATATGGTTCCTGCCCACTGTCTTTTAACTATAATTTTTTTTAAAGCATCAGTATTGTTCTTTTTTTTCCCCCATCTTTGTTTTTCAAAAGAAGGACAATAGGTAAATATTAAGCCAGTGGTGGGATTCAAATAATTTAATAGCCGGTTCTTTGCCCTGATGACCAGCTGGGTAGGCATGGCTCGGTGGTCATGTCACTGGGTGGCATGGCCAACTCAATGTCACTCACGTCAATGGGCCCTTTGCCTTAGCTGTTATAATGTAATAAGGGGTAATCAGAGAGGCAGTTTCTGTAAGCAGGGCAATAAAGATTAGGCTAGAAACAACACCAGAATATTTCCTTCCTGCCTTCTTTACAGGATTAGAACTGTAAAGTGGAAAAAAAAATAAGATTTCTTCCAACAAATGGTTCTCCAAATTGCTTAGAAAGTTAACAACCGATTCTCCCGTATAGGTGCGAACTGGCTGAATCCCACCAGTGTATTAAGCCACGTGTCACTCTTAGAGGTTCTGAAGGGTATCTTTAGAAGCTGATTTTCCCCAAAGGACAATCTTTTTTTTTATAAAGAATTTTTTTTATTTCTGAATAAACACAGACAGACAAAACACACACACACAAAACACAAAACCATCTTCCATTACAAATTGTAGAAGTGTGTCGATTGGTTACAAAAACTTCCGTGCATCCCTTCCACAGTCATCACCAACAATTCATATCAAATCATATATTTTAAAATATCATATCATATCTCAACTTTCATTTGACTATAATTGTTTTTACATTCTTTTATATAAAATATTCCAGATTTAAAGCAAAATCACATAATGGCATTCCATTAGCTCTTCCCAATATCATCCAGTAACATTACATCTTTATAACATGTTCTATATAAAAATTGGTTATATTTAATAACAGAGTTTCTAAACCTCCTTTTGTAGTCACCATTTGCAATTTATATCAAATTTCCTCCTATCAAACCAATACATATACATGCATTGTTATCATTATCAATAAATTATTTAACTATATCCATTATCACTTCATTTTATACATAATGCTCTAAATTTAACTAAATTTGACTTAATTTTTTATTATAAGTTTTCATTACATCAACCTGTGTCTTTCCAGTAATAGTGTAGTCTTATGTCTCTTGCCATTTGTGGCATTAGTATTCTTGTTATTTCCTTAGTAAGTTTTGTATGGATTTCTCTTCGCAACTTATTACTTATTGCATATCTTGTATAAGCTCGATCTGCTTCTTCGATTGGCTTATCTTTGGTTATACTTTGAGATCTGGGGTAGAGCTCCAGTCCATCTATCTCCCCTTTCCATATTCCAGTCTTTCCATTTCCAACCACACTCAGTTCACTGTCAGTATCAACAATTTTCTTGTCTCTTTGTTTATTTTTTCCTTCAGTTTTTAGAACTTTGACCTCCACTTTCTTCATTTGATGAACATCCTCAATTTCTCCATCAAATGTTGCTATTCTAGGATCTAGGTTCTCCAATTTCTTCTCAATTTTCTGTTACTTCTAATAATTTTTGAATTTCAAACATAATCTTTTGCAATGTTAAGGTTTCTTTTTCATGTTGCACCATTCTTCCAACTTGTAAACACTGCCGGTCTGGCATTCAAAACTTTTTATTAAATTTAAAGCAAGTTCATTTATAATCTTTCAAGACAAGGCTTTGTTTTCACTCCACTCCAGCTGCCAATAAAGCTCCCGAAGAGCACCTGTATAAACAACCCATACTCTTCTCAATATCACTCTCTGTAAACATGCTGAAGAACCTTGAAATGCAAAGTCAAATGATCAAAGAGAAAAAAGAATAGACAATATTTCCAAGCCTTCCATGTCAACAGCCTCTAAGTGGCAGTGATACTTCCTTTCCCTCTGTTATTACAGCCCTCTTTGTATTCCTTTTATATCTTCTTTATATTCCAGGCTTAAAGAAAAAAAAATTCTTAAATGGAGGGGGGGGGGGAACCATCCAATCCAGCATTACAGAAATAAGGAAAAAGATTTTAATCCATAGGTATAAAAAAAAAGAATATAAAAAGTAGAAGAAGAAAAACTAATCTGTTCAATTTAAAGAATAGTTCCATCTGTAAAATAAAATTTTAAAAAAGGATAACACACTGTCTAATGTAACTTAATTTCGCCGCTTGTTCTCTTCTGTTTTCAAATTTAATTTAGCTGTAATTTGTTTTTGGGTAGTCTCTTTTATAATAATAAGATTTCCTCACCAGTTTGACACACTTTCTCTTTCTGTTTTCCTCCCGTTCCGGAGCTGTCCCAAGTTCAGCAGCTTCAATGGCTGTGCTTCTGTCACCGGCAAAAAGAGATTCTCCTGGATCAATCAGGGACTTTGCAGTGTCCTTGAGATCAGCAGGACGTACTCTTCCCTGTCACTGTCTCTTTGGGACAGTTTAGGTCCCAAAGGACCATCCAGCGGCAAAAGTATCGACTGCAATCTTGGAGCTCCAAGATAGCACATCATGTCGTCGTGACGTCAGTTCCTCCTCTCCCCCTTAAGGACAATCTTGTTCTTACAGAGACACTAATCAATGCCACTTTGTTCCCTAATCTATGAGGCTTCCGACAGAGGTGTGAAAGGCAAGATGACATAGTGTGACGAACAACAAATCAATCATTCTTTTAATGCAAGTTTTCAAACCGTAACTTATACCAAGATCACATTTCTTGATTTATTTCCTTCACCACCCCCACCCATTGCCAGATTTAAGCTCATTTTAATTTCTAATACATTTGGAACCCTTCCAAGACAGAAAACGAGAAACTGTCACAGCTGGAGAGATGTGGTTCTTTAGGAGCAGTTGATCTTATTTAACTATGATTAATAATCAAAGAACACAGTGAAATGCTTTTAAAAAACTGTCACAAAGCTTACCCAACATGTGACATCCCACCATGTGTATATAACAGGTGTTACGTATATTCCGATACAGCTGTAGTAACATACAAGGCATTTGTAATGACTTGTCAGGTGGATTGCTGTCATTACGTGAAATGCTTTGGTAGACTTTCAACAAACTCAGGGAAGATAGTCTAATCTTTAAATGGCAGTAATTTATTAGGAATCTGTAGGTATTTTTGGGTATCTGGGAAAGACATTTGGGATCTGGTATCAGTAGATTCACATAGCATTTTCAGCAGCATCTTTACAAAGCTGCAATTTCATCACTGCCTCTTTAATGCCTCCAGAACACATAGGTGCTTTTCGGGGTTGTAGGCAAAATCAGGAAAACATGAAACTTCTTTAAGGTGCCATTGATAGGAAAAACTGTGCCCGTCTCAGATTCAAAATACCTGTCGGGTTTCAGATCTGAATACTTACATGTTATTTCGAGCCCTATGTAGCTAGGAAACTCAAAAGCAAGAACCGGATGAGTTTCCAAAGGTCCTCTTTAATGGCCAACCATTCATTTAGTGACCATTCAAAGTTACAATGGAGCTGAAAAAAGTAACTTACAACTGTCACAGCTTCCCCATAGCCACATGATCAGATTTTGGGTGTTTGGCAACCGACATATATTTACAACTAGCTGATAACCTGGTGTTGCCCAGGTATTTATTTATAGGGGGAAAATGTCCGGACCAAATGTAATTTCTAATGTTGGATTTTCCCCCTCACCAAAGGGAGCCCCCTTGTGGAGTACTGTGAAGCCATTACCATGGCAACTCCACTGCGCTGTACAGTAGAAGTTATTTTACAGCAGTACAGTAGAATCCATTCTAAAGCACAACAGGCTATATCTTAACAGTACCCCCCCCCCGAGGAGTTTTAGGGGTATCTTACCCCCACAGTATTTTTTTCCAAAGAGTAAGTCCTCTGTGTACAGCATATATATATAATGTGTTGTATTTGTACTGATAAATAGATAAAGGGAGACTAGTATAGATCTATTTCGAGCTAATTAGCTCTCATCAGCTAGCCATACCCTTACTGGGATTCGAACCCGGGCTGTATATATCTTAGGCAGGAGTCTTAGCCACTAAGCCACAGGCTGTCTTCCTTATCAGTTGAGCCAGGGAAATAGGTATGTATTTGTGTTACAACCCCTGGTATGCCTAAATATATACAGCCCGGGTTCGAATCCCAGTAAGTGTATGGCTAGCTGATGAGAGCTAATTAGCTCGAAATAGATCTATACTAGTCTCCCTTTATTTATTTATCAGTACAAATACAACACAAATATAAAAAGGCAACATTAAAAATAAAAATATGGTTTTCTGCCTGGATGGTCTTCTGTGATAAGCCGAAGGACAGAAAGAGGGAGTAGTGACCTTCCTCCCATATTTAGGCATACCGGGGGTTGTAACACAAATACATATATATATATATATATATATATATATATATATATATATATATATATATATATATATATATATATGTGTGTGTGTGTGTGTGTGTGTGTGTGTGTGTGTGTGTGTGTGTGTGTGTGTGTGTGTGTGTGTGTGTGTGTGTGTGTGTGTGTGTGCGCCCCCTGGATTCATTTAGTGATCATGTGATTCACTTAACAACTGAAGTGAACCATTTAACATCTGGGGCAAAAAAGATCGTAAAATTAGGTGCAACTCATTTAACTGTCTTCCTTCAGAACATAAATTCTGGTAACACTTGTGGACATAAGTTGAGGACCACCTGTACTGAAAACTGCAAGCACAAATTCCCAGACTCTCTTACAGAAAGTCAATTGAAGCAGAGTCCCTTTGAATCATTTCTTTCACACTGACCCCACTTCTGAATTGTGCTGCCTTTTCTGACACCACTGAATTCTTCCTCCACTTGGTTCCAAGATTGCTCGCACATCCCTAGGTAAAGGCAAAGGTTCCCCTCACACAAATGTGCTAGTCATTCCCTACTTTAGGGGACGGTGCTCATCTCCGTTTCAAAGCTGAAGAGCCAGTGCTGACTGAAGATGTCTCCGTGGTCATGTGGCCGGCTTGACTAAACACTGAAGGTGCACAGAACGCTGTTACCTTCCCACCAAAGGTGGAACCTATTTTTCTACATGCTTTTGAACTGCTAGGTTAGCAGAAGCTGGGACAAGTAATGGGAGGTTACTCTGTTACGCGGTACTAGGGATTCGAACCGCCGAACTGCCAATCTTTCTGATCAAAAAGCTCAGCGTCTTAGCCACTGAGCCACCATTTCCCTTTGCACCAGGGATGGGTTCCGGCAGGCACTAGTGTCAGTTCATTCATGTGTGCACCATGCGCATGTACGTGCAATTGATGCACACTGTATGCGCATGCCAAGTGCAATTAAAATTGTTCTGCGCATGCGCAGAAGCGAAAAACAAGATGGAAACGCCTATGGCGCCACCCAGAGTACCAGTTCAGGGGTGTGGCAGGCCTGGGTCGTTGCCGGTTCCAGCAACACAGGCCACCAAACCACTACTGGTTCTGCTGAATCTGGCCAACCGGTAGGAACTCACCACTGCTTCTCACATGCCTACAACTTACAAAATACTACTGAATTGCCTGGATCTGTAAGTATATAAGAGTGAGATAGAGGTCATAGAGTTAATAGCTAAGCGTAAACTTCCATATAAATGAGAGAAAGCAGCATGAAAGAGAAAAACATGGGATAGGAGAAGTGAGAGAAACAAGGAAGTTGAATTAATTAGCCAAACATTTCTTACCGCCTATTTTCCAGGTGTTTTAGGATTCAAAGTGCCATTATCTCCAGTCTAAGAAATTATGAAAATTGAAGCAAATGCATCTGAAATACATCAAGTTGGGAGGATTGAAAAGAAGAAGACCAATTGATTCTGAGGCAATTAAAAAAAAACCCACAGGAGAAGCATCAAACTTTGTATGATCTCTATGTATAGGAGATAACAGGGAAGAACCTGGCATATAATTGCTTTAAGAAGGAAACAGACTTTCTGACAGGTGAGGATGAAAAAATATCTGAAGTTTTTCTTTCTTTTGCATTTCATTATTGGGAAATAATAACAGAAGGGTTGAATGAGGTATATTAAAAGTAAAAAGTTTCCAGGGGAAGTAGGAGTTTTATATGGTTGGTCCTTATGTACAGGACAAACTATAACTACAGGCCATATGACTTCTGTGTTTAAGCATAGCTTCTGTATTTAAATATAGAAACTGAGCTAAATTAAAATCCCCATGTTCTCTGAACTGGTTTTCTGTTGGTTTTCCTTTATAAAGTTCTACATGGCCATGGCAAAATTACTTTTGGGACCACCTCTCCTGCGTGTATCTCAGAGGTGAGATTCATTTACCTTCCCTACCAGTTCACAAAAGTGAGCCTACTCGGGCATTTGCACGCTTTGCTTGCACGTGCCTCATCTACGCATGTATACCACCTTTTGTGCATGCGCAGTGCTCGCACATTATGTCAGGGCAGGTGGGCGGAGCCTCCCGCAGCTGCCACTACTGGTTGGTCCGAAGGGGAGAGAACTGGCTGAATACCACCTTTGATGTATCTGCCTGTTCTATCAGGTTAGATAGGTGGACATGTTCCCGGTTCCCTTCCTTAAATTTGGCCATCTGGTAGGACTTTTGAGGGTTCCTTATTGGCAGGCTTCTCAGCTCTTTGGAACAACTTCCTCTCTGAGACCCAAGGAATCCCTACCCTTTTAGCCTTCTGGAGGGTTGTCTCTTCCCCCAGGCATTGGGCTAGGGTTGGGAATTGAGCTGTGAACATGAGTGATCTCATACCTAGGTGGAAAATACTTTTATTTTTAACTATGTTCCTAATGGATTGTTCTGAGCTGCCCAGAGTCATCCTATGAGATAGGTAGGCCACATAAATCCTGTAAATAAATGAACAAATTCATGTTACAAAGATTTTCGGTAAAATGAGAAAAAAAATAAGAATGAAATACATAAATTACAACGACAGCAAAAGTCAAGAACAAGGCAGCCAAATGTATAGCCAATCAAGTCCCCATACCGTCTTCACCATCTGCCTAAAAATGACATGGAAGCCAACCAGGATTCAGGAGGCAAGCTGTTCCGTGACAACCTCAGCATCGCCCACAAGGCCCTCTCAGCTAGAATGTGGAAAGCTTTTAGCAACCAGAATGGCAGCCAGAAAGAAAGTGTCATACTGTCAAAGTGACTTTTACCTACTTGCAAGAAAGAGCCACATCTTATGCCAACCGCACTTTCAAGGCAGCCCCAAGTAGAGTGGAATGATAATTTAGCCGTGAGACAGTGGTGGGTTTCTACCGGATCGCACCGGATCGCGCGATCCGGTTGAAGAATGAACCCGGAAGTAATTTCCTGCCCCGCCCCCTTGGCGTTTTTTGCATCGGGGCTGACTCCCCGCCGCCGCTGCTGTTCCTTGTCTTCTGGCCGCGGCCCCACGCCGTGGAAAACATAGGCGCAATTACAGCCCGGAGCAGGAGCAAAGCCCCTTTCCCAACTGGCCTTTCCTCGCTTGGAGGGCTTTGGAGGGAAGCTTCTGCAGAAGCCCGGGTGAGTGACAACAAGTTCCCACCGTTACGAAGTCTCGGAGGCTGTAATTTTCTGAGCTGTGCGCGCGCGCCTGTTTTCCACGGCGTGGAGCAGCGGCGAGATTCTGCGTGGCCGGCAATGACTCAGGATGCCATCCGGGAAGATGAGGAACGCGAGGGGGGACCGTTGACGGCCTCCGCAATCATTGCTCGCCTCGCAGAGCCTCGCTGCTGCTCCACGCCGTGGAAAACAGGTGCGCGCGCACAGCTCAGAAAATTACAGCCTCCGAGGCTCAGAACGCTTCGGAGGGAAGCTTCTGCATAAGCCCAGCCGAGTGACAACAAGTTCCCGCTGTTACGAAGTCTCGGAGGCTGTAATTTTCTGAGCTGTGCGCGCGCGCCTGTTTTCCACGGCGTGGAGCAGCAGCGAGGTTTGTGTGGCCGGCAATCACTCCAAATGCCATACGGGAAGACGAGGAACGTGAGGGGGGACCGTTGACGGCCTCCGCAATCATCGCTCACCTCGCAGAGCCTCGCTGCTGCTCCACGCCGTGGAAAACAGGCGCGCGCGCACAGCTCAGAAAATTACAGCCTCCGAGGCTCAGAACGCTTCGGAGGGAAGCTTCTGCATAAGCCCAGCCGAGTGACAACAAGTTCCCGCTGTTACGAAGTCTCGGAGGCTGTAATTTTCTGAGCTGTGCGCGCGCGCCTGTTTTCCACGGCGTGGAGCAGCAGCGAGGTTTGTGTGGCCGGCAATCACTCCAAATGCCATACGGGAAGACGAGGAACGTGAGGGGGGACCGTTGACGGCCTCCGCAATCATCGCTCGCCTCGCAGAGCCTCGCTGCTGCTCCACGCCGTGGAAAACAGGTGCGCGCGCACAGCTCAGAAAATTACAGCCTCCGAGGCTCAGAATGCTTCGGAGGGAAGCTTCTGCATAAGCCCAGCCGAGTGACAACAAGTTCCCGCTGTTACGAAGTCTCGGAGGCTGTAATTTTCTGAGCTGTGCGCGCGCGCCTGTTTTCCACGGCGTGGAGCAGCAGCGAGGTTTGTGTGGCCGGCAATCACTCCAAATGCCATACGGGAAGACGAGGAACGTGAGGGG
This sequence comes from Natrix helvetica, assembly GCF_964273705.1. Lineage (NCBI taxonomy): Eukaryota > Metazoa > Chordata > Lepidosauria > Squamata > Natricidae > Natrix > Natrix helvetica. The sequence goes on from NC_138548.1 coordinate 225,163,510, forward strand.
GGACCGTTGACGGCCTCCGCAATCATCGCTCACCTCGCAGAGCCTCGCTGCTGCTCCACGCCGTGGAAAACAGGCGCGCGCGCACAGCTCAGAAAATTACAGCCTCCGAGGCTCAGAACGCTTCGGAGGGAAGCTTCTGCATAAGCCCAGCCGAGTGACAACAAGTTCCCGCTGTTACGAAGTCTCGGAGGCTGTAATTTTCTGAGCTGTGCGCGCGCGCCTGTTTTCCACGGCGTGGAGCAGCAGCGAGGTTTGTGTGGCCGGCAATCACTCCAAATGCCATACGGGAAGACGAGGAACGTGAGGGGGGACCGTTGACGGCCTCCGCAATCATCGCTCGCCTCGCAGAGCCTCGCTGCTGCTCCACGCCGTGGAAAACAGGCGCGCGCGCACAGCTCAGAAAATTACAGCCTCCGAGGCTCAGAACGCTTCAGAGGGAAGCTTCTGCATAAGCCCGGCCGAGTGACAACAAGTTCCCGCCGTTACGAAGTCTCGGAGGCTGTAATTTTCTGAGCTGTGCGCGCGCGCCTGTTTTCCATGGCGTGGAGCAGCGGCGAGATTCTGCGTGGCCGGCAATGACTCAGGATGCCATCCGGGAAGACGAGGAACGCGAGGGGGGACCGTTGACGGCCTCCGCAATCATCGCTCGCCTCGCAGAGCCTCGCTGCTGCTCCACGCCGTGGAAAACAGGCGCGCGCGCAGAGCTCAGAAAATTACAGCCTCCGAGGCTCAGAACGCTTCGGAGGGAAGCTTCTGCATAAGCCCGGCCGAGTGACAACAAGTTCCCGCCGTTACGAAGTCTCGGAGGCTGTAATTTTCTGAGCTGTTCACGCGCACCTGTTTTCCACGGCGTGGAGCAGCAGTGAGGCTCTGCGAGGCGAGCGATGATTGCGGAGGCCGTCAACGGCCCCCCCTCACGTTCCTCGTCTTCCCGGATGGCATTTGGAGTGATTGCCGGCCACACAAACCTCGCTGCTGCTCCACGCCGTGGAAAACAGGCGCGCGCGCACAGCTCAGAAAATTACAGCCTCCGAGGCTTCGTAACAGTGGGAACTTGTTGTCACTCGGCCGGGCTTATGCAGAAGCTTCCCTCCAAAGCCCTCCAAGCGAGGAAAGGCCAGTTGGAAAAGGGGCTTTGCTCCTGCTCCAGGCTGGAGGCTTCCCTCCGAAGTCTTGGGATGTTCTGAGGAGCCCCCCAAGGAAAAACGCCGCTGCCAGGTAGTTAAAAGTACCTCTCTGATTCTGTCAGACTCTGTCAGTCTCTCTCTGATTCCCTCTCTCACTCCCTCTCTGTTCCTCTCTCTCTGTGTCTGTCTGTCTCACTCACACACACACACACACATTGTGGTCACCTTGTTGAGTGTTCCAATCACATTTGAAACACTCAACAACTGGCCTGCATTTATGGTATTTTGCAGCATTCTGCAGTCATAGGACCAAAATATTTGGTTAAAAGCATATATTTTGGTCCTATGACTGCAGAATGCTGCAAAATACCATAAATGCAAGCCAGTTGTTGAGTGTTTCAAATGTGATTGGAACACTCAACAGGGTGACCACAGTGTGTGTGTGTGTGAGTGAGACAGACAGACAGACAGAGAGAGGGAGTGAGGGAGGGAATCAGAGAGACTGACAGACACACACACACACACACAGAGACAGAGAGGGGGAGGGAGGGAGAGAAAGATAGAGAGACACACACAGAGTGAGTGATTAAGTGAATGAGTGAGAGACAGACACACCCACATACACAGAGTGACAGAGAGAGAGGAAGGGAGGGGAGAGAGACAGAGGGAGAGACAGAGACAGACACACACACACACACACACACACAGAGTGAGTGAGAGACAGACAGACACACACACACAGAGTGACAGAGATGGGGGAAGGAGAAGAGAGAGACAGAGATACAGAGAGAGAGACAGACAGATAGACACCCAGAGAAAATGACAGGGAGACAGAGAGGGAGAGAGAGACAAAGAGCCAGAGAGAGAGAGAAAAAGAAAAAGAAAAAAAGAAAGTGGGAGAGAGAGATGAAAGAAAGAAAGAAAAAGAACTTATGACCACAATTGAGCCCAAAATTTTGGTTGCTAAGCAAGAGCATCGTTAAGTGTGTTTCACCACATTTTCCAAGTTAGCCATGCCCACCTGGTCACATGACTGCCAAGCCACTCCCACCAGGTCACATGGCCGGCAAGCCACTCCCACAAAGGAGGCCACACCCACAGAGTAGGTTCCAAAATTTTTTGAAACCCACCACTGCCGTGAGATGATGAAAATATGAGTCACTTTCATTTTCCAAAATGATCACAACAAGTGCTTTCTTCCACTCCCACTTATCATCACTGAAACCTCACTAATCTGTCCTGGTATCCTTTAGCCCTGGACCTCTACTCTCCTTAGGGCTCTTGGGTGAGGGATTCATGTTTCCCTATACCCATGATGATGAAACTATGGCACGTGTGCCACAGGTGGCAAATGGAGCCATATTTGCTGGCATGGCAGCTCTCAGCTGATTTTCGGCCTTCCAGAGGGCTGGAGGAGGCCATTTTTACCCTCCCCAGGCTTCAGGAAATCCTCTGGAGCCTGGGGAGGGTGAAAAACAGGCCCAATCAGAAGTTCCTGAACTTCCAGTTGGCCTGTTGGGCCATTTTTTGTCTTCCCCGGGCTTCAGGAAAGCCTCTGGAGACTGGGGAGAGGAAAAACAGATCCAACAGGCCAACTGGATATTCGTTCTGATTCTGCCTTCCGGAGGGCCTCCGGGGGCCAGGGAAGGCCGTTTTTGCCCTCTCCAGGTTTCAGGAAAGCCTCTGGAGCCTGTGGATGTTGAAAAACAGCCTTCCCCAGCCCCCTGGAGGCCCTCCATAAGATGGAAAAGAATCATTTATGAACTTCTGGTTGGCCCGTTGGGCCCGTTTTTCGCCCTTCCCAGGCTCCAAAGGCTTTCCTCTGAGGGTCGTGCGTACATGCATTTGGGAGGGGGCCACATGCGCATGCACAGGTGGGTGGGGCACACACACACATGCGATAACGTGCGCACACACTGCTCTCTGTCTCTCACACTAAGAGTGGTAGTCTTTCCTCACAACCTGCCATCCCTGCTAGGTGGACCAGACCCAGAAATCAATTCCACAGGAAGACTTAAACCATTTTTATTGAGAATGGCTGTCATAACAGAATCAGACTGAGCTTTAGTCCTTCCCCCTTATTATATTTCAGTGAATTAGGGCGATATCTGCTTGCTTATGCTACCTCTGAATATTATCTATCTTTCATGAACTTAAAATGCATTTTATCATCTGTTGCCAGATCCTGTACATCTCAGGCAAGGTCATCTTCCTCACTCTCTAAAAAGCACTACCTCTTAGCTAGTATGTCGGAAATGACAGTTGAGTTGGATGTAGAGGACCTCTTACATGTCCATAGGCCCCAGCCCTAGCAATAACACTTGTGTTGGCAGCAACATCTCACCTGACAAGCCTCACTGACCTTCAAACCACATAGGTGGGACCAGGTTCCTCCAGCCAGGGGAATTCAAGACAACACTTCCTTTCCAGATTTGCATCCTTCCTGCCCCAAATTCTAAGCAACAGTCCTTTCAATCATCTGCCCGATTTTAACCCGACCTCTAAGTAGCAGAGGAATCAGAGGATACAGCAGTCTCTAACCCTGGACTCCCAGCCCACCTGCCTCCCAACAACCAACAAGTATTGCCACTTTTTCTCTGTCAGTCTCGCACTCCTTTTATATGATGGCCTCTGATGTGACAGCAAGTCTTCCGGTCTTTTCTTCTTTCTATGCCTCTCTTCCTACCCTTCATCACCCTTATATCTTGTTCTGCTTTGCTTCTTCCCTTGTGCTGATAATTTTAGGGGTCAAGCTAAAATCCCCCACCTCTAATACACTTTCTCAGAGAAATTAAAGTTGTCAGTTCAGCTATAAAATATTTAAAAGGCCAAGGAAGGTTAATAAGCTGGCAAAAGTTACTGGAAATCTAGCAGAGCTCTGGGAGAACAAAAGAAAATAACTGCTATGCTAATGAAACACTGTTTGTTTCTTCTTTCAAAACCCCATTGTCTTTTAGTTCTGCTTCATAACCTCACAGTTACATCCTAACAATCTCACTGACCTCACTAGGCACATGATGCTTTATATCCAATGAAATGCCTGGGTGTTGCAGCCAATCACATGTATATTCTAAATTGCATTTATCATATAACCCTGCCCTAATTTGCATAAGAATTATAGCCCTACCTCTCTTTGCTTCCAGTAACTGCTAGTAAACTAATCTGTGCGTCGGTGTAATGTGTCCTAGTCTCAGGTGTTAATAGGCAAAATCACCTCAGCTCCAATTATCTCCAGAATTAAACCATCCACAACAAAAGGTTTCCCCTAGCATACTGGGTCAGACATGTTGTTCAGATGTGACCTTGGAAAAAGTACCGTATTTTGGGGATTATGATGCACTTTCCCCCCCCCCCCCAAAAAGAGGGGGAAAATCTGGGTGCATCTTATACACTGAATACAATATTTTTGGACTCCTGAAACCCCACCCCCTTCACAAAAATGGGTGTGCAGAGGGTTTGGGAGGCCTGCAGAACGCTCCTGGGTGCTGGGGAGGGCAAAAACGAGTAAACAAATGGGCCATTTTCTTGCTCATTCCCCCCTACCCCCAGACCTAGGAGCACTCTACAAGCCTCCCAAAACCTATGCATATCTTGTTTCTTGCAAGAAATGGGCCCGTTTTGGGGGCAAACGGGCCAGAATGCAAAACCTTTTTTAAAAAATTTACCTCTTCAAAATCTTGGTGCATCTTATAGTAAAAAAAAATACATTTCACCTTATGTCAGATATAAGTTTAAACATGTTGTCTTGCAGTGTCAGTCCAGACTATTGATTCAAAATTCTAGGAAGATGTCCTAGAACAATAATTAATTTTTAGAATAATCTGTCTCCTGGATGTCTGAGAAGAGATAGACATGGGATTCTGTCCCTGTAACCAGTTATCGGCTTCAGCCATATTACTTCCGAGTTATAGATTGTTAGAATATTCATGACTGGGAGAGACATTGTAACAAGGTCAGCCAATGAATAGGCATAGCAACTAAGTTGGTGGGAGCTTAAACAGATCTGAGTCTGTGCTGAGAATCAAAACTGAAACTGAACTCTGTCTGCTCTGAACTCTGAATTGAAAACTCCTTCTGCTGTACAGCTGCCTGTGTTTGCTTGTAACTTCTACCATGTTGGAAGAATCTACTATTGATATTGGACATTTATTCCTCTGTTATTATGTATATAAAGAAGTTAATGAATCCAGCTGAATCAGTTATCTGTGTGTGCTTTCTCGATTTGGTTTTTCTGCAACACACTCTAACATAGATGTTGTATTTATCTATATGCTGTCTCTTCCATTGACTTGGAGATATCTAACTATGTCTATGGAGATTCTCAGTCATCCAGGTCATGGTTATCCCAAAGGTGCTTTTTAAAAAGCAACTAGTCTTCCTTGTTTTTCTTGAAGATGTTGCACTTCTCATCCAATAAGCTTTTTCAGTTCTGGCTGAATGGTGGAGAATGTAAGGATTTATATTCTTTGCAGTCATCTGGTCATCAGCCTTCTTTCTGAGAGTCACTGTGGCACTTGGAGGTTCATCTGTGCCCCCAGGGTCACCTGAATAGTGCAAATAGGTGCAGAGCCTTCTTGGAACTGCTGAAAGGACTGCGTGGCAAACAGGAGATAGGTGGACACGAGAGGAGGGATGCAACAATACCTATCTCCTGTTTACAACACAGTCCTTTCACAGTCCTTTGGGATATACCACCTTGTACTTGGCTTGTATTTTGCCTGTAAATATACAGAGGCAAAGAAGCAATTCTTTGAAAAAGAATTAGCAGCAATAAAAGTGATAAACATTAATATAGTCGATCAGAATAAAACAAGAAGTCTGTTTTTTACACCACTTAACACATAGGGGATTCACCCAATGCACCACTGAATTATAGCCACCGATACAACACATAGCAATTATTTGCAGTACCCATTTAGGTTGCAGGCTGCCAGTGTGAAAAAGGACAGGGAAGTTTTTATTTAGTACACCGTCAAGGCTGCACATTTCCTGAAAAATTTGTACCAAGAACAAAGAGATGAGGTAGAAAATGGAGATGTCAGATACATGCAAAACACATATACGACAAATGTGTCCTCTTTTGAATTCAAGGACTTCGAGCCACTGAATGTAAAATTAGAGATGTGGGAGATTTTTAAGCATCAAGGTAACAATATTCATTAAGATTTAAGTGTCCCACTGCAATGTGTTTGTTGCATTTACTTCATCAACCTTCAGAAGATGAATAATCCTTGTCAGGCTGTTGGGTCTCCTTATGCTTTCCAGTTTAAATTTGCTCTGAATTTCACCCATAATCTGCACTGCTGTGGTTCTCCTTAGCTGCCTCCAAATCTTTTGTTTGCTTCTTTTCTTGGAAAACTGTTCATTTGATAGACCATTTATAGTAATTTGAGATATCTAGTATTAAATACATTAAACCACAGGAAGACCTCAGGAGGATTAGGTCAAGAACCCAATTATTGATCAACAGTTTTGATATTCTACTCCAACTATAAGGACTGGATAATTTTCAGCTTGAGTCAAAAAGAAAAGATAATAATGTATACAAAAACCAGACTCATAAATAGCAACAGCATTTAGACTTATATACCACTTCACAGTGCTTTGCAGCACTCTCTATGTGGTTACAATGTCAGCCTATTGCCCCCAACAATCTGGGTCCAATCTTGGAAGGATGGAAGGCTGAGTCAACTGGGAGCCAGTCAGGATCGAACTCCTGGCAATTAGCTGCAATACTGCATTGTAACCACTGTGCCACCACAGCTCCTTTAGTACTTTAATCCCCCTGCATTCTAGTAGACAGGGGGAATGCTGTAGATGCGGTATATCTTGATTTCAGCAAAGCTAGTAATGAAGTTTCTCAAGCTATCCTTTTGACAAGTTGATAAAACATGGGTTGGATTTTAGCAATAGTAATAGCAATAGCAATAGCACTTAGACTTATATACTGCTTCACAGAGCTTTATAGATCTCTCTAAGAGCTATACAGAGTCAGTATATTGCCCCCAAAAATCTGGGTCCTCATTTTACTGAACTTGGAAAGATGGAAGCCTGAGTCAACCTTGAGCTGGTGAGATTCAAATTGCCAAACTGTTGGTCCGTCAGGAGAATTAGCCTGCAATATTGTATTCTAACCACTGCACTTCCATGGCTCTTAAAAATAAGGATAGATAAAGATAAAAACTAACTAGGAATATATAACTAAGATAAAGATCAAGGTAGATACTTTCATAAACTGTTCACTGTTGCTCTTTAGCAGTCAGAATTTAAGGAAAGTTGCCCACATGTGTACTACCTCCAGGCAGTACATTGCCATGGAGATTAGTAGCCTGTGACAGCTTGAAGTTCCATGAACTGGTGACAAATCAATCAGGAGTCCTGATAGCACTTTTTTCCAACTAACAAATAGTATTCATTAGTCAGAAAAGGTACTAGCAGTCACCTGGTTTATAGAGTAACGTGACTGTGCTCCTACAATGTCATGAATTGGTTGTGATTCTTTTAGCACATACATCATTCTCCCAAGTATTATCTCTAGCAGCTTGATGCACAAAAGGCAAACAGGTTCCAGACAACAATTCTTCATTATGGTCTATGGTTATTGTTGCATACTAGCTGTGTCATCTCAATCATTGCATTTTGAAATATAAATAGATCTAGCACTTCCATATCGAAGGCTGACTTGTACTTTTCATTGCTTAGGAAAGCTATGAAGAAGAAACCCTATGTAATTTAGTATTGTACTATTGAATTCATTCCTTTCGTTCCACAATGTCAAGTTCTATTTGTGTTGTATATGTGTAGGGGGCACTCTGAATCCCTGAAAGTTTTCCATTGAAGTCTCTGCTGTTTTGCCTGCCCTGATGTTGTTCCAATCAATTCAGAAGTCATGTTTTGCACACTCCTTGTTGGATGTGGCAAACTGGTATTTCTCTGACCTGATGATCCTGTTAATCAGGGTTTTCAGTTTTCCATTTTAGTTGATTTCATTTTTGCTACATCTTTTAAAATAATCTATAAAATAATAATTTATAAAGTAGATATATGAGCATAAAGAAGTTTATATGCATCTTTTTTTAAAAAAAAAGTGGTAGCATTTCTAGGCTGGGATGGTGAAGAATCATGGGAGATATTGCCTTCCTTTCTTGATTATAATGTTTCTGGAGACAATTGATTAGCTGCTGCAAGAAATGCAGGATAGCTGAAAGTCTATGCAATTGAGATAATTGGATTCAGATTTATGGGCTTATCATTAAAGCAGGGGATGGTTGTGCCTGCACAATCAGCTACCATGATTCCAACTGTTGATATGCAGTATCTTGGTCCCTGGTCTTGCTAGATATTTGTCAGTCATCCATATTTTAGTGGGTCTTGGTAAACCACTCAGGTGTATATGGGTAGCCAAAGAAATTGGGAGGTGTTAGGAAGACCTCAAAGGATGTCATAAAAATATAGGGTAAGATTATTGTATAACTACCGTTTTCCCCCACAAAAAAGCACCTAAATCATCTCACAGATACTAGACCAGATGGGCAGATTCTATTCTGACAAGATATTATTTGTTATTTGTTATTTGTTATTTGTTATTTGTTATTTATTTATTTATTTATTTATTTATTTATTTATTTATTTATTTATTTATTTATTATTATCTGAAGCATTGGGCAGAAAGCCTAGCTGATCCGTCGAACTTGGTGTGCAATAGACAAAATCCAATCAAACCAAATCAGAACAGAGCTGGAAGGGACCTTGGAGGTCTTCTAGTCCAGCCCCCTTGCTCAAAAGACACACTTAATTAGGGGAGGTGCTTAAAAGCTCATCATTTCTGTGTGGAGCAAAAGAGGGTGCCTCATTGATGTCTTGCTCCAGTGGGAGTATTGTTTCTGCATAACTTTTAGAATTTCCTAAAACAAGAAAAAGAACATGTAAAAACCATCCATTGATTCATTAACGTAAACTCATCATGTTAGCACTTGTGCATAAGCTTTGTATAATATCCTTATTGTGTAACATGTTTCCCTCATTATAATACTGAGGGGAGGAGTTCTTAATATCAGAATGAAGCACAAGTGTAAAACTTTACAAAAAGTTCACTTATCACTGTTCTATTTATCTGCCTTCTTTCTCCTATCATACAGGTATACAGGCAAATATTTACACACCCTTCCCTCACCACACTCCGACTTACCTTGTACCATGTAGGACATAAAAGATAATGAAAGGACATGTGTTGTCCCCAATTTGGATATGAACCTGGTGCCGAAGCCGATGAAGAACACCAGACACGAGGTGCAGGTTTTTCCTTTTATTGAAGCACTCCCAGAAAAGGGATCCTGGCTAGAAAATGCCATGGAAACCCGAACAATAGAATTAAGAAAGCTTTATACAATTTCACTAAAGCGTAAGGCAGGATAAGACAGGATATAGAAAACAAATAATCTAATAAACATTTTAGTAATGATCTAACAATCATCCAAAGCAGCATAAAAATAAGAGTGAAACGTGGCAAAAGGAAGAGATAAAAGTAAGCTTGTAAGCCGTGTACAAAAACAGGAAAATGTCATAAGCCCTAAACCACAGAAGTCCAGTAAAGGTTCCAGTAAAAGTCCTTATGTCAAAAGCCCAAAACCACAGGGTTCAGCTAAAGTTCGTACAAAGATACATAGTCGGTACCTATGGCCCAAGACAAAAGGAGAAGTAAGACAATATCTACTTATAAGGCTTCTTTCCTTAAGATAACCAATAAGAAATGAGTTAAGTGTTTCCATGTTGCGCTGCTTTTGAGAATGTATAAGAATGCGTGCTTTTATGTTGAAGGTTGTTCAGAAAGGCCACAGTAGTCTAGCAGAGAGGTGATTAAAACATGAATTACTGTCACCAGGCAGGATACAATGGTTATTCTTCTAAACATTCAAACAATGAATTAATTTACAGAACGGAACATTAAGAATTGAAAAGGCACAGTATAAAGCTTTCAGGAAAATACTTACAGTGATAATTATATTTGGGATTAGTACAATTTTCAGGGTTGGATTTATTCCCTTCAGACACAATTTCCTTTCAAAATGCAAATATGACCATATTTTTTTTATAAAGTTAGCATTTGCAACGAACCCCCCTCCCCCCCAAAAAGCAAAGGTTGGGACTGTTGGATTATATCAGCAAATACCACTTTCCCCCATGGAAACCTATATATCAGAATGTCCCAGGTTGGCTTTTTAAAACTTGCCAATCAGCAATGCAAAGAGAATTTACTAAACTAAAGGCAACATGTACTTCCAATGCAGCCCAAAAAGGTCATTATTTTTTGGTGGGGAGAGCGGGGAAACACTGTGCTAATTATGTGCTACATTGTTTTTGGAAATTATGAAAGGGCTGAGTAAAATAACACTGATTATTTATTTATATAACTATCTACCACTAATGATATACAGTACAAAACAAAAAGTTACAGCATAAGATATGCAAAAAAAATTATAAACATTGTGATTGATCAAAATGCTGCAATCAGGTTTCATCTGTACCGCCTTATGAAGGGGCAAGTGGTCTGAGCAGATATTAAGTCCTCCCAGCTGCTAATCAAACAGCACTGGCCAATCTGTATTGGGCAGATAGGACAGGAGGAGGAGACTTAGACTAACTTTATTATCACTTTAAATGTACACTAATTGGCATACATTAAAATGAAATTTCATTGCATACAACTCTCAAAGGGTAACCACCTCCCATGTACACTACATAAACATGGCAAACAAACAAACAAATATTTTAAAAATGACTACAGTATTTGGGAGCTCTCAAATGTAGGCCTCATGAAGGCTGAATAGACAGATCAGAAAGGTCGGCAGTCTAGTGGTTCAAATCCCTAGCGCCGCGTAATGATGTGAGCTCCCGTTACTTGTCCCAGCTTCTGCCAACCAACCTAGCAGTTCGAAAGCACGTAAAAATGCAAGTAGAAATATAGGGACCACCTTTGGTAGGAAGATAACAGTGTTCCATGTCGATCAGAAAGGTCGGCAGTCTAGTGGTTCGAATCCCTAGCGCCGCGTAACGATGTGAGCTCCTGTTACTTGTCCCAGCTTCTGCCAACCAACCTAGCAGTTCGAAAGCACGTAAAAATGCAAGTAGAAATATAGGGACCACCTTTGGTAGGAAGATAACAGTGTTCCATGCACCTTCATCATTTAGATATGCCAGCCATATGACCATGGAGATGTCTTCTGACAGCACTGGCTCTTCAGCTTTGAAATGGAGATGATCACCACCCCCTAGAGTCAGGAACGACTAGCACACATGTGCCAGGGGAACTTTTACTTTTACCTTTTTAAGCTAGGAGTGAAAGTAAAAAGTAAAACTAAGGATAGACAATCCTGCTCAGAAAGAGAGGCCTCAGGAAAGGAAGCAGAAGCTGAGAAAGTGGTACTTTCCCCACCTTTCCTCAGACTCAGTGTGAGGGAACCATGAATGGGAAGAAAAGAAATGTCAGGAAGCCCAGTCAGGAACACACAAGCAGAGCAGCTGAAGGGGAAAAAAATAAGATTTGGACAAAACGGAAACTAAAAAAGGTAAAAGACAGACTGAACACTAGAAAAATGAATTTAGCTCTGTGGAGAGTTACCATTGGGCTACATAGAGCTTAAGAAAACAAATAGAGAGGTCAGCATCAAACAAATATATTAGAAATACAGAACAGGAAGATACGAAGATCCAGTTAAATTAGACTTTAAAGGGTTGATTATACATACAGTTTATAGAAAAATCATTAAAACAGGAATATAGGTAATCCTCGACTTACAACCATCCATTTAATGCCAGTTCAAAGTTAAAAAGCACACTGAAAAAATGACTCATGACCGTTTTTCACACTTATGACACAGCATCTCTGTGGTCATATGATCAAAATTCAGATGCTTGGCAACTGGCATGTATTTATGATGTTGCAGTGTCCCGGGGTCATTTTTGACTAGCAAAGGCAATGAACAGAGTCACTTTTACAACTGTGTTAATAACTGGCAAGAAAATTTACAAAATGGAGCAAAACTCACGTCACTGCCTTCATTAACAGTGCAAATTTGGGCTCAGTTATCCAGAGCTACTTGTATTATTTGGGCTCAGTTATCCAGAACTACTTGTATTATTTTAAAGGTGAAGTAATAGTTTTTGAATTAGTTGCAAGCATTTAACATTTACAATTCCTTTTCTTTTGTAAGCTTTCCTTGTTTTACAAAATGGAACTCTTTCCCCCAGCTGTCGAAGGGAGATACAAAAAGCCAGCCAACTGAGTTTTCACTGCTTTGTGACTTTATTGAATCTAGACAAATCTGATTACTTCTGATTTGAAAAAGAAACCACAACACTCCTCTATTTGTCATCCAAAAAATCCACTCAGTGTTAATTCTAGATTTATCCCGCCTGTCATTCATTGGTGCTCCTTTCTTATCTTCCTTCACTAGTTTTTCTGATCCAATTTGAAGTTTTAACTCTACTTGCAATTCGTTAAGTTGCACCAAACCTGCTCAGTACTTCAAGAGGGAGCAACAGAGTGAACCTATATCACAAAATAAAATAGTCAAGATGAATATTCTACTTCTGATTATCTTGATGGTGAAAAATGTGCCTTTTTATGCATTCTGGAATTTTTTTTCTTCTCTTTGGAGGTGGATTTTCTGGGTTATTTTAGAATTAGCCAGAAAATATCATCTTTACTTTCTCTAGCTCATACAGATAAGTCATAAGGCCTTGTAGACAGCCCACAAAATTATAACAGGATTAGGAAATCATATGTTATCTGTATGGAGGGATAAAAAGTATTTTGGATTTTAGAGTACAGCAGTTTACTTGTGATATGCAATATATAAAATTATGTTCTAATTCGGGCTATGTTTATCTTTTGGGATACTTCAGCACATGGAAGATTTACAATGACTAAGTGGACTATACTAATGAAGGTGTGGTTTAAATAAAGCTATTGGCTCATGAGATATATATAGGTAAAATGTAAAGGTTCCCCTCACCTGTATGTGCTAGTCATTCCTGACTGTAGGGAGCAGTGCTCATCTCCGTTTCAAAGCTGAAGAACCAGCGCTGTCCAAAGACATCTCTGTGGTCATGTGGCCGGCATGACTAAATGTTGAAGGCAAACAGAACACTGTTACTTTCCCATCAAAGGTGGTACCCTATTTTTCTACTTGCATTTTTACATGCTTTCAAACTAGTAGGTTGCAGAAGCTGGGACAAGTAATGGGAGCTCACTCCGTTATGTGGCACTAGGGATTTGAACTGCCGAACTGCCAACCTTTCTGATCAGCAAACTCAGTGTCTTAGCCACTGAGCATCCCAATCAAGTGTTAAGTAGGCATGCACAATCCAGGACTGGTATTTTCAAGTAGCATGATAACCGTGGGTGCTTTGATACTTTCAAAAACTAATTAAATGTTATATGTATTTATGGGAATTGCATGCTGATAATCTTCACACCAAGGGAGATGCCTTTTTCAGTGGTAGTTCTTTCCATAGCCAGTTCCGCCCCCACAACCTTCTCAACCTTTCAAACTAAGTTTGAAACTAGCCCACGTGGAAGGTTGCTTTGAAACCCTCAGTGTTCTCTCCAGCTGGCAAATAAAGAAGCACAGAGTTCATTCGGTCGCGCCTATAGTACTGTTCCTTCCACAGAAACAAAAACTCTCATCTGCACTTCATGCAGAAGTAAGGAAAAGTCATTGCTATCTCCCTCATCCAGTTTTTTTTTCTTCATGGGGGAGGGAGAACAGAGCAGCTGTTATGAGCAGAAATTGCTAAGCAGAAGTTGCCATTCCTGCAACACCCCCTGCCCCCCCAATTTGGATCTAGAAATTAGAGTGGGGCAATACTCTCTCCCAGTTAAAAATGCCTGGTCACAAACTCTATAAAGTTCAGCAAGATAAACAAAAAGAAAAAGCAAGAGAGGGGATCAGCATTGTTCAAAGGGCAGGCACAACTGGGTACTAGAAGCTCCACTCCTTTTACACATAAATGCAATGCACATGATGCATGTTAACAGTGGTGGGATTCAAATAATTGAACAACCGGTTCCCTGCCCTAATGATTTCTTCCAACAACCAGCTCACCAAACTGCTCAGAAAGTTAGCAAACCGGTTCTCCCGAAGTGGTGCGCACTGGCTAAAACCCACCACTGTTTTACCCACCTCGGAAGGATGCAAGGCTGAGTCAATCCTGAGCCATATGAGATTTGAACTGCCAAACTGCAGGCAGCCAGCAGTCAGCAAAAATAGCCTGCAGTACTGCATTCTACTAACCACTGCACCACCAAGGCACAATATGTACATACCAGTGGTAGGTTTCAAAATTTTTTAGAACCTCTTCTGTAGGTGTGGCCTGCTTTGTGGGAGTGGCTTGCCAGCCATGTGACTGGGTGGGAGTGGCTTGCTGGCCATGTGACCGGGTAGGAGTGGCCAACTTGTAAAATGTGGTGAAACTCACTTAACAACGCTCTTGCTTAGCAACCAAAATGGCTCAGGAACTCTGGCATTGAAGTGTGCAAGTCTTAAAGCTGTCAGGTTACAAGACCCTTGCACCCCTAACCCCTTAGAAAAAAAAACCCAGGGGTGTTCAAACTTGACAGCCTTAAGACTTGTGGACTTCAACTCCCAGAATTCCTCCTCTCGCTCTTCATCTTGATGATGTGCAGGCGGGCGGGGGGAGGGATCTGGAACCAGTTGTAAACGGCCCTGTAGATTTGTGGAACCTCTTCTATAGAAGAGGTTAGAACTGACAGGAACCCACCCCTGGTACATATATACATGCATGCATGCATGCATGCATGCATACATACATACATACATACATACATGCATACATGCATACATACATACGGATGGGAATCACACATTCTTAATTCACAATGAGCAATGCAGATGCATTTCCCATTTAGAACATGCCTTGGTTTAAGACAGTAACACTCTCCTGACAAATTCCCTATTAATTTTGATCAAGCTTTCTATTCTGTGTGATATACAGAACAGGGAGAGTAATTGCAGACAAGTCAGAAGAACCGGGTAAATAAAAGATTGGTGGTAGTGAAAATTCTTGACTGTATTTTCAGTCTAGTAAGGTACAGCCAGCTGAATGTAGCTCGTGTGTTGGAATTTATTTTCCTGGACTTGGGGATTTAGAAATCCGTTGTCCATGTGTTCAATCACAGGAAGATGGCAGTGCCCTTGATACCAAACTTTCCATTATATCCTTCTCAGACATCTCCTTTACCCTCTGCACATGGAGAAAGATTACTTCTGAAGCAGACAGAGCTTTTTTTGGACTCAGAATCATACAGGAGTCATCTTCACAGCAAACACAGAGAGCCATGGAAACGTAAGACAAAGATGCAATGGAGGAAGTAGGCTAATGTGATTTTCTCCAGTCCCCCTCTCTCATGTTTGTAATTATGGAGACAGGCAGAATTTATGAATAGGATTGACATACACACTTGATCTATTGATATCAGATTTCCCTGTTTATTTATTTCACAAAGCTACAAATCAGCCGACGATCTACACGATGACCTCTTCTTTCATTTGTCAGTTCTCTCTGGGATCAAAAAAGAGTATTGAATCCCAACGCAAACATAATAAGCTAATGATTTATAAAATGTACAGAGCCCAGGCAACAAAAGGAAAGGAAAATTGATGAATTTTATTTATCATATAAAGACAAAGTAAAATTTAAGAAGAACATTAATTCTGTATTAACAGAACATTGGACAAGCAGATGAGGCTGTCACCTTACTTATTGCATTTTTCACTAACTAAATTTAGTAAGGACTGCTGGGAGGATCTTGCAGCAATTGAGAATTTTTTTAATGTATTGTAAGATATCTGATACATGTAAAGTGCTCTAGGAATAAGAGGCAGTCATGACAAAAGAAATACGCTGTGGATTAGCTTTCTACAATATGTTGCTCAGGTCTCTTACAATCAGCAGTAGCAGAATTGCCTTTAGCTGGGAATTAGTGAACCCATAACTCCTACATGTATAGAGAGCAAGAAGTAGTGGAAAGCTGGCATTAATTCCTCATTACAAAAATACATATTCCTTCTGTGCACTCTGATCCTAACTGTATTTCCCCTTGCTGGGTTTTTATTGAAAATTATCTACACCGCATAGAATTACATGCTTAAGCTTAGCTTAGCTTGAGCCTTGCAATTGCCTTTTTTTTCTTCACTTTGGAAAGCTAACCAAAGATTTAGAGAACTGAGGATGAGAGTCATACCTGCTTGAAAACTAATTTAGAAAAAGAACTTTGGACCTGCCTGTGAATAGAACATCTTCCTGCTATTCATTAGAGCAGGTCAATTTGGAAGATGGGCCAAAACAAAAACAAAACAAAAGACCCTTTGCTTAAAAGATTTACTGTAGTTCTCAGCAGCATGGCTATATCAAAGACTAAAAGAATGCTGCAATGGATGGAATGGTACCAAGAAGAGAGTCTCATGCAACTCTCAGCTTTCAGGGTGAAGGGTGCATTCAATCTATTTTGCATAAATGAATTGTTTTCTTTCCCTAAATTAATGCCAGAATGGATAGCACAGACTCCCGCCTTGATTAACCTACCATGATCTTGCATCACATAATGGACAGCAATAGGAATGATTGAAACCATCATTTACCAGCTACATTATTTTATTCTTTGCTATTGGGTAGACTGCCATTACATCAAAGATAGCAAAGTAAACTAGGCTTGCATGTACCTTTTTTCTGTACTGACAATTATATCAGCGTATAAAACCTACTGGCTGAACATAATTGTTGGCAATGTTCCAATCAAAGCAGATTTGATTGAATGTGCTGAAAGAAAGAAAAAAATGTGGATGATGGGCTTCCTATTAGAAAGGCTCTGGTTCATCATTGTTATAACTTAAAGTGCAGCGATGCAGATGGTGGGAGCATAGTTCAAGGATTTTCTTTACCGTTTCAAATTTGTTGGCCAGTGCTACCTTTCTATCTATGGCTGTGAGAAACGGGGTCATCAGAATTTGTATCTCTAATTAATGCAATGATTCTTGCCCTGACCTACTTTTCAACTGAGAATCAGTGGCTCCCGAATGTTTTTTTTTTTTTCCTGGGGAATACACATATGTAAACCATCCGTATCTCAGCTAAATCCAGATTAGATTTAAAATTCTGCTCAATGCGAAAAAGCCCCCGGTACTTTGAAATCTCATCCATAATAATTTAATCATTGCCTTTACACTAAGGAGATTTTCTTCAAGTCACTTCGAGGTTCAGCATTCAATTCATTCTTATGGTATTTCTCACACTAATAGAAAGATTCATTAGGAAACAATCTGAATGGCTTAGTGCTCAATAGTATGCTAATAACAAGTTCCTCTCAGGTGACAATGGATCTTTTCTATGCCTATTTACTCACTGGTTTAAATATGTGTTAGTCACAAACAAAATACAAAATCAGAAAGCTCAAGACATAAACAAAAGCCTACAATATATTCTTCATTCCAGAGCAAATTATGGAAGCTGATTCTGGATAGGGATTTAAGGTACTATACTTCAACAGCATTACATAAACTGTGTTGTTTCCTCTGGTAGTCTCAACAACGACTGGATTTTCCTCTTCCTAACAATTTTATGGTTCTAACATTCCTATTTTCTAGGAATAACATAAGCAGTGGTGGGATTCAGCCAGTTCGGGAGAACCGGTTGTTAACTTTCTGAGCAGTTTGGTGAACTGGTTGTTAGAAGGGCAGGGAACTGGTTGTTAAGTTATTTGAATCCCACCACTGAGTATAAGGTAATGGTAGGCAATCTGACATTCTTTAGCTATTGTGAGCTACAACTGGCACAATCCTTTGCCATAAACTGGGGCTTATGGGCGCTGAGGCCTCAGACATCTGATACCAAAATTGCCTATTGTGTCTATTCACTGCAATTTGACTCTTCTTCAACACAGGACATTTTCACACAAGGGCTTTGCCCCAGTTTAGACTCAATTTTAATCCACTTAGAACATTTGGCTGTCATATTTTTGACCCAATATTCAAGGGCTTCTGTGATTGGGCAATCAACACCTCACTCCCCACTTAACATGCAGGGGTGGGTTCCTGCCAGTTCTAACCTCTTCTATAGAACCGGTTCCAGCTCCCTGCCCCCGCCCGTCCGCACATCATCAAGATGAAGAGCAAGAGGAGGATTTCTGGGAGTTGAAGTCCGCAAGTCTTAAAGCTGTCAAGTTTGAACACCCCTGGGTTTTTTTCTAAAGGGTTAGGGGTGCAAGGGTCTTGTAACTTGACAGCTTTAAGGCTTGCGTACTTCAAATGCCAGAGTTTCTGAGCCAACATTTTTGTTGCTAAGCAAGAGCGTTGTTAAGTGAGTTTCACCTCATTTTACAAGTTGCCCACTCCCACCCAGTCACATGGCTGGCAAGCCACTCCCACAAAGCAGGCCACACCTACACAAGAGTAGGTTCTAAAAAAAATTGAAACCCACCACTGAATTAGACTGAAACAAAAGCCATTGTTCTGCAGGGCCGAACTAGGAGTAGGAAAACAGATTGATAT